>NC_092878.1:103761451-104443118 GCF_028372415.1 Notamacropus eugenii
CAGCAGAACTTAGAGGAAAATTCAACATATAACAACCAGGAAAAATATAAGATAAACATTAAGGACCAATTATAAGGGACTCGATAAGGTCAAATCGTTTACTTCTCGTATATGAAAATAGTATCAGTTCTTTTTCAGCTGTCATTTTTATTGAATAGTTTGAAAGAAAGACTTAGGTTAAGTTGAGAATGATGGATTGATTCTTAAAAAACTGTGTAGGGAGGGATAAAAAGGAGCAATTATCTCATGCAAATGAGGCAAAGAAAGAAAAATTGATACAGAAGAAGCAAATTGGGGGGAGGCCAGGTAGTTTTGAAACTTTACTCTGATTGGAAAAGAGTTAAAGAGGGAACAACGTACATATCCAGAAAGATATAAAAGACTTCTAAATCCAGAAAGAAATAAGAGGGCAAGTGGGATAAGGTGGGCAGAAAGGATGAGGGACTCTTAGAGGGGTGGGTAGGTTAAGGTGGGTAGGAGGGTAAGGTAGTGGATACAAATAAAGCAGAGGAGTGAGGAGGGATAGGAATAGGGTGAGGAAGAACAGGAAGGAGAAAAATATACAAGTAATTATAGCATAGAATATGAATGGGATGAATTTACCCATAAAATAGAAACTCAGAGCAGGTTAAAAACTTGAATTCAACAGGATGTTGTTTTCAGAAAGTGCTATAAAAATGAGAGATACACATAAATGTAAAATAAAAGTCAGGAGTAGAAATATATCATGTAAAAGAAAAAGCAGGAGTAGTAATCATGATCTCAGACAAAGTTAAAGCTAAAATAGATTTGATCAAAAGAAAAAAATTGGGAAACTGCACCATGTGCCAGTCACAGGAACTAAAACATAAAAATGAAACACTTTTTATAGAAATAGTCAGATCTAAATAATTAAATTAATATTTATTGTTCATAAGTAGGTAAAGTCAATATAATTTTTTAAATGACAATTTTACCTAACTAATCTATTTATGTAATTCCATCCCAATTAAATTACTAAAAATTTATCTTACTGAGTTAGAAAAAACAATAACAAAGTTCATTTGGAACAACAAGAGGTCAGGAACTTGAAAGAAACCAAAGGTAAAAAGATGTAAAGGAAGCAGGTTCAGTAGTATCACACCTTAAACTATATTATAAGGTAAGAGTATTGTTGAAGTGAATTATCTTATATAAATAAAACTTATGAAGGCAAAAATAGAAGGAATGTGGAAAGTTGAGAGAAAAAGCTTTAACAGACAATCTCCCAGTATGTGACTGGATTGGAGGAAATGCTGTGGTGCAGGAAATGATGAGCTGGTTGATTCAGAAAAAAAGGGAAAGATTTGAACTTATGAAGGAAGATGCTATCCACCTTCAGATAAGTGAAAATAAGTATAATCCAGTCTTATATTGCATGTGTATGTGTGTATATATGTATATTTGTGTATGCTTATAGAATCTATATATGTATGTATTAATATATGTACATATATACATACATATATATGTATGTATGTATATACATACATACATATATATGTTTAATTGTAGCCTTCTTTGGGCAGGGAGGGAAAAAGTAAAGTGAAAAGTACACAGCAGAAAACAAAAGAAAACCTACAACGAAGCAAAGCACAGCTGGGCAGCTTTGAAAACAATGTATAGTATTTATTATATAGGTTTTCCTGAAATGGAAATTTATTGTTTTATATTGAATCCCCTCATGGTCTGCTGCGTACATGGCAACGTTTTTCTTTCTCTTTTCTTATTTTATATTTAAGTTTAAAATAAAATAAAAGTTAAAAAAAAGCACATGTTAAAAATTATGTTTACCTATAGCTGGAAATAAAAATAAAATATTCAGAAATACTGATGGATTGACTAGAACACAGGAGGTGCTTAATAAGTGCTTGTTGAATTGAAAGATGCGTGCTTTAGCTTGAACAGTACGATATTAGCACCATCTTTTGCGTTTGGCTTGAATTTTGTTAACTTTTGGTGTTGTTTCTATTTATATTGGTATAACCATTCAGGATACTGTTTTTCTTATCAATGTAGAGGCCCTCTACGTGGGCCTTTTACATCTGAGCCTGGGATACTTTAAAACCCATCAATGAAATGTCTCTTTATTTGAAAGACTGGCATTACCACCTACAGAACTGTTATAAGGATAAAATGAAATAATATGTGAAAGAACTTTGAAAATTGATATGTAAACATTATCTATGATACTCTCGGTTGTAACAGACAAGGTTATTCCCCCCCCCCCCCCAACTCCTGTTGCCCTTCAGAGGCTGCTGCAGATAGCCAAACCAAATGCATAGAGTTGGGCTAATACTTAGAATTTGTTAGGGGTGGGTAGAAGAAGGCAGTGGGATCTAGACCTGTTATTTCATTGGTATAATGAATTCCTAGTGAAGAACCAACCTCCTTCTACCAATGCCCATCCACAATTGTTCGGAAACTTATAGTCTTACAGAGTTAGCTGGGGCACTGGGAGATTAAATTATTTGTGCTGGATAAGTAATATAGTCAGTGTCAAAAGCAGAACTTGACCCCAGGGCTTCTTGACTCCAACGCTATGCTTTCTATCTACTATATCAGGATGCCTCTCAAATTTTTTGTAACAAGTATGAAACAAAAATTGAAAAAATACTGAAACCTCCATATAAAAATCTCACCATCAAACTACTATTCTCCCAGTCTCCCAGGCTGACAAGCTCTGGGTCGTCACCTAGATGTCATCCTCAGCCCCTCACATGCACTTGTCCCTTGTATCCAAATCTGTTGTCAAGTTTTACCCATTCTATCTTTGCCTCCTCTGACACTGCCACTGCCACCACTGTAGGCCCTCATCACTTTCCTTACACATTTGTAACAACCTCTGACTCAAGTCTCTCCACATTTCAATCTACCCTCCAGTCAGCTACCAACATAATCTTCATAAAGTTTAGGTCTATGTCATCCCTCCAGACCCTTCCCCACCCCTACCCCCCAACTCAATAATAAACTCCAGTGTCTTCCTAGAGCCGCTAGGACCTACTATAGAATCCTGTTTGGGATTTTAAGCCCTTCCATCTGGTCCCTTCCTCCTTTCCCAATCTTATGCTTTACTCCCCTTTGAGAATCCTATGATCCAGTTGCACCAACCTACTTAGTTCCTCATACGCAATGTCCCATTTCCCAACTCAGTGCATTTGCACTAACTTCCTCAGTCTTCTAAGATTCAGTTCAAATTCCACTAGTACTTCTCTTTCCCCCTTCTCGCCCAGCCCAGTCTCTTCACTCTAAAAATACTTTTCATTGATACAGTATATATCTTGTATGAACATCGTTATTTGTATGATGTTTCCTCACTTAGAATGTATGCTCGTTAATGACAAGGACCTCTTTTTTGACTTTCTTTGTATCCTCAGACCTTAGCGCACCGTCTAACACAAAGCAAGAACTTCATAATGCTTGTTGGCTGACTGGTTAAGTATCTCTTTCTAAACGAGTAGGTACTTGGGACACAGACAAAAATCAAACATTTCTTCCCCTGAAGGAGGCTATAATCAATGGAAGAAATAATATTTACACACGTAAGTACTTACAAAATATAGACCAAATAAATACAAGGGGTTCTGTTGGGGTTTTTTGGGAGGGGAGGGGAAGGGAGGGGATAAGAAAGGTTTAGAAACTTGTTGAGGAATGAGCTGGGATAGGGAACCAGCTAAGGCTTGAAACAAGGTTGTGGATTTCAATGTAACAAAAACCCCAAGTACAAAGTCATGTCCTTATTTCTCTGATGGCGTAGTCTTCTTGGGCAACAAAATCTTCAGATGTCCCTTGAAGGCAGGGGCTGGTTTTCACCTCTTTTTGCATCCCCAGTGCTTAGTACAGTGTTTGGCACATAGTTGGCGCTTCATAAACGTTTACTTAATTTATTGAATTCAGACTCTTGTAGAAAACCAAAAAATGAGACAATTTCAGAACTCATAAGGAAAACTAGAATTATAATACTCTTTCATCTTGTCCCTTTTCCACTACTAGCTTGTATCCCATCTACACTCAATTCTTAAAGGAATAGTTATGGTCTTATATGAATGTAGAGGGTAGTCACATCTCTTTAAAGGAGCAGGAATTTCATTATGCCTCAAAGGCTTTTAGAGGAAGATCAAAGGAACCAGAATTATTTACTCTGAAGAGATGATTTACTCCTTAGGGAGATGGTGTCCAGTTTTCCTGTTTGACTCACTGACCAAATAAAAAGATGTCACTTTAAACTTTAGCAACAAGGATTTAGTTGTAGGAAAGAACCATTTGATGGTGAGGGTGGTTAAATACTGGGAGAAGGAAGTTTTTAACTAATCTGGAGTATGTGAAAAAAAGGTGATGATTAAAACACTGGTTCTCCAACTTCAAAGAAAATACAGACTTCAACTGCATGATGTCCAAAGGTTTAAAAATCACAGGATCAGGCCTCTATTTTTAGGGTATTATGAAGCATTTCTCTGAAAAATGTCAAAAATATAAGAATACAAAATAATTTTTATTGGTTTTGCTTTAATTTTTTCTTGATGGCAGAAGATGGTACTAATTGGCATCTTAAAATTTTCTCCCAGCTCTATAATGACATAAATGCCCAGAGCAGTAAGAAAACTTAGGCAGGGTTGTTCTAGATTAAGTGCCCAAAGTCACTTACAAGGGTAAGCATTTTTTAACCTTGAATAAATCTAGAAATAATTTCCCATCTATCCATTCATCCAGACATCCATCCCAGGCTCTATTACTATCTAGTATATGCTGCTTAAGTTGCTCCTTTCCCTTGGACCATGACATCCAGATCTTCTAGAATCCATGCCAGAGTACCTAAGAAGTTAATCTACCCATTTTTGGAGCTTCTACCTTAAGGCCCAATCCAGTCTTCTGAAAACTGATCATATACAAACTAGCCCACTTAGCTTATTTATGCATCTACTGGATGGCCCTCAACACCAAACCACACCTCAGTTTCACATCCCATTCAGCACATCTGCTAAGTCAGCCATTCCTATACTTTATCATCTTCTTGTCACTGATGACCTGTCCCCTCCCATCTCCCCAGAACAAAAGTGCTTTCCTCTCCAGAGGCCCAGTCCTGTATTGACTACTGGATATGTCTCTTTGTCATCTCCAACTCCACAGATCCAAAAGAGAGATCTTTTTTTTTTTTTTGTAATTGAATTCATTTATTTAAATATCTATAGTTGTAAAACAAACTTAAACCTTTGAACTGGGGTCAACATTAAATTTTTAAGTCATTCAAAAAAAAATTGGTAGTATGTTTTCACACACATACTTCCAGCATATAATTCCTTAAGAAAATCCAACAAGTTAAACTAAATGGCATTTTTGTTACATTGAAATCCAAAGCCCATGCTGAAACTGCATTCTACATTCATATTCATTTAAATGTTTTGGTATTATTAATCAGCAACCAGGTGGTGCAATAGAAAAAAAATGCCAGCTCCAATGTCAGGAAAATGCAACTTCTTGAGTTCAAATCTGGCCTCAGACACTTAATAGCTGCGTGCCTCTGGGTAAGTCACTTAACCCTGTTGGCCTCAGTTCCTCATCTGTAAAATGAGAGGGAGAAGGAAATGGGAAAACACTCCAGTATCTTTGCCAAGAAAACTGCAAGGGAGGTCACAAAGAGTCAGAAATGACTGAATAACAACAAATTATTAACCAGGAGCAACAGAGAACTTCTCCCAGTCAGTGATAATGCTGAGTGAACTAGGCTGTCCCTGAAGAGTTACAAGAGCAGGAGAAGCATGCCATTCTTGCAATGGGTCCAAGATCTGAGAGCTCCAAACTTGAGTTCCTGGTACTCAGTAGAGATTCTTCCATTCCTAAGGAAAGCCCAGGGAAAGTGGCTATTGTGGATCTAACAAACACTCCATGAAGATCAGTTGGTCTGAGCTCCTCCTGGGTGCACCGTCCTTCTTGAATGAACAGGACCTCTGCAGAAGGAAGGCAGGATGTTTTGGCCTAGACAACCTCTTGAAAACAGAAGCAGTCAGTGGCCATCTTCCACACTATGTTGGGTCACTTGACATGGCCTCAGCAGGAAGTTCAGGAGGAAGCACTGCTGCTTATTGCCCTCAAACTTGACCAAGCTGCAGATGCTTGGCCTGGTTCTGAGACACTTACTTGTGCACCAGCTGGCCATCCAGCATGTGGATCTGGAACTCGCTCAGGGCTCTGTGCCTGGAAATGGTGTTACCATTCTACATCAGCATGATCTCTGCAAGTAGAGCCTCACCCAAAAAGAGTATGAAACAAAAAGCCTAGAAATTAGTTATAGTATTCAAATAAATTATCCATTTAAATATTATGACATTAGAGATGACCTTTAATTTTTTATTTAAAATTTTTATCTTCTATTTTTGCAACACTTTCATTTCTGAACAAGTCATCCCTTGCAACAAAGTGCAAAAGTGTGCGGGGGAGAGCAGGTCGGTAAAACTCAGAAGCATGTTGCCAAAACCTTAGAGAATATACACTGTTACGTACTCAAATTCCTCTACATTTGCACAGGGAGCTTGAGGCACAAGCTTTGACCTTGAGTCATTGAAGACTATGTTAGTTGAACACAAGTTCCTGCATGTCCTACCAAACTGGAAAGACTTCTAGCATGGGTTTGGTAAGATGTGGTATGTGTGCTGTTTGAGGACCAGCCTACCTAATTTCTGAGGCATTCCTTCCAAGACATTGGCCATGGCATGATGAATATTTTTTACCATAGTAGCTTCCATCCACCAAGGTACAGAGGTGCAGTGACTGTGGTCTCTGTGTTTGGAGGGAGCACCCATTCTTGGGAAATCATGGATCAGGGAAATAATGACATTCAGTTTCATGCTGTCACGTGCTTCTAGTTTTATGCAGGTTCTTGGAGATAAGCTCAAGCAGAATTCCACTTGCTAGTACCAGATCTTTCTGATGTTGAAAGATGATATGTTTACTTTCTTTCTGGGTGTGTCCGTATATATCAATTTATTAATCTGTTCCTCCAAGCCTGTGCAAAATATTTCTCACAAGTGTTGGTGGTATGATGGGATTTGAAGGCGCTGTTCTAGACTGAAATTATGCTAGAGTCAATCCCTCAACTAAACTGCGTCTGCCACAATTTAAGTTAATCAAATGGGCCTTATGGGCAGCAGAGAAGTCCTTTCCCTCAGTGACTCTCTAATCCACTCCCCAGGGGCTATTCCAAACTGCTCCTCTCCTCAAACTTCTTGTGTTTTTCCTTCTCTCCATCCTCTCAATAGAGGTCCTTGTCTCAAACTTTGTTGAGAAAATAGAGGGTATTCTCTATGAGTTTCCTCTTTTCACCTTCTCTTCATCTCAAAATCCCCTGACATCACCCCACAATCTCTTCTCCTTTCCTCTAGTCTCTGAGAATGAAATGAACCACTTCTTAAACGAGGTGAACCCCTCCACACTGTACCCTTGATTTTATCTCTCCTTTCTTCTCCAGCAGTCTGTCCCCTCAGTCATTACAGTGTCCAAACTAGTTCAACTGATACATGAAAAGAATCCCACTTTAATAGACATGACAAGTGGTTGTGCCTTTTCTTGAAGACCTCCAATAGACCTCCACCCTCCACCAAGTCTTCTGTTCTCCAAGCTAAACATGTTCAATACTTTCATTTACATCTCATGTGACATGAACTCAAGGCCTTTCACCATACTAGTTGCATTCCTCTCTATGTTCTTCAGTTTTTCAACATTCCCCTTAAACTGTGGTGTCCACACTTGACTTGAATGCAAGACTTGAGGTCTGATGAAGACAGAGTTCAGTGACACTGCCACCAGGTATGTGCTGAGGTCCAAATGACATAGTAAATTTAAAGCACTTTACAAACTTTAAAGTACCATAGAAATATGCCAGCTGTTCTTATCTTCCAGTCATCAGGTCTCCAGTGTGGTGAAGACTTCATTCCCTGAGCCTTATATTGTCCTTCTGCTATTAACCTTGATCAATACTGATCAGTGGGAGGATCAAGCCTTCGACAGTCCTCTGAACTTCCAAGGGGAATAGATATTAACATCATGAAAAGGAACTCTAAAGCTTCTTGATCCACAGTAGAAGTACTGTAGTATGCTTGAAAGAACACCAGATTGAGGGGCAGGAGAACTAAGTGCATGTCCCAAGACAAGATACTTACAAGTATCATTTCTCTAAGAGTATGTGTCAAATGAGAATAATATCTGTACCACCCACTTCTCAGGGCGGCTGTGAAGGAAGCTCTTTGTGAGTTCTCATTATCTCATCACCACAGGCATCTAGTGACTCAACTCTGATGATAGCACTATAGCATATTACTGACCTTTTCAAATTATAACCCACTGCTCTTGAAAACAAGTGAAGTGTCTTCTTCCATCCACTGTTTCCAAGGTCACCATTTTGACTGTACCCACTCTTCTCCTTTCTGACTATGTTCTCCATAGCAGGCAACTTAGCCCTCGTGCTGGCCTCTCATTACCTTCTCTCAACCTCTTCACCTTTGAGAGGGTGTTTATGAATGCTTGTTATAACCACTTTCCTATTCCCCAAACTAAAGTATAGTCCTCTTTCCTTTAAAATGAACCTCAGATTTCCTTTTAGGAAACTTTCTTCCATTAATATTAATTTTCCTCCAATTTACTAGTCAAACTCACAAAAATCATAGACTCAGAACCTCAGAGTTGGAAGGAGCCTCAGAAGCCATCTATTTCAACAAGAATTTCCTCTATAGTAACACCAATGAGTGGTCATACAACCTCAGTTGAATGCTTCTAGTGATGAGAAGCCCACTACTTCAAGTGGCAGCCCATTCCACATTTGAAAAGCCCTCAGTTCAAGTGTTTCCTCTACCTTGACCCTAAATTAGACTGTCTGTGTTTTTCAGGTTTTGTGGGATTTACTTAATATAAACTCCTCAGGAGTCAGACCTAGAATGTCTTTCACTCCTTATACATTATACATACATATATGTATATACATACATATATGCACACATATATAGTGACATGCCATATGAAATGTGTAAAATAACATGTTATAACACAGTTATAGCTATATATGTATATACATGTATATGTATTATACATGTATGTGCGGGATACCTATGTTACATTCAACTCTGGATTAGTGAGAAGTGAGTTTAATGTGGGGTATGTGGGTAGATGGGTCCTTATTTGGCATAAGCCTACTACTAGCACCATTTGGACCTTTAATATCATCTGAATTCAATATGTACCATTTTAGAAAACAAACCATCAAGGAATGTGCACAATGAAAGTAAAACATTTATTACGGAATAAAGCAACTAACGAAGGAATTGGGTATTATGTCAACAAACATTCTAGAGATTAGGCTCTCATTTCTGAACAAACAGCATGGGTAATGATCTACTCTGAAAGTTATGCTCCCAAAAGTAGGAAAAGTCACTTTCTTTCTCTTTCTGGAAACAAAATAAGACAAAATAATAACAAATATTATAACAAAATAATCTTTGGGGCAGGTAGAGTTGCTTGAAGATTGTGTCTGCCAGGGTCAGGCTAGTCTGCCTTGGCTATCTCCTCTTGGTAGCTGCCTCTCCATGATTCTGGGGGTTTCTGGGCACCAGGGCACCACCCAGCATAGTCACTCTTTCATGCATTTCCCTTTCCCAAATGCATGCTCATCCAAACCAGTAGCCTGGATTTACCCACAGGCACATAGTGTCATTGGAAATAAAGTCATGGAAACTTCCCTCAGGTACGTCTTTGAAGCCTGGAGATTTAGTGGAAATATGTCTTTCCTTCCCTGTTACATAAGAAGCAAAACTCATAAAAAGCATATGTCCTTTCCTTAGTATGGTGCCTGGTACAGAGCTGTTGCTTATCCTTCATTTTCGAAGTGACATCAGGAAAGTGTTTTGACTTGCAAGTGAATTGGATTTAAGTGAGGCAGCACTGTGCTTCATTCAATCAAATCTGAACCTATTTCCGCCAGAATGATTCAAGAGCTTAAGGGCGAAAAATGATTAAAATTATAAGTAAAATGAGATTTCTAAAGAAAAAAATAAAAAAGAAATGAACTTTGGTGGAAAGACTTGAAAGGAAAATTAATGGTTTAATACAAGAAACATAAAACCTTACCCAAGAAACAGGAACCTTGAAAATTAGGATGGGTCAAACAGAAATGAGTGACTTTATGATGTAACAAGAAATATTAAAATAAACTCAAAAAGCTGAAAAAATAGAAACAAATGTAAGGTAGGTCATATGAAAAACAATTGACCTGGAAAAGAGATCAAGGAGAGATAATTTAAGAATCACTGGACAACCTGAAAGCCATGAACAAAAATATGAACCTTCAAATGATAAAACAAGAAGCCATACATCCAGTTCAAAATGGCCAACAGGCAGTTGGAGATGCAAGATTGGAGGTCAGAAGAAAGTTTAAGGATCACTAAATAGATCTGGGAATCATCGGCATAAATATGACAATTGAATCAATGGGAACTGAAAAGACCATTGATGGAAAAAATATAGAATAGGGGCTGGCAAACTAAGGCCCTCCTTGTGTTTTTGTAAAGCCAGTGAGCTGATTACTTTTTATATACAATAAGATATATATATATTTTAAATATTTAAATGAAATAAAAATAAATGTTTAAAATTAAATTAAATTAAAAATAAAATATTTAAATAAATATATATTATATATAATAAAACTTTATTTTAAAATGTAAAAAAAAAACTATCCTAGCTCACAATACAAAAGTTGGCAGAGCAGGATTTGGACTGCAGGTCATAATTTGCCATTCCTAGAGCAGAAGAAGAAAAGAGGGGCTAGGACAGAGTATTTAGGGGATGGTGAGCAGATATGATTTGAATGAAGATCCAACAAACGAGACTGAGAAGGAACAATTAGGCAGGTAGGATGAAGACATGTCACTAAAACCTAGAGAGATGAGAGACTCAAGGGGGATAAAGTGGCTGTCAGTGTCAAAGACTATAGTTACAGAGAGATCAAAGAAGATTAGAACTGAATTAAAAAAGGGCATTAAATTTGACTATAGGTACAACATAAACAAATAAGGGACTATCATTCACCACATTTTATCATAACCTATAGCTATATATTATAACATCTTATGGAAAGGCTTATTAGAATCTCAAATCATGGAAAACATCATTATTTCATACACATACACACGTGCACACACACACACACACACACACATGCGCACACGCACACCTCCTCCCTGCTTTGCCATTCAACTACTCTGATAACTAGCAGCAATTCTGTTTTTTAAAAACCTCAGATCCTAAATTTGGCACAGAGAGTCCAAAGCTTCTGAAAACAGGGAGAGAGAAAGGTAAAAATTGAATCAAATCCAAGGCCACTTGCAGTCAGGAAAAAAGTGCTAAAATTTTCATGCCCTATCACATAAGACCCAACCTGCCTTTCACCTTCTAAAAGATCTGCTAGACAGTTCCTGTTAGTTACATTTGTAAGGGAAAGAGCCCTGTTCTCTTTCCTGAACTTGATTCACAATGGTAACACTTAGCTAGCCATACCATGATTGTTCCATCAACATCCCA
This sequence comes from Notamacropus eugenii, assembly GCF_028372415.1. Lineage (NCBI taxonomy): Eukaryota > Metazoa > Chordata > Mammalia > Diprotodontia > Macropodidae > Notamacropus > Notamacropus eugenii. Next base: position 103,773,032 of record NC_092878.1, read on the forward strand.
AATTCAAAATACCTAAAACAGAACTCATTATCTTCTTCCCTCTCCTCTCATTTTTGTTGATAGTTTGGTAACCTTGGGCTCATACTCCTTTCCACCCATGCCCTCCTCTTTTTTCAATCAATTGCCAAGTCTTGTTGATTCTATATCCAGAATACAACTTATGTATGTTTCCTTCTCTCTCCCCACTTGACCATCACCCTAGTTTAGGCCCTCACCACCTCTTCCCTGAACCATAACAACCTCCTATCTGGTTACCTTGCTTCTAGCCTCTCTCTTCCTCAATTCATCCCCTTCAAGGCTGCCAAAGTATCCTTTTCTGTAAGGCACAGGCCTAATCACATCCCCTGCTCTCAAAAGCTTTCAGTGGATTTTGAATATAACCTTGAAGGGAAGGGACCATTTCAGTTTTTGTCTTTACATTTCCAGCATCTGATATACCTCCTTACACCAAGTAAAAATAATAAAATTTGTTGTTGCTGGCTATGACAGTTAAGATTAAATACAATCCCCTCTGGCTGACACCTGTCAAGCCTTTACAGGCTTGATTGAACTTACCTTTCCAATCCCTACATATACTTTGTTCTACCCACACAGGCAATCACTCATTTTTAGAATGCACTCCAGCCTCATCTCTTTCTCTCATATTCCTTACCTTTTATCAGCTGCCTATGAAATGTTTTCCTGCTCTCTTCCACTTACTGCTGCTACTTTACCCCACCATCAATACTGTCCCATTTCTGGCAGCTCAGTGCATCCCTAGGGGATGCTGTGGCACTTGCTGCCTGCCCCGGCTCAGCTCAGACCACCATCCTCCCTCAGGTTTCCCTTCTACCCATCTAGGAACATCCCAGCTGATCCATTTTGCACCAGCATCTCTGGTCCTCTGGCCACCCAGTGTTTTCCCATTTGCACACTAAGTACTAACTTCTCTGGCTCTACTGTATTCAGCCCTTATGACATTTCCCTGATTCTACTTCTTCCGCACCCTTCCTTCCCTTCTGTCCCATGACTAGGATCTCTGGAACTGATCTCTAATATAACCTACATCTGCTTCTTATATAACTCTCATTGTCTACTTCATGTCCCAGTTCTACTAGAGCTGGCTGAATCTCTGCTCCCCTGTACTCAGCATGTGTACTTCATGGGGTCTTTCCTCCTCCCTTCCCTATGGCTAAGGCCACCATAAGTGTTGCATCCTATGGTTACATCCCCCAATGCTCCCATAAGAGCTCAGCTCCTGTCAGCTGTCTTCAGGATTCCTCAGAGAGAAAATCAAAGATGCTCTATCAAACTTAGCCCACATGCAAAGACTCCATCATTCTACAGTCTCAGACAGTAATATTCTACTTTTGTATTTTTTGTTTTTTTTCCCCTTTTGATCTATTTCTTCTTTCACAGCTGTGATATGGAAATGTGTTTTACATAATTGGCACACATATACCTATATCAGATTGCTTACCATTTTAGGAAAAGGAGAGGGGAGAGGAGAGAGAGAGAAAAATTTGTAATTCAAAATCTTGTAAAAATGGATGCTAAACATTATCTTTACACGTAATTGGGAAAAAATAAAATTACTCTTTTTAAAAATTTTATTACTCTAAATAAATAATGTCTCAGTATTTTTGTGCTATATAGTTCTTGGTGTATCCAATACCTTCCAATTCAAATCTCAAAGAAAGTATTCACTATACCATGGACAAAAAGGTTTTTTTGAGGTAGCCTATAAATTTTGCTCTCTCTCACTCTTAATTTCTGAACCCATTTTACAACATATTTTTTGCTATACTAACTTATTTCCACCCTTGAAGTAACTAAATATCAAAACCTCTGGTGGCTGTCATTTGGATAGCCTTTCAGAGTTCTTCCTCGAATTTCTTCATCTCACCAAGTATCCCTTGTAACATCCGTATATTGGACCATACACAGAAGCACTGCAATACAAGACATTCAAATGTCCTATGAAATGTTGTTTCTTATTGATATATATATATGTGTGTGTGTGTGTGTGTGTGTGTGTGTGTGTGTGTGTGTGTAAAACGACAATATAGATAACTAACTGCTTTATTTGAATCTTCAAGGAGAACCTGTGAGTCATCCATCCATTGAGCTGCAATTTCCTTTCTTCTTCTGGCTTTCTTTGTAGCAAGAATTCCCAGTATTAAAAGAATTTAGCTCCTCCAGCAGGATGTCTCACCCACAAGACAATGTACAAAAATTTCGCATTTCGAGTACCAACAGCTAAGTTAAATTTGACCTAAAATTATGTGATTATTAATCTTTTTTGCCTCCCTTCCCATTACTCCTCCAAGGTCGCTGCAAAAGTAGGTGTGTGTGAGTGCGTGTGTGTGTGTGCATGTGTGCTTGCGCTTATGTGCAGTGCATGTGCATACATGGGAGCAGGGGTAGGGATGGGCAGGAGGGAGGGAAGACATTAGTGATGGCCACTTTGCATTTTTCTGTTTCCAAGGTTGGCATGGCCAAAAGATTCATCACCAAGCAGCCAGTCTATCAGTGCTGAATCTCTGTACCTATAAGCTACCCTGGTCCACAGAAAATAGACACTGTTTCTAGGACCATAACAAGAGCCTTTCCAGCATGGTAGAACCCACCTTGCATTTTGCCATAGGGAAGGGAGAGGGAAAGACTCAATGAAGTACACATGGCTGAGTACAGAGGAACAAGGGTCCAGTCAGCTCCATCAGAACTGGGATAAGAGGTAGACAGTGAGAGCTTTACAGGAAATAGATGCAGGTTATATTAAGGATCAGTTCCAGAGTTCCTAGCCATGGAGCAGAATGAAGGAGGGGAGTAAAGGGAGTCGGGTCAGGCCAAAGTTATTCAGGTTTAAATTCATGCCATAAAGAAGCCATATGGTAGGACTTATGAGAATTAGCCAAGGCCAAATAACTTGGATACATCTACCATAGTTTGCTGTCACTCCTGACACTTTTGTCTATTATCTATGGAAAAATTTTTGACAAGTGTGTCTACCATCAGGGAAAACTGTATTGCTATACTGCTGCTCTGCTCCTACAAAGGCTTGATCATTTGGGATCATATGTCCAGGAATGGGATATGGATGAGGTTAAGCTCTTATTCCTCAGTCTTCATTCCCAATGCCCCTCATGAGGGAACATTTTACCCCAGAACGTGATTCTAGAATTTCTTCATTGTACTCATAAAGCAGTCTATTCATTCTTCTGAGGCTGGTATAGCTGAGAAGAGGGGCAGTTTTACATGGATTTCCTCGCATTCCTGGTCAGCTAGAAAGCCCCTGCTGTGTTCCATTGGAATTCCTCGTGTCTTCTCTTGCCTAAGCAGGAGCCAGAAAGTAATGCAGGGGTGCTAATGATACCTTCCAATAAAATCACATTTATGGGTAAAGTCCTTTTAAGAGTACTTTCCCACTAATCATAAGTTTCCCTTTCAGCTAAGTCTCCACCTGTTTTTCTTTTTTGGTTTCTATTTGAGTAAAAGTTCTCTTCTCCTAATAAACAACTCTGTGTTGTGGGGGAGGGGGAAATTATATTCGGTTTTCATTGTAGATCCACCTGCTGTCTAATATAGACCCCTTCTTTTAAAGAGACCCTGATCAAGGGGATGCCCATCAATTGGGGAATGACTGAATAAATTGTGGTATATGAATGTAATGGAATACTATTGTGCTATAAGAAATGATGAACAGGAAGACTTCAGAGAGTCCTGGAAAGACTTACATGAACTGATGCTGAGTGAAAGGAGCAGAACCAGGAGAACTTTGTACACAGTAACAACCACAGCGTACGAGGATTTTTCTGGTAGACTTAGAACTTCATTGCAATGCAAGGACTTAAAAAATTCCCAATGATCTCTTAAGGCAAAATGCCTTCCACATCCAGAGAAAGAACTATGAAATTTGATCACAAAATGAAGCAGATCATTTTCTTTTGTATTATGTTTTGGTTTGTTTTATGATTTCTTCCATTCATTTTAATTCTTCTATGCAACATGACTAAGGCGAAAATGTATTTAGTAGGAATGTATGTGTAGAACCTATATAAAACTGTATGCTGTCTCAGGAAGGGAGTGGGGAGGTAGAAGAGAGAGGCAGGAGGGACGGGAAAAAATCTAAGATATATGGAAATGATTGTAGAACACTGAAAACAAATAAAATAATAACAATAATTTTTAAAAAACAAAAAAATAAAAATAAAAAAGTAAAGAGACCCTGGTGGTCCCTTGCTCTTAAACATACAGTTTTTGACTGAACAGGATTTACCCTTCATTTGATGACTTTAGAACCTGATCCCCTTGTAGGAAATGTGACTTGCCCATACTTGCTAAGCCAGTCCCAGATCAGGTTCTCCTTCAGGGACAGTTATCTGGATGCAGTCTATGGATAGGACTTTTCATGCATCTGATTTCTTGGCTCTGCTATTTTTCTTCATCTAGTGGATGCACTAATTATCCTGCAGGAAGCAAGCAACTGCAATGTACTCTCTTAATGTGGTTCTTGATTCTTTCCAATACTATTCTACAACTTGGTGGACCTTCTTGTCTACATCAGTTGATATGGTACAGGTTTCAATCCATGAGCTACCTTGTTTTCATCAGTGATACCAAGATTGCATAGCAGGACTCAAATTCTCAGCTGGAGCTCATGAGTGATCCTGGGCACCATAAGGCTCTTTGTTCCTATCAGGGTTCATCCATGATGTAGCCAGGGCTGGATGGTAAAACCTACAAACCTTATATTTTTTTAACCACAGTCTTATGACATACTACTCATGAGTCTCTCTATATTGTCTATCCTTTTATGCTCCACAATTTAAGCCAATGAGTAGCTGAAAGTTTTGTTCAAACACTAACAAGTAGGATATAAATTCTCTTGTATTATTCTTGGTTCAATTATAAATATATACTAGAGATCTCACATTTGAGGGAAAGGATAGCAGAAGGTATGGAGATAAGTAGCATGACAGTGAGTCAAGAGCTAGCCAGGGAGTAAAGTGTGATTGCAGCCAGTTCTTGATGTAGTGGGCAACGGAGACAATCACCAATTAGGACAGATGTTCCCAAAGCAGGAATTCTGAGAAAGAAAGAGTTCTCCAAGGTCTATTTCAGATCTTCCTGGCCTGGCAACTGATAAGTAGATAGCCTAAGAGTTCTGGCTCTTTGTATGGTCTCTTACTCTTCAATGCTAATAAGTTCCATTTTCTACCACTCTCAAGACAATTTTTTGACTTCAGGTGAGCCAGACCTGATTCTTTCATAATCACACCTATCCTTGTGACCAGTAATACAATTCATATTCTGTATGATGCTGCTGTCATGCATCTCTGTTTGACCTATGTATGGAGGGTTGGTGTACCGTTATATAGTTTATTTACACATATGTTAGATATACTTCATGAGGGAAGTTTCAGACTGCCACAATTTTCTGTGTCAGAGGTCCTACTTCGTTTGAATTACAAAATTGCCTCACCTTCTCAACTGGATTTATTTGGCTTGCATGTATCAGGCCTATGGGATTTGGCTTCCACATTCATGTTGTTGCTTCTGACCTACAAACCTGTAACTGGCAGAACAGCTATCCATTTCTGTCTGATAGCTTTAACATGACACTCCTTATTACTATAGGTTGATAAGCTATTGTCTGTTCACACCAGGAATAACAGATTATGTACATAGTCTCAAAACCTCTTTGTGTAAGCCCCATCTTGAACCTACTACAATACATAAATAGGATGATGGCTTTAAGCAGCTTCTATCACCCGTTGCTTTTTCTATAACACAAAGTTTGAAAAGTATTTCACATTTTTCACTGTTCCTCCAATTTTCCCTATTTTTCTTGAAGATAATACAAGCTTTCTAGTCAATCATATTTCTAGCCTTAGAGTGATCCCTGACTCTTCCATCTTCCTCATTCACCATTTCTAATCAGTTGCCAAATTTTGTTACCTGAACTTCCACATCTCCCACATCCATCCCCTTCTCTGCAATAATAAAGCCTCTACCCTAGTTCCAATACTCATTACTACTTCTTACCTACACTATGCTAAAAGCCTCCTAACTTTTTGGGACAGTAAGCGGTGGAAACAAAGTCGATGCCCTTCGATTGGGCAATGGCTAAACAAATTATGATAAATGAATGTAATGAAATATTGCTGTGCTGTAATAAATAATGATGAATGTAGAAAAGCATGAAAAGATCAATATGAACTGATACAGAATGAAGTAAACACAGTCAAGAGAACAATATACACAGTAATGACAATAACATAAATAGAACTACACACCAAAAAATCAAAAGCATATGTAACAAAATTATAAAGATCAAGCAGGACTCAAATGAAGAGATATGAGAAGACATCCTTGACCTACCCCTTCATGGAGGTGGGAGATCTTCAGGTGCTACACAATGCATGTTTTCAGACTTTTTCGATGTATAAATCAGTTGTAATTTTTTTCTCCCCCCAAAATTACAATTTGTCATATGGGATTATCTCTCTAGGAGATGGAATGAGAAGGATACTTAGGATAACTATTGGAATTCAAGAAATAGAAAAAATATCAATAAAAATTGATTTTTAAAAACTTTCAGTTCTCCTTGTTTTTCGTTACTCCCCTTTCCAAATCATCCTCCCTATAGCTGTCAAATTGATGTTCCTAAAATACAAATCAACATCATACCTCTACTCAAAAATCTTTAGGGAATCTCTCTTGCCTCCAGGGAAAGAAACAAAATCCTCAGTATTTAATAGTTCTCCACCATATGGCTCCCACCTGTTTTTCAGATTTTAACATTATTTCCATTCATGCAGGTAGTCTCCTCTCTCTAGAATAGTGCTTCTTACACTGTGGGTTGTGATCCCATATGGGGTTGTGTAACTGAGTATAGGGGTCATGAAAAATATAGCAAAAAATAAAAGATTTCACACAATGACCAAAAATTCATTCAAAATCAAATGAATAATGAATCTGAAGTGTTTCTGGCAGAACTTGCCCATGATGCATTATGTAACTTCGTTGCAACTTTGGTTCTGAACACACGACATAAACACTTTGCACTGCACATGCTATCACATCGTCAATGAACGCAATGAACACAACATCAATGAACACAGCCAGATGGAGACTATCATATGTTACGAAGTAGTGTGTTTACTGTACATATAAAATCATTAAATGAATTTTAGCTTGTGATTAGGACAGAATTTCCAAAAATTTCTGAAATGTCCCCAAACATACTTCTGCTATTTTGTACTACCAATTTATGCAAAATAGTGTTCTCAGAATTGAAAATTATAATCAAAGTGTTGATCAATTCTGAAAAACACCGAAGATGCTCTACATCCTGAAGAATCAAATACTCCACCAAGGTTTAATTTTTTGTGCAAAAATAAACAAGCATATCCATCCCATTAGTTTGCAAATGTACTTTATCTTTAATAAATAGTAAAATTATAGGTATGCCAGATAATTGTTTTAAAATAAATTTCTTTATGATTTATGATCGGTAAATGTTTGATTTGTATACCTATTATATATACTCATATACCTGGGGTAATGTAAAAATTTCTCAGGCTGAGCAGAAAAAGTTTAAGAAGCTCTGAACTAGAATACTGTGGTTCTCCATTTCTACTAGACAGAATTCCTAGCTTCTTTCAAAGCATAGCTCAGGTAGCACCTCCTAAATGAAGCATAAATACTTGCATGTATTGTGTCCCTATATGAATATAAGCTCCCTAAGGAGAGGAAACATTTCATTCTCATCTCTGTTATTGGCACTTAGCACAGAATCTTATAACTGAAGGGTGCTTAATAAATAGTGATTATTGCTGTAAAACCTCACTGAGCAAATGACCACAGTTTTCTCCTTAAATGTCTCTGCTACAAGGCTATGCTAAAATATAATACTGAAAATCACTGACTGCCCAGTTGGTAATCCATGGTATTTTGAAGCTGAGGTCTGGTACACTGAGCCCTTCTTAGTTCATTCATTTATTCAGGGTTCAGTAGAGAACAAATATTCTAATTCTCCCAGTGTTCTTGATAATATATAAAAATAGCTAATCTTATTTATGGAATGTTTTAACAGTTGCAGAGCACTTTGCAAATATCTCATTTTTATCCTCACAACAATCCTGGAGTCATTATTATTTTCATTTTACAGTTAAGGAAACTGAGCTAATCAGAGGTTAAGTGACTTGTCCAGGATCTCACAGCTAGTAAGTGCCTTAGGCTGGATTTGTACTCAGGTCTTCTTAACTATAGGCCCAACTCATTGCCCACCATGTTATCTGTCTCCAAATTATGCTACTAATGGTTGTGAAATAAGGTTCACTGAGGTGGTACCTTCGGTCAGTCCAATCTCAAACAATGTCTTCCACACTGTTCTTAGAATAGTAGAGTTATGAACTGATTCAACCATTATGTAGAATAAAATATTATGTAGAATATTTTAGAACTGGGCTCAAAGAACTATCAAATTGCGCATACCCTTTGATCCAGCAATACCACTTTAATCCCCCCAAAGGGATTAAAAAAAGAAGGAGGAGGACCTCCTCCAGACACAAGAGTTCCCCATGGGCCTCAGAGTAATATCAATGCAGCACCAGGTAAACTGCCAGGGACTGCAGTCCAGGCACAAGAAGCCTGAGACAGTGTTCCTTCCACCCCAGGAGCAGAGATCAAATTTCAAAGAAAGGAAAAAGACCAAAAAAAGATGAGTAAAACAATAGCAACAATAAAAATCTGACCATAGAAAGTTATTATAGTGATAGAGAAGATCAAGAAACAAACTCAAAAGAGGACAACAACGTCAAAACACCCAAAGAAAAATAGGAAGCAGTCTCAAGCCCAGAAAGAACTCATGGAAGAGCTCAGAAAGGAAGTTCAAAATCATTTAAAAGAGATAGAAGAAAAATTGGAAAAAGAAATGAGTGTCATGTAAGAAAATCATGAAAAAAGAGTCAACAGCTTCAAAAAAGAAAACAGCTACTTCAAAAATAGATCTGGTCAAACAGAAAAGGAGATTAAAAAAATGCACTGAAGAAAACAATTCCTTAAAAAGTGTAATTCATCAAATGGAAAAGGAAGTACAAAAGCTAATTGAAGAAAGCAGGTATAAAAGTTACTTCTAAAAGTCAGAACTGAGCAAGTGGAAGCCAAAGACTTTATGAGACTTCAAAAATCAATTAAACAAATTCAAAAGAATCGAAAAATAGAAGAAAATGTAAAATACCTCATGGGAAAAACAAATGACATGAAAAACAGATCAAGGAGAGATAATGTCAGAGTCATTGGATTACCTTAAAGCCAAAATTGCAACAAAACCTTGGACACCATCTTTCAAGAAATTATCAAAGAAAACTTCCCTGATGTCCAATTCCCAGAGTAAAAAATGAGCATTGAAAGAATTCACCAATCACCTCAGGAAAGAGATCCCAAAATAAATACTCCAAGGAACATTAAAGGCAAATTTGAGAACAATCACATCAGGGAAAAATATTGCAAGTGGTCAGAAATGAACAATTCATATATCAAGGAACCACAATCAGGATTACATAGGACTTGGCAGTTGCAACACTAAAGGATCAGAGATCATGGAATGTGATATTCCAGAAGGCAAAGGAGCTAGGACTACAACCAAGAATCACCTACCCAGTAAAATTAAGCATATACTTCAAGGAGAAAAATGATCATTCAATGAAATAAAAGAATTTCGAGCTTTCACAGAGAGGAGACAAGAATTGAACAAAAAATTTGATCTCTAATATAAAGACCCTAGGAGAAGTCTAAGTTTTGTAAGAGGTTTGATAGAGCTAACTGTTTACATCCCTACATGGGAAAATGATACTAATAATTTTTAAAAATTGTACCACTAATAGTACAGCTAGAAGGAATATATATATATATATATATATATATATACACACATAAAAAAGAAGGTATGAGTATAAGGTGAATTTGAGGGTGTGAAATAAAAAATAATTAAGGGATGAGAAAGAGGACTTCATTAGATACAGGAGGGAGAAGTAGAATGGGATAAACTATTTTACATGAAGAGGTGTGCAAGACCTACTACAATGGAGAGGAAGATGGGAGGGTGGACACTGTCCCATCTTTTGAACCTTATTCACATCAGTATTGGTTCAAAGAGGGAATAATATAGAAAATCAGCTGAATATAAAAATCTATCTGTCTGGATAAGTATAGGAAAGTATGAGGGGAGAAGATTCAGTAAAAAAAGGAGGAGGGAAAGAAGGATTGAGAGAAGGGAGGGCAGATTGGGGGAGGTGGTAAACAAAAGCAAAACACTGATGAGGAAGGAAAGTGTGTGAGAGAGGAAAAGCAGGAGGAAAAATAGGATGGAGGGAAATACACAGTTAGTAATCATAACTGAGAATGTGAATAGGATGAACTCTTCCATAAAACAAAAGCAGATAGCAGAGTGGATCAAAAACCAGAATCCTACAATATCTCGTTTACAGGAAACACACTTGAAACAAAGAGACACAGAGAGAGTAAAGGTAAGGGGCTGAACATAATCTATTATGATGCTTCAGCTGAAGTTAAAAAAGCAGGGGTAGCAAACCTGATCTCAAGCAAAAAGAGATGAGGAAGGATACTAAGTCATGCTAAAAAGGTACCATAGACAATAAAGTAACAACACTAAACATATATGTACCAAATGGTATAGGATCCAAATTCTTAAAGGAGAAGTTAAGTGAGTTATAGGAAGAAATCAACAGTAAAACTATACTAGTGAGGGACCTCAACTGTCTCCTCTCAGAACTTGATAATCCAACCAAAAAATAAACAAGAAAGAAACTAAGTAGGTAAGCAGAATATTAGAAAAGTTAGATATGACAGACTTTTGGAGAAACTGAATAGGAACAGAAAGAAATATACTTTTTTCTCAGCAGCACATGACACCTGCACAAATTAGGTGTGTCAGGGCAAAAAAAACTCAGAATCAAAAGTAGAAAGGCAGAAATATTAAATGTATTCTTTTCAGATCATAATGCAATAAAAATTACACTCAGCAAAGGGTAGTGGAAACATAATTAAAAATTAATTGGAAGCTAAATAATCTAACCCTAAAGAATAAGTGGGCCAAAAAAATTCATAGAGATAATCAGTAGGTTCATTAAAGGGAATGACAACATACCAGAATTGGTGAGGTGCAGCCAAAGTAATACATAGGGGAAATTTTATTTCTCTAAATTATTACATCAACAAAATAGAAAAAGAATAGATCAATGAACTAGGCATGTAACTAAAGACACTAGGGAAAGATAAATTAAAAATCCCCAATTGACCCCTAAATTGGAAATTCTGAAAATCAAAAGTGAAATTAATAAGATTGAAAATTAAAAAAGAAAACATTGAGTAAATAAATAAACCTTGGGGTTGGTTTTATGAAAAAACTGATAAGATAAGGCATTGGTTAATTTGATTTAAAAAGAAGAAGAAAACCAAATATCTAGTATCCAAAATGAAAAGGGTAAAATCACCATCAATGAAAAAGAAATTAAAGCAATCATTAGGAAATATTTTACCCAGTCATATGCAAATAAATCTGACAATCTAAGCAAAATAGATGAATATTTACAAAAATATCAATTACCTAGATTAACAGATCAGGAAATAGAATGCCTAAATAACCCCATCTTAGAAAAAGAAATTGAAAAAGCCATCAATGAATTACCTAAGAAAAAATCCCCAGGGCCAGATGGGTTTGTCAACTATTTAAATGGAACATTTAAAGAACAATTAGTTCCAATACTATATAAACTATTTGTAAAAATAGGTGGAGTTCTACCAAATTCTTTTTATGACACAAATATGGTGCTGATACCTAAACCAGGAAGAGTTAAAACAGAAAGAAAAGTATAGACCAATTTCCCTAATGAATATTGATGCAAAAATTTTGAACAAAACACTAGCAAGGTGGTTACAGTATTATATAACAAGGATTATACACTATGACCAGGAGTGATTTATACCAGGAATGCAGGGTTGGTTCAACATTAGGAAAACTATCAACATAATAGACAATATTAATAACAAAACCAACAGAAAGTTTAAGTACCTCAACAAATGCAGAAAAAGCTTTGGACAAAATATAGCCCCCATTCCTATTAAAAACATTAGAGAGCACAGGGAAAAAAGGAGCATTCCTTAAAATGATGAGAAGTATCTATCTAAAACCATTAGCAAGCATTATATGTTATGGGAATCAGCTAGAAGCCTTCTCAATAAGATCAGGAGCAAAGTAAGGTTGCTCATTACCACCACTATTATTCAATATAGTACTAGAAATGTTAGCTATAGCAATAAGAGAGGAAAAAGAATTTGAAGGAATTAGAACAAGCAATGAGGAAACAAAGCTCTCACTCTTTGTAGATTATATGATGGTATACTTAGAGAACCCTAGAAAATCAACTAAAAAACTACTTGAAATAATTAACAACTTTAGCAAAGTTACAGGATATAATGTAAACCCATATAAATCATCAGCATTTCTTTGTATGACCAACAAAGCCCATCAGCAAAAGACAGGAAGAGAAATTCCACTTAAAATAATTGTAAACAACGTAAAATACTTGAGAGTCTACCTGCTAAGACCAACCCATATGAACACAATTACAAAGTACTTTTCACACATATAAAGTCAGATCTAAACAACTGGAAAAATATCAATTGTTCATGGTTGGCCAAGCCAATATAACAAAAATGACAATTCTGTCTAAACTAATTTACTTATTCAGTACCATACCAAATTAGCAAAAAAATTATTTGATAGAGCTAGAAAAAATAAAAACAAAATTCATCTGGAAGAACACAAAGTCAAAAATATCAAAGGAATTAATGAAAAAAAACCCACAAAGGAAGGTGTCCTAGCAATACCAGATTTCAAACTATATTATGGAATATGAATATAATGGAATATTATTGTGCATTAAGAAATGATGAACAAGCAGATGTCAAAAATAGCCTCGAAAGACTTGAACTGATGCAAAGTGAAATGAGCAGAACCATGAAAACATTGTACACTGTATCAGTAACATTGTGTGATGATCGATTATGAATGACTCAGTTCTTATCAGTAACACAATGATCCAAGCCAAGAACAAAGGACTCACGAAGGAAAATGCTATCCACATCCAGATAAAGAACTGAGAGACTCTGAATGCAGATCAAAGTAATTTTGTTCCACTTGCTTTATCCTTTTTTGTGTTTTTTTCTGTCTGATATATTTCTTCTTTCATAACTGTGACTAATATGCAAATATGTTTTACATGATAGCATATGTATAACGTATATCAAATTGCCTACCATTTTTGGAAGAGGGAAGGGGAGGGAGAGAGAGAAAAAAATTTGGAATTCAAATGAATGCTAAAAATTTTCTTGATCTATATTTGGGGAAAAAATAGAGTACTATTAAAATTAATTTTTGTTCTTTGAGTAACAGGAAGTCTCCAAAACAAAAACCATCAGTATACAGTAAGTAAGCACATGGCTTAGGGAACAGCCTTCCAATTCTAGGCTGCAGGGAAATTCTGTGTGTCTTGTCAACCCTCCCTTCTGTCCTCACCTAAAAGCTGGCATAGAAAAATTGGACTATCTGAGTTTCCAGGTACTGTGCTTCTGTTTGCCATCCTAACAACACCCAGAGACCTCTTTGATAATCCTGAGTTTGTTCCAATTAAAGCAGAGATTCTAGGAATACCCCAGTGGCTGGGCACATTGAGATAAAGAATAAAAGTCTTCCTTGTCAATTTATAATTTAACCTGGTATGAATAGTCTTTTTTTTAGCCAAATCACAAATGTCTAGTTCTTTAAGTGACTGTAAAAGTTTATAAATTAGTTTTTTAATAGGCTCACAGATAGTAAGTTGAAGGAAAACTAGAGAGACTATTTAGTTTAATGCCATCCTTTTACAGATGAGGAAATAGTCCCAGATAAGTTAAATTACTTACTGAAGTTCACACTCACAGTAAATGTGTTTGTAGAATGACTCAAATATAAGTGACTTGAAACAAGCTGTCAAACAACTGCAGACTCTGTTTCAGTCTTTTCGCTCACTCTAGCCCATGGCTCGGTCCCTTACACAATAATGAATTGAAGCAGCATTCTGCCTTAGCTTCTTAACAAAGTCCTGATATCTACACTTTAGGCTGTAGTTTTTGACATAACCAAAGTTGGTTCTTTCTTTGCATGTACTCCACATTCAAATGTCCATTCTGACCACAGTGTTAAGAGAAAACTAGAAAACCTTGACATTGGCCTCCCTTGGTATAATTTCAGTGGCTGAGCTCATTGACCTCTGAGCTTCCCCAGTTGTAGTAAAAGAGAGGAACTGAAAACTTCCTTGTCTATAGTCTAAAAGGCCCAGCTTGTTTCATCAGACCTTCCCTCCCACTGGTCACCAACCTTTAGCCTTGTCACATGGGGGCCCATGTGTCTAACTTTTATCTCTTTTCAAAACTCTAGCACTATGACCTTCCTTTTCCTTGATTAGTTTTAACCCTTGGGAGTAACTTTGAATCTGACCCTGGTTTCCAGACAGCTGTTGTAATAATAACAGTTCAGTTGCAATTGAGCAAATCTGCCATGGTTCACACACTAGAATCACTGGTAATCTGGAGAGCTTCCAGAGAAGGGCATATGGTCTGGTGAAAGGCCTTGATATCAGGCTATATGAGGATTGGTTGATTATATATGCATACGTGTATACATATATATATATATATATGTATGGGCAGAATTTTGAAGGGGAAAAAGCCAATTTAGGTATGATATAAGGAAAAACTTGCTAATGATACGAGCCATCCCAGAGTAGAACGGATAACCTGAAGGTGTTTAACAGATGTTGGACAACCACTTGTTGGGTATATTGCAGAAGGGAGTTTTTTAAATATCATTAGGAAAGATGACCCCTGAAGTCTCCTCCAACTCTGAAATTCAGCAATTCTGTAATTATAACCATAGTTCCTTTAATCACTTTTCATACAGTAACTTTTTAAACTTCAGTATATAGTTGAAGGTTTTTACACTCTCCTCTTGGCTTGTGATTAGGGATTTAATATGAAGGTTGGCAGCATTTTCCATGACCCCAAAGTCATTAGTAGAGGGCTATTACTATGGTATTGTACAAAAATCACTAGACTTGAAGCTGGCAGAAACCTGGTTTTGAAGTTCCACTCTGACACCTAATAGCTGTATGACATTTAACCTCTCCAACTTCTTTCCTCATCTGTGAAATGGGAATAAAAGTACTTTAAAATATCTCAATATTGTGAGAAAAACACAATATAAAAATTGGTATACATATATAATTAGATATTATATACATATATGCATATAATATACTATATAATAGAAGAATTTTCCCTTTTTCTAACATAGGCAATGTTACAGTCATAACTAGTAACTTTGGCACCCAAGGCAAGGTTCACAAAACATGCCAATGGCAAGTAACAGAAAATGTACCTCAAATCAACTTTTTAGGACAAAATTATTTCATGGGTAGGTATTTCAGAAGGACAGGGAGGAGAGAGATCCTGGGACACAAAACCTATAGGATAAGACACGACAGTAATCTGACCCATGGGAGGACACTGTGAGGCCAGGGGTAAGAACGCTCTTAATTTTTTGGTGGAAAGGTCAAGCTGGGTAAGAGTTCACCTGAGTGAGAACACCCTGGACATCTGGGTATTTAAATACATCCTGGACATCTTTTCAGAATATTGGAAGGCTCTGCTGCTTCCGAAAACACACACAGCGGTATTTGCACTGTCCCTCATCCTGAACATTTTATCCACCACTCATCAACAGCTCTGACACCTCAGAGCAGGCAGCAGGTCTTTTCAATGGTAATTCAATGGTATTGCTAAGTCAAGAACACTGTGTGTTTGGTTCCTTTCTGTGCACCTATCTTCTAACAAACAAGGAGCTATTTCCACATCTAAGCCTTACAATACAGTGTGACAGACAGCACCTGCCCATTATGCCCACATCCTGCCATAGTGCATTCCAGGAGACTTAGCTACCCCAAATGCAGAAGACGTATACTTTTTTTTAAAGTTATGGAAAACAATAACCAATAACAAAACCAATTAAACAGAAAAATACTACCCCAAACCCCTAGCTTTTAGCAATGCAGAAGCAAAATAATTTAAAAATAAGAAGCAAGCCAGTAATATGCTTTTAAATATAAAGCTTTTTGCCTGGTACTTCTGGTCAGGCCCTCCACAAAATGGAGAGGTCACATACCTTTCCCGTCTTATTTCCTATTACTCTCCAGCACCCTCTCTCTAATCTCATCACATTGGTTTGTCAACTGTTCCTTAGGTAACCCCAGGTATATCTCTAACAAAGAAACTGCACAATTCAAAGTTACTTTCTGTGGGCTGGAACTGAACCCTGTGGCTTGCCAGGCACTTTTGAGAAAAGGAGAAGTACATGGGCACAGGCGGTTGGACAAAGTCCCAACAACCAGGAGTTTTTTTTAACTGAGCAGCTGCACTGTAGTCACATGTGTGGTTTCCAGTCTTTCTTTCCCCCCTCCCACCCCATCTGAAGGAAGTACTGCTTGTCCCTGAACTCACTGTCACAGATCAGATTCTAAGCTATAAGGTTGCCTGTATAGAAGAGACAGGGTCACTGTTTGATTCTGCTGAGACAAACGATGACTTCCTCCCTCCTTGTTCTCTTGTATCTTTTTTCTCTTACTTCTCCTAGGGGAGAATGAGTTTCTATTCCAAAATTTTAATATTTGCCCCTTGTTTGAATGAGGACAGATGTTGGATGGATAAAGGATCAGTGCTAACTGTTGTGGACAGTTCATTACCTAAGAAAGGGAAACGGACAGCAGCTAGCTGAATTGGAGCTACTTGATAGTAGGAACTACTTATTTTTTGCCTTTCTCTGTTTCCTCAGTGCTTAAGAGAGTGCCTGGCACTTAATTAATGCTGATGGACTTGACTTTGGAAGATTTTTCTCCTTTCTCCTCCCACTTAGGGCTGAATTAAATGGGACACAGAAGAACACTATGAATATACATATAAATCATTTTATGGAAATCAAGATGGACCTAAAGAATTGGAGAAATAGTAATTGCTTGTGGTTAGGCTGAATAATGTAATAAAAATGACATAACTATCTAAATTTATTTATACAGTGAGATACCAATCAAACTACCAAAGGATTGCTTTAGACAGCTAGAAAAAATAAAACTCACTTGTAGGAACAGGTCAATAATCTCAAGGAAAATAATGGGAAAAAAATGAGAAAGAAGAGACCTAGCAGTACCAGATCTTAAACCATACTACAAAGCTATAATCATCAAAATAATCTGGTTTGGGTAAAAAACAGAAAGGAACAGATTAATTTTACAACAAACAGAAGCAAATCAACATAGTAGCTTAGTATTTGATAAATGTAAAGACCTAGGTTCCTGGGGTAAGAACTCACTATTTGACAAAAAGTATTAGGAAGACTGCAAAGAAGTCTGCCAGAAAATACTCTATACCAGTGGTGTCAAACTCAAATAAAAATGGGGACTCATATAAAATGGGGATCTCTGTAGGTTACATATTGACTCAGAAAACCACACACCAACATTATTTGTGCTCTACCATATTTTTATTTACTTTGTCAAATATTTCCCATTATATTTTAATCTGATTCAGTTGTTACAGTTGTTGCCCAGTGGCCCCAGTTTTGAAACTTCTGTTCAATACCAAGATGAACTCCAAATGGGTTTGTGACTTAGACATAAAAAAATGGCAGTATGAATTAGAGGTGCAAGGAAGAAATTGAATTTCAAATCTACAGATAAGAGATCAGTTCATGACCAAACAAGGAACAAAGAGCATCATAGAATGATAAAATAGGCAATTTTGATTACAAAGAATTTAAAAGTTATTGCACAAACAAAACTAATGGAGGTAGCTAAGGAAAAATTATTCTAGCAACTTCTCTAAAAGATTTTCATTTCTAAGTTAGGAATTAAATGAAATATTTGAGAATAAGAGCCATTCCCCAATTGATAAACTGTCAGAGGATATTTAGTCATAAGAAACAAATGTTATAAATCATTAATCAGAGAACTACAAATTAAATAAACTCCAAGATTCCATTTTATAATCATCAGATTGGCAATGCTGACAAAAAAGGAAAATGACAAATGTTGGAAAGGCTATGGGAAAACAGGCAAATTAACCACACTGTTGGTAGACAGATGAATTGGTATAAGTATTCTGGAAAGTTACTTGGAATTTTCCCCAAAAGTTTCTAAAATGCACATATCCTTTGACCCCTCTATATTTCTGTTATGCAGTCAATAAACCTGGCACTCTATCCACTGTGCCTTCATTCTCTTTTCCCCCAAATCCTCTCCTCAGGAATCCTTAACTATCCTATTATTGTTGAAGATACCACCAATCTCTCAGTTCCCCAGGCTTACAACTTATTTGCTACCCCAGCTCCTTACTGTCTCTCACCCCTCCCCCCCATCTCCAATCAGTTGATAAGGTCTGTCATCTCTGCTTTTGCAACATTTTTTGTACATGCCCCCTTTCTTTCCTCTGGCACTGCCACACTGTGGCACAGGCCCTCATCACACCATACCTGGATAACTGCAATAGCTTTCTATTTGGTTTCCTTCTCTTAATTCTCTCCCTTCTCCAGTCCTTACTCCACTCAGCTGTCAAAATGATCTTCCTAAAGTTCAGGTCTCACCATGTCACCCTCCCTCCCCATTCTGTAAAGTCCAGTGGCTCCCTGTCACCTACAGAATCAAATATAAAATACTCCAGTGTTCAAAGCCTTTTGTAACATGACCCCCTCCGACCTTTCCAATCTTCTTACACTTTATTTTCCTTCATACACTATGCAGTGGAATGACACTGACCTCCTGGTTGTCCTCACACAAGACACTCAACCTCCAATGTTCTCCTTCCTCATCTCCTCATCCATGTTTCTCTGGCTTCCTTCAAGTACCAGCTAAAATCCCACCTTCTGCAAGAAGCCTTTCCTAACCCCCTTAATGCTAGTGTCTTCCTTCTGTTAATTATCTCCAATTTATCCTCTATATAGCTTATTTGTATGGATACTTCCATATTGTCTCTCCCATTAGACTGAACTTCTTAAAAGCTGAGTGTCTGATACATAGCAAGCTCTTAATAAATGCTTGTTGACTTGAAGAATGCCAATCCTTAAAATGCTCACTCAGTGCACCTCCTCGTTCACCCTTCATATTTCTATATCTGGGATATACAAAATGACCAGCAGGATTGTGCCTGGGGACCCTCCTGCTGCAGAGACTGCCCCATCTGCCCTCTCTCTCCTCTGAGAAAAACTATGCCCCACCACATGAGAAGGAAAGGGGGGATAAAGGTGTGTTGACTTCTACGTGGGGTACAGATTAAGGACCTCCAAGGCTATAAAGTTCAGACCAAGTTCAGAATACCTTCCTCTCCCTACTCTCCACAAAAAGTAGTAGATATTGACTGAGCCCAGCCTAAGAAATAAAAGGAGTGCCAAGGAGAAAAAATGTGGTAAGGGTCCAACACCATGGTTACACTGGACCTACAAACTCAGTTGGAACTATTGTTGTCCATTTGTAGGCCGATTAAGTATGGCAGTTGAAGCCCACTTCCCCTAACATGGGAGGAGATTGAGACAGCTTTGTAATGCAACTTTGGTGTTACAACCACCAGAAAAGGAGGAGGATTAGAAAGTGACTTTAATTAAATTAATAATAATTTGTTATTCATAATTTTTAATTATAGCATTATAACCATATATAATATGCAACATATATTATATTATACATATAAATTACATAATTTAATTATAAATTAATAATTATGATTAATAACTTAAATTAATATTAGGGGAAAAGATTGAAACACCAAAAATTTCAAGGAGACAAAAAAAAATGTAACAAAAACAGAGCATGAACAAATAAATCATCAGTCAGGATCCAAAGATTAGAAAGAATCATCCTTTTTCCTAATCTTCTAAGAGATTATAAAGCTCTTTTAACAAATATTGTAATATAAAACAAAGCAAGGAAATGAAGACTCCTGTGGATTTCCCCAAAGAGCATAGAATAACAAGAAATTCCATAGTGATTCAAAAGCAAAATGAAATTCATAATAAACTGAAATGAATATGTCAGAATTTGGAAGTATCAATGAAAAAAATTAAAGTCAGTTAGTAGATTTGGGGAAACACAATGGATAATTTCTTTAAAGATTTGGAATACAAAAATATTGAAATCAATAAAAATCCAAGACAAAAAACAAAAAGCAACACTATTGAAAGAAAACAGGACTGCTGACCCACAAGCCAAAGTGACTAACCTCTAAGACAGTATTCAAAGAGACAACTTGAGCATTAAAGGGCTCCTAGAAGAATATGACAAACCTGAAACTTGAACAACATAACGCAGGAAATAATACAGGAATACTGTCTAGAACTTCTGAATACAGAGGAAAAAAACCACCAGTTTTAAGAACCCACATTCCACTTCCAGAATAAAACCTTCTATTTCAAATTCCAAGTTAAATTGAATAATTTTAATAACATCAAATTTTGCAAGTTTTAAAAATGGAATCAACTACCTCAGGAGGTGGAAGATTTCCCATTACTAGAGGTTTTCAAACAATGAGCAGGTGACGACTTTTAGGAATTTTGTTGTGAAAACTGCTGCTGAAGTAAAAGTCAGAAAGACTAGGTCTCTCTCAACTGAGTCTCATTCCATGTAGTCAAGAGAACATTCTCTTTGGTTTCCTGTGCTAATGTAAAAGGTCGCCAATAATCATGCCAAGGCATGGTATGATAAAATACGAGCACACTGTTCTTACGTTGTCTACCCAACATGGCCAGAAACAGCTCCCGGGTCAGCTAACCAATCTTCCCTGTCACCACACTATCAAGAATCCATTCAGAAAGTTCTCCCTTCTCTACATGAAGGACATACAATCTTGGTGACAAAATGGCCACCCAAAGTTTCTGTTACTTGCTTTCATTTGTTTGTTGCTGCATCTTATAGGTAGGCTTGACTCCCCTGAACCAAATGGAAGGAGCTCCTTCTAACAACTGTTAAAGAGGATTTTAGATGATAATTTTCCATTCTGAGTCATGATTGAATTCTAATTTAGTAAACCCTAACCAGAATTCTTTTCTGCTTTCACAAGAGTTTGTCTTATTTCATTAGCTTTCATTATATACCATTAAGACTATTTATTCCACTAAATGAACTTAACCATTTACTTTGCCAAAATGTGAAAGCTGAACTAGACTTAGCTGTTCAGCTTAGGACTTTTTCAACTGTTTTCAATTGTCTGAAACATAACAGTATGAAGTTATGCAAATGTTGATTGTCATAAATGATAAAATTAGACAATATGGTACAAGGGGAAGCTCCAGATTGGGATTTATTAACTAGCTCTGTGACTTTGGGCATGTCTCCTAGCCTCTCTAGGCCTCAGATTTCTTGTCTTTAAAATGAACTTACCCAGGTGATCTCTAAGATTCCTCTGAGCTCCCAAATTTCACGAGTCTCTGAATCTGTGTTTAGAACAGAGTTGTGTGCAACGAATGGACAAGTATTCATCAGTTATGTACCATTGAGAGGAGGTAAAGTGTAGTATAAGACACAGACCTTGCCTCTCAATGAACTTACAATGCGGAAAGGCATAGCAATGACTAGTAAACAATATAAGATGTTATATGATAAGTGCTAAATTGCATAATATAGATGTTCAGTGCAGTAGTTCAGAGAACATATAGCTCAACAAGAAAAGGAATAATTAGAAGAGCTGTCACAGAGTGAGCTGGAATATAAGCTAGGTTTTTTAGTTACCTTCTCACTTCTCTATTTGTATCTTTAGTGCTTAACTTCCCTTATGTGTTTATAAGCACTTAATAAAATGGTTTACTCATTCACTCATGTTAAAGAATACAATCCTGCTCACATATAAGTTTATTTGTTCAAGACACATTTATTAAATGACTACTGTAACCAGAACCTTCAGATAGATATCAAAGTATAGATAGATCATCATTTAGCTTTCTTAGCCTATAGACTAGTTGAGGGATGAGGAATACATAGAACTATAATATATGATAAATGCATTAGAATGTTGCAAAATAAAGTGCTATGTGAGTTCTAAAGAATAAGGACATTAAGAATGGGGAAGGGATAAGGTCAGGGAAGCCTTCATGGACAAGATGGTATTTTAGTTGGGCTTTTAGGATGGTTGAAAAATCAAACAGGCTAAAAGAACCAAGGATAACATCCTAGGGATGGAGCACAGGATGAACAAAGGCACGGAGACAGAATGACAAAGTGAGTCAGAGATAGACCTGTTTGTCTTTCCAGTCTGTACCGGAAAGTAAAAAGTACATGTTGGGTTAATATCAGATGGTTAGATTAGATGACTTCTGGAGTGTCCAACTGGGATTCTATTTTTAGGATGCAAAGATAATGCTGATGACCAAACCTATATGGCAGTACAATTGGTTGTTTAAAAAAAAAAAGCCCTGGGCTGGGAGTGAGATGGCCCCTGTTCAAGTCTTGTCTTTGCTAAAAACTAATGTGTACCATTGAGCAAATTACTTGACCTCACTAATATCTCAATTTCTCAGCACGTGAGAGGTGTAATACTTGCCAACCTTACTTTAGAGGCTGAGATAAAGAAAAGAGACAAAATATGTGGAGATGGTTTACATATTTTTTAAAAAGTATAATTAAATTTTAGGATTCACCCTTTTCCACCTTGATGCCACCTCAGACACTACTGAAAGCCCCTCTTCCAGAATATATCTTCTCTCTGGGTTTCTGTGATACCGTTATCTCTTGATACCCCTCCTACCTTTCTGAGGACTCAAGTCTCCTGTATGATCTCATCATCATGGCTCCTCTTTGAGCAGGGGTGTCCTCCAGTGTCTAGTCAGAGTCTTCTCTTCTCCCCACCCCTCCATGGTAATCTCATCAGCTACAGCAAATTCAATTAGCATGCGTACTCAAATAACTCTCAAATATACAAACCCTACATTTCCCCCCTAAACCCCAGTCCTAGGGTCAACTAGCCTGTTGGACATCACTTCAAAATGTCCCTTAGGCATCTCCAACTCAGCAGGTCCAAAATAGAGGTGATCTTTTTTTTTTTTTAGCATTTGAATTAATGTTTAAATGTTTATAGCTGCAAAACAAACTTTGAACTAGTATTTAACATAAACTTTTTAAAAATTAAATTATTTTATTTGTTTTCATTGTTCTACAATCACTTCCATACATCTTAGATTTTTTCCCCCTCCCTCCCTGAGATGGCATACAGTCTTATATAGGTTCTACACATACATTCCTATTAAACACATTTTCACCTTAGTCATAACATTAACTTTCTAAGTCATTCAAAAAAATGGGGTGGGGGGCATATCTTCACACCCACACACATCAGGCACAAAAATCCTTAGGCAAATCCCATTAGTTACACTAAGCTGCATTTTTGTTATACTGAAATCCACAGCCCATATGCTAATACTGCATTTGACGTCATTTAAATGCTTTTGTATGATGTGCTACAGTGAGTTTCTCCCTGGGAAGGGCGATGCTGAGTCCACGAGGCTGCCCACGAGGAACAGGAGCAGACAAAGGGTGCCATTCTTCCAGTAGGTCTGAGAGCTCCCAACTTGGGTGGCAGAGATCCTGCTGTTCCTGGGGGATGCCCGGGGAGAGCGGCTGCTGAGGATGGAACCCACACTCCAGGACGATCAGTTGGGCTAGGCTTTGAGCGCCATTCCCTGGAAGGAAGCAAGGAGATCACACTTCTGCAGGAGGAAGGTGGCCTGCTGGAGCCTGGACCACCCCTACAAGGAGGCAGAGGATGGCAACCCAGCACGTGGGTCTGGGACTCCCTGGACCGCAGCGCCTCCAAGAATGCGCTCAGGGCCCCAGGGGGCGGCAGGCCTGGTCCACGTTGGTCTTGAAATCCACCAAGACCACGTTTTGTCCTTGACCACTGCCAGGCCTCAGTTCTCAAGGGTCGAAGTAGAGATCTGCACCTGGACAGAAAGCCCCCCTATATGAAGCTCTCCCCCAACCCCAAGATAAGGGCTCCAAGAAGCTCCACCCCCAGGAAGCTCCTCCTATAGAATGCTTCTTCACAGGAAGCTCCTCCCACATGAAAAGGTCTCCAAGAAACTCCCCCTATAGGATAGTTTCGAGAAGCTCCTCCTCCATGAAGCTCCTCCCCCAGGAAGCTCCTCCCCTTAAGAAGGTTTTCCCGCAAGCTAAGGGCTCCATGAAGCTCCACCCTCAGGAAGCTCCTCCTATAGAATGCTTCTTCACAGGAAGCTCCTCCCACATGAAAAAAGCCTCCAAGAAACTTCCCCTACAGTTTTAAGAAGCTCCTCCTCCATGAAGCTCCTCCCACAGGATAGGAAACAGAGTCTAGGAAGTTCCTCCCCTAGGGTAAGGGCTCTAGGAAGCTCCACCTCTAAGAAGCTTCTCCCCTTGAAGCTCCTCCCACAGGAAGGAGAGTCCAAGTAGCTCCTCCCACAAAATAAGAGCTCCAGAAAGCTCCTCCCTCCAAGAAGCTCCTCCCACAGGATAAGGAGAAGAGTCTGGGATGCTCCTCCCATTGGGAAAGCGCTCCAGGAAGCTCCACCCCACAGAAAGGGGATTCCATGGAGCTCCTCCTCTCCAGTGCTCAGCAGCTTGGTTGCATTGTGTTTAGTTCCACTTTCTGCCCCATAGTCATTATTTTCTCCCTAAACTTTCTTTTCTTTCTAATTTCTCTGTGCATACAGATGCTCCTAATAATGGCATGCACCTCCCAGGGTTGTGGTGAGGATCAAATGAAGTCATATTTGCAAAGCACCTAGCATGGTGCCTCCCATTACATCCTGGGTCATCTCCAGTCATCCTGATGAATATCTGGCCACTGCACCCAGATGGCTCAGGGGGAGAAAGTGA
The DNA here is from genome assembly GCF_028372415.1 of Notamacropus eugenii. NCBI lineage: Eukaryota > Metazoa > Chordata > Mammalia > Diprotodontia > Macropodidae > Notamacropus > Notamacropus eugenii. The sequence goes on from NC_092878.1 coordinate 103,798,018, forward strand.
GGCTGGTGACCTTGCACAGCCATCCCTGCCTCAAAACAAAATCAAGTGCAAGGCATGGCGTCATCTTGATGTCACAGACCTCTTCGAGAAGGAAGGACAAGCACAATAATGACACATTGTCATTCCTAAAATACACATCTAGCCATCTCTTGTTCAAGAAGCTTTTGGGGCTGCCTATGTACTGGAGGATAAAATATGAATTCCACTGTTTGCCATTTAAATCTCTTCTTAGGCTGGGAGTTCCTTGAGGACAAGAGTTGTCCTCTGTCTTTCTTTGTAAGTGCCCTGCACTTAATAGGTACTCAATAAACTTTGTCTATAGACTTAATAATCTGGAGGTTGTCCATTTCCCCAAAATTACATCATTATCATCATCATCAAAGAGCTGAAATTTTACAGAACGTTAAAGTTTGCAAAGTGCTACACAAATGTTTAATTTTATTCTCAAACAATCTTGTGAGATAAGTGCCTTTTTTATACCCATTTCACAAATGATAACAGTTAAGCGGAAATTAAGAGACTTGCCCAGGATCACACAGCTAAGATCACATTATTACACTGATTTAAAGACCTGGGTTACAGCCACACTGCCTTCCTTGGTGATGGGGGGTGGGGGGAAGGAGGGGGGAACCATCCTAATCTTCTGTCTCTGTGTGCTTTTGTACAAACTATTCCTCTATTAGTATCCTTCCTAACCTCCTTCTCTGCTTTCATTCCCTTGCTGGCTTCAAGGCTCAGCATAAGGTCCTTATAAAAAGACTGTCTTGAACACCCCTCCTTCCCCTAGTGCAAGTGTTACTCCCACAAATTTACACTTACAGTACATTATATATACTTCACATTTGATTCCTCTACCACCTACTCAGTAGAATGTAATATTTTATTTTTGTATTTGTCAGTCCTGGCACTGGGCCTTCTACATAATAGGCTTGAACTTCATAAATGGTTGGTGAATTGCTAACTTGAATTTTTATAGTTTCCAAGTTTATGATTAGAAACCTATTCATGTAACTTGATTCAGATGAATCTTGAAGTTAGGATTTGGGGTGTGTATTCCTCATTCTTCCCAACCCACTATATCTGATGGTTATTGAAATACTTTTTATGCACACTCATTTTGGTATGAAAACCTATCTTACAATACAGGAAAGTGGGGGATAAGGGGATAAGCAGGGTGGGGGGATGATGGAAGGGAGGGCATGGGGAGGAGGGAGCAATTTGAGGTCAACACTCATGGGGAGGGACAGGATCAAAAGAGAGAATAGAAGCAATGGGGGGCAGGATAGGATGGAGGGAAATATAGTTAGTCTTATACAACACGACTATTATGGAAGTCATTTGCAAAACTAGACAGATTTGGCCTATATTGAATTGCTTGCCTTCCAAAGGGAAGGGGTGGGGAGGGAGGGAGGAAAAGAAGTTGGAACTCAAAGTTTTAGGAACAACTGTGGGGTACTGTTCTTGCCACTAGGAAATAAGAAATACAGGTAAAGGGGTATAGAAAGTTATTTGACCCGACAGGACTAAAGAGAAGATGGGGACAAGGGCAGAGGGGGATGATAGAAGAGAGAGCAGATTGGTGATAGGGGCAATTAGAATGTTCAGTGTTTTGGGGTGGGGGGAGGGGACAAAAGGGGAGAAAATTTGGAACCCAAAATTTTGTTAAAATGAATGTTAAAAGTTAAATTAAAAAAAAAAGAAATACTTTTTAAAAATCCTTCCTCTTCTGTTCAGTTGGACAGAATCCTAGTAGCTTGTATCTCTTTCCCCAAGTATGGAGTAGGAGGTCTCTTGAGCTCCTATATAATAATGTTTCAATCATGACTCACTCTTTGTGACCCCGTTTGGGGTTTTCTTGGCAAAGATACTGAAGTGGTTTGCCATTTCCTTCTCTAGCTCTTTTCACAGAAGAGGAAATTGAGGGAAAGAGGGTTAAGTGAGTTGTCCAGGGTCACGTAGCTTGGAAGTGTCTGAGGCCAGATTTGAACTGGCTATTCTTAACTCCAGACCTGGCACTCTATCACTGTGCCAGCTAGCTGTCCACCCATAATAAAAGAGTCCATAAAATATATGTTTTGTCTCTAAGCAGAAAAATGGAAGTTTCTCAGTGAGAAAAAAGGCATGCTGCAAAGTCTAGATTTCCATTATTTTCAGCATGTAAGATCAAATGTTTACTGAATTTAGGAGTTAATCTAATTTTAGCAAACTATTAACTTTTATTGAGTATGCCTGGGGATTGTACTGGGTGCCATTGAAATATCACATGTGATTGTTTGCTTGATTCTCTGAAGCAAGCAAAATTTCTTTGACTGCTTTCGAACTCAAGCCAAAGCCATAGCTAGGGCCAAGCTTTTCTGCAAATCTCCACTTTCTGAGAATTCCACAGATTCGTAGAATGTTAGAGAGCTCACTATCTTAAATCTAGACAATTAGCAAAACAACAAATCAAATCCTCATTCGCCTTGTTTGCCAAATTCCAAGGTATAAATGCTCATGAAAAAATTAACAACCATCTCACAATCCTGATGACCTTGTTCCTGGAAAATATTGGAGCTCAAGTCAGCTTAGACAACTGGTTTATCAAACTGATGGACCTAATCTCTACAATCAACCATAAACAGATTGGATCTTGGGTCTTGGGATGTGTATGTTATAATTGGCAGGATTTATGTTAGTTGGCCAAATCTAACGAGATGAGTTTTAGTGGGGATACATGTAAAATTGTTGGGATTCCATGATGTGTTGTGTTGGAACCAGCTCAAAGAATTCAGAGTCAGACCACTTCTCCTCCAAGTTTAGACATTTATTGAGACTGATGCCTCTCATGGAGAGGTCTAAATTCTAAGAGGAACCAGCCACTTCAGAGAAAGAGGATGGATTTTTATAAGGTAAAGACATGATTACATAACAGAAATCATGAATATTAAAAAGGCAAGAGGGCTTTGTCAAAGGATCAGGTAATAGGGGAGAGGTCCCTTCTATGGTTCAGTGGTTAAACATTCTGGTCATGCTGCCCTCTAATTGGCTAGCTATTGCGGTCCTGTCTGGTCAAGATGGATACTTAGGTATTGTGGTCCTGTCTTGGGCTAAATGGATGATGTGGTTGTGGTTGCATACAAGAACACACCTGTTCAAATATGGGAATTGGATCTGGGGGCAGTGATTAGCTAGGGGCAGTGGCTGTATTGAGTCTGGGGGCAGTGGTGTGATTAAAGCCAGATTGTGTGGTTAAATCACAACGTGGCTGCTGTTCAGTGGAACCCATAAGGAAGTTAGAATATTGGGGCTGGGGGCAGCTTTATTAGCATTGCATCAAAATCCTATAGAGAGATTGGATTGCTTAGTGGATAAAGCACTGGACTTGGACACATCTATCATGTTCAATAGTTCTGTGACCACAGGGGAAGGGAAAAGGGAAAAGGGAAGGAAAAAGGAATAAGCACTTATATAGTACCTACTGTGTACCAGGCACTATGCTAAGCACTTTTCCAATATTATTTCATTTGATCCTTATAACCACCCTGCAAGCTAGGTGCTGTTATTATCCCGATTTTGCAATTGAGGAATCTTAGGCAAACAGAGGCTAAATGACTTGCCCAGGGTCACGCTGCTAAGTATCTGAAGCTGGATTTGAATTTGTCTTCCCAACTCCAGATACAGTGTTCTACATACTGTGCCATTTAGAAATTAAAAGAAGTTAGATGTAACGTAAAATGTACTGCCTTTGGGGTGGGGGTAGGGGGTCAGGGTAGTGAATTTCCTCCCAAGGGAAATCTCCAAGTGGAAGCTGGATGGCCCCTTGTCAAAGATGTTGTCCAGAGTCCTGTTTCCAGAAATGATTGGACTAGCTGAAGTCCTTTAATTAACTTAATTAGTTAAATTAAGTTAATTAATTAACTGGGGCCAAAATGCTCTGTAACTCCAGAAGGGGCAGTCAAGAGATTTTTAACCATCCTGATAGAAAGTTAACCAGACAAAAGTGTCTGTGTGCCTGTTGTTCCTGGCTCTGGACCCAGAAAGGCAGAGTCAGCATTGATGCACCTTAGATGATGCGCTCTCTCTCTCTCTCTTTCCATGTCTCTGTCTCTGTCTCTCTGTCTCTCTGTCTCTCTCTTTCTCTCTCCCTCCCTTCCTCTCCCCCCATACACACTCACTAACATACACACACACACACACACACACACACACAATATTTTAGAGTACAAAATAAAAAGCTCTCTCTTTGGCATGCAAAGCCCTTCATAACCTGGCTTTCACTTGCTTTTCCAGTCTTCTTATACCTTAATCACCCTCATATACACTGGGATCCAGTGACACTGTGCTGTTCCTCTCTTAAGACACTCTGTCCTCTGATCCTGACCATTTTCACTGTCTAGTTCCTAAAACCATGACAGGTTACCTTGAACACAGTGCTATGAACATAGTGGTAGGTTTCAGTAAACATTTTAGCGATTGGCGTGAATGTAATTGACTCCAACAAACCTAATCTCTACTATCTACTACAAAGAGATTGGAACAAGGATTCCATCTCCCATTTCCACCTTGACCTTCTAGTCCCCTGTGAATGGTTAACTCTAACTCAACTAATTGACATTCTTACAGAAAAACATGGATAGATGATATGATTTTAACCTTTAACCCACATAGCAGGTTACATACCTACTATGATTGCAACCCTTTGCTGGTCTGATGCCCTTAGCTTTGGAGCTCTATTCTGTATTCAGGATATATATGGAATTATCTGGAAAAACTGGGTTTTTTTCCTTCCTGACTTGGGTGAGGGAGTTGAGTGCAGTTTTAACAGTCCCAAGATTGAGTTGCAGCATCACTCATTAGAAGAGTATTGGTTATTTAGAACACACAGCTCAGCACTCATCCTCCTTCTTCAGACTCAGAGAAATATTTTGTCTCACTAAGGTGAAAAGGAGAAAGAATAACAACTCAATATGATGCTTTAAAGTTGACGGAGAGTTTCCTCACAGTACTTCCGTAGAGTAGTGATTATTAGATGTATTATTGGGTGGTTGTTGTCCTTCAACAGAAGCCCAAAATGACATCACTATGCTAGAGTCAAGTGTCAGTGTATCGGACTGTGACTGAGCAGACCAATACGAGCTCCAAAGGCTCTAACAGGTCGGGCACAAATAGTCTGTGTGAATATCTGGGGCGGGTACTCTAAACGTGTGCATCTTCCGTTTCCTTTGAGCTGTTTCAGTTCTGCTTTGCTCATAGAACACAGCACCTTCCCTGATGTGGGCACACCATGCTGAGCGGTCCTGTGCCCGTGTCTCCCATGTCACACAATCAATTCCAAAGTTCTTAAGAGAAATCTTAAGAGTGTCCTTGTATCATTTCTTCTGACCACCAAGTGAGCAGTTGCCCCATGTGAGTTCTCCATAAAATACTCTTTTTGGTAAGCATATCTTTCACATTTGAACAGTGTGACAACCCATTGGAGTTGTGTTCTCTGCAGTAGAGTTTGAATGCTTGGCAGTTTAGCTCAAGCAAGGACCTCAGTGTCTGGTACCTTATCCTGCAAGGTGATCTTCCTAAGACAGTTCAAATGGAAGCAATTCAGTTTCTTAGCATGGCACTGGTAGATTGTCCATGTTTCACAGACATACAACACTGAGGTCAGCCCAATGGCTCTGTAGGCCTTCAGTTTGGTAATCAGTCTAATACCTCTTCTCTGTCACACTTTCCTTCAAACACTGAGCTAGCTCTGGCAATGTGTGCATCAAGTTATTATCAATGTGTACATCCTGGGAAAGTACACTACCAAGGTAAGTGAACTTATCCACAGCATTCAAAACTTCTCCATTAGCTTCAACCAATGGTTACACGTATGGATGGTGTGATGGTGGCTGATGGAGCACCTGTGTTTTCTTGGTGTGAATTGTTAGGCCAAAATTAGAGAGGTAGAGTAATTTGGCCAGGATCCCATATGGCTAGTAAATGTCAGAGGCAAGAAACCTAGAGATCTGTGAATTTTGTATTTTTTTTTAAATTTTGATCATTATATTTCTATGTGATAGATTTCCTTCGTAATTCTGTGTATTTTAATTTAGGTAATAAAAAAACCTACAATTTTGAGGAGTTCACAGGCATCATCAGATTTCCAAAGGCTCCTTTTATATCTAAGTCATGCATCCATTTGAAGCTTATCTTGCTATATATGGGGCAGCTAGGTGGTGCAGTGGGTAGAGCACCAGTGCAGGAGTCAGGAGGACCTGAGTTCAAATCTCACCTCAGACACTTGACACTCACTAGCTGGGTGACCTTGGGCAAGTCACTCAACCCCAATTGCCTCATCCTGGGTCATCTCCAGTCATCCTGATGAATATCTGGTCACTGGATTCAGATGGCTCTGGAGGAGAAGTGAGGCTGGTGACCTGAACAGCCCTCCCTCACTCTAAACAAAGTCAACTGCAAGTCATGTCATCATTTCTGTGATAGCATGGTCTTCTTTGTCAATGAAGGATGAACACACTGGTATGTTGCTATATGGTATGAGGTATTGCTCTAAATCTAGTATCTGCCAAACATCTTTCCAGTTTTCCCAGCATTTTTGTTGAAATGAATTCTGTTATTATTTTTTCAGCCTCTCTACAGTAAACCTTTGGCAGTTTTTTTGTTATGGAACTGAATAAGTAAATTAATTTCGGTACTATTGTTATTTTTAGTGTATTTTCCCAGCCTACCCATGATATTCCTTTATTTATTTAGGTCTGTCTTTATATCTATAATGATTGTTTTGTAATTATAGCCATAGAGTTCTTTTATATATCTTACTTGGTACACTCACAAGTATTTTATATATTCTTCAGTTATTTTATTTTTTAAAACATATTTTATTTACTTTAATCAACCAAAATCTGCCTTCTCCCTCCCCACACAGTTGAGAATACACAAAAAAATAGATCATTACCAACAAATATAATAATCAATCAAAACAGATTTCTATATTGGTCATGTCTAAAAAAAAATCTTTATTTCAATCTGCATTCTGAGCCCTTCACTTCTCTATAATGAGGCAGATAGCAAGCCTCTCCATTACTCCTCTGGAATTGTGATTGGTCATTAAGCTAAGAGATCAGAGAATCCAATAGTATCCCATCATATTTATAACCATAACTATTCATCCATTTTCAAATTAATACCCTACTCTATTCAGATTCCCATTCTTTGCCACCTCAAAAAATGAAAAGCTATAAATACTTTTTTACATCCATAGAGTTTGTTGAGTTTAGGACTAGCCCTTCCACCACCCCACCCCCATCTATCCTCTCTTTAATTCCTTTTCCCCTCTTCTCCACTTTTTATTCTATTTCCCTGTTGAGTGCAGTGTATTTCTGCATTGAAATTTGGGTGTTTGTATGCGTAGCCTTCCTTCTTTTGACCAGTTCAAACGAAGGAGAGGTTCAACTATAATCCACTCCCCACCATACCTTGCTCCCTGCTTTTGTAGATGTGTACTTGTGTGCTCTGATTCTGTGAGACAGCTTTCCTGACAAGTCTAAATTTGGTTTTGCAATTTCTGTGCATTGCTCCTACAATAAATCTACCCTCTCAACCAAGCTATCGTTGTTGTTCAGTCCTTTTCAGTTGTGTTTAACTATTCCTGACCCCCATTTGGGGTTTTCTTGGAGTGGTTTGCTATTTCCTTCTGCAGTTCATTTGACAAATGAGGAAATGGAGGCAAACAGGGTTAAGTGACTTGCCCAAGGTCACACAGCTAGTAAGTGTCTGAGGCCAGATTTGAACTCAGGAAGATGAGTCTTCTTGACTCCAAGGCTACCGCTCTGTACACTATGGTGCCACCTAGCTGCCAGTGTAATCCCTCCTCTATATAATAGCCCTGAAAATATTTGATGTTTCCCCACACCCAGTCTTCTCTTCTCCAGCAGGTCCGTCCCCTAGTTCCTTCAACATGATGCAGACCTAAGGTCTGATGTGACATGGACCATTATGGAAATGATAGCAGTTACAACAAAAAATACATATTTTTTTTAATAGGGGTAACTGGACCTATGAATTCATTGATATAGGGAACTTCTAGGTGAGAAAAATTCTACCAAGGGCATTTAACATTTTTTTTAAGTACATTATGTGTTATCAATGGAAGCACATCTGGAACTTTAAGCCTAATTTTTTTCCTTTTTTTCTGATTTGAATATAATTTTAGTTCAACAGTTCTTTATATGTTTGAGGAAGAAATCTCCGTTTTGGCCTTTTAGTTTTCAGATTTTATTTTTAAGATTCATGCCTTCTTACTAAAATTTTTCTCAGTTTTGATATTTTAAATCCTGTTTATTTAAAAAGAACTTCTTTTTACAAAAAATTACAAACTCTTATTTTATGTTTTGTTTTAGTCTCTTCTGGGTAGTGCCCTCTCTCAGGATCAATCAGTGACAAGCTTAAATCTATAGATACAAAGTGACAGCTGAATATTACATTAAGTACATGTTGATAAGATAATGTGCATGGGCAACTGATTTTGATTGCTTGGGTGCTGTTACCTAAATTTAGGCTTAAGGGTAAAACCAAAGACATAAAAGAATTGAAAAGAAATTTACAAGTAGGAAGACTATAATGTAATTCATAGCGAGACCAAGCCAGGAAGAACCCATTTATTTGGTCTTTTGAAAATTCCTGGTAGGCAACAGCCAGCTGTCTCAGTGGAAAGAGCACTGAGTCCTGGAGTCACGGGAATCTGAGTTCAAATCCAGCCTCAGACACTTACTAGTTGTGTGAACCTGGGCAAGTCATTTAACCCCAAGTGCCTAAAAAAAAATAGTTATACTGACAACCCTCCCCCACCCATACACATTCCGCTGTAGAAAAGTAGTTACGCAGGAAAATAGAAGCCTTAATAAGCACATGGGACTTGCCAGCAAAGAAACTGGGAGATATATTTGTCCCTCCAAACCAAAGTCTTCCTGCAGGCTAGATCTCCTGTGGAAGAGAAAGGAATTTCACATGTGAATAAAACTCAAATTTTGAGATATTAATGCAGAGGAAGATCATGAACCTGAATTGGGAACCTGCTCTGAAAAGGAACTATGGTGCCCTGGGGGACAAACATGGCGAATCTGGGGTGAACAAGGAGACAGATTCAGTATACAAGTGGCAGGCATTTGAGTTAGAAAACAGGAGAAAGTTAAAGAAAGCTTTGGAGTAAGACTGGAGAACCTGCAGTCTGGAGGCCATAAGTGACCTCCAAGGTCCTCAAGTGCAGCCATTGGAATCCAAACTTTACAGAACAAACTCCATTTATTAAGGGGATTTGTTTTGTGAAGTTTGGATTCAGTCAAAGGTCCATACTTGAGGACCTAGAGGGCCACAGGTTCCCTAACCTTGCCTTAGATGATTGGCTTCTGGACTTGTAGAAGATCTGAATCTTACAGCATATCAGTTTACAAAGACTAAAATAAGAATTGGGTTGTGCTGGGACACCACAACAAGTATATAATACGTTTTTGTGTAGTCCAGTTACAATTGAGGCTGAAAGGGCAAATGGTTTCTCCAGAGACACACAGAGAGGAAATGTCTAAGGTAGAATTTGAATCTGGGGCACTGTAAGGTAATTTGAAGACCTTCCCTGCCCCTTAATAGGCCCATATGACCTGCTCTGAGCTTTGGCCCAGACCACAGCTTGAGTCACATGAAGCCCATGGCGGGAGGAACTTGCCAAAGGGGAGAAGAAGGAGAGTGAGGCAGAGCTGAGAAAGAATGAGACAGAGCAGAGCAGCTAGTGTGAGTGAGAGAGGGGGTAATTTTATCTAAAGGAGCTTATTTGTGGGAAGGCCTGATAGAAGGAAGGCTTGGGATGGTCATGCTCCCTGCATTGATAACATGTATAGATTTCTTTGTTACTGTGATGGATCTGGCTTCCTGCTATTTGAATAAATGTCTTGGTTTTGTCTTTGAGGAACAGAGTTTCTATTTTGTGAATCTACCCTGGAAATACGCCTGCATATCCATAGCGGCTTGTGTGGGTATCACATTGGTAGCACAGGCATCTTTACTCCAAGGCTACCTCCATTCTGTCCACTCTTCCACCTAGCACTTTCTTCTCAAACCAATGGTGGAAGCTGAAGCTATATAACCAAGTGCTATGAAAACAATTATTTCAATAGGCTATCATAACATTTAGAAAAGTCATAGTACATTTAGCTCAATTTGTTGTCCACCAGAACGGTGACGGGTATACATATTTTGTTGCTGAAATCACAAACAAATCTTTTTAAGTGATAACACAGTCCGGCTACTTTATGGATTAAATAGGCCTTTTTTGGGGGGAAGGCAGTGTTATGGGAGAGTTTTACATTTAAACCAACTTCCTATAGAAAATCTCCTTCCAAGTTCCAAACAACTGACTTCATATATGAACTTCTAGGACATAATTCATTGATAATTCGGGCCTAGGGGCAGTATAGCATTGCTATCTAGGTGGTACAGTGGATAGAACACCAGGTCTGAAATCAGAAAGACTTAAGTTCAAATGTGACCTCAGACACTTGCTAGCTGTGTGATCCTGGGCAAGTCACTTAACCCTGTGTGCCTCCATTTCCTCATCTGTCAAATGAGCTGGAGAATGCCAAGAAAACCCCCGATGGGGGTCAGGAATAGCTAAACACAACTGAAAATGACTGCACAACAACAATGATAACTTGGTTGAGAGGGTCGATTTATTGGAGGAACAATGAATGGAAATTGCAAAACCAAATTTAGACTTGTCAGGAAAGCTGTCTCACAGAATCAGAGTACGTAAGCAGACAACTGTATAAGCAGGGAGTAAGGATGGTGGGGGAATAGATCTCAACGAAAATAACACAACAACAATAACAAAATAGCATTAAAATTGTTCATAGTGTAATAAAGATTTTGTATTCTAAGTTCCTAAGCATGAGCTTTGTGGATTATCAACCTGAAGGCCTGGGATATGGCTGAGGATTGTGGGGCTAGTTAGGTTACCCTCTCAAGGCTCGAGATTTTGTAACTGGACCTGTGATTCCTGTGGGGAAGTGCCAAGCATATCGTACCAGTTCTAAGGGCATTGCCTTTGGGCACTGAAAGTCACTTATCCTTGTCAGAGTCAGTATGTGTTAAAGGTGGAACTAGGACCAAAGTCTTCCTGTCCTCCAGACCCCCTCCAGCCACCATCTCTAGTCTAAATAAATGGCTCTTTGAATGATTTTTTGTTCTGGTTCCAGAATAGGGACAAATAGAATATCATGTTCACCCATGAACACCACAAAATCAACTGAGCTCCTTTTTCACTCCCATAAATTATAGGTAATCTCTAGGACTTCCTCCATCTTCCAGAAATCCATTGGTTTAGAGGGAGGTTTTTTGGCAGGCATAATCAAGTACACAGTTCAATTATTGTTCCTTTAATAGGAGTTCATCCGTGTGAGTCTACTACTGTGACAAAGAAGATGTATAAAAAGCTAATGTGATCTTTCTGCGCATTTATCAGAGATTAGAGTCCAGAAAGGAAAAGGTGAACTCTGTCTGGGGCAGGCCATAATTGAAATACTGTGTATTCTGGGAGCCACATATCAGGAAAGACATCTGGCCACACTGAAAAGTATCCAGAGGAGGCTAATAAGGGTGATTGGTAAAGGACCTCCAGGGCATACCATATAAATTACATGAAGGAACCTGGGATGTTTGGCCTGGAGCTTAAGGTTAAAGTTGAGCCAAGGGAAAGGGATTAAATGTTTCTGTTTGCTCCCACAAGAGCTATAAACTGAAGTTTCACAGGGGCAAATTTAGGTTTGTAGTTAGGAGGGGAAACAAATTCCTAACAGAGTTTTCCCCAGGTGTAAGGGGTAGCTTTGGGAGCTCATAAATTCCCCCTCACTGCAGATCATCACCAGAGCTTATGTGATCTATAGTTAGGGGGTCTTGTCACAGGCGAACTCCTTTTCAGGAGTGGATTAATCAGGATCGGGGGACATTTGAATTCAGAGGTTCTGTGCTCCTCTCTATTGACTCACTGTCCATTTTTTAAAATATGAAAACTGGGTGTTGGCAGTTCATTTGACTTCTGTGCCACTAATTCTAATTATAGTCTGCCAGAGCACCTTGACATATTCTCCCCTTCAGTTCACATGACAGCTCTCAGCAGTATACTGCTGCTTAAAAAAAGACCATTTCTGCCCTTGGAAAACTCAGAAAGCCATCTGTCCATTCTAGAATGAATCAAATTCAAAATGAAATGAGTTTAGTATTCTATGTGTCCTCTGAAGCTTCAGAGAAAATAAATGAATTTTTATAATCTGCTGCATTCAGGCTTAGAGCATTGTGAAGGCTAGCTGTTGACCAGTAGGGACGCCTAGTGGCTAATCTCCTGAAGTGCAACAATGACCCCAAACCCCTGTTTTTCCTTCCCATTCTGACTCTAAGATGACACATTGAAATGGAAGACTTTTGCAAATCTTAACAGTCACACAGACTATCCCCTTATCACTTTGTTATCTGGCATTTTAAAAGGGCTCCCCTGGAGAATTCAGCATTAGATTCCCTTTGTGCTCTGCTGGGACTGTGAGTTTATTTTTGAAAAGTCCTATGTGGCCAGAGTACTTTAGCCATCCTTATGAAAACTTGAAGTTTTGTGGTTCAGTTGTGTCTGACTCTTCATGACCCCATTTGGGGTTTTCTTGGCAAAGATACTGAAGTGGTTCACCATTCCTTTCTCCAGCTCATAGATGGGGAAACTGAGGCAAACGGGGTTAAGTGACTTGCCTGGGGTTTACACAGCTAATAAGTATTTGAAGCCAGCTTTGAACTCACGAAGAGGAGTCTTCCTGATTCCAAGCTGAGTGCTCCATTCACTGCACCATGAAGCTGCCCAAACCTGAAGTTACTAGGGGTGTAACTATATATGAGGCTAAGTGCTGGAAGAGTTCTAAGAGATGGTAGCAAAGAGTATTTGAAGTCTACAGACCTGGGAAGTAGAGCAGTTCTGTTGAAAGAACACTTAATTGCCATGTATGATCATGGTCAAACCACTTACCCGCCATGAACCTCAGTTTTCCCTTCTGTAAAATGGGGATAATAATAGCTCCTACTTTCACAGAGGTGTTGTAAGAATCAAATTAATGTATATAAAGTGTTTTGCAAGCCTTAAGATATAAATATTATTAATTACTATTGTTTGTATTATAACAATAATGTATAATTGGATAATTGGGGTTCTCCTCATCTTCCTCACCATCATCATTTTGAGTCAAGAGAACATAAACTCAAATCCTGACTGCCACTATTACATGTATCACCTTGGGCAGTGACTTCATCTGTAAAATGAGGTGAAAAACTAGTCTGTTCCCATTCTAGATCTACGATCCCCGTCCTGACTTTGCCACTGACGTGTTGTGAGCTCTCAATTTCTACATCTGTGAAATGTTGAACTAGATGGTGTCTTCCAGCTAAAGACTGTGATCTGAGTTCTGGCTTTGGCACTGGCGCATGAGCAGTGATTTGAGGGAAGTTATTTCATCTGCTGTGTGCCCCCATTGGCAGCCAGGTGACACAGTGGATAAAGCACAGAGCCTGGCGTCAGGAAGACCCGAGTTCCAATCCAGCCTTAGATACTAGCTGTGTGAGTCTAGGCAAGTCACTTGGCTCTGTTTGCCTCAGTTCCTAGAGAAGGAAATGGCAAACCACTCCAGTATCTTTGCCAAGAAAACCCCAAAAGGGGTCATGGAAAGTTGGACAACAAAAATGCCTGTTTTCCAATGTGTAAAATGGTTGGACTAGGTCTGGAATTCTTATCCTGGGGGTTTATGGGCACCTTATATGAATAGATTCTGAGAGGCCTGTAAACTTGGATAGGAAAAAGCATTACATCTTTATTTTCACTAACTTGTAACTGAAATTTAGTATTTCTTTCAATTTTGTATTAAAAACAAAACAAAACATTATTCTGAGATGGGGCTCAAAACAGACTGCCAGAGGGTTCCTTGACACACACACACAAAAGTAAGAACCTTTGGACCTGTTGATCACCTGAAGGTCCCTTTCAGCTCTAAAATCCTGCTAAACTTCCATCACACAAGCAGTGTCTATAATAAGGGGGAGGGGGACATGGATAATTATCTCTGAGGTCCTCTCTGGCTCTCAAATGGGATTGACCGTGTTTAGGACTATACTATTCTAGTAGCTTGGAGGAATGAGAGAATCTAAAAATAGAAGGGGACTGGAATTTGCCCTCAGTTACCCTGCCAGAATGGGGACTAATGTGGGATAAAGGTGAAATAGTCAAGGGGAAGTAACCTCCCCAGCTTTGCAAGTCCACCTCTAGCTTATGCTCCAGCAAGAATCCTAGATAATCGCTCCTTTGACCTGCCGGAGTTGTTGATGGTTAAGGAGGATAAATCATACAATTTTAGAACCCAAAGGGACCCATAGGGATGTTTAATCTAATTCCTTCCCTTTACGGATGGGCAAACCGAGGCCAGATAAGCAAAATTACTTGCCCACGGTCACATATCTTGTATGTGAGAAAACTGAAATAGGTCCCAGATAACTAGATGTCGTAGAATATAGGGGGTAGACATTACATGAAATGAATAAAACAGAGAAAGATGAAAAGAAGCAACTGTCCACCAGAGAAGGAGGTGTTTTAATCTCAGGCCCATTCAATAAACATTTATTAAGTACCTACTGTGTGCACAGTAGCTATAAAACTGTATATAAGAACATTAAAACTCAACACACTGTGAAAGTTTTCATCAAGGGGTATGAATAATCAATCACCTTACCACAGCAAGGCCAGACATTTGTTAGAGGGATGATTTAGAAGGTCTCCTCCAATTCTAACATTCTCCAATGGACTTGATCTGAGAGGAATGAGGCAGTAAATTCAGGATATCCTTACAATGGACTTTAGAAAAGTTCCTCTTTAGGGCACTTGCTCTGGTTAGAAAAGCTGTTCAGAAAGGGTCTCTGCCCTCAGAGATCATAGAAGAAACAGATTTACTCAGGAAATATCCCCATAACATATTGAATAGTCGCCAGTCAATCAACTTTACTTAGTTTTTATTTGTTCTTATTTGAATTTATTTATTAAGAATTTATTAATTGATTACTATGTACTAGGCACTGTGGATACAAAGAAAGGCAAAAACCCTGCCCCTAACCTCAAGGAGTTTGCATTTTAGTGGTGGAGACAACATGTAAAAAACTATGCAACTACAAGAAAAATACAAGGTACATAGAAAACACCAAGCAGCAAGAGAGATAGAAGGAGGCAGGCGAGGAGGAAGAGCATTCTAGGCCTGGAGGGCAGACAAGGCAAAGACTAAATGCCAGACATGGTATGCCCTGTGTGAGGGAAACCAAATAGGCCAGCACAAACTAAGATGTGGAGTGACAGGAAGGGAATGAGAGATGAAAAGACTGTGAAAAGCCTTAAATGCCAAACTGAAGATTCTGTCTTTGATCCTAGAGGGAATAGGGAGCCATTGGAGTTTATCGAGGAGGAGGGATGACATGGTCAGACCTGTATTTTATTTTTTTGGAGGGAGGAAGTGAGACAATCAGGGTTAAGTGACTTGCATAAGGTTACACAGCTAATGTCAAGTGTCTGAAGCCAGATTTGAACTCAGGTCCTTCTGACTCCAGGGATGGTGCTCTGGTCACTGTGCCACCTAGCTGCCCCTTGACCTGTCCCTTAAAGAAATCACTGTAGCTGCTGAGTGGAGGGTGGATTGGAGTGGGGAGAGACTTGAAGCAGTCCAGAAACCTTTGTCCTGGTGAGAAAGGGGATTGAGGGCCAGATGGTCCCTAAGATGGTAGCAACATGGGTATGGAAAGGGAGACTTAAATACACCTCTGATCATTTATGTTGGTTTTGTGCTGAGTTATTTTCAGTTTTGCTTTTTCGCTCTCATCCCACCTTAGTGCTTTGGACATAAGGAGTGATAAGAGAATTTCAAAGGAAGCCAAGATTTGGAAGAGGAGCATGAAGAGAAGTGAGGGGCAAAGAGTAGGAAAGCATAGCCAAACTGCCAAGATTAGTGGGAGAAGAGGAATGAGAATACCCAGGCTGTCGGTATAAGATCAGTCATTGTTCTCTCTGGGTCTGTGGGGCCCTTGACATAATGACAACCAGTCACCTCCAGTATTTGGCCACTTTTTGCTCCTTTCCCTTATTTGGCACAGGTATTACCCTATATTCTTAGTTCAGAATGCCCTCCTCCTTCCTCTCTACATCTCTAATTTCTTTCCATCTTTCAGGACCAGTTGAAGCTCCAGCCTCCCCCAAGAACCTTTCCTATTTAGAGTCATGGAATATTTGGAGCTGAAAGGGACCATAGACCTGCTCTAGTCCAACTATCTCATTTCCTTTGGAAGGAACCAGATGTCAAGTAATCTGCCCAAGGTCACAAAGGTAGTAAAAAGAGTAGCCAAGACTTGACCCAGGTCCAGCGTTCTTTCCACTCACCTGTACTACTTCTGGCCTGTAGGATCTAGATTTCCCACAGGGCTTTGCAAAAGTGTCTTTGCAGAATATTTTCTAACCTGCTTAAGCCAGAGTTACAGAAAGGCAGCCATGGAAAACAGTGGGAACACTAAAGGTGGAATTCTAGAATTAAAGGACTTTAGAGCCACAAGGGACCCAAATTTTGTGGAAAAAACTGCAGTCCAAAGGCAGAAGTGATTCTTGGTGCAAGGCCATGGAACCAGAAACCAGGTCTCTTGACTTTCAGTCCAGTGACCTTTCCTACTCTAGCACCATGGGGCTAGACTAGCCAGTCTACCTGAAGAATCAGCCTACTCTTCAGTATAACCAGTGGGAAATTGACTGTTTCTAAGGCAACAAGAGACAAGTAGAAAGTTCCCTTCAGCCTGATATTTTTTCTTTAAACCTGACCTGAAGAAAATAATATTTTTAGCATTCAGTCAATGAGCATGTATCCATTGCACTAGATACTGTGCTAGACACTGAGTATACAAAAACAAAAATAAAAGAGCTTTTGCCTTTGAGGACTTTACAATCTAGTTGGGAGAGAGACAACTGGCACATATACATGTATGTACAAGATTTTGTTGTTGCTTATTTGTTTTAATACTATCCGACTCTCTGTAAGTTTGGGGTTTGGGGGGTTTTCTTGGCAAAGCTTCCTTCTCCAGCTCATTTGACAGATGAGGAACTGAGGAAAACGGGGTAAAGCGACTTGCCCAAAATCACAGTTGGTAAGTGTCTGATACAAGATGGATACGAGATAACTGGAGGGGGGAACATTCATAGGTGGGGGTATCCAGGAAGGTGTCGAATCCAAATTGACACTTGAGCTGAGCTTTGATCTGATTTCATTTTTGTCAGCAGTAAACAAACAGCGTAAGAAATCCTCCCTTTTTCTCCTTGAGAAGTCTGTTTAAGCCTGGAGACATGATCTCACAGCAGCTGGTGCTGGGAGTGGGGAGGGACTGAGGTGGCATGACCAGGATGGAACCAATGAATTCACGGTGTTCCGAGTCACCCAAAGCTCTTCCTCCTTGTATTGATTGGGCTAGGGTGAGGTCTTGTGACACAGATTTGCTTTAGAAGTGCCAGGCCTGCGGTCAGGCTTTCTTTCCCTGTCAGAGAAAAGGTTGGCACTGGGTTTGCCTTCCGCAGAGAGCACTGCTACTCACTCCTTTGAGAATCAAGAGGGGATTGGTTTACACCACCTCACCTTACCTGCATAGCTTCTCTGGCCTTGTTTCCTTGGCTGGGCCGGGCAGTTTTGTAATTGAGTTAAACCCTTGCCAGGCAAGTTCAGTTAGCCTGGGAACCGGACTTGCTTGCTTTTCACAATGTTTCACCCTTTGGGTAATTCCCATTTTTCCCTTGCACTCCACCCACCCCATCACTTTACTATTCCTTTCTAAGAATCTGTTGAAATCTCATTGAATGACCAGGTTTCCTCTTAGTCTGGACAAAGTCATTTTAAGGTATCAATCTCTAACCTATGAACTTTGTTTGTTTTTTGGAGGCAGTTGGGATTAAGTGACTTGCCCAGGGTCACACAGCTAGTAAGTCTGAGAATGAATTTGAACTCAGGTCCTCCTGACTCTAGGGCTAGTGCTCTATCCACTGCACCACCTAGCTGCCCACATTTTTTTTTAAGTGTTCAAAAAGCACATTTACCGACACGTCGATTCATAAACTTTGTTAATTAGAGGGTTACTGTTTAGGGTTAGGGATATAGTAGCATTTTAAATTGCCTACTAAGAATGGGTATATTGTTTATAAATAAGAATAAACTGCAAAGTTATATATATTGGCTCATTGCTTCACAATTTTTTATGCCTCAGTTAATAAAGAGGAATTCCAAGTAATGCTGGAAGATACTGAACTGTGTCTTTGGTAGCTATTCTGTTCCTCTGCTGAGACATCTGATGCTGGAAAGGCCTGAGGCTGATCCTCAGGCTGATGCCCACCATTCAACCATCTGTATGAATCCTGGCCCATTCATGAAGGCATAGTTCCATACTTAACATTACTTGTGCCAAATGTGTGGGACTCTAGGGGAATGGGAGGAAGGGAGATGAAGAGCTTTCAGAACCTGTTCATATCTTAAGTCCCTGAGAAAACCAGCTAAGTATTACTGACTTCATAGTCATGGCTCATGACAGCTTTTCACCAGAAGCAGCACTACCCAACTTGATCACCCACCTTACTTTTCAGCGATGACTCCACATGACTTATGGTTTTTTCTCCAAACCTTAATGAAATGTGCTGTATTGACCTTTGCTCGTTGCCAGGAAAAATCTTCCTAACAATTAGAGTTGTACAAAAGTGTAATGGTTTGCTTTGAAGTGGTAGCTCCCCCCCTCCTTGGAGGCCCTCAAGCAGGGCTGGATGACCTCTTCTTAGGTATGTTACAGTGGAGATTCCTCTGGAGGGCAAATTGGACTAAATGACTTCTGAGGTCCATTGTAACTCTTGAATTCTGTGTATATACTTGGACACTAGCTAATACTGATGATCGACCACATAACCTGCAGTAACAAATGATAAAGGTTAGACAATAAGGGAGGAAACAAGAAAGAAGCCATTTGGGGTTAGTAAGTTATATCTTCTCCCTTTTCCTTCTTCCCATACCGGTGTGGGACAACAATCCAGGAGGACCTACAAACTGGAGGAGTTATGATTTGGAGGTTTCAAAGTTATCATCTATGGAAGCTCGGTTTTGCATGCAGAGCTGTCCAGGGCTTTCTTCAGTCTTAAGTTCTAAGCCAAAAGAGTCAGAATGCCAAGCTTTGCTACTCTCCTGGGATCAATGCTCACACAACTGGGGGATCCCTTTCTCCTCTAGCATGAGAGAGGAAACTCCCTCTATCAATGTAACATATAGTCTTAGACAGATATCTAGAGCATGGTGAGATTATGAGACATGTCCAGAGTTGCCCAGAAAGGAAACATCACAGGTGCAATAAGAAATGTCTTAACATGTTCTTATCTATATAAATTTAAATAGTTACCCTTAGATAGTGAAATTCAGTATCTGGAGAAAAGCAAGGACTTTGAAGATATAGAAGAAGAGGGCTAAGGCAAATATAATTTTTAAGCACCTTAGCACTTTTATATCATTTAAGAAGGACTTTGGATATCTGACTTGCTCTGTTAATAGAGCATGAGACTCAATCTCAGAGCTGTTTGTCCTAAGTATTTGTCTTCCCTAGACATTTGCTGGGGCCCAGTGCAGTTGGACCATATCTCTAGATGCTCACAATGATTGTTGATAATGATGTATTACCCATGGCTGATGTATGACTCCCTGTAATACAGAAAGGAGGTAAGACCCTAGAATATGAACTCTGGGGTTTTTGTTCCACTAGGACATATATGTATTCTAAAATTTCTACTGAATTCATTTTTAATCATACTGCAAAGGAAGAGAGGAGGTTCATCCAGATTAGATTTATTTTGCTTGGTCTTCAAAGACAGAACAAGAAGTCATGCGTGGAAGTTGCAGACAGGCAAACTTTGGCTTGGTGTCAGAAGAAATTTCCTAACAATTAAAGTTATCCAAAAAGAAAGCGAAGCAGATTGATTTGGGGGATAATTGGTTCTCTCTCACAAAACATCCTCAAATGAATGACCACTCCGGGAATCTTGCCATGAGACATTCTTTTTCAAACATAGGTTGAGTTAGATGACCTGTGATGTCCCCTCCAACTCAGAGATTCTGGGATTCTGTGATATCATCTGTAACTTTTGAGAGTGACTTCAGTAGAACAGTGGGATAGAAAGGCAGACTGCAAAAAGTTATTTGTGGAGGGAATAGGTGATGAGGAAAAAGAGGCTGAGTGTAGATGGCTCTCTCTAGGAGCTTAGCACTGAAAGGGAAGAAAGACATAGGATATTAGTGTAATAAGCAGATACTTTGGCTCCTGTCAGTGTATCAAAGTTTCATCATAGTTTTGCATGCCAAGATGCATTGAGAGGCAGTGTGATTCAGTGCACAGACACCACCATTTGGAGAAACCAGTGGGTAGCTATGAGTTCTTATATTCCATCAATAAGAAACTGATCCAATATTATCTGTAGGTTCAATGAGAGAAAAGACTTGCATCAATGTCTGACTGTGTCATTCTTGGGGAAAACTATGATCTTCTCAACTTTGAACAACTTTTTGTCTGTCTGCTGCCAGGGGCTAAGAGAAGGTGCAGATCGAAAGGAATTGTGGACTGAAGAATGCACACAGGGTGCCTTGATATTATTTGCTTTTGGGGTTAGGGAATGCACCTGTGGTTTCATTAATATATCTAATTCCCTGTCTGAATATGGTCACCATCTCTGCAATTTACAGTCTTAGAGAGTTGCCTGAAGGTACTGAAAGTTTAAGTGACTCTCCCAGGATCACCAGAATTTGTCAGAGGCACAACCTGAACCAGGATTTCCTGACTCAGCTTTCTATTTACACCATCACCCTGCCTCTACTTGCTTTTCCTCGTATTTTTAGTAATCTGATTAAAGAGCTGCCATTGTAAGACCTTTACAGAAAACACAGTGGAGTAAAGAATGAATATTAAAGACAGATGGAATCCCCATGATCTGATGGGATAATTTACACCAACACATAACCAGACAAAAGTGAGAACTCTCACAAAAGGGTAGAGCCATGAGATAAGAGTGTGAGAGAGGCAAAAAGAACTGGGATAATGTCCCAAATCACCTACTCTTGTTGGGTGGTCCATATAAGAGATGAGAAGGAGTGCTTGCTTGAGTAACACCAGCTTCTTTCTAATTGATAAATGAGACCAGGAACTGGCAATAATGCCCCCTGATGTCATAATAGCTTAAGAGGATGGCAGGGTCAAGTTTTTTTAAGACATGTGATCATGTTTATAAGAAGCACCAAGAAATCAGGTCTAGAAAATAACTGTGAGGGGCAGGAAGTGAATAAGGCTCATAAGAGCTTCCCTTGCAGGAGTGAAGGTGTTTTCTCTCTCTGTTGATCAGCATTAGCAGATATATTTACTCCACCCTTGCTCCACAATTAGGTTGAGAAGCCCCCTTCTACTCTGTCTACAACCTACAGCTTTTTATTACCACTGAGCTAGGTCCTAGGTAAAGCTATATTTGAGGACTGGACCCCAAACAGAAGCAGAGCTTCAGACACTAGGCCTTTCACCTCCCTGACCTCTTCCAGGACAAGAGGTTAGACATCAAACCTCCCTCTTCCAGGAACCAGCCCAGGAATTAAGCCTTGGACATAAAACTACTTATCCTCAGAAAAAGTTCCTGAAGACAAGAAGGAATGATATTCCAGACATAAATGGAGAGATCATCTTTTCCAAGAGTGTGACCAAATTAATATAGGACTTTTGTTTCAGAATCCTAAAAGCCCTAACTAAACTATGTACTTTATTTTAGTATGGCTGTGGAATTTCATCTTTTGTGTCAAAAATACTACATATGAATTGGGAACTGTTTGAGGGGTTTGGGGATAGGGTGTCCTTTTGATTTAGCGGAAGGAAGTTGGCCAGTGAGAATCTCTCTCCAAGCAGATGATTGTACAGTTAATAAATAATGTGTCTGTGAACAGACTGAGTTAAAATGCAAGAGTAAACTATTTTTCACATTTTGAAAACATAAACTCCGATCAACCTAATGACCAACCACATGATTCCAGAACATTGATGAAGTACACTATTGACTTTCTGACAGAGGGAAGGGGGATTTATGATGCAGAATGAGACATACTGTTTCAACAAGGCCAATGCAGAAATTTGTTTTGATCAATGATGCATATTCTTTACAAGCATTTTTTTTTTCCCAATTGGAAAGTGGGTAGGCAGGAGAGAGAGAAAATAAATGCTGTTTAATTAAAATAAAATAAAACAAAAATTGAAAATCAACACAAGTTTAGGGGTTAGCTTTGACATGGAGAAAGGCCACATTATCCCCTGAGATAAGAGTGGAAGAAGAGAGGAAGGGTAAAGACTAGGGAGATTTTGAGGGGTGGGGGGTAGCAGATAAAGGAACGGACAACTGATAGACTCAGTTTTCTCAGTAAAATAAGAAGAAAGGTCTTTTCCTAAGAGGGGACATTTGGGAGTGGCATAGGGGCTTGAGGTTTAGAACAGCTACTGTGGGGAGTGTGATATAGTCTGTAAGAGATGGAGCAAAGGATTACTATGGTGTGTGCAGTAGACAAGTGAGGTGATATGAATTTTTAGTGGAACCCTTCTGCCTGGTTACATGACTTCCTAAGAAGAATAGATAAGTATATACATGATCATTTGAGAAGAGAGCATGAATAATTCAGAGAATCAGAAAGGGTTTTCTGTTGGAAATGACATGTAAGAGGAGTGTTCAGCATTTCAGGAGTATGAACTGAGAAGGCAGATGATTTACGGCAGGGGTGGGGAACCTGCAGCCTTGAGGCCACATGGGGCCGCCTAGGTCCTTGGGTGTGGCTTTTTGATTGAGTCCAAGCTTTACAGAACAAATCCTTTTATTAAGGGGATTTGTTCTGTGAAGTTTGGATTCAATCAGAGGCTGTATTTGAGGATTTAGAGGGCAACATGTGGCCTCGAGGCAGCAGATTCCCCACCCCTGGTTTAGGGAACCCAAGGTTAAAGATTAGAAGCAGGGTATGCTGGATCTTGCTTGAAGCAGGGGCCAAGTCTATGGTTAAATTTTCAGAGTGAACATTTATACCTCAGAAATCAGCAAACACTATAAAACAGACCTTGGTTTATTGTTTTGTTGATTGTCCAAACGTAAGGAAGATTAAACAATGCAGATTAAACTTAAAAGTATGTCCCAATTACATTTTTGTAAGAGAACCGGTTGTTAAATACCCATCAGACTAAATGTACCCTTGACTAAAAGGGTATGGAGGACTGAAGCCTTAGGGAGCAAAGGATTCCAGCATGGAAGACACTGGACGACATTGAACTGCTTAACTACAGGGTCAAGATGGTAGAGGGAGAAAAGCGAAGCTAGAACAGGAGTGCTAGAGTGGAAGAAAAGGAAGAAATAGGGAGATGGGAGGTGATGGTGAAGATAAAGAAAAGTTTATGAAATAATATAGTGGGAAATAAGGAAGGACAGAGTATGATCACTGGGAAAATTCACAGAAGTGGCATACTACGTAAAATGGGAGTTGCAGAAGATGGTGGACTGGAAGCCAGAGCGTTCAAAGGAATACAAAATTCAACTTAGTTGTTGCAGCAGACATACTGATTGGTAAGTTCAAAGTTATGAGATTCTTGGATAATGAAAGAGAGGTAGTTTTCTGATGTTAGAGCACATATCTGGGTTTGAGTTTGAGACAGAGAAAACAGGAAATTTGTGGATGGGGTGGGGGAGGAAAGGGCTAGGAATGTTTTTTGGAAACAATGGGCCAGGGATTAGCCTAAGCACTTTACAAATAGTTTCTCATTTGAAGGATGATCCTCCTTGAACCAGAATTATGACAGCTTTTAGAAAGGCTTGTTGGGTTATGTGAGGTCAGCTAGTCCATGGACAGTTAAAGTGGGGAAGGCAAGCCCATGAGCAAATTTCAGGCAATAACTGACTCTAAATGAAAAGATGTTTTGCCATGAACCAATTCTACTGTCCTTTCCAAAATCCCTCTGTAAATATTTACTTTTTCCCTTTTAGGAAAGTTTTCATTTCACTCTTGTCTTTGAACTGAGTTCAACTCTACAAGTACAGGAAGTAGGTGGTGTATGTATCTAGATAACAGTTCATATCAAAAACCCCCAAAAAACAGCAACCCTGGCTTGAAGCTCAGTGCAAGAAAAAAGCAGAATGACTGATTAATTCTTGATATGCTTTAATGAGATTTTCATTCTTCAAAAAGTGGAGGGAGTAGTGAGCAGGAACTGCTATTTTGGACCAAATTTTGACAGAGAAGAATGAACTTGTTACTGAAATAGAAATGATGGAAATCTTGTCAGGAAGAAGATTCATGTTAAATAAGGAGAGGAAACTAGGCATCCTAGTGTGTCCTTATGTCATGCGTCCTTGAGTGTACACAAACACACACACACTCACACGTAGATTCTGGCAGAATGGAATTTGAAGGAAAAGGACAGGAAGAAATCTCATGACCTAAAATTCCCTGGGGAAAGTCAGCTGAGTAGGATGGGAAATAATTATTATAATAATAATATTAACAGCAATAGCTAGCATATATAGCACTTTTAGGTGCCAAAAGCACTTTACACAAGTAATCTCATTTGCAGTAATCCTGTAAAGTAGGCACTATTATCCCCATTTTACAGATGAGGAAAGTGATGCTGAGAGAGTAACTTGTTCAGGGTTGTATAGCTAATTGTGAGTAGCTACCAACAAAAATTTCAATATGTTATATTGGTCTACTTGAAATATTTGGGAAATTTTGCCTAGTTCAGAGTCGCTCTAAATTCACCCAGGCTGGACCCTGGATGACAGATAGAAACCATTGCTACTTTCAGAGCCAAAGTTTTCTCAGCATGGTAGCATCTGCTATGGCTCATTGAAGTTTCAGCAAGACTTTTCTTTTCATTAATTCTATGCTGGCATTCTCTGCTACAGAGATACCAAACACCACAGCCCTCAGCTAGACTGTTGTGGCTGCAAGATTCCAGAGTGAGCCCAAACCAGATTAAAATATAATTGGGAAATGTTTAACAACATAAATAAATATGACATAGATAATGTTAATTTATGATTTGCTATGTGAATATGCAGTGTGCAGGGATCCATTTCTGTCCATATTAGATATCACTACTTATTAGAACTCTAAGAGATATTCTTCTCATAGACAGATGCTCTAAGAAAAGTTGTGTGGAGCTGGTATCATTTAACTGTGGTAATAAATAATCTGCCTTAACGATGGTCCCCAGCACTCCCCATCCCCAGCCATCTACCGCTGCCTATACCAACCTAGGATCAACCTTCTGTCAGTCACCTTGCGTCGGTGAGTGGGAAAAGAGTAGTACCTGAATAGCAAAGAAACTATGTCCTCGAAACAGATTTCCAGCAACAAGTGCTTTGAGGGGTTTTAGAAAGTTTGTACACATGAAAGTGCAGAACTAAAATGCAAAATGAAGTTTGAAATCTACTTACCATCAAAGGCAGAAACTGGAAAATGTCTTGTTAAAGCAGACAGACTGGCTGTCTGGTTTAAATTGTACAGAACAAAACTTTATCACGAAAGCTGGTTATCACTATGCTGCAGAAGAACCTGGCCTCATTGTCATTGCACCAGATATCAGTCCACATGGCTGTAATATTAAAAGAGAAGATGACAGCTGGGACTCTGGTAATGGTGCTGGTTTTTATACGAATGCCACTGAAGAACCGTGGAAAACCAACTATAAGATGTACTCTTATGTACAGATGAGTTGCCCAACCTGATAAATGCCAATTTTCCAGCTTACCTAAAGAAGATATCTATTTTTGTTCATTCTAGGGGAGGCCATGGAGCTCTGATTTGTGCTCTGAACAATCCTGGAAAATACAAACCTGTGTCAGCATTCTCTTCCAATTCTCTGAAGTTGGCGGTGGGGGTGGGGAGGAGAGGTCTTCAGTGGATATTTAGAATCAGTAAGTAGAAGGCATTTGATGCTTCTCATTTTGTGAAGTCTTATCCAGATTCTCAGTTGGACATATTAATGATCAAGGCAAAGATGACTAGTTTCTTAAAGATGGACAATTACTTCCAGACAATTTTAAAACTCCCTGTGTGGAACAGAAAATTCCAGTTATTTTTTGATGGCAAGAGGGATATGATCATAACTACTATTTCATTACAACTTTTGTTAATGATCACATCAGATATCATGCAAAATACCTGAATGCATAAAGCTGCATATACAAGGAATCTCACAATTATAAAAGTTACCATGTAAACTGAACTTTTGAAAAGATAGAATTAGATATGAAAAATTACTGCCTGTGGACATTCACTTCTAATTTTTATCAAAGGTTTACTACCTTCTGAATAAATATATAAAATCAAGCTATCTGATTCCTTTTTATTCCCCCTAAGTACCCTGATAGAAGACATATCATAACCTGGGGCAGTTTGAAATCCTTGTAAAATAAAGTTTAAAAGATCACAGAATATGTAAATCATCACAAATGTAAAGCATACAGTGATTGAGATATATTTGGGGATGTAACAAGAAGTTGTTGGTCATTGGGTATATTAGTTCTTAGAGAACTAAATTACAGAACTGTTATCTCAGTAACTAAATAAAAAGACAATGCATTGAGAAAAAAAGATTGTATCCAGCAAATCACAATCTCACCAGTCCTTTTTGTAAAATAGGAGTTTAAATCTCCTTTCTGGTGCCTATTATCTGTGTGACTTTGGGCAAGCATTTACTTGCTTCACTTTCCTTATCTGAAGAAGAGGAAGAAGAAAGAAGAAGGAGGAGGAGGAGGAGAAGAAAGAGAAGGAGGAGAAGGATGAAGAGGAGGACAAGAAGGAGGAGAAAGGAAGAAAGGAAAGAAAGAAGGAAGAAAGGAAAGAAAAGAGGAAAAGGGAGAAGATTGGAAAGGATGTCTTTTGGGGTCCCTTCAAGTTCCATATCTGTTATTCTATGGTGCTATATAAATGAAAATAATCCATTTTTGTACATGGCCAAACTAAGTATTTGGGGAGCCAGGTGGGAGAGAATGAGGGAGTTCATGGCCTTTGCCAGAAGGAAAGGTCTTATTCTTTCCTTCTTTCCCCAACTAAATGCGACTTTGGGGAAGAGTGTAGAAAGCCCTTTAAGTGAATCTGGCCTCAATAGTTTATTGTCCCCCCTTTATTCTAGCATCTCATAACTGGGTCTCCAAGATCTTAAGGTAGAGTTCAGCCATCTGTCCTCTGGTAAGAACAGGAAATTTCTCCTTGCCCCAAGGATGCTAATACTAGGATTCAATGGAAGATTAAGGTGACAGGCGATGTCTCTGATAAGCAGGGGGAAAAAGCCTGGCAACCCAAAAAATTTTTATCAGGCGGCTGGGGAGGGTAGCTGTGGGGAGGGTGTGAAGCAAATCTAAAAAGAAGAGCATAAAAGGCAGCTAGGTGGTCAGTGGATTAAGAGCTGGGCTTGGAGTCAGGAAGGCCTTAGCTCAAATATGGCCTCAGACACTTCCTAGCTGTGTGACTCTGGGCAAGTCACTTCACCCTATCTGCCTCAAATCCTTAACTACAAAATGAGCTGGAGAAAGAAATGGCAAATCACTCCAGTATCTTTGCCAAGAAAACCTCAAATGGGGTCATAAAAAATCAGACATGACTGAACAACTATAAAAGCAATTATTTTTATTACAAAATAATTATACAGTTTAATGAAAAGCCTGCTTAACTACCTAAAGGGATGGGAAATTTTGTCAAAAGTTCTTAAACTAAGGTATTTTTATTCATTTAATTAATTAATGTAATTAATCAGTTAATTAAAATTGCTCTTTTAGAGCAGAGAGGTGGAATAAACAGGCTCGGGCAGAATACAGCAATGGAGTGTTTGGGGCAACCAGTTCTTGGGGAGTCGAAAGAAGGAAATGTCAGGAAGAACAAAAATACAGAGTTGGCCTATCTGGACATTTTGTGTGGTGCTGCTACTGGCCATTTGCCTCATAGAGATTGGAGTATGTGAGCACTGGGCAGCTGTCGGATCCCTTCCAAGTCTTGTACTGTCTGGAGTTGGGTGGGGACACAGTTGTTCAGTAGGGCAGTGTTGACACATAAATAAGGACAGACTGTGCCCAGCTCTAAACAGAAGCCAGGGGCAGGGGAAGGGAATATGGATATATTATATGTCCCACATGGTTGCTGATGGGTACAAATTAGCTGAAACTATGATGTCCTGGACTCAAAGGCTTTCTCAAGGGCACCAAGAACCAGACACCTGCCAGACAAAAAAATCCGGTAAAGGGCCTGGCCAATGTAGATGAGAATCTGGTATATTACAGGTTGTCCTCTAGGGGTCAGCATTCGATCAACGACCCACAATACTATTTCATTTCACCCTTCTCTGAACCTATCCTGTAATCTTATCTTTTCCCTGCCTGCTCCCCCAATGGACTGATCTCCAGTCAGCCATTAGAGGGCATCAGACGATTCCCAAATCCATTCAGTTCTATCAAATATTTTATTCCAAGCACAGCTATTAACTATTCTTGGCCTCCAGTTACTAAATAATGCTTAATTATAGTACAGTTCATCTCTTATTTGCCTTTTTTCAAAGTAGACTCTTTTCTATCAGCACATGGAGCGAGATTTTTGTTTTATTTTTGGCAAATAAGTTGGAGGCAGTGACGTGAGAGATAGGAGAGTATGTCATCTGTATCATTGAGTCACCCCCTGACAAATATGTCACATATGATATATGGCAGTGGAAAAATTAATGCTATGTGAACATAATGGAATATTACAGAAAGGAAGGATATTAAAGAAAGGAGGAATATAAGTGATCCAGAGAAACTTGAGAACAATTATATGAATTGATTTGAAGTGAAATAAATGGAACCAGGAGAACAATATATATGACTACATCAATGGAAACAGGAAAAAATCATTAAATGGATCTTTCGCTAATGGTAAAACCAACAAAGGTCCTGAAAAAGAAATAATGAAGCATACCTTCTCTCCTGGTACAGAGGTAGATGACTACTCAGGCAGAATACTGTGTACATTGTCAGATAAGTTTTCTGTACTGGATGATTTTGCTTAATTGTTTTTCTTTGCCACAAGGTTGGGTTCAACTGGAGTGAGGAGAGAAGGAAATGTAAAAACCAAAGACATCAATAAAACTTTTCAACAATCTTTGATGTTACCCAAAATATTTTCAAAAATCTAACCATAAAAATCAACTTATTATCAAACCTGTGTGTCTGAAATGCAAAAAGACAACGCATGTGGTGCGTGTATTTGTATTGTACAGAAGGAACTCTGAAATTGTGTGAGATGGGTGGATGATACCAGGCCAGCTTAACATAGAGAATTACTGGGTACCTGTGTAGCCTAGAAATAACTTACACTTTCCCTGGATCTCAATTTCCTCTTCTATAAAATAAGAGAGTTGAGCTAGATGACCTCCATGATCCTTTCCCCTCTAAAATGTATGATCCAATGAGATCCTTCCAGAGCACAAAATAATGCAAAGAGTAGAAAAGATGTCATCCAAAACCATGAGCTCTAGTCCCTTCTCTCCCACTCAATAGGCAAAAGACTGTCTGTCATCAGAACATCAGCTTCCTCACATGTAAAATTGGGTTAATAATACCTATCTTATTCATTTCATTGACCTACTATAACAAAACTCCATCCATTAAACCATGGCTGCCTCTCTGTTCTTTCTATAATTATATTTACTATTCTGTGAACTATTACATAGGTGGATAAAACAATTTGTTTTATAATTGAAGAAAATGTTAGAGTAGAAACGTTCTCCAAGCTCATTGAAAGTCATTTTAAAGTTATCTCCAGTAGCAGATAAGATAACAAGGCTAATGAGGATAATGAGGTGTTGACTACTCCTGCTGGTTTTCTATATTTTGAAAGCTTTTTATTCCAAGTGGTTTGGGGATTAGGAATATTTGACATTATTATCATTATTATTAATTATTTCATTTGCTTATGTTTTTATGGGGTTCAGATAGTAATGATCCTGAAACAAGACACTACCCTATTACACTTTTCTATTTAATGTTCTTTGGACTGTTGTACAGATCAGTAAGATGATTGCTTTTTGTAACTTAATAAGAGCATTGGGATGTAGGCATTGGGATCTCCAGGACAACTCCAATAGGAGACAGGATGATGAGGATGACACACATCTTATGAGATTCCAAAAAAATTTTGACTTCCTCTGCTAGATCTCTGTATTTTTCTGGGTAATCAATCATTGTATTAGTTATGGCTTATAACAATTAATTATAATAATTATATAATATTAAGTATAATAATTAATAAAAAGATGGTTATTTGGCTATCTCTTGTGAACGAAAGACAGATCATAGAGGCCCATTGATGCTTATATGCCCTTGGAAGAGTGGGTGTTCCTGACAGCTTGCAATTAACTCTGATTGGTTAATAGTTAATGAGGAAAAGAATTTTGAAGGCTTTTCATCCTCTATTCCTTGAAGATTATAAGTATTCAGTATGGCAAAATCTATTAAAAGTGGGGTTCTTAAATTTTATGGATCAAGGAATATTCACATGCAACAGTTCTATCTATAGTGATGCTCTAAATCCAGCATATTTTATTCATTGAATTCCAAAAGATAGATAAGAGGCTTCTATTGGAGAAAAGGTGTTTGTGTCTGTTCATTTGTAAGGGGTAGTAAACTTCTGTTATACAATTCTAGCCACCTGATAGTGTCTTCTTAGATTTCTAGTTGATTATAAATTTTTTTTTTTACAACTTGCCAAGAGATGTCATTTCTGCCATTTTGTTTCATGATCTGCACTGATGAAAAGGCCAGCCTAAAGACTTGTTAAGGACAGACTTTTTGTTATTTCTGGTGACAGTGATCTGATCCTGAATCGTTTTCATAAACCCTTCCATTTCCATAGACAAATAGCATGATTTGTAACTATTATATTTTAAAGGGAGTAGGATCATAACACTAGAGCTGGAAGGATACTCAGAAGCCATCTCATTCAACACTTGTATTTTACAGATGAGGAAACTGAGGCTTAACTGAGGTTGAATGTAATAGCTATACTTCTGATACTTGTTTAGGGATCCTATAATTATAGGAGTCTGGCCTGCATGCATTGTAGAGATGGTCTGTGCCTGAATGTGCACCATCTACAACCTCAGTTTCCTCATTTATAAAATGAGAATGAAATGAGATGGCATATAAAATCACTTTGCCAACCTTAAAGCACTATAAAAGTGCTACCTATATTATTATTACTTCTGAAAATCCTTCTTTCCTTCTTTTAGGAATGATCCTCCATGATCTCAGGAAGATTTCTGACAAAATTGCAGAAGTAGACACTGCAGTCTGAGAACTAACTGGAAATTCCAGGAACTGAACGAGGGAGCTACTTCTGCCCTTCCAGGTAAAATGCCCACAGACGTACTAGCCATCTATTTCAAAGGCAGATTGTCTCTGACTGCTAATATGTCTTGTCTTAGAAATTAAAGTAGAAGCCATAAGTCAAACATAGCCTCTCAAGCATTCCAGTTAACTTAAGAAAGTCTGGGAACTAATGGTGAATGAATTAATCACCTTCACCATCAAGGTGAAATGAATGCTATGATCTAATATGAAGACTGTCCCTCCACCCATCAACTCCAAAAACAAAATTCTCAGCACTCAAATTAGCAGCAACTTATACATTCTGTGAACCCTGCCAGAATATTAGTGAGGGAGTTAAGATCTCATACGGGAGGGCCAATTCAGGTAAGGAAATAGACAGAAGAATGAACAAGTAAGTCAAAGAGAAAGTAGGAAGAAAAGGTTGATATTCTAGTTCAGTAATTCCCTACTCTTTCGAATATGAGGACTCCTTTATTTTAATATCCAAAAGGATCCCAGACCCATGCACAATAAGGATCATGCTATTATTACTGTTCATTGATTGAGAAAATATGAAAGTAGATGACAAATTATGAATATCAATTCATTTTTAAAATTTATTTATTTTTAGTCTTCAACATTCATTTCTACAAGATTTTGAGTTCCAAATTTTCTACCCCTCTCTGCCCTCCCCCCACCACAAGACAGTGTGCATTCTGATTACCTCTTCTCCCAATCTGCCCTCCTTTCTATCATACCGCTTCCTTTCCTTATCCTCATCTCCTCTATTTTCTTGTAGGGCAAGAAAGACTTCTATACCCCATTAGCTGTACTTCTTATTTCCCAATTGCATGTAAAAACAATTTTTAACATTCATTTTTAAAACTTTGAGTTCCAACTTCTCTCTCTTCCTCCCTCCCCACCATCCCCACTGAGAAGGCAAGCAATTCAATATAGGTTATAAATGTGTAGTTATGCAAAAGACTTCCATAAAAGTCATGTTATGAAAGACTAACTATATTTTCCCTCCATCCTATCCTTCCCCCCATTTATTCTATACTCTTTTGACCTTGTCCCTCCCCAAAAGTGCTTACTTCTAATTACCTCCTCCTCCCATTTGCCCTCCCTTCTATCATCTCCCCCACACCCCACTTATCCCCTTCTCCCCTACTTTCCTGTAGTGTAAGATAGATTTTCACACCAAATTGAATGTGTATGTTATTCCTTCTTTAAGCCAAATGTGATGAGAGTAAGCTTCACTTTTTCCCTCCCACCTCCCCCTTTTCCCCTCCATTGAAAAAGCTTTTTCTTGCCTCTTTTATGAGAGATCATTTGCCCCATTCCATTTCTCCCTTTCTCTTCCCAATATATTCCTCTATCACCCTTTAATTTTATTTTTTAGATATCATCCCTTCCTATTTAACTCACCCTGTGCCCTCTGTTTATATGTATATAATTCCTCCAACTACCCAAATACTGAGAAAAGTCTCAAGAGTTACAAATATCTTTCCATGTGGGAATGTAAACAGTTCAACTTAAGTAAGTCCCCTATGATTTCTCTTTCCTGTTTACCTCTTTGTGCTGTTCTTGATTCCTGTATCTGAAGGTCAAATTTTCTATTCAGCTCTGGTCTTTTCATCAAGAATGCCTGAAATTCCTCTATTTCATTGAATGATTATTTTTTTTCCCCTGAAGTATTATACTCAGTTTTGCTGGGTAGGTGATTCTTGGTTTTAAGCCTAGCTCCTTTGACTTCTGGAATATCATATTCCAAACCTTTCAATCCCTTAATGTAAAAGCTGCTAGATCTTGTGTTATCCTGATTGTATTTTCACAATACTCAAATTGTTTCTGACTGCTTGCAATATTTTCTCCTTGACCTGGGAACTCTGGAATTTGGCTACAATATTCCTAGGAGTTTTTCTTATTGGATCTCTTTAGGAGGTGATTGGTGGATTCTTTCAATAATTATTTTACCCTCTGGTTATACAATATCAGGGCAGTTTTCCTTGATAATTTCAAGATGCAGTCTAGGCTCTTTTTTTTTTATCATGGCCATCAGGTAGTCCTGTAATTTTTAAATTGTCTCTCTTGGATCTATTTTTCAAGTTAGTTGTTTTTCCAATGAGATATTTCACATTGTCTGCTATTTTTTCACTCCTTTGGTTTTCTTTTATAATTTCTTGATTTTTCATAAAGTCATTTGCTTCCATCTTCTCCATTCTAATCTTTAAGGAATTATTTTCTTCAGTGAACTTTTGGATCTCTTTTTCCATCTGGCCAATTCTGCTTTTTAAGGCATTCTTCTCCTCACTGGCTTTTTGGATCTCTCTTGCCATTTGGGTTAGTCTATTTTTTCAGTGTTATTTTCTTCAGCATTTTTTGGGGTCTCCTTTAGCAAGCTGTTGACTTGTTTTTCATGATTTTCTTCCTGTATAATGAAATATAAGGGCTTTGAAAAAAATTTTCTTTATTTTTTTTATATTGCTAAAGTAATTCTAGAATCACATAGAATCAAGTTCATATCTTAAGTCCTTCTCAATAGGTATATCTCTTTGGCCCATACCTCAACCCAAGGTAACCTCAGGAACATCTGAGACTGAGTTGTTTTCAGTTCTTATCTTCGGGTTCTCAGTTCCCTTATAAGTAACTAAAGCATGAAACATAAGATAAGTATATCAAAGAGAAAAACAGAGAAATAATTTGTATTTAATCCCATTGACAATAAAAATATACACATATTCTTTTCTGGTAGGTTCCACCTCCCCTACAAATATGTAGTACTACTCTGGGATTGGGAAATTCATCCCAGTGGTGAACTCCATCTTCCCAAGGACCACGACATTTTTCTAGACTTAAAAAAGTCTAGTGCAACCTTGAGGCTGAGGTCACACCAAGGAGAGAAAAATCTCAGCTCTGTAAAGAGCCAGCTGCAGTCCCCGGACCTACATAATCCGCATGACTCACAGTACCATACTCCACATCTGACTCTGCCTCATTATTCCTCATTCTTTGGCTGCATTGGTTCATACAAGTCTTCCCAAGTTCCAAATTTGAATCAGGAGCTCTTTCACTCGGTCCAGAAGCTCCACTGATGCTCTTCTGACAATGCCTGTGATACATGTGATGATGCTCTCACTTTCTCTGTCTCTGGCTCTTGTGAATGAAGCAGCATTGTCTGGTGCTACTTGTGTTGATTTCATCCATTTTCCCCATCCTCAGGAAAGTATTACAGCTCCTACTGGTAAGATAACCAGGGTCAATATATCCATGAGAAGATCATCAGCTTTCTCGGTAGGCCCACAGTTTTCTTCTGCCTACGAAATTTCCCCTTGGGTGGCTATGCAGACTTTTTTCAGACTTTTCTGAAGGATAAGGTCCCAGACCTCACACTAAGTTGATATGGGGCAACTGAATTCTATTTATCTCTTCCCATCCTCAGGATACAGGCAATATGTCTTCCTCTTCCCCACCTCACATATGGTTAGCACCTCCAATTTAGTCTTTTTTAAGCAAAGGGAAAACATCCATACCTCTTTCCATTTATCTTTTCTGACTTGTCATAAGACCAGACAGGCCATTCAAATTACTCCAAAATCAAGAGAAGCCTCCAACAATTGAAATACCAGAGAGAAAAGAGACAAAGCTGGTATCCAATGCTGGCTAGGACAACATATCCAAAATGGCTAGGCTCATTATTCCCATTCCAATATCATTTAGGCAGTTAGGTGGCATAGTGAATAGACTGCCAGACCTGGAGTTAGGTAGACTGCTTTTCCTGAGTTCAAATCCAACTTTAAACACTTACTCGTTGTGTGACTCTGGGCAGGTCACTTCACCCTGTTTGCCTCAGTTTCCTCATCTGTAAAATGAACCGGAGAGGCAAATGGCAAACCACCCTAGAGAAATGATGGCATGACTTGCACTTGACTTTGAGTGAGGGAAGGCTGTGAAGGTCACCAGCTTCACTTCTCCTCCAGAGCCATCTGAATCCAGAGACCCAATATTCCTCAAGATGACTGGAGATGACCCAGGATGCACTGGGAGACCTTGGACCCTTTAGACCATCTTTGCAGGCACTCACTTAGGGTGAGGCAACACCCCTTCATTGAATAAGCCTGTTTAAGAAGTAGCCAAGGCACAGCCCCTTCAATGAGGTCAAGAATAAGAAAGACGTCAGGCTGGGTGGGAAAGAGCAACAGTCACAACTGATAATCACTCTCAAGCTAGGAGGCTCCAGAGGAGCCCTCAGGGCCCAAAGGAGTCCCAGTTTCAGAGTGCAGTAGGTTTAAGGTTTGGGGAGAGGACAGGACAGGGGAGAGGAGAGGAGAGGAGAGAAGAGAAGAGGAGTCAGTAAAACCCAAATCAACTGGGCATCTTTTGACCATCCAAGTTTACCTTCCCTTGGAGAGGAGAAGGAAGGGGAGGGGGAGGCAGACAGGAGAGGTGAAGGTGAGTTACCCAGCTAGCATTCAGCCAGCTGCATCTATGCACAGGATTGTGTTTGTCCTTTGTCCACTGGAATCCTGAATATTGCTGAAATGAAGTCAGTCCAATGCAGTTCTCCAAATTCTAGAAAGAAAAAAACAGAAGAAAAAATTTATAAACTAGCATAAAAGTATTTTTTCAGTGTTAACTGTTT
Source organism: Notamacropus eugenii (assembly GCF_028372415.1). Classification (NCBI taxonomy): domain Eukaryota; kingdom Metazoa; phylum Chordata; class Mammalia; order Diprotodontia; family Macropodidae; genus Notamacropus; species Notamacropus eugenii. The sequence goes on from NC_092878.1 coordinate 103,834,131, forward strand.
ATACACCTCAAGTCTTTGCTTCTTTATTGATTGGGGGAAAAAAATTACCTCTAATGAAATAAAGAGCTCTAGACTGGACATTAGGAAACCTGGGTTTGAATCTAAATTACAAGCTGGGTGTCCATGGACAAGTCCCAACCTCTCTGAATCCCAGTCTCTTCATCTATAAAATAGGAATAATGATCCTTGTACTCAAAGGGTTGTTGTGGGGGCAAGTCTTAAAGCACTTTTTAAATATGTTATTTATTTTTCATGAAATCCAATGATTCTCAAATTATGTGTCCTTGATATGTTTTCCAGGTCAGTCATTTTTGATGTATCTCACAATTTTTCAGTTTTTTTATTTTCCTCTGGCATTTCTTGCAATCTCATGGACTCAGTGATTTATCTGATCTCTTCCAGTTTTCAGAGGATTATTGTTATTGAATTTATTTTTTCCTGTTTTCTTTGTTTAATAAGGCTGAATTTTATGGTCACCTATTTGAGCTGGTATGACTTCAATACACCACTCATTTAAGCTCAAGCAAATTATAGCTTCAGTATCTTTAGATGACCCTTACCTAATAGTGTCTAAATATTCAAGTCACCAGTCCTCTTTTCCCAAGTTTTCTATGCTAACAAATACTCTATAAACCATAGAATCACTGTACATTGTGTATTTGTAAAGGGACATCCTTAAAAATATTCAGTGAAGAAACAGTCTTCAGACTTTAGTAAGTAACCTCACGCAGTTCATAGACCTTAAGATTTAGACCCCATGAATACACCATTTTGGGACTTGTCTCAAAATATTAGTAGTAGAAACTCTGCCTATATGTCCTTACTGTCGGCAGCCCCAGAGAAAAGGGAGGCTTGAGCATTCCTCAGGGATATAAACTATGGCTGCTGACTTCCCATTCTTTCAGCTCAAGTAAATTCCTCACTCTGCTTGCCATACTATTTGTCCTATATTTCTTTCAATGCTTACCATTCTCTGTCTATCCAGTGATGGAGTTGAAGCACATGTTCTCTAAAACCCTAAGAGCCCTAATATCTCAAGTCCTTAAATAAGATTCAGGATCTGCATAAGAGTAAGATGAAAAGAGCCCCTCTCATCCCTATGAAGGATAAAGTCATAGAATTTGTCTTTGGTGGTCTTCCACCTCCATGCATAAAACCCTCTTTCACTTTCCAGCATTTTTTGCTCATTGAACCCCTTCTGACAAAAAAAGTGTTGTGAATCTCCAAGGTAATTTAATATACTACTCATAATATGCTTTAAAATTATTTACTGCTTAGGACTCCATTAAAGATTTTTAACACAAATCCTGTGGACCATCATTGTGAACCATTACATGAGAACCACTATGTAGAATATAAGCTCCTTGAAGGCAGACATCATTTTGTTTATGTCTATATGCACAGCATCTAGTACCCTACCTGACATTTACCAGTAAATGCTTACTGAATTTAATATTATTCCTAATAACCTTCTCCCTACATTCCCAGGACCTTCATGCTTTAGCTATTATAGGCTCTCATTGTTGGGTTTTGATGACTCAGAGTGAGAGTAAATAGCAATTCTGTTCCAGCCAGAAACCCTGAGGGTCTTCCCCTTCCAGTTTGATTTTTTTTTAAATAGGTAAACTCGGCCATCTTTTGCCTTGTTTCTTACTTAACCTTAAATCACTGAAGGGGTGTTGCCTTAGATAAACCAAGACCTGGGAAAGACCTTAGCTTAACAAGGATAAGGTATCCCAGTGCATCAAGGGTCATCTCTAGTCATCCTGATCTATAACTTGCCACTCGACACAGATGGCGCTGGAGGAGAAAGTGAGGCTGGTGACTTTGCACAGCTCTGCCTCACTTAAATCCATTTCACTTTCAAGTCAAGACATCACCCTTCTGATGTGACTGGTCCTCTTCAAGAATGAAGGGCAAATATCAATAACAAATATAGACTCTCCACTGGGGTGCTCCAACCTAGACCTCCCAGAGTATTCCATGCTCCCTAATAATGTCCCTTCCCCACACATTTCCTCAAGTAAATGTTTCAGTGTTCTCAATACCACTGATGTCAATTGTTTGGAGGAATGCAAACTGATTGAATCACTTCATAGTAATAGGTAATTGACAGAAATGAGCCTATCAAGATGGATTGTCTTTGGGAAGCTATGCAGTATTATTCCAAACTGCTCAATGCTGCCAAAGCTAACCTTTTTTTATTCTTCCAGTAATGATATTAGGCTGAGAAACACTGAACTACCACCTCAGAAGAATAAAAATGACAGTAACACAAATGGGAAGGGAAATATGCATGGTAAATATACATAAGCTGCAGCATATTAGCCATGATTATTCTGTATGAAAAGTGGTATAAAAGGCATCATTAAAAAGACATATGACTGAAAAAAGAGGTGAGTGTAATTCAAATAGCAAGAAAGAGAGGCAATGAAATGGTGACCCAAAGGGTGAAATGATTGATCTGTGATATCAATGGGGTTGCTCTCTCCAACAATTTGGATCATAAGCCAGTCACATTTTCTCATCCTGGATGATTCTTATCTACATTCTCTTGAAAACATAGCCATGGAGGTCCACTTGGTCTACCTTCCTCCATGTTTCTTGATTCGACGTGGCTACTAATGGAACACATGGGTTGGCCATCTGCTGTCTTTCACTCTTGCTTCTCGACAAGTCAGATGCCTTTTTTTTTCTGGTCACAAATCTCTATAGTGACATCATTTATTTTGCTTCTCTTGTAAAATATGCCTTATTTCTATTTCTTAGAATATTAGCTTTTTGTAGTCAGGAACCGTCACTTTTGTGTTTGTATTTCCAAGCATTTAGCACAGCGACTGGGGCACAGTGGTTTTTTTCATTCATGCATTGGGATAATATGTGATAGCAATTTATGCCCACCATATATCTCCACAACCCTCTGAGTAACTTGCTATTTTGATACCTTGGAAACTGCCATAATTTGAATCATATAACATCACTGGAAGAATATCTATGTTAAATAAGTTCACCTTTTGTTTCAGCAAGAAGCTGGGATCATGAAAAGCATTATATAGTTTCTCAAATGAAATGTAATTCTGAGCCTAGTTCATCATCTACATGTGTTCGCTGTCTGATATATTTGTTCAGATGAATCTGCCCCCTCACTAGAGATGGAAGGCATTTCTCAAAGTGATTTTCCCAGTGAGGAGAGTTAGACTGATTGATTAACTGATTGATTGAGTGATGTGTGTGTGTGTGTGTGTGTGTGTGTGTGTGTGTGTGAGAGAGAGAGAGAGAGAGAGATTATGGACCTCATTTAAGAAACTGGAACACTTCTTCGGTTTCATGAGGTCAGTAAAATGTCACCGGTAAACCAGAACATCCAAAGATAGTGAATTCTCTTTTCCATTTTCAACTCTGCAATGGATATCCTCTATAACAGTGGCAAGCACCTTTGATAAACATATCCCAGTCACTTAATATTAAGAAAAACAAGGTCATCAAACAAAGTTATTTCTGTTGTGTCTCTCGATAGGTTGGATCTATATTAATAGCATACTCTATCTTTTCATTTTTTAAGCCTTATAATTTGGGGTTCAGATTTCAATCTGTGTTTTTGCAAGTCAATATTTTGTTGATGATGTTGTTAAGTCACTTCAGTCGAATCAAACTCTCCCTATTTTAGGTGTTTTCTTGGCAACCACCGGAGTGGTTCACCATTTCTTTCACCAGCTCATTTTACAGATGAGGAACTGAGGTACAGAGTGGACTCATTGTCCAGAGTCACACAGCTAGTAAATGTCTGAGGCTGGATTTGAACTTACATCTTCCTGACTCCAGGGCCAGTGCTCTATCTGCTGCACCATATACTTGACTACACCTTAATTCATGAATGATTTCCAGGTCAGTAGACAATTATTTCATTTCACATATGTTGGTTGGTTGGTTGGTTGTTGTGCTTCATTCTCGAAGAGGACCAAAATGACATCCCTATTCTAGAGTCAAGTTTCAATGTGTCAGACTATGGCTGATCAGACCAACACAAGCTCAGAATGCTCTACCACAAACTGGGCACAGATAGTCTGTGTGAATATTTGGGGTGGATACTCCAAATTTGTGCATCCTAAGTTTCCTTTGTGCTGTCTCAGTTCTGCTTTGCTCACAGAGCACAACACCGTTTCTGAGTGGGCACACCATGCTGAGCAGTCCTGTCCCAGTGTGTCCCATATTGCGCAGTCAAACCCAAAGTTCTTGAGAAAGACCTTGAGAGTATCCTTGCATCGTTTTTTCTGACCACCTTGTGATGGCCTGCCCCATGTGAGTTCTCCATAAAATAGTCTTTTTGTCAAGTGTATATTTTGCATTCGAACAATGTGGCCAGTCTATCAGAGTTGTGCTCTCTGGAGCATAGTCTGAATGCTTGGTAGTTCAGCTTGAACAAGGACTTCAGTGTCTGGTACCTGCCAGGTGATCCTCAGAATCTTCCTAAGACAGTTCAAATGAAAGCAGTTCAGTTGCCTGGCATGGCACTGGTAGACTGTCCATGTTTCACAGGCATACAACAATGAGGTCAGCAGAATGGCTCTGTAGACCTTCAGTTTGGTAGTCAGTCTAATACCTCTTCTCCCCCAAACTTTTCTTCAGAGCCTCCCAAACACTGAGCTAGCTCTGACAATGGAGGCATCAACCTCATTGTCAATGTGCATCCCTGGAAAAGTACACTACCAAGGTAAGTGAACTTATCCACAGCATTCAAAACTTCTCCATGTGTTGTAACCAATGGTTTCATATATGGATGGTGTGGTGGTGGCTGATGGAGCACCTGTGTTTTCTTGCTGTCAATTATTAGGCCAAAATGAGCACAGGCAGCAGAGAATTGATCCATGCTCTGTTGCATCTCAGCTTCAGAGAGTGCATTGAGTGCACAATCATCTGCAAAGTAAATCATGCACCAACACTCCCTCTACTTTGGTCTTGGCTTGTAGCCTTTTCAAATTGAAGCTGATAGTCTGTGGAAAACACTATGGAAATGTTCAGTTTCACATATGTATGTGAAATACACATACATACATGATGAAGGCAGGTAGGTGACATAGTGGATCCACTGGATCCAGACTTGGAGACAGGAAGACCTGAGTTAATCCTACTTCACATATTTACTGGCTGTGTGACCCTGGACAAGTTAATCAACCTCATTCAGCCTGTCTTCTTCTCTGTAATATCACGATAATATCAATACCTGCCTCACACGATTATTGTATGGATTAATGAGATAATACAGGTAAAGCTTTATTGTAAATCTTAAAGTACCGTACATGGAAGCAATTATAACAATAATTATTACGTAGACCAGGGGTGGGGAGCCCGTGGCCTCAGGCCTCATGTGGCCTTCTAGATTCCTGGGTGCAGCTTTTTGACTGAGTCCAAGTTTTACAAAATAAATCCTTTTATTAGGGGGATTTGTTCCGTGAAGTTTGGATTCAGTCAAAGGGCCACACTTGAGGACCTAGAGGGCCACATGAAGCCTTGAGGCCACAGAGTCCCCACCCCTGATGCAGACAAATTAATTTTCATGATATTATCCAGTATTTGTTATACCCAGAATCTACATTTTTTCTCCTGGAAGAAATCCTTCATGATAAATAGATATGAGTCTTCTGGAATAGACCATAAGTCTTGGACCTTCTGTATCTTTCATTCTTTATTCTGAGTCATTTTTGCCAGTATATTTTTTCCCATTCTCCCATGAACCTTTGCATTGAAGTATGGTTATTAAAGTATATGTTAATTTAATTTAGAGACTTTTAACAATTTCTTTTTTGAATTTCTCCTCATTCTTGTATTCCTAGGGCTTGGCATCATGCCCGGCAAATACTTCACAAATGCTTATAGTAGACAGAGGTTGGCACACAAGTTGGAATATCTTCATGGTGTTCTCTTTCCAAATGGACAAAGAGTACTATCATGGGCACTGTGATATGAAGTGACCAAGTGTCCCATGACATGATGATTCTTGTTACCTTCGCATCCGTGATCAAACCAACTCTACCAATTCTAATTTCTGTATTTGCTTCTCCAAGGAGAACCTCTAAGTCATTCCCCCACCTAACTACACCTTCCTTTTGTTTTCTGTTTGCATGGATATCAAGAACAAGAATATTGACATGGCTTTGCTTCTCCTGGTGGATGCTGATTTGTTGGTCCCTAGATTAGAGGCTTACATGTAGAATGTTTTTGTTGATCCATCATGGCTGACTCTTTATGACCCCATTTGAGGTTTTCTTGGCAAAGATACTGGAATGGTTTGCCATTTCCTTCTCGAGCTCATTTTGCAGATGAGGAAACTGAGGCAAACAGGGTTAAGTGACTTGCTACATAGCTAGTAAGTGTCTAAAGTCAGATTTGAACTCAGGAAAATGAGTCTTCCTGACTTCAAGCCTGGCCCTTTATACACTATGGCTCCACCTAGCCACCCCCCACCCTGCCCATGTCAAATACCAAAAGCTATTTAAGGTACTTCTAGCCAGTCCAAACATCTGCGTGATGTTTAGCACCCTCTGTGCCTCCATTTTTGGCCACTCTGCCAGCAAGACCTATAGAAGTCAAAAAGGGTCATACCCTGGACTAAGGGCCATTTCATGATCTTTTTGGTTTCATAAGTTGCCATTTGTCAAATAAATGATTTTTCCAAAAGCATTAAAAGAACCGAAGGAAGGCTTACAGTACATTGGATTGATTTAGGATGGACCAGAATCCCACAGGATGAGGAGGCATGTTGGTATTACAATTTAGACTAGCAGAGAAACTACTTACACTTATGAGATGAAGCATGCAAATATTCCTTGACAATGATAATGATAATAATATTAATAACAATAATAGCACTTGTGTTACGTGCCAAACACTTACAAATGCCATCTCATTTGTACCTCAGAAAATCCTTGGGAGGGAAGTGCTATTATTATCTCCATCTACAGATGAGGAAACTGAGGCAAGCAGAGATTAAGTGACTTGCCCAAGGTCACTCAGATAGTGTCTATGGCAGGATTTGAATTCAGGTCTTCCTGACTCCAGGCCCAGGACTCTATCCACTGTACTATCTAGCTGACCTTCCCAGATTTATCTGGCATAGTAGAAAGAACTTGGCATGATGCCTGGCAAATGCTTCACAAATGCTTATAGTAGACAGAGGTTGGCACATAAGCTGGGATATATTCATGGTGGTCACTTTCCAAGTGGACAAAGAATACTATCCTGGGCACTGAATTTAGAGTCAGGAAAAAATGGATTTAAATTCTGCCTCAGACTCACTAGCTCTTTGACCTTGGGCAAGTTACTTAATCACCACATGCCTCAATTTCCTTATCTGTTAAATGAAGGGGTTAAACTCTATGGTCTCTAAGGTCATTCTAGCTCTAAATTGTTGAGCCTAGATTCATTTAAATGTGGACATAAGATATAATGTTATTTAGCCTGAGTAAATAATTAATTGGTGGAGTTGAGAACTGTGGCAAAATTAAATGAGAAATTTCAGGCAGTGGTGGGGAAGGAGGCAATTTTTGAGGAGAGGATAGTCACTGGTGCAGACTGGCCCTCCTTGCAGTTCAGCGTGGGTATCAGTTCCTTTCAAATGTTGCTGACTTTCATGATTTCTTCCTTTTATCTCCTTCTGAATCCAAGACCCTGCAAAAGCAGCTCTAAGGGCCTTGTGTAGAGCTAGGATTCTGTTTACGGACATTGGGGGCAGAAGATGAATGATCATGTGTAGATCTGGGACTACCTGCTTAGTAAGAATTAAAATGATAGCCATCAGCCTTTCGCTCCCACTTACACACTTTGTCCAGCCTTGTTAAATTTCCTATGTCATTAACGTCAGGGTCTCCTGACCTCTGACCCAGGCATGCCCTAAGACAGAGGGAATGACTCAGAAAGTGTTGTCAAGGATTTGGCTTTTCAATAATCTTGTCACACAGATTCATCACAGTCAGATTTCCTAGTTGTTCTCCATGCCCAAGGTCTTCCACCACATGGTCACGCAGCCCACCATGCCAGATTCCCCAGGGGAATTCAGGGGAAAACATATACACAGAAACAAAGAGAGACTGCCCAACACTCCTAACCCCAACAGTTTGTCTGCTGTTTGGACGAAAGCAACCTAATTGAATTATTTCCTTCTAATATTTGAACGGCAGGAGTGAGCAGGAGGATGAGATCAGACTGGATCAGACTGGGGAGCTGAATAGTGCTTTCAGTGTTTCCAAATTGCTCTGGAATTCTTCCTCTTCCCTCAATTGGCAGGCGGCACAATTCTACAAATGTATTGTTAAAGAAATTTGTTTTACACACACCAATGGTATAAACCCTAGTTCAGGGGTGGGGAACTCCAGGCCACATGTGGCCGTCTAGGTCCTTAAGAGTGGCTCTTTGACTAACCACATGTGGCCTCAGGGCCGCAGGTTCCCCACCTCTGCTGCATGGTTGTTCTGGCTAAAATGTGATGGCCTCAGACACCCTGGTCATGGAAGGGAGACCCCGGCACTCAGGTATACTGGCTACACCTGCTGTCTGAACCTCCTCTGCCCCTGCCTATTCAAACACACACACACACACACACACACACACACACACACACACACACACACACACACACACACACACACACACACCCTCAGTTTTATCACCTCTCTTAATGTTATGCTATATTCCTACAATTCACCTGGCATTCTCTGCATTGTTTATTTCTTTCTCCTGATAGTTACAGCCAGTTTGCAGGAAACTGAATGCCACAGAGCTGAAGAAGTTTCCTTGGCTCTTCTTTAGAGATGCATTGTTCTCCCGTATTTGTAACTATGTTTGTAATCAATTTGTAATTTTTGTATTGTATCAAATCTGGCAGTGGGCTATTTTTGACTAAATGGCTCATCCAGAGTCTCCCAGACAGACCTATGTGAACTGATGCAGAATGATGGGAGCAGAACCCGGGGAACAATGTACAGAATGAGCCCAATCATAAAAATTAAGATGGAAAGCCTTCAGAACTCAGATCAGTGCACTGAAGTTGAGGACTTACGGAGAAGGAAGCATGCAATGATGTGGTGGCCCCTAAGTGCATTTTCATACATCCCCAATGTGTTGGCTTGTTTTTCATGATTATACTAATTGTTTTGAGGCAGGATTTGGGATGGAGAAAGAGACAGTGATGTAGAAAAGGAGCATCAATAAATCATTTTTAAACATCTTCTAAAATTATGAATAGACCAGATCATTATGGAAATCAGTTTGTAATCATGCCAAGAATGTGGCTAACAAATCCATAGTCTTTGATGCTGAGGTCATACTGCAAAATTCTTCTAGAGCTGTTGGAGGCATGGTTCAACACTGTCCGATATTGGACCATTCCCCATGAGGTGGGGGAGCCCACCAAGTTCATTGCCTAATGATTTATCACAGACATCTTCTTTCCTTATTGCGTCTTGTTTTATAGCAAGTCCCCATAGTTTCTGAAGACTCTTGATTGTCTAAGAAATTCTGGCCACTTGGTGAACCAGTGTGGTAAAGTTACGCATGGCTGGCAGACCAGAAGACTGGCTATACAGCTTCTCATGTTTTTCATTCTCATCTTGCCAAGGTCATGATTCCCACCTCTCTGTGGCTTGGTGTCATTGGTAACATTCCAAACCTCCAGCTCCACCTCCAGATGCCCAAGTCGACTCCAGTAGCTTGCTTGGCCAACGCAGGTTCAGAGGAGTTTGAAAAGGGAGGCTGTTGGATTCTCCAGGCTTGGGGATTAGCAGGAGATTAGCAGGGCTGTCTTTGAGAGAGTAAACAAGGCCTTGGCAATAAAGCCTGACCAACCCCAGGCCATTTCAAAGCCAGGGGAGCCAGAAAGGGGACAGAGCCAAATGGCAAATATCAAAATCCAAGGCTGGAATGTCCAAATGCTAAAAGGTAACAAATCCAGGGGCTCATCAGGAAAGCAGTTTGGGATTCACAAGGCAGGGGTCAAGAGTGAGGGAGAATCAAGACAAGAAGAGGAGCAGAGACCAATGGGAGAGGTAGCTAGCTGCCCACCACAATTTACTTCACTCAGAGATTCAAAGCACTGATGCTTCATTGGTGAGCACAGTACCAATCATGCCCTAGGCAGGCCAGCCTAGCTGAAGCATGGAGAAAAGGGAGGTGGCTTGTGTCACTACCGTCATCTCAATCTCTACGTTCCCTCGGATCCTGATAGAGCCTGCCCAAGACCTCAAGGCCAAGTCCTGGGAAGGGCAGTGAACCTGCTCCCCAGGTCACCAACCCATCCCCAGCACCCATCATCCCAGGAAAAGACTCCTGGGAGATTCAACCCCAACTCTCCTTCTGCAGGTGTTGAAGGCCCTGCATCTTAGCAGCCACAGGTACCGAAAACCCAGAAAAGAACGTTCTTGACCCCAAAGTCCTTGGCTCTGACTAGTGTTCAAAATCAGGAGCAGACATTGATTTTATCAATGGAAACAACGTTGAAGATGCAATCCTATCTACTTGGCTGTGGACCTGGAACTGAAATCTCCTATATATGTGAATTCCTTGAAAGTAGGGGTTATTTATTTTATTTTGCTTTTCTGTTGTGTGCTTCGCACATAATAAGCTCTTAATAAAGACTATTCATTCATTCATTCATTCATTCATGCCTGGTATTCCAGAACTTTAACAACTTCTAATCTGTTCTCCCCCATCTCAAGTCTTTCCTTCTCTAAATATTGTCATATTGTTGTCTGACATGTTAGAATGTAAATTCCCTGAGGGCAGAAATTGGTTTCATTTTCATATTTATGTCCCCAGTGTCCAGCACACAGTAGGCACTAAATAAATGCTTATTGATTGATTTATAGAATCACAAATCTAGCACTGGAAAGAGATCTTAGAGGCCATTTATTACAACTCCCCATTTTACACAGGAGGAAACTGGGGCCCTGGGAGACTGCAACTTGCCCAAGGTCAAATCAGCAGTAAATTTCAGAGGTAAAGTTTGAACCTAGCCCCTCTGTCTCCAAAATCAGTACTTTTCCCATTGTACCATGGTTTACTGACTTTTTTCCTTATGTCTAAATCTATTTGTGTCATTCTTTTAGGACCATGGACCTAGAGCTGAAAGAAACTTTCAAGGTCCTCTAGTGAGTCTAGCCACAGCATTTTACAGGTAAGGAAACTGAGGCCCAGAGACATTAACTCACCTGAGGGTGCACAGATAATAAGAGTCAGTATTTGAACCCAGGTTTTGTGTGATTCCAAATACAAGATTCCTTTCACTGCATCATATAGGCCCTCTCCAGCTCAGAACTCTTCCACAGCTCCTTATTGCTTCTCAGATAAAGCACAAAATCCCTAGTCTGGCATTTAAGCCATTCCCCCTTCCCCAACCTGGCAGCCTCCTCACCATCCAGCCTTATCTCATACAGCTCTGCCTCATGTGTGCTGCCCTCCTGCCAAACTGAATTATTCGCCAGCCCTATATGCATCCAGCCCTGCCCCACCTTCCTACTTTTGCCTTCCCCAAGTCTAGAATGCCTCACAATTCCTTGCACTCCCCACTGCCCTGGACCTTCTCAAATCCAACTCATCCTCTAAGGCAACAGTGTCCAACTCACTTAGAAACAGGGACCACTAAACTGTTTATAAGGCCCCCTACCAACCGCATGTTGACTTAGAAAACCACATATTAACATTATCTATGTCCTATTGGATTTTAATTTATTTTGTTAAAGATTTCCCAGTTACATTTTAATCTGGTTCAGATTAAACTCTGAGTGTTACATCATGCAATATATGTTTGACACCTCCGCTCAAATGCTTCCTACTCCATAAAATCTTTCCTTCCTCCAACTTAGCATAGGAAGATGTACTTAGAAACAAGAGATTTAAAACTGGAAGGGATCTTGTATATTAACAAGACTGGCATTCTCCCTCCATCCCCTCTAAAACATCAGTGGTTTCCTGTTGACTTTAGGATAAAATACAAATTTTTTTACAAGAAGCTTTCAGTTCATCTTTCCAGAAGGGGTTCATACTATATGCCATTGTATTCTACAACCTGGCCTAAGTGAGTTGTTCCTACCGCTCTCCCCACAACATTTCATCTTCCACTTCCACATTGTTACAGACTTTTTCCTCTGCCTGGAAAACTCTCCCTGCTTGATTCTACCTCTCAGAACTCCTAAAACCCTCAAGGTTCCCTTCAAGAGCCATTTTCTTCAAGAAACTATTCCTAATTACTGGTCCTTCCCACCCTCAACCCTTAATCACTGTGTAAGGTGGCTTAGCAAATCAAGTGCGGGACCTGGAGTTCAAATCTGGCCTCAGATACTTTCTAGCTGTGTGACCTTGGGCAGGTCACTTTACCCACACTTTGCTTCAGTTTCTTCATCTGTAAAATGGGGATAAAAACCAGCACCTACTTCACAGAGTTGTTGTGAGGATGAAACGAGAGAACTGTAAAGCACTTTTTAAGTCTTAAAATATATAAATGCTAGCTATTATTATTATTACTTATCAGTGAAGACATTATATTCCTTTAGTAGACTTTGCGGGGAGAAGCTGTCACACTTTTGTATTTGTATCCATGCATATAGTGGGTGTTTAATGTTTGCTTGTTGACTGAATACAGATTGAGAACCTGAGGTCCTGTGAAATTAAGTTACCTGTCCAGTGGGGATTATGAGCAGTAGAACTGATCTTCTACCTTAGGTCTTCTGACTCCAAATCCAATATTTCTTCTACTATATCATACTTCTATCCCATTGATCTAGTCTATAGTGGACTCTAGTTACAGTATATTTGTTGAATGATATGATACCGTGTATTCTCCATCCATAACTAGGATGTCTGTCCCAGGAACCAAAATTTAGAACCTGATGGCAGTACTTCAATACCATTTAAAGAACTGAGCTTAGTAACTAATTAGTAAGAATAAAGAGCTGAGAAGTGAAGTTACTGTATGGTGAGATTCCCCCAGGGGGCACAGTGCAGATGATCTTTTTCCAAAATCCAGGGTTCCCTCTTCTCCCCCAACTCATTTGCCCCAGGCTAAAAAATTGCTAGTCATAGCTCTGGTATTCCAGTAGATTCTAAGCTAAATGAGGCCAAAGGCTGTGGTGGTTTTTTTTATCCTTAGGGTTTAGTATAGAACCTGGCACTTAGTAGGTGCTTAATAAAAGCACGTTGACTTGATTTAAGTTATGGCACATAATTGCTGTGTGACCTTGAGGAATAATAATAACTAATTGCTAATATTTATATAATGCTTATTTCATGCCAGGCACTGTGCTAAGTGCTTTATAATTAATACCTCATCAGATCCTCACAAAAAAGCTGGGTTGATGTTCAGTTGTTTCAGTCATTTCTGACTCTTGTGACTAAAGGATTTTCTTGGCAAAAATACTGGAGTGACCTGCCATTTCCTTCTCCAAGTCATTTTACAGTTGAAGAAACTGAGGCAAACTGGGTTAAGTGACTTGCCCAGGGTCACACAACTAGTAAGTGTCTGAGGCTAGATTTGAACTCATGAAGATAAGTCTTCCTGATTCAGGTCTGGCTCTCTATCCACTGTGCCACCTAGCTGCCTCAGGTGCTGTTATTATCCCCCACTTTACAGATAAGCAAACTGAGGCAGACAGGGATTAGGTAACTTGCCCAGGGTCACACAACCGGAAAGAGCCAGGGTGAGATTTGAACTCAGGTCTTCCTGACTTCAAGCCCAGGGTCACTGTTCCACTTAGCTTAAATCATCCTGATGCAACAGAAAAAAAAAGATCTGAATTTAGAGTCTAGGGACCCCTGGGTTCAAACTTCCACTTTGCACATTATCTTTGTGTCCATGACATGTCACAGACATCTTTAGGTCTCAGTTTCATTACCGTAAAAATGAGAGATTTGATCCAATGAGTTCTAAGATCTCATTCATTTCTTGATCTATAGGATCCTATAACTTTTCTGTCCCTCCTTCTCCCTCTCCACATTCCCCACCTCACTTCTATCTCCAAGATTATAAATTAAAATTGTATCGGTAGAGGAGTTTCTCTATAAAAAAAAAAAAATTATCCATTTCCACTCTTTTTGTTCCAGCAACCTACAAGGGAAAAGAGGTCAATTGAGGAGCGTGAGGAAAGCAAAGATATAACAATACATGTTGAAATTCATCCCTTGCCTCCACTTACCCCCCACCCCCAACACACCCCTTTCCAGGCCCATGAAAATTTCAAATTCTACATGGTGCCTGAAACAGAAGAGCCATTTCCTCCGCCCAAGTAAAAGTCAAGTGCTTCAGGAATGTCATTAACAGGACTTAAGTGAGGTGAGCAGGTGTCCCTGGGAGCTGGGAAGGCCTTCACCTCCTGGCTAGGGACCGAGGCAGGTTATCAGATGGGAGAATGCTTGTTGACTGACTGAAACCCTCCCATTTCTCGTCTGTAAGGAGGAAACGAGGAACCATTTCTACGCGGTCCCGGAATTCGGGGCAGCTCACCTGCTCCTTTCCCCTCCTCTCCTGGGCCAGTTTTTGGACACTGATCCAACTTGCCCCAGCACCCAAGGCCCAGCCGCACAGCTGAAGTTCCGAGAACAAACCCTGGGAAATAAAACTGTTTGCTTGCTTGGAAAGTTGGCCGCTGCAGCTGGTGGTTAACACCGACAGTAAGAGGATCAACTCCATCTCCGCTAGCTAATAAAAAGGGGGGAGAGCCGTGGGCGCGTTCTCCCTTTGCCATTCAGTGTTTAGTTAATTTGGATGATAACGGTTAGTTTTTAATCCCATTGTATGGGAGTGAATATAGTGAAATCAACAAACCTGCTGACAGAACAACCTGCAGGAGGGTGTGAGTTTGTGTCCAATCTGGCGTAAAGAAAAGAAAACATCTTTGGAAGATGTATTGGAAGAAGATAAGCCCAGCGTGGGCGGGAGGGGGGAGGGGATGCAGTACAGGACACTGAATAGCACCCCCCCAACCCGGGAGGGGCAGAAGCAGGTGGACCATTGGGCAATCTGACCGTATACTTGAAGGCCACGCAGGTCCCCACATCCTTGCACCCGCCACTGCGCCCGGGAAGTTGCATTACCAAACGTGGCACAGCGTTGTCTCTACCCAAGATAACTAATAACCTCCAAAAGGGTGGACTTAGAGGACTTAGAGTCTTAGAGGAACTAGGTCTCCTCTGTGAGCAACCCGAAGTAAAAGTTATTTATGAGGGGCGGGGTAGCGTGAGTGTGAAAGGGAGGAAAGAACTACTTCTAGGGAAGCCTCTGCAGTTTCCAGATGGAAAGGATTAGAAACTGGAGACGGCAATCATAAACTATAACACGATTTGATCGTTTCCATCCGCGAGAAATCTTGCCCCCCCCCCCGGCCTGAGCACTTTGGGGGAGTGTACAGAAGAAGGGTGGGGGGAGGGGTGGGAGGGCAAGGACCCCAAGACCCCAAGACCCCAGAGCTACACAGACAGCAGAAGCGCAGAGAAGACACAGTCGAGCCGGCTTCCCAGCTGCCACAGCCGCCCCCCTCTCTTCACTTCGGCCCGTCCAGTTAATTTCCTCCTTCATTTCTGTCCTCTCCTCCCCTCCCTCCTCCTCCCCCGATATTTTCTCTCTCTAAAACCATAAAAAAGAGATCAACTTCCCTAACTTCACGGGGCCCTTTTCAGTGACAAATATTGATGCCCAAAGTGTCTGCGCTCTCCCGCCCCCAAACGTCGAGAAAAGGCGCCCGCGAAAGGGGAACATAAAAAGTTAACAATGCTGTGAAAATATGTTTGCAGAAAATAGACAATCGTTGGATTAAACGTATTCAAGTATGAAATAATGCCTTTTTGTGTCAAAACTTGGGCGATGGGAGGGTACAAAAGTTCCCTGTGGCAGTTACTTGCTCCCTTTGTGAGCTGTGCGCTTTGGCGTCTCCACTTGGGCGCATTACTCAGAGCACTCTAAGCGCGATTGTTTCTCCCTTTCTAATGACATTTACCGGATCAAAACATGCTGTTAATTCGATCAGAAGGCTTCACCCTCCTTGACAAAGCCACAATCATTTCTCCTGAAGTTTGTTAAATTGACCAAAATTAGGCAAATGAATAGGGGGTCTGTAGGCGCCCCCTCTCGCAGGTGACGACGCATAATGCCTGCCCCGGCCAGCTGCACTCCCCCTTTTCTTTTCGGCCCCGCTCTTCCTCGCGTCGCCCCCCCTTCACCCCCCAGCCTTTCTCTCCTCCCCCACCCTCCGGCATTATTAAAATTTAGCCCAATGAAACCATTCATACTTTTCAATGGACATTTTCGTACAGGATAATAGGCTACAAATTGAGCTTCTTCCCACTGCAAAGAGGGAGACGAAGGGGGAGAAGGAACAAAACAAAACAAAAAAACCCACAAACGTGGCGGGGTGGTGGTGGGGGATAGCGTCGCGTGCCAAAGGGCAGCGGGAGGGGCGAGGCAGCCCGGGAGCCTCGTGTGCCAGCCCCAGCCCCAGCCCCACACCTGCCGGGGTGTCCGACAAATAAAGCGGGGTAAACAAAAAGCAGAGCGATGGACGTGTCACCAAGTCGTGTGAGAAAAGGCTGAGAACAAACGGGGCGACTCCGTCTCCAAGAGCTCTCCCTTGAACTCGGCGGAACAGCCTATTAAAGGCTTACTTAATTACTTTAATGACTCTGGACAGGCTTTAAAATGCACTCGGCGCTTGGCTGGCCGGCTTGCTGGGATTTGTAAACAGGCGATCGTGTGAGCCAGGGCGGTGGGACTAAAGAAGGGAGCTGGGTTTTGTGAGTGCACCCGCCCCCCGGTGCCGGCGGCTGCTGCGCCCCTGCGCTCCGCTGGCTGCAGCCGAGGCGGCTGGAGCCCCGGCTTGCACACGCACACGCACACAGGCTCCAGTCTGATGCGTCCTTTTCCCGCCCGGGCTGTTGCCATGCAAATGTTATCCTTGGCAAGATCACGTGTCCTTTGAAGGGCCACGTGGATTAACAAAGCTGATCTGCCCCTTCCAACCCACCCCCTTGGCTGCTAATTTTTTTTTTTTTTTTACTTCTTTAAAACTGATCTTTAATGCATACATTCCCCAAACGCAGCTCCTCTAATCCTATGGAATAATTCAAACCATGAATGCACTCAGTTCCCCCTAAATGATCGCTTTATAAAGCAGCCCCTCCGAAGTTGGGAGGCTGCAGTCTACCTGAAGCACTTGAGAAAGCACACGAGGAGGAAGGAGGAGCGGGTGACTTCTTTCCGGAGGTTTCTTCCAAGGATGTCTGACAAGCTGAAGGAACGCAAAGTGAGTTGGAGTTCCATAGAGCGGTCCTTGCGCCCTGGTGTTGGAGGCGTCTGGATTTGCACGTTCCTCGCCTTCTTGTGAAAGGCTACTCCCAGTCTGGACTCGTAGAGTGTATTTGAGCAACCCTCCTGGAGTATGAGGGTGCGACTAGAGGGGTAAAAACCTAGAATCTGGGACCCAGCAGTGAAATCAAGCATCAGCACACTGGGCCTCATTTCGAGATAACTCAAGCAGGAGGCATGGGAGTTTGGCTGAACTTGGTAGAGGAGGCAGGAACCCTAGCCACTCACTCATGGGAAGTGATCGTGGTTCTCTCTCTTCTCCAGTCCCAAGGCACATAGGCTCACAATTCTTTGAACATTTGGAGAGTTTCATCTTTTTATATATTGAACATCTGGAACACTGGGGGGAAATGAAGAAATGACACCCGGCTCTGCCTTCTCATTTCTCTGTTTCCCTGCCCTCTCCTTGCTTGACTTCCGAGGGCCAGAGGCTGAAAATACAAAACCATGCCCCTCCAATTTTTTTTTTCTTTTTGCAGAGGACCCCAGTTTCCCATAAAGTTATCGAAAAGCGGAGGAGGGACCGGATCAACCGCTGCTTAAATGAGTTGGGCAAGACGGTGCCCATGGCTCTAGCGAAGCAGGTAAGGACAGCAAGCGAACCAGACCCAGGTGAGAGAAGGGACTTTTAAAGGGCCTGGGCCCCTGAGCCACAAATCCAGGACCGAGTCATCTCGCCCCTCTGGAAGTGGTCCTAAGTGCGGCAGCACCAGCCTTCAGTCCTGGGGTGACCGTCAGGACCCACCAAGTATCACATAGGCTCTTGGGAGCAGGATCCACCTGGTACTTTTTCCTAGCTATACACATCCAGTACCAGGTGGTTGGACTTACATGACCTTTATTCTCTTCTGCCTCCTTCCCAACCCCGGGCCTTGGCTGACCCTCCATTTGCTTCTCTTTGTAGAGTTCGGGGAAGCTGGAGAAAGCAGAGATTTTGGAGATGACGGTACAGTACCTGAGAGCCTTGCACTCCGCTGACTTCCCCCGGGGAAGAGAGAAAGGTAGGCACCCATCTGAGTTACCTAGAACTTTGTGGGACACGGTGCAGACCACTCAGTGACTTTCAGGATAGGACCTAAGTGTCTGATTCCTGGTGGAGCGTGGGGCATACTTCTTTTAATCTACATCCTCCCCTATATACTTGTGGTAAACAACACACGCACGCACACGCGCGCACACACACACACACAGACATCAAATTTGTCCCTCAGTTCTCTTTCCCCTCAATCAAAGAGTGGGGGACAGAGTGATGGATAATCATGTAGTTTACGTTTGTGAATGAAAAGGTAGACGGTTTGTTACTCTTTCCTAGATGTAGGGAGGATTTCAGACTAGGTGCTGGGATGACTGGGATGGAAACTTTGACGAGAAAATGAGAGGCTTTGTGAAATTTGTTTGTGATGACCACAGGAGATCATTTTCCCCTCCCCTCTCCATCATCACTCATGGACCATAAACTCTAAGGGGGCTGAGAAAGGGTCTTATCTATACTAAGATTGTGCCCTCCTCACAGGGGGCACAATAAATAAATGCTTGATAAATCAAGTTTTGGCAAAAGCTCTGATTTAGAGTCACTAGAGCTGAGGGAGTGGCCTCTGCCACCTTTGTGACTTTGGGTAAGTCACTTAACCTCTCTGGGCCTCAGTTTCCTCATCTGTCATGAGGGGGTTGGATAACATGACGTCTAAGGCCCTTCCCAGCTCTAAGTCTATGATCCTATGAGCCTAGAGAACCACAAGTCGAGGGAGAGGAGTTCATCTTTGCTCGTTCGCTTTTTATCACTTCTTTCTTGCCTCTCCAGCAGAACTTTTAGCGGAATTCGCCAACTACTTCCATTACGGTTACCACGAGTGCATGAAGAACCTGGTGCACTATCTGACTACGGTGGAGAGAATGGAGACCAAGGACACAAAGTACGCGCGAATCCTGGCTTTCTTGCAGTCCAAAGCGCGGCTGGTCACCGAGCCGGTGTTCCCTTCATTAGGTTCCCTCCCCGAGACAGACTTCTCCTACCAGCTTCACCCAGCTGGCCCTGAGTACCCTGGACACAGCCCGAGTGAAGCCTCGGTCTTCCACCAGGGGCCTAGTCATGGCCCCTTCTCCTGGCCCCACGGCCCTGCCCGCAGTCCCACCTTGCCCTACCTGCCCAACACTCCGGTGGCCCTCTCCAACCCGACTCAACCGCACAGTCCATTCCTGGCCCCAGTGCAGGGACTGGATCGTCATTATCTCAATTTGATCGGCCACTCCCACCCTAACACCTTAAACCACCTGCACACTCCTCAGCACGCCCCAGTGCTATAACCCACCCGAGGCCCAGACCTCGGTGCTCCTACGGATTCATTCCCTGACTTGGGCACAGTTAGGAGAAACACTGTATATTGTACAGATGGAAATATATTGCACACAATCAGAAGGGGAGGGAGAAGAAGAATAGTTTGTCCTTTGAAGGTTTCCTCCCTCCCTTCTCTCCCTAATAAATAATTTCTGAGAAAGACGTTCCGGGAGAAGGTTTTTTCGATTTGTTACCTTCGTCTCCCGTGCCGTGCGCCTTCTCGGAGGTAGTGGTGAGCTGGACTTGGTCGGGATAAAGGTGAAGGCTGTTGGGGGGTTGGGTGAGGGGTAGACTGCTGTGGTTGCTCCTGGGATGCAATGAGGGGGTGTCGAAGTGCTTGGGCTTGGAGATTGGAAAGGATGCTATTTGGGCTAGAAGGGAGGATGAGGGAACAAGCCATTCATTGCTCCATCAGCGGGTGCAGGCTGACACCCACTCAGGGCTCCTCCCCTCCCGAAGGCGGGTCTGGGCAGGGAAATCCCTCTGCCAGCTGCGCCTCAGTCGATGTCCAGCGCTCTGCGCATTGGCCTTGGTAGAGGAAGGGAAGGAGAGTTGAGCAGGATAGAATCGCATCCAAGGAGCCCCAAGCCTCCTAATCTGCCCCCGGGAGGAGCGATCATTAACTAATCCAGCTGCAGTCACCCAGCTTCCTCAGCACTTCTAGCCATTCACAAAATCGCACAGAACCGAGACCTCCAAAACAGTGCGCGCCTTCTGCGTCCATTGGATCCAAGAAGCACCGTTTTCGCCATGTTTCGTGCCTCGCCCAAGTCCCTCTAAATACTTTTTCAAAGTAACATCCTCCGAAACAAAAATAAAGTCCTGTGATGCTTCCCAACCTTGAACTCAATGTATACACAATGCCTTGGGGGAGGGGTGAGGAATGGAAATTAAGGGGAGAGGTGCTGGTAAACTCAAGTTTGCAAAATACCCAAGCGCCCTGGGACTTATTTCCCAGGTGTCTTTTACATACAAAATACATACACGTGCACACACATGAACAGGAGACGCAGGCACCTCCCCAACGGTGCAGGTCCCACCACCCTGCTTCAAGCTATTTCAAATAACCAAAGGAAGGAATCTGGGGTGCTGGCTAGATACTCGAAGATTTGTGAAAAGATTTAGACAACAATCCCACAGGATGAGAAGATGCGGAGGGACTGTTTTGTTGTTGGTGATGACTAGGGCGTTTTTATGCTGATGAAATGAGGGGTCCATCAAGAGAACGGAGTAGATTTTTCTCTAACAAAGGCACACACACACACCTTTTCTCTGTCCTTGGTCAGCAAGCTGTATTCACCTTCTCAGGCCTCAGTCTTGCTCTTTGCGATAGGGATAGAAAGTTCTACTCCAAGGGAGAAGATAGAGTAGCAGGAAAAAAGATGCAGAGAAAATGAGCAATAAGCAGGACCGAAAGGGGCGGGCACCAAGAGTCCTTATCTTTCTCATCCTGACTGGCAGCTGTGGGGAATCGGGGCAGGGTCGTGAAAGGCTAAGCCCTTGGATGAGTCCAGCTGTAGAGTTGGTAGCAGGAACTCAAGGCCCACAATCTGAGCTCCAGGGCCAGCTTTTCTCTCCAGGGAAGACTTTATCTCTCGGATCTGATCCCTGAGTCACACTCCAGATACCGCCTTATGATTAGGAAAGTTTTAGATGTCTCGATGTTTGCTAGGGATCTCTAAGAGATTGGGATCTTCCGAATAGCGTTGACCTCGTGTTTTAGCCATTAAAGAAAATAGGTTAAAATCAAGATCTTCAAAAATGAAAGAGGAAACTGACTCTGCAGTGCTGGGACAGAGACTTTTTGTCTTTTTGACAAGTGGAGCAGAAACTAATTTTTTTTTTCCATTCTTTTCTTTGAGATTTTTTTATAGGTCATCAGAAACTTCTTTCACTTGATATCCATGAAATAATAAATGTATACTTTCCAGGGCATGTTGTTTGGCATGAAGACCAAATAGTTGAAGGGCCCCTCCCAGCTTAGTTGAAGGACAGTAAATTAACTTATTCCATTTCCCTGGGAAGGATTTAAGGGAAAGTTGACCTGGATTGTTTACTGAGGTCATGGAAAGGGATGACCCACAATTTGTAAACCATCAAACTCCATTCTGCAGAGACAGGCAAAATAGATCTTCATTATAATGGGTCAAAAGTATAATGTATAATGTGTATCTTCTTTTAAAATACACACACATATCTGCAAACAGAAAAAGCCTTGTATGTCAGACATCCTTGTAGTAGCTGTTATATAGAAGCTAAGATGTAAACAAATTATGAAAAGAATGAGGAAGGAGAAAGTTAAAGCAGGAATAAAGCAGGAAACCTCCCCTGAAAACATACATTGAGCAATATGGGATCAAAACAAATTATGCAGAAGCAGGAGAATGGATGGTGCCTATTATGGAAACACATGTCTAACATTCATTTTCATCAGTGCTGGATACAGAATATGAAGAAGGCCTTTCAGGGTGTTTTTTTTTTCTGTTGAGTACTAAGCCAATCTGAATTCCCCTCGGCAGCGAAGCATTAAAGATATAGTGTTACCCTGGAAATATAAATTATTAATATATTCAGCATTTTTGTCACTTCTCAACTGTTAACCAAATTAGACAAAACTCTCTTTTGCTAAGTAGATTTTCTCTTTGGGATTAGCTTTGGAAAAGCACAGGCCACCTCAGTAAAAACTTCGGTCATTTACATATAATTTTGCAAACTTCCACTGGTCCATGACAGTCTTTGTACCTCAAATGTTGGTATTCTTGATTTTTTTTCCCTTTCTCATTTAACTGGGGAGGATAAACCCTGCTTTGGATTTACAATGACTTTAGGATAAAAGTCTCCCTCCCCTCTCTCCCCCTCTCTCAGCATGTGTGTGTGTGTGTGTGTCTGTGTGTGGGTGTGGGTGTGTTGTGTCTTTCTCTCAAACCTCCATCCAAAGTCCCAATTCTTCAGGCTTCACCAAAAGTCGAACTTGAGATAATTTGACTTTCCAAAAGATTAAAAATGTCACCTCAGAATGTAATTGATCCAAATAAGATTGTGACTTAAATGTGCCCCTTCCCATTGACCCCCCCACAATACATAAATTCCAGCTTACCCCCTTCCAACTCCCTCCCCATCCCCGCCTTCTTTTTCTCTCTGTCTGACTTTCTTATGCACTCTCTTTACCCTTTCTTTAAGTAAGTTGTATAGTATTGGTTTCCAAGGGAGGCCCAACCAAACCCAGAAATAAAAAAAAAAAAACTACAAAAAAACAAAAACAGTGGGCTTGGCTGGAGGTGACCCATTGTGACAACTCTGAAAGGGGCAATCTCTCATTTCTTGGGCTTCATCCTTGAGTGGGCAAGAATAAAAATAATCATCCCCATGAAATCAAAGGTTCTCTCCAGAGGCTTGAGGAACAAAGCTGGTGGCTAGTGCTTTGGGGTCGGTCCCCTTGGCTCAGCATTGCCGGGATAAGGAGCCCCCCTGCAGCCGCCAGGGCTGTGGCACCCGGCAGCCCCCTTAATACAGAGCTCACTTGTGCTTCCAAGCGTTATTGAACAAATAGAGCCCCTCGTGCTGGTAGGGGCCCCACTCTAGGTCAGGGCCAGTGGGTATCAGGGAAGACACTGAAGGCTTTGGAAGGTGGCAGCTGCTGACAGAGTTGAAGTCCAGCAGTCAGAGGGGTAGATGATCCCAAGGGATCTGGGTAAAGGTTTCTAGAGAGAGGAAAACATCAAGGAAAGAAAAAGGAAGCATTCTGTGAGTGGTTCCTGACATTGTTCAGTATCCTGGAAAACTGTCTGGCTTCCCAGATCCTGGTGTCTCCCAGATGAAACTATCACAGTAAAGAGTGACCTTCTTTTAAGTCTTGATGGAACTGAGAAGTGAGTTGCAATAGCCTGATATTCCTGGATTCTGTGTCTAGGGTCATAGGAATATTCTTAGGCAGTTTGAAGAAAACTGGAATCTTCTCTTAGCACAAAACAATTTGTGAGATCTCAAAACTGAACTAGCTTCCTGAAAATCCAACCATCAAAAATCAAATAGACTTCAGTGCTTTCCCAAGGTGGAGTCAACTCTCTGGACCCACCATGCTTAGAACCCTCCATTGCAGGGCTGATTTGGGAGAATAGTGCCAAAGCTCTAGAGTCAAAGATCTGGGGTCCCAAAGTCGTGCTCTACTATAGGGGACCTTTGGCAAGTGACAATCTCCCTGACCTTCTGTTTCCTCATCTTTTCCATGAGTGATTGAACTGAATGGTCTTTGAAGTGCCTTCTGTGATACTAAGACAAAGTTTTCTGGGCATTCTCTTTTGCTTGGGGGAGGTGGGGAAGGATGGCTAACTCAGTCTCATGGTCATTGGATGATCAGGAGGAAAATGAGCCAGTACAAAATACAACCGTTCATCACAGCTCTTCCAAACACACCTGGGTGTTTCTCTTTTGCCCTTTCATCCAGAGAGATAGCAGCCAATTAAGAAATGCTTGTTCATTGAAGCACAGTCCAGGCATATGTTACCTACAATTTTATTTTATTTTCAATTAGCAAGCTTTTATCTTTTCTCCTTTCCCACCTCCTAATAAAATCTAGCATTTATACAGTACTTATTTTGTTCCAGGCATTGTGCTAAACCCTATACAACTATTTTCTCATTTGATCCTCACAACAATGCTGGGAAGTAGGTGTTATTATCATCTCCATTTTACAGATGAGGAAACTGAGGCACACAAGGGTTAAGTGAGTTGCCCAAAGTCACACAGCTAGTAAGTATCTGAGACTGGACCCTATCTTTTCCATTGGAAAGAAAAACAGTAGCAAAACCTTTCAAACAATTAAGGAAGACTTATGCTTTTTATGTGTGTCTCTTTCCAGTACATTTGTATACTAAAAATTAAAAATATGCACATTCATGTATATACCCATGGTTCCTTCAAATGCTCAAATCTTTATCCCTCCCTTCAGGTATGTTGCATCTACCTTAGCATCCCCTGGTCATATATTTTCATTCTCAAAACTCTTTCCTATGTCACCCTCATAAGAGTCAGCTGGATGGTGCAGTGGATAGAGGGCTGGGCCTTGAATCATGAAGAAGCTGTATCATCACTATAGAATCCCTGAAAGCTGCTCAGCCAGCCTCTGCTGGAAGATCTTCAGGGAGGAAGAATTCACTACCTGCCAAGGGAGGCACTTAAGCTATTTATGCCTCAGTTTCCTCTTCTGTTAAACAAGGATGAATTGATCTCTGCAATTCTTTTTGATTCCAACTTTCTGTGTATACTCCGACACAGGTACACACCTGACCAAGGACATTGTGAACTACAATAACTTTTGTCTGATGAGAGAAAACAAAGACATCTATTATCAAATTATGGTTAAGTTCATAGGATCATACATCTATGGGCTAGACAAGGGCCTGGGGTCCCTTCACCTGGAAGATGATGACACTACAGCTCCAGTATTTGTCCCGAGGTACTCTGACCCCAAAGCCAGAACTCCTTCCACTGTACAAAGGGAATACAGACAATCTGGTTCTCCCCCATCTCTACTGCCGCCTCCTGTCTCCTTCACTCTAGGAATGAAAACTAAAAATGAGGAGGTCAAGGTTGTTGTCTTTCTATCAAGGGAGCTACAAAAGTCTCAAGGGACATTAACCCAAAGGTTTTTGGTGATCTGAAGGGAAATCTCTCATCCCAAATGAGGTTAGGTTAGCCATGGATAATTGTGTTTGGAGGAAAAAAAAGAAGAAATGTATATGGTAACATTGTTATATTTTTAAAGGAATAGCAAAGAGATTTGCAATTTTATGTGCAATAATCTTTTTATCACACTATGTTATAGAAATGCTTGTTTTATTCCATAAATTAAAAATAAAAATAAATTAAAGAAGCACTGGGCTGATGATCCTGCCATCCTCCTTTCCCTTGGAAAGGTTTATAGGTCTTTCCTATGTGCAGCTGTATTTGTGGAGACATTGCCTGGGTCTGTGCACACACTAGTAAATGCCCATGTGTCTGAATACAAATATTATCTGTGCTTATGGTGATGTGTCTCATCATTTGGATAGATGTGGATAGGGGATATTTAGACACATGAACTCTAGGAATGTATATTCCTATGGATAAGTGTTTGTTTGTCCCTTCATTCTTGAAGACCAATCATAAAAGGAAGGTGATGACTTGTAAGTGAATTGGACTTAAGTGAGGCAGGGCTGCGCAAAATCACCAGCCTCACTCTGTCCTCCAGAAACATCTGGGTCCAGTGGCAAGACATAGATCAGGATGACTAGAGATGGCCCCAGAGGCAGTGGGAGAACTTGGCCTTTTTAATATCTTTCCCAGGTCTCAATTTGTCTGAGGCAGCACCCATTCAGTAATTAAGGCTAGGTAAGAAATGAGGCCAAAAAATGGCTTCTTTTACCTAGTCAAAAAAAATCATTCTGGGAGGGGAAGACCCTTAGGGTTTCTGGTCAAAATGGAAATAATTGCTATGTACGCTCACTCTGAGCCATCAAAATCAAACAATGCTCCAATGAGACTTGAGCTGGTAAGTAGGGGTGAATGGAAGGCAGCATGATAGAGTGGATAGAGGGA
This sequence comes from Notamacropus eugenii, assembly GCF_028372415.1. NCBI lineage: Eukaryota > Metazoa > Chordata > Mammalia > Diprotodontia > Macropodidae > Notamacropus > Notamacropus eugenii. The sequence goes on from NC_092878.1 coordinate 103,860,380, forward strand.
AGCAGGAAGGACACCTAAGGCTTTTTCCTTCACTTAACAGTATTTTTTTCCCAATTACATGTAAAGGTAATTTTCTATATTCACTTTTATAAGATTTTGATTTCCAGATTTTTCTCCCTCTCTCCCTCCCCACCCTCTTCCCTAAGACAGCAAACGATCCGATACAGATTATGCATGTACAGTCATATTAAATATATTAGTCATGTGAAGAATCAAAATAAAAGGGAAAAACCACAAGAAAGAAAAAACAAAAAAAGTGAAAAAAGTATGCCATTAATAGATTCCATAGTTCTTTCTCTGGCTGTGTATTAGCAAGCACCCTAGCACACCCAGGACAGCCTGCTGGCACAGTTCTTTGATCTTCTTTATAAAAGAAAGACAGCTTCAAAGGGGTTAACAATCCTTCTTTAATTAAACATATATGTCATTTGCTAGTTCAGGGGAAAGGTTAATACCCTGAGCTTGGAGAAAATACAAACAGAGAAAATACAAGCAGAGAAATTAGCATAAAGATCAACAGACAGGGCTCCAACTATCTGACAAAGTACTACAACTACCTACATATTCCACTGGATGGGGGAGCACAAACAACATCTGAGTAGTCGGGGGCTCTTAAGAAAACCGCTCCTCACAATCTCATCCAGCAAATCAAAAGGTCCTTCTCATAACCAAACCCCTAAAGAAAAATACCAACCTCCCAGTATATATATAGTTTTCAACTAATAGGCTCAGAGCTAGAAGGCATCACAATCCATGTGATGCAGCACAATTGTGAATCACCCTTCAGATGTTTTCAGTGCTTCTGGGAAGCTGGACTCCCAAAAGAAAACAATCCCATGATGTGGATATTTTCCATCAGGAGTCTTTTGGAATTGTCTTGGATCATTGTATTGCTGAGAAGAGCCAAATCTATCATAGTTGATCATTGCAAATGTTGCTGTAACTGTATACAATGTTTCCCTGATTCTGCTTACTTCACTCAGCATCAGTTCATGCAAGTCTTTCCAGATTTTTCTGAAATCTGCCTGCTCATCATTTCTTATAGCACAACAGTATTCCATTACATTCATATTCTACAACTTGTTTAGCCATTCCCCAATTGATGGCATCCCCTCAATTTCCAATTCTTTGCCACTACAAAAAGAGCATCTATAAATATTACACATGTGGGTTCTCTTCCCTTTTTATTATTGGTTTGAGATACAGACCTAGTAGGAACACCTGGGTTTGGATCCTACTCACTAGCTTTGTGACCAGGGATACTCCCCTCAGTCTTGCTGAGCGTTTAAAGTGGGGAGAATGATATCTGTACTACTCACCTTGCAGTTGTGAGGATCAAATGAGCTATTGTATGTCAAGTACTTTGCTTTAAAACACTATATTAATATTGGCTATTATTATTATTACTGATATTTCTGCCTGTAATATGGTCAGATATAATAAAACTATAATATAACTCATTATATCTGACTCTACTCATGAAGTTTCAGCCTTTAGGGTATTATCTCCATTTGACTTTTTAAATCTTGTCTCAATCTGCCTTTAACCTATCTTTCTATCATGATTTCAAATTACTTGATACATTTAGCACTTAGTAAGTGTCTGTTATGGTCCCAAAGATAAAATTAATTTCTCTTATCCAGAGTAAAACACAGCATGCTCACAAGAGCCTTCTGCCTATAATGTCTTTACCCATCATAGAGTAACAAAGAGTTGGTGTCTTAACTCAGCAATACCGCTTCTAGGGTTGTATCCCAAAGCGATCATAAAAATAGGAAAAGGTCCCACATGTACAAAAATATTTATGAAATCTCTTTTTGTGGTAACCAAGAACTGGAAATCAAGGGAATGCCCATCAATGGGGGAATGACTGAGGAAGTTGTATATGTAATGGAATACTATTGCACTATAAGAAATGACAAAAAGTTGGACTTCAGAAAAACCTGGAAAGACTCAATATGAACTGTTGCTGATGCTGAGTGAAAGGAGCAGAACCAGGAGAACATTATACACAGTAACAGCCACAGTGTGCAAGGACTGTTTTTGATAAACTTAGCTCTTCACAGCATAGAACCTGAACACAGATCATGACTGTTATTTACCAGTATTTGATACTGAACAAGGCACCCAACCTCTCTGGCATTCAGTATTCTCCCCTGAAAAATAAGGTTGGACTAGATGAATGAATAGATGAAAAGCATTTATTAAACACTAATTATATACCAATCACAATGCAAAATTCTATGGATATGAATACCAAAGGGAAATAGTTCTTTTCCTCTAGGAATTTACATTTTTTAAAATTGCAATTTATTTTTTAATATTCTTTTTTTAAAAAATTATTTATTTTATTCTTTACTTAAGAAATAAAACAAGCACTTCTATAACATGGTAGAACAGAAAAAAAGATGATGGTATACAAAACTGAAAATCTAGTATGTACAACTTGCTATTTTTTTTAAATATAAAATTATTATGTAACTTTTTACCCCTCCTCCCCACCTTGGAGATGCAATTTAAAAAACTAGAAAAAGGAGTTTACATTTGAATTGGATGGGAGGAATATATATGTGTATATATGTATATATATATATATATATATATATATATATATATATAATGTGTGTGTGTGTGTGTGTGTGTGTGTATATATATATAACATATATATATATATGTATATACACATATACAAAGTGGTAGCCTAGGAAGAGAGTTAGAGTCTGGGAAGTCACAGAGATGGTGAGTGAAACTATAGGGTAATCCATTGACTCAATCTTTCCAGAAGTGTCTGAGTAGGGGTAGTGTGGAAAAAGTATAAAGACAGTGGGGCAAAAAATGCCTGGGATGAAGATAAGGACCCATAGTCACAGGAAGTAGAGACCCAAGTGGCTTACCTCCTCCCAGTCATGGTATCCCATCATATACTTTTCATTTTAGCCAAACAGATCTTCTTGCCATTCCCTAGACACAATATTTCTCTCCTCCTCTTCTCCTGTTGTCTCCCCAATTAGACTGTGAGCTTGAGAGCAGGGACTGTCTTTCTGTCTTTCTGTCTTTCTTTGTATCCCCAGTGTTTAGCACAGTAGGTGCTTAATACATGTTTGTTGACTTGATGGTGTTTACACAGGCTTTCCTTCATATCTGCGATGCTCTCCCTCTATACCTCCACATTTTCAAGCTCCTACTTCCCCTTGAAGTAGGGCCTCAAGGGCCACCTTTTTCAAGACACCTTTTCTGATTCCCTTATACTGATGTGCCCTTTCAAAATTATTTTTTATTTGCTTTGTAGTGTCTGAAGTAGATTTCAGCTAGGTTTCTTTGTGAATCCAGGCTTGTATTCCTAGACTAGAAATGAGGGTGGCAGACAGATATAATTCTAGCCCTGTAACCCTTATTGATCACTAGAAGAGAGATTGTCAGTTTCTGGGGTCTTGGACACTATGTGCCCTTCCCTCAACTAGGCTGCTGGCAGGGCCAGCTTAGTCCTTCCATAAAGGAGTCCTTGTGGAGACAGGATGAATCTGAGACCATATCTATCTGTGTCTATCATGAACTGAGTCTTGATATTTGAACAGCTCTACATATATGCATCTGCCTATTTTATATACAACAAGGATGAGTGGGAGCTGAATGGGTGTGACCTTTAGGAACCTGACAGATCATGTAAACTAGCTTAGCCCTTGGGTGCCTTGAGGATAAAACAAATACCCCTGCTGCTTGGAGCTGTCCATGTATAACTCAGTATTAAAGGATTCAGACCCTTTGGGATGACCAAGCAATATACTTTGTGGCCACTGGGTAGAAAGAGCTGATGACTCAGACCATCTTTTAAACACAGGAGTGACAAGGAGATAAGAGAAGGAAGTGAGGGTAATAGAAGGGAGGGAAGATGGGGGAAGGGGTAATCAGAATGTACATTGTCTTGGGGTGGGGGGAGTGAAGAGATGGGGAGAAAATCTAGAACTCAAAATCTTGTGGAAGTGAATGTTGAAAACTAAAAATAAATTTTTAAAAATTCAAAAATTTAAAAAGGGAATGGCTCTATCCTTGATAGTCTAGTTCTTTGACTCTCCCCAGTGGTTCTTTTTCACTGGACTTGCTGTCAAGCACCCTTTCCTCACACTTGAATGTTACTCCCACCCACATGGCAACTAGTAGGAAGGGATTCAACTAGGCAAGCTGGAGCCTGGGCTTCTCTGGCTGCCTCTGATGGTTCATATTTCCTTCACTTGGTTCTAAGAGATTGAATGTGAACCTCTTGATGGACCTGTCCAGGTTTGGAGGTAACCTTCCGAGCTTAAGAAGTCCTGGGTCCATTGGTTGAGACTGACTAGTTTCTACACTGGAGAAGATGATCATTGATAAGAGGAGCCTAGCTGGCCAGGGACAATGTAGCATTCAAGTAAACTGCACTATTCTTAGTCAATCCCCTAAATGCAGTCCTAGTGTTTGAAGATTTCTTTTCTGTGAAGAAACTAAATATCTGACCTGTACCTGATTTACACTGTACATTGCACAACTTTCTATTCCTCTATTTTGGATAGTATTGTTCATTTTTCATTCTTGAAGGGGACCAATGACCTCAGGAAGAAGATGTTTTGACTTGAAAGTGAAATGGATTTTTTAAAAATATTTTTTAGACATATACAAAAAAAGGAAAGAAAAAACATTTCCATGTACATAGCAGATCATAAGAGTAGATTCAATATAAGATAATAAATGGAAAATCTAGATAATAAATACTACACATTGTTTTCAAAGCTACCCAGTTTTTCTTTGCTTCCTTTCCTTCCTTTGGTTTTCTTTTGTTCTTTGCCGTATACTTTTAATTTTTTTCCCTCCCCCCCACCTCAAAGAAGACTACAATTAAGTATGGTTTTATATATATATATATATGTATGTGTGTGTATGTATGTACATGTATACATGTATACATGTACATGTATGTATGTATACATGTACATATATCTATAAAAATACACATACATACACATATATGTAACACTGTCCTATGCTTATTTCCTCCTATCATCTGTTTCTCTGAAGGTGGATAGCATCTTCCTTCATAAGTTCAAATCTTGCCATGTTTTCCTCAATCAACTAGTTCATCATTTCCTACGTCACAGCAATATTCTGACCCAGTCACAATCTACCTGAGAGATTGCCAAATTTCAGATCAAGGAGAAAATATTACAAGCAACCAGAAAGAAACAATTCAAGTATTGTGGAAATAAAATCAGGATAACACCGAATTTAGCAGCTTCCACACTAAGAGCTCAAAGGGCTTGGAATATGATATTCCAGAGATCAAAGGAGATAGGATTAAAACCAAGAATCACTTACCCAACAAAACTTAGTATATAACATTTCAGGGGAAAAAGTGGAATTTCAATGAAATAAAGGACTTCCAAGCATCCTTATTGAAAAGACCAGAGCTAAATAGAAAATTTGACTTTCAAATACAAGAATCAAGAGAAACATGAAAAGGTAAACAGGAAAGAGAAACCTTAAGGAACTCATTAAAGTTGAACTGTTTACATTCCTACATGGAAAGATGTTATTTGAAACTCATGAGACCTTTTTCAGTATTAAGATAGTTAGAGGGAATACATATATATAGGTGTATATGGGTATGTATGTATGTGTACATTATTTATGTGTAGCTATGTATATGTACATGGGTGTATGTGTATATGTGTGTGTGTATATATATGCATATATGTAGACATAGAGGACACAGGGTGAGCTGAATATGAAGGGAGAATACCTAAAAAAATAAAATTTACTGCTGAATGGAATGCACTAGGAGTAAGAGAAAGGGAAAGAGAGAATGTAGCAAATCATCTCACATAAAAGAGGGAAGAAAGAGCCTTTATGATAGAGGGAAAGAGGGGGGAGATGAATGGAAATAATCAAGTCTTATTGTCATGGGATTTGACTTAAGAAGGAAATAACACACACTCAGTTGGATGTAGAAATGTATATTACCCTGCAGGAAGGCAAGGAGGAAGGGGACAGGAGAGGGAAGATACTAGAAGGGACAGAAAATTGGGGAAAGAGATAATCAGAAACAAACACTATTGTAGGACAGGTCAAGGGAGAGAATGGAATAAATGAAGGGCAGGATAGGACAGAGGGAAATGTGGTTAGTCTTTTACAACATAACTGTTATGGAAGTGCTTTGCATTGTTACCCATGTTAATCACTTCCACAAGAATTTGAATTCAAAATTTTCTCCCCATCTCTCCCCACCCCCCAAAACAGCATGCACCCCATCCATCCCTTCCTTCAGTCTGTCCTCCCTTCTATTACCCACCCTTTTTCTATCCCCCTTCTCCTCTATTTTCCTTTAGGGCAAAATAGATTTCTATACTTCATTGCCTCTATAGATTAATTTCCAGTTGCATGCTAAAATAATTTTTAACAGAATTTTGTGGAACCAATGAAAATCTCAACTAGAACAACATTCTTTGTATGATGCAGCATATGAACCCCACTGTCCTACTGTCAACAAACAGGTGTGACTTTCATCCCTTCCATTTGAGCAGCCCCCAAATTCTCCACATAGGTACCCACAAGGTTGGTTTTTGTTCTCTCTGTTCTTGAGCACCATGGGTTTTCTGAGGGCAAGTAGAAAGTGTTATGGTATTACTTTTTGTTATATCTTAATGATGGTTTTGAAATAAAACCCTTTTAAATTCTTTTTTATGGTGGACTGGGCCACTGCTGTCATGACCAGGGGATGTGCACAAATATATCAATATTTCTCTAGTTCTCTGGACTCCTAGGCCTATATAAATATTCTTAGAGCGTTTTATAAGAATCATACTGATACCTGTATGTGGAGTGTTTAGAGTTTGGTCAGACATCAAAGATGTCAAGTATCCTGGGCCATTGCCAGTCATCTTGACCTTTGTCCTGCCACTGGACTTTGATGAGTGTGGAAGAGAGGGTGAGGCTGAGGATTTCATGCAATTCTGCCTCACTTAAAACCAATTCACCCTCAAGTCAAGACATCACCTGTGATGTCACTGGGTTCTCTTCCTAAACAAAGGACAAACAACCAACTTAAACCTGTTGTATAATCAGAACTTAGCACAGTGCTCCCCACATAGGAGAGGCTTAAGAAATGCTTTTTTTCATTCATTCATTCATGCTTTCTCCCAATGCTTCATGATAGAATAAGAGTAGTGCCTTCTCAAAGACTATGACAATGGAGCACAAATTCTTTCAAATCCTCCCAGTGGAGAGGCTTCAAGTATGGACCTGGTGATGGACAGTAAACCTATCTTCTAAGAACTAATCTAAGTGTGGGGAGGCTTATCATCAAAAGGCCAGCAACTGTCTGTTGAATCATTCTGATGGTAGAAGCTCATAGAACATCTACTCAGGTTTCAAGAAGTTGTCATTTGAATCAGTAGAGAAATACTCATTAATTAGAGCTGGAAGATACTTTGGAGAATGGTTAGACATCTTGTAAGTCGGAACGGGGAGTCTCAGAGATGGGAAGTTATTGCATTAGCTCCAGGTTCAAGTGTCCTTTAGTTTTACAATCTCATGATCTTCTGACCCTTTTGCCAGAGTCTGAAAGTCAGGGGTCATGATAACTTCCTAGCTTTCATAACTTCCTATTACTAAGGCAGGACAAGGAGGCTAAAGAGAAGGAAAGACAGGAAGTATAGGAAAGACAGGTTTATCATACCACCACCATCATCATCATCCATCATCACCACATTATCATCCTCATCATCATTGTTGCTGGTGTTATTTTAAAGGAGGTCTAGGAGGCAAAAGAGATTCAGATTCAGGTGTTCTTGATTCTTTGTTTTCTAGACCCCTTTGGCAGTCTGATTAAGCTATGGATCCCTTCTCAGAATAATGTATTTAATGCATAAAATAAAATGTGTAGGATTACAAAAGAAACCAACTATCCTGAAATGCACCGAGCAACACATTCAAAAAACAAGTTAGCCAGTTTAAGAACAGCATGTTAGAAACTAACCACCTTTCACAGCTAAGTTACCAAATCTTCATTCATCACTTTATTCAGTTTACTCACTCAAGGTCCCTTTCTTTGAGGTGGAAAGAGTGCTAAATGTCGAATGAAAGGACGAATTTGATACGTATTACCTGAGTGATGGTGGGCAAGTAGCTTCATTCCCCTGGGTCTCAGTTTCTTTATCTTTAAAATAAGGGGGTGACTAAATAGTCTCTGAGGTTCCTTCTAATTCTAAATCTATAGTTAGACTACCCTATGATTATTTTAGTTTCAGTCACAAGTTTTTTCTGTCTTTAATAGTCCCATCTGAAATATAAATATCCCTGGGCAAGGTCACTCAGACCCCACATTTCAGCAGCTAGATTTACTTAGTGATCAGTAAGCCCTTGATTATTGAGATTAGTTGGCAACTAACGGAAAGCTAGAATAAGATACAGGATCAGGTATAAAGGGGAAATGGAAGGGGAAAGAGGGACAAGAACAGAAAGAGGTAGGAAGCATGGGAGGAGTGGCCAGATGCACTTTGCCTACTTTGCAAAAGGGCTGTTTTTGATGGAGCCACTGAAAAACATCAAACTCCAGCTACAGAGTTATGACAAGAAAAGGAGATAATGGAAAGTCATTGGTAGTCTGTATCATGAGCAAAGTTACATACAATGTGGCCTTTGAGAAAACTGAGTAAAGAAATTCCATCTTTATACGAGTCAGGAATTAGCTGTTGTAAATAAACAAAAAAAAAAGCCTGGCTCAATGAGCAAAATTCTCCAAGGTTGCTTTTTTTTTTTTTTTTGACCAGTGCAAAAGAGTAGAAGCTCTGCTCCAAGAGAGGCCCGAACCTATCACAGTGATCCAGTGAAATTAAGCAATTTGCCCAAGGTCACAGAGGAAAAGATTCAAACTTGGGTCTTGAGACTTCCAAGTTCAGCATTCTTTCAACTGTACTATGAGGTACCTTCCATCTTTCAAATCCTGTGGTTTTGAGAGTCTGAATGTATTCTTCCTATTTCACTCACTATCTGTATAACCTTGAGCAATATATTTAACTTATCTGAGCCTCAGTTTCCTTATCTGTAAAATGAGGGGATTGGAGCAGATGACTGCTCTAGGATTCTGTGATCTTTTTGCTATAAAGTATATCTCATGAGAGAGCAAAAATAGCCCAATTTTCATTTTGATAAACCTTAAGATTAACATAGCACTTTCCTAACAACAACCTTGACAGACAGATACAAGTATCACTACTCTCATCTACCAGATGAAAAAATGATGCACAAGAGGTGAAGGGACTCTTTCAGCATCATTCAGCTCATAAACATCACAGGCGTTTTCCAGACATGCATTTTTCCAACTCCAGCTCCATGGTTCTTTCCACTAAGAGGCAGGTAAACAAAACACACGATAGATTTCGTGACTGTGTTCCGGAGCACTCCAGATGTGTGATTTTTTGCAAACTTCTTCCAAAATTATTTGTTTTTCTTTAGTTTTGTTCATCCTTGGGTAAATAAGTGTTGTTACCCAGCACAAAAAGTCTGCTTTTTCACTCAATCAACCCTTATCCCCGTGGGTGTTTCTATCTTCCCTTCTGTTTTTCTCTCTCCTCACTTTCCTACTGGTTTCTACCTGAAATGTATCACTGTCTGTCCCATTATGCTGCAGTAAAGCAGGCAGGATGTTATCTTCCCATGAATAATATTGAGTTATGAACCAAGTGTTTTCTAGTTGGGACACCCCCAGACCCTATCTTTATCTCCAACCTACCTTCTCTCTCTCCACCATGTATTTCTTGATGCTTTTATTTTTGTTAGATTGTCCTGATATTACCAATCCAATGTCCCCAGTTCTTATCCTATCCCTCCTTCCATGGATCAAAATATAAAATTCTTTTACCATTTCAAGAAATTATGATAAATACAGACACTTTGAAAACATTTATCAAGTGCCTAGTGTTTGCCAGGCACTGTACTAAGAGGTGAGAAAACAAAGAAAGGCAAAACACAGCCCTTGCATTCATTTAAGGAATTGATAATCTAATATGGGAGAGAATGTGCATACAGCTATTGCAAGCAAGTTATGTGTTGGATAAATTAGAAATACTTAATAGAGAGCAGACACTTGCATTAATGGAGATGACTTCTTATGGAAGGTCTAATTTTAGCTAAGATTTGAAGGAATCTAGGAAAGTCAAGAGGCCAAGGTAAAAAGAAAAAACATTCCAGGTATGGGGGACAGCCATTGAAAATACAGAATGCAGAGATGGAGTTTCTTGTTCAGTCACTAGATCTCAGATTAGGTAGGGGAGACAGGGTGTGAAGAGACTGGAAAGGTAGAGGGGGGCAAGTTTCGAAGGGCTTTGAACATCAAAGGAGGGTTTTAGGTGATAGGGAATCACTGGAGTTTACTCTATTTCACTGCATAATTGTCACAGATTTTATGTAATTTTTTTTTTTACAAAGAAGTGGGGTATGACCATTATGTGAAGCTTTTAAAATTCATTTCTTACGTTTCTAAATATCATTTCTTACTAAACTATCTTTGGTGTAAGACTAGGATGCATAGAATACTCATGAATATATGTTAAAATTGAATACTGACAATGCGGGTGTGCTGAGAATTCTAGGCTTATGACTTGCAACACGTGAGAGATAAATGGGTACCCATATACCACGGGTGAATACATTGGTGCTCTGTTTACCTTTTAAGCAGCATGATGAATAGAATTATACCATGTGATGATTATGTGATGAAAGGTTATAAACCAATTTTTCAGCTGAAATAACAGGATGCAATGCTTACGCAGTGAAATATGGCATTGCGTGAGGGAGAGGAGATGATGGAATCAGATCTGTACTTTAGGAAGGTAAGTTTGACAGCTGGGTAAAGGATAGATTGAAATGAGGGAAGACTTGTGGCAGAGACGCTAACCAGCAGGCTACTGAACTATTCCAGGTGTGAGGTAATAAGGGATTGCATCAGGGTGGTGGCAATGTCAGAGGAGAAAAGGGAGAATATTCAAGACATGTTACAAAGGTAAAATTGACATGACTTAGCAACAGATTGGATATAGGGGGGTGAGAGTGAGAAATTGAAGGTCACATCTAGGGTGCAAGCCTGGTTAACTGGGAGAATGATGGTACCCTCAACAATAACAGGGAAATTAGGAAGAAGGGAGAGTTTGAGCTAAAGGAGAATAATGCATTCTGGTTTTGGACATGTTCAGTTTAAGGTATCTACTGGACCTCTGGTTTGAGATGTTTGAAAGGCAGTTGGAGATGCAAGACTGGAGGTCAGCAGAAAAGTCAGGGCTGAATAAATAGACTTGAGACTCATCAACATAGAGGTGATAACTGAATCCAGGGGAATTAATGTGATGATAGTAGAGAGGGAGAAGAGAAAAGGGCCCAGGAGAGAGCCCTGGGGCACATCCAAGTATGACTTGGTTGAAGATCTCAAAGGAGACTAAGGAGTGATCAGAAAAGTAGAAGAACCAGGAGAGCGTATTGTCATGAAAACCTAGAGACAAATCAGTACCAAGGTGAAGAGAGTGGTCAATAGTGTTAAAGACTGGAGAAAAGTCAAGAAGGATAAGGATTCAGAAAAGGGCGATTATGTTTTTCAATTAAGTTATCATTAATAACTTTGGAGAGAGTAGTCTAGTTTGAAAGAGGTCAGAAGCCAGATTGTTGGGAATTAAGAAGAGAGTGAGAGGAAAGGAAATGGGAGCATTTATTGTGGACAACCTCGTCAAGGCATTTGGCCACAAAAGGGAGGAGAGGTACAGGATGATGGTTAGTGGGGACGAACAGATTCAGGGTTTTTGAAGATGGGGAGGGGAAGGGAAGAGAAAGGAATGAAGGATTGACAGGATTATTTATTAAGTATCTGCTATATGGCCAGCACTCCACTAAGTGCTTTAAAATTACTATCTCAATTAATGACAAGATATGTGAACATGTAGGTAGTGGGGAAGTAGCCACTAGATTAAAGGGAGAGATTGAAGATAAGTGAGAAAGTGGAAATGATAAAAGGGGAAAACCTACTAGAGATGATAAGATAGGGTATAAATAGACCTGAAGCTTGGGAGGAAAAGTCATCCACTGCTGTCTCATCCAAATTCTTGATAACTCTCTAAAGAAATTTAGAGTTGTCCTATAACTATAGAAAAGGAGAAGATAATTGGATAAACAAACTGAAAAACAACTAATCATATATTTGTATTCTGGTAAGGAAGAAATTAATAAAAAAAAGACATAATAACTTACATTTAGAGAGTCTCCAAAGGGTTTTAGGTCTCTCATTTCATTCAACACCTATAATCGGCCATAAGGCAGGCTGTGCAAGTATAAGCATTTCCATTTGACAAATGTCAAACTCAAGAAGTTCAAGAGATTAAGTGACTTACCCAAAGTTACACAACCAGTAGAGGGGAGATGTGAGCCTAGGTCTTCATACTCCTAATTTAATACACTTGCCACTCTAGCATAGGAAACATGGGCAAAGTAATGGACAGAGAAGACCTTGAGAAAATAGAAGGAAAAATGGGAAGTCTAGCTTATTTTTTCAGAAGCATAACCAGAAGGGAAGCTTGGAGGAAGAACCCAATAGATTAGCTCCCACTGCATATGAGAACAATGTGAGGAAGAAAAGATGGTTACATTTTATTTAAGGTTAAACTGAATTTATTGGCTAAATAGATTGCCAGTATGGGATGGGTGAAAGAATTCTTAGCCCATCACTGTCTTTAAATATATATGTATATGTATATATAAAATATATTTTCATAATAAAGATAATTATTGTTCAATAAATATATTGTAATATAAGATAACCAATCAGTAAACATAAAAGAATGTTTCATAATAATTATTATAGTCATAGTTTGATGATACTTTATAGTTTTCTGTATTATAACTAGTCTAGCTCATATTTGTATAAAACTTTATGATACAAAATAATTCAATACAAGTATTAACAATAAAAAGAGATCATGTTTAAATGGTAATTTATGGCTTTAAAAGTGCTATGATTCCATGGATCTTTGCAACAACATTATAAGCAGTCCATTGTTTGGGGGCATAGGAAAGCATCCATCTGCATGGAGAATTCTTCATGGGGAAACTCTTTCTACCAATGAAGATTAGCATGTGTTTTGCAAGCCTCAGAGAGTTGTCTGAGACAGTAAGAGGGTAAGGGGCTTGTCCAGGAATACGGTGCCTATGTGTTTGAGGCTGAACTTCAGCTGAGGTCTTCTGGACTCCAAGATGAGATCTCTGTCCACTATCCCATTCTGCCCTCTATCTCCATGTCACACATGAGGAAACTGAGACTCTGTGAGCTTAAATGATTTGACTAAGCTTAAACAGAAAGTTACTAATAGAGATGAATGCTGAATTATGTGTCTTGATTCCAGGTAAAGGACTGGATTCTATTTTTCATCTGGCTGGTAAATACAACATTTAGAGAAAAGACTAAAAGTTTTCACCTTATAGGCCAAAACAAAGGCATGCTGCCTTTTTCCTTTCTCTGGAGTCAGCTGGGCAGAATACTCAAGCTTGTAGACTTGTAGTCTGTCCTATATTCTCCACAAGTGAAAGGAGATGAATAATAGTGGTTCTTACTAGAATGCCATCAGAAGCCAATTCCACCCTCTCATTCTTCTCTTCCAATGACGAGTCTTATGCAAATGTTCCAGGCTTGAGAACAAGGTTACTCAAGTACAACTGTTGATAGAAAAGAAAGGAATAAAGGATAATAAAATTTATGCTGTGGAATTTTCTTCCTCTGAAATTTTATTCACTCTTCTAATCTGAGTTATCTGCCTGGTCTAAGCAATGAGGTTTCCTTCTAGTTTGTTGGCATATTCATAATCATCACCATCATCCATTTCATAATATTTTAAGGATTACAAAGAGCCTTCTTCACAGCAGCCTTGTCTAAGTGCCAACACCAACATGCATTTGTTAAGCATCTACTATGTGTCATGAATTTTATACAATGATTTTTTAAGTCCCTACCCTCAATAAGTTTATGTTCTATAGATAAGTATTATAGGTATCATCATTCATATTTTGCACATATGGAATCGAGGGTCAGAAAGGTTAACGTACTTGCCCGTGGTGGTACAGTTGAGTTGGAGACAAACCTAACCTCTCATGGGAAAGATGTCTGTGACCCACTTTCCCCCTTTCCTCATTGACCACAAGCCCACGGGGCAATGCCATAACCCTTCCAGGAGCCAGTTTCTAATTTGGAGATCACTAGATTAAATTAATTTTAAGCTCCTTTCTAAACCTAACATTTTCCATGAGGTCCTGTGGGGCCCCATACTCATTAACTTGATGTATGCTTAAAAATGAAATGATTAGCGGACAATGTTTTGTCACAATTCATACTAAATTAGAATGCATAGGTAGTTAATTGCATGGGTGACAAAGTTTCATAAAAACACTCAGTCTTTTGTCCATGGTTGAACAAAGCAACTAAGAATGATGAAACAAAATGGAGTGAAAATTGGAATATCTCTCTTCCCTCTTGATTGAGTGAGGAAAATAAAATGTAACCACCACAAGGTATGTATAGGGATGGGTGAGGATGGTCCCTGGGAGAAGCTGAAGGGGGAGGGAGGGAAGCAGCGAAGAAAGGACAATGGTTACAACCAGGGAAGAAAAGGCCATTCTCAGAAGATTTTCCACTATCTTGCACAATAGAGAAGGAAGAAGGATAAGACAGGTTTTCATCTTGTCTACTAAAATGATGGACTGAATACCAGTGCCATTGGCTGACAGAGGAAAGGAAAGAGGGAGGGATGGAGGGATTGGGGGTCTGGAAATAACCCTCATACCTTGGACTTTTAGTGACTCATGTTTTATGTATATTTCTGTTTATTCAAGTCTCCCTTGTTGATCTTCTAATAAAAATTCCTTCTTTAATATTGTGAAATGTGAGCTTTCTAGAAGGTAGTTGGCATAAGTACAGTGAAGTGGGGTTGGGAAAGAGGGGAGAAGATATAAGAAAATTCATGCTTGAGAAGCAGTATGATTCAGCCAGAAATGTTGAATATGGTGTCATTCAACCTGACTTTGAATCCTGACTGTCACTTACTCCCATTGTGACCTTGGGAAGTTAGTTAATTTCTGTGGCTCTCGGTTTCTTAAAAATGAGGGAGTTGAGGAGCCTTCAGTTCAAGATCTATGAATTTTCCAAGGTTTCATGGGTTGGGACTACAGTTCATGAAGAGGGAGAAAACTGCCCCAAAATGTACACATCTCCTTTGTGTCCCAAGACAGTTCTTAACATAGGGGTTGCATACAGCAGGGTCATCAATGTTCTTATCTTAAAAGGCAGCTACTCTTTTAAGAATGTGGCCAGACAGGTTTAACTCAGTCTAGATCACTGGATCAGGTCAGTAGCTGCTCAAAAATGTGCCTCCTCTAATGCCTATAGAGTTTCCTTTACAGGGCTGCTAGAAACCTGCTTTAGTGAATAGGTAGATGCTGCCTTATAGCTCTTAGGCTGAATTTCTGTAACCATATTGGCTGTGGAACAGCTGAAGCATCTTTCTTTTCCAGTTGATTTTTCCAGTCTTCAGCAGGAGGCCATAGGTACTGCTCTGTCTCTGTGTCTAGGAAAGGTTAACCAACCTTAGTCCACCTTTGATGACTTTAGTTACACACATCTGGGAAGCTAAGGTGGGCTGACTGGGGCATGAGGTTTGCATTTTTAATTGCTGAGCAGCAGGGGGAGCTCATGGGGTTGCTTTTGGGTAGTGCTGAGAGAGAGAGAGAGAGAGAGAGAGAGAGAGAGAGAGAGAGAGAGAGGAAGAGGAGAGAGAAGAGGTGAAGAGAAGAAAAGAGAGAAGAGGAGACAAGAAAAGGAGAATAGGAGGGGGAAAGAGTCAGTCAGTCAAAAGCTAATGAAATGACTTTAATGAATAACCGGATGAGCCTGAAAATCTACAAAGTGATATGAGCACTCACTCCAAGCGTCAAACCAAGAGTGTTCTGTTAAATGCTTAAGAAGCTGATTTCCCCATGTCGCACTTTTCAGTTTAACGTACATTATTAATGTTTTCTTTAATATTTTCTTAAGCCTAGACAATGAGCAAAACAACAAACCAACCTCTGCTCTGTAGAATTTGCTGATTTCTAAGGCGTAGATGCTCATGCTGAAAATTTTACCATCTGAGAGCCCTAACTAGAATAATGTCTAACATTTAAATGATGATTACTGACATGCCAGGCATAGCGCTAAGCGTTTTACAATGATCTCATTGTAAAACTCACAACGTTGTAAAGCTCACAACAACCCTGGGTGGTAGGTGCTATTATTATACCCATTTTGCAGATATGAAAACTGAAGAAAACAGGGGTTAGGTGATTTGCTCAGTATCACACACTTGACTCTACCTAAGAAGCATATGTGGCTCACTTCAAATTACCCAACCAGTCACAGATAATCTAACGCAAGACCAGAATTCTAGCCATCTTTCTTGATGCCTGTGAGTGGTGTTTAAAAATTTATGTTTAGAAGAATAGAAAATTCTCAAAGACTTAGAGCTGGGAAGGGATTGAGAGGTCATCTAGAGCTGCTGGCCCATTTTTCAGGTGAAAAGCCGATTAAGGTTTTGTTGCTTGCTCCAGGACATACAGCAAGTGGTAAAGCCAGAATTCAAACCCTGGTGTTATGACCCCAAATATAACACTCTTCCTGACAATCTGAGGAGGCCTGGGCCCATGAATAGCCCCTACCCTTCCATCTTAGATAAGATTAGGAGATAAAGCCTTTTAAAAAAATAATACAGGCACTAAGAATTCCAAGAATTGGAAATGAAGAAGAAGAACATTCCTGGCATAAGGCGAAGGCTATACAAAGGTACAAATAGGAGACAGAATATTTCTGGGGAGTAGAAAGTATTCCAGTATGTCTGCAACAGAGCTTGTAGGAAATAGAATAAGATGTCTCAACAAAGCAAACATTTTTTAAAGAAATGCCTAAAATTTGGCCTATAAAAATTTCAGACCCAAATTCTTTCTTCATTCATTTCAGTTCAATTCAGTTATTAATTTGAAGCCTAGAAAGATAGGATGAAGAAAGATCATGAAGGGACTCAAATGTTAAATAGAGGAATTTGTGTTTTATCCTAGAATGAAACAGGGAGCTACTGAAGCTTATTGCTACTGAAGCTTATTGAGCAAGAGAGTGACATGGTTAGAACTCTAGGGTCTAAGTCCTTGATCAGATTGACAGGATGTTGTTTGTTTGTTTTTTTACGGGGAAAATTGTATCTTCCCACAAGTATTCCTATAATCTACTTTCTTAGAGAAAAGGGATCTTTTTTTTTGAGAATATAAGCCTACTTACTGAATGTTCATAATACAATGGGAACTCTTACTCCATCTTTAAGCATAACAGAGAATATTGACTCCCCAGGAACTTGTATAAGAATTCAGTAAAGAATTCATTCACTGTCATCTAGTATTTTGTAAGTTCTTAACTGACACTTTTGGAGTTGGAGAAAGGCAGTCTGATGGATATGTTAAACTATCCAATCAATCTTTTCGGTTTTCTAAGCTCTGTTTTACGAACCAGCCTTCCAACTAAACCTGGAGAGTTTCACCAGTGGCTGCCTATGTAGACAAAGCTGTCTCTGGATTAGCAGAGAGAGATGAATGTGATTCTGTGTGTGTTCATCAGGGATAGTTGATGTCAGAGATTCTTCAAGGGGAGAGAGATAAGGTTCCAGAGAATCACTTACAATACGACAGAACATTTACTTTGCAAGATTTTAATTGAAAACATTTTTTATCTGATAGAATGTCAACCCTTTGAGGGTAAGGAACATTGTATCCTCAGGACCTAGGACAGCACTCAGCACATTTTAGATATTTAATAAATGCTTTCTAGATTGGTCAATTGACGGTACCAGATACCTTTTACAAATGGCTCCATAGAGTAAATTCCTCCTGAACTCAGTGCTAGAAAAAGTTCATCTTTTTAGATGAACATACAAACATTCTTATATTCGACAAGGAGAATTATTTAGATACATGTCTCCCTTTTCACCTTTCCTTCAAGGAAACTCAGATCTAATATTCAAGGCTCAAGGGTAGTAACTAATTTATCTCAGGTGACAGATATACTGCTCCTTTCAATTCTTTTCCCCTTCATTTTAAATTATCTAATTTAATATGAAATTGAACCTTAGAAACTTTCTCAAATTCTTTTTGTAATTAGACCAGATTATATACCCATTATATACCCATTCACAAGATTAGAGAAGAGCTGTTACTTTATTTGCTAAGTAGAGTTTACTTTTTCAAGCTTAATAAATGTCGCAAACACACAGGAAGAATGCATGGCTAGGTTTCTGGCTATGCGTCCTTTATTTTTCTTATTCTTACAGTAATAAAATGTTAAGAGTGAAGGAATGAGGTATATATTTGAGACACCTTGATGTATTAGAAAGAGTGTTATTAGTGTGTGTCCTTGGATAAATTCCTTAACCTCCCTGAGCCTCAGTTAATCATCTGAAAAAGGAAGAGTTTATTTGAGCTCTGAATTTCCTTTCACCTCTAAATTTATGACTGTATAATTTGAGGCTTTGAGGGTTAATCCATTACAGTGAATAACATAGAAGTCATTTATTTTTTACTTCATGCACATGATTGCACATGATTTATTTCGCTTTGATGGTAAATATCAAGATAAATCTGGGATCCATGTGGGCACTACTGGGAGGTAAGCCTGGGAGCATGCTTCATAGTTAATGGAAATGAGGCTAAGGAAAATTTCACCATTGATTAAAGTGACTGACGTGCTTTTTCCACAAGTTTATCTGTAACACAGTTAAATTTCTGAAGATTTAAGAATCTTCTGAGACTTTTTCCTGAGAATGAATGAATGAAAAAGCATA
Source organism: Notamacropus eugenii (assembly GCF_028372415.1). NCBI lineage: Eukaryota > Metazoa > Chordata > Mammalia > Diprotodontia > Macropodidae > Notamacropus > Notamacropus eugenii. Next base: position 103,879,288 of record NC_092878.1, read on the forward strand.
TATTAAGCTCTTCATGTGTGCCAGGAACTCTGCTAAGCTGTGGGAAATCTAAATGCAAAATTGAGACTGTCTCCATCCTCAAGGAATTCAAATTTGTAATGGGAAGGACTAGACAATGAGAGCCAGCCTTTGGAGGATGCTAAGATTTTTCCTTCCTTGGCCATTGTACAGAACATATGTAGTTCACCAGTCACCATGTGTCCATAAGCACACATTGTCTCTGGTTTTGTTTAACTGTTTATTGTTTCCTGATCTTAGTTGACAGTATTCTGAAAGGGAAAGCCCAGGCAGCCTGTGAGACATCAAAGTCTTCAGAGATCCCACCATCAACTGGAGCCTGTAGCATCAGCCACTGAATATGGTGAAAAGGCATGAGATCAATTTAGGGACATGTCTGACTCAGACTAAGTGAATTTCTCCATCAGCCAAGATACCCTGCCTTGTAAGTGGATAGCTCAAGGAGCAAGGGAGTGTAACTCATCCATAGCCAATGCCTCTCTCCAAAGTTAACTTGGTGAGGATTTTGAGAGTCCCCAAACCAAAAATCATGAGATATGCCTCAGCCCTATGTATTCCCCATATGATCCCTACATGTATGTCTCACTGCCTTTGCAATTTTATATTTAAATGCCTTCAATTTGAAGGTATTCAAAATACCTTTTAAATTTTAGCCCTAGTGGTCTTTTATGTGTAAGTGGAGAAAATGTGTCTCTAGTTTGAGGGATATTTTATAATTTCTATCCTTGCTATGCTTTCTCAGTAAATATCCTTTTTATAAAAGCTATCCAATGTCAATTAGTTGATACTAATATTGATACCAGATGAGGACTCATGAATACTGGGTCCTTTCTGTATTACCCTTAGAATTGTAAAGGATACAGACATCACTGCCCCCTGGGGAGTCTAAGCTGCTAGTCCAACGTAAGCTGGGAGAGTCATCCCAAAAGTGTACTTTGGTTGAAAAAGTTACTGGATTAATGACAAAGGTAAGTTTGAGGTAACAAGGTATGCAAGGTGGTTGGGAGGAGCGAATGGTCAGCTTCCAAGAGTAGGGAGAGAAATGAAGCTTGGTGAATGGAGCATCCCTGAGGGAAAACATACACGAAGCATTTGTAGGGGGTTCCTTTAGCATCCCTTCTTTACCCATCAGTTACTTGAATCCCTGTCAATGCCTAGGGTTCAGATCACCTTGAAAATAATGGTGGATTCTTAAGTGATGTTTCTACTTCTTCATATAATGCAGGTACTGAGATATTCAAGTAAAGATTTCAGGAAAAAAATTTTTTTGCCTCTTTCTTGTAGTTTTGTGAGATTATATTATGTCTTATATAGAGCTATGTATAATATTCCTTGACATATTTTTCATTTCATTTGTGGTTGCTATGATTGCTCCTTTTTATTTATAATTTTTAAGATTTGTGCTTTCCCTCTTTTTAAATTGTTTGGCAGTTTCACTGGTCTTGAAAAAACCAGTTCTTGGTTTGGTTTATTCAACCATTCTTTCATTTTCTATTTCTACTCTCTATTATCTTACCTCTTTTCTTTGGACTATTATTTTGTTCCTAGAGTCAGAAGGAGGGAGGTCAGGGCAGTATAACGTAGCAGAAGGAGCCCTGAGACTTAGAAAACCTTGATTTCAGTCTCTGCTACTTACTACCCATGTAGCTTTGGGCAAATGACTTCTCGTGTGTGTGAGTGTGTGTGTGTGTGAGAGAGAGAGAGAGAAAGAGAGAGAGAGAGAGAGAGAGAGAGAGAGAGAGAGAGAGAGAGAGAGAGAGAGAGAGAGAGAGAGAGAGAGAGAGAGACAGAGACAGAGACAGAGACAGAGACAGAGAATTTCCTCATCTTGAAGATGAGAATGTTGAATTAGAGCATCTCAACAGCTTCTGTAAGGATGTCAGTAGCCTCTCTGCCCTCACCAATGCAGCTCAAGTCCCCCGCACTAGTGATGGAAAGCCCTTTTTTCCTATCACCTGGGAGCCTGAACATTAACTAACCACCAATTAAAATGAGCACCAGTCTCCATATCCAAGTTTCTCACTCCCTGTTCCCAGTGTCTGCTCCCTCTTGACCCAGATAAGAACCCTATTAATTAGCCACCAGATTTTACCAGTTCCCCCTTCCACTCAGCCCAAATTAACTTGAACTGCTTCCGTAATCCCCGACTGCCGCTTCTTATGATGAGGATTTCCCCTCAATGAAGCGGGCTTGCTTTTAATTGTTCTGAGGTCTGGCTCTTGTTTTCTGTGCCTCCTTGTCTTATACCTTGGGATTCCAAACCTTACTCCATCTGTATTTCAATACTTTCTAATTTCAAAGAGCATGATTGTCAAGTCTCACAGTACAGGATGAATTCATTTTTTTTCTTTCTTCTTAATATAAACATTCAATGCCATAAATGTACTTCTTAGAACGGATTTGACTATATTCCACAGACTTTTTTTAACGTGACATTTTCATTCCGGTTGTCTTTTATATAGCTTTTGATGTTGTCTAGAGGAATTAAAATGCATCTTGATCTTTTACAGCTACTTATGTTGTTAAAACTAATTAATGAACCAGATTAAATTTGTCTTTTAAACTATTCACTCACATGATTTTTCTGAGTTGACCCTTTTTGTTATAAATAGCAAATTTGCTGTCAGAATCAATAGTTTCTTTCGATTCGTTTTACTTATCAATTTTAAGGACCTTTGTATTAAGAGACGTAGCTGTATATATCTCTTCCCTTTTGTCCTAATGTAAATTTTAAACTTAAATGCTACTTCCATTATTTCTATGGCAAACACACTATTACAATTAAAAATTTTAATATAACTAGTAACAGTATTTTGTGGTTGGTTTTTTAAATCCATTTTGGATATTATTATTTTGTTAGAAATTTATTCAGTCAATCTGGAATTCCTTCTCTGTTACTCGTAACAGAGTTGCAGATTTTTGTGGATAAACTCTTTGAAATTGGACCTTGAAAGGTCATATTTTGCTCTTAAATAATATGGTCATTTTGGGATCACATGCAATTTTGAAATCTATTTCTATACTTTTAAGACTTTGGTATATTTTTGTTCAGACTTGTAACTTCTTTAAAGAAAAGCTTAATAGTGTTTTAAATGGCACTTTAATAAGTTTATTTTCTTCTTTTTCAATGTTTAAGATAATTTTTGTTGGACTTTATAATTCTGAAATCAATCAACCAGGTTCCTTGGACACGTCATTAGGATTTATCCATCATTTGGTCCTGAGAATTCTCTAAATTTGTTGAATGTTTCTGGTCCTTACTCACCTTTGAAATCTTTCTTTAATAGGGTTCTCAGATATGATATCCATTTCCCCCTCTTTTTAGTTTTTTCTAGAATTCTAGTTATCTTACAGTTCCAACTTCTTTTTCTGTGTTCCAAATTTGTTACTTTCCCTTGCATATTCATTAGTTGTTGGGTTTTTTTTCCTCTAGTACTGGGGCACGGTTCAACTCCATCTTCATTATCTTTGTGCCACTTCATTTATTCTACTATTTTCTCCTTTAATCGATGCTTTATACCCTATCTTACTTTGTAGTTTCATTAATTCTCCCTTACTTAGAAGATATCAAAGTTGGAAAGAACTTCAGAAGCCATCTAATCTAAACCACACCTGAATAAGACTCTGCCCTATAACTTATTTAGTAAGTGGCCTGTAAACCTTTGCTTAAAGACCTAGAATGAAGGGTAGTTTTTATCAATCCATTAATCATCTGACAAGTATTTATTATGTACCCATCATGTGCCAGGCACTGTGCTGGATGAGGTAAAGTACAAAGAATGGCGCAAGCCCTACCACTAGTGGTACCTTGGATAGGTATAGGGAAGTTTGGAAAAAGGGATTGTTTAGAAATAAAAATAGCTCAATTTGGGCATGTTAGATTTAAGATGTCTCCAGGACATCCCATTTCAAAAATTCGATAGGTAATTAGTGATTCAGGACTGAAGCTCAGGAGAGAGCTTGGGCCTGAATATATATATGTGTGTGTGTGTGTGTGTGTGTGTGTGTGTGTGTGTGTGTGTGTATGCTAATTGTATATATATTATGTATAATATATACATATACATGTATACTAATTCAGATGTTACTGCTATTCCACCCCCTTGTTTCTGACAGTCTTCCTTTAATTCTTTTAATATATTTACAATTTAATTCATTTTGTTCTTTGAAATGTCTTCCTGTATTACACTGCATAATCATCAGAGATTTTATGCCAAATTTTTTTTTTTTTGCAAAAAAGTGGGGTATGACTATTATGTGAATCTTTTAAAAGATATTTATGCCAGTATTTCTTTAAAATCATTTATCACTTAACAGTCTCTGGTGCAAGATTAGGATGAACAGACTACTTGTGAATATACATTAAAATTGCATACTGTCAATGCCTATGCTGAGAATTCTAGGATCTCAGCTCAAGAGATAAATACGTATCCATATACCACTGTAAACACATTGCTTCTCTGTTTACCTTTTGAGCAGCATGACAAGCAGAATTATAAAATGCTATGAAAGGTTATAAACCAGTTTTTGGACTGAAAAAACTAGACGCAACAATTATTCAGTGAAATACGGTAGTTGACTTCCATCATTGAAATAGTTTTATCTTGGTATATATTATATATGTGTGTACATATATACACCCATATTTATATATACATACAATAATATGCACATATATGCTTATATATGATAGATTTATTTATTGTATTGCATTTCTTTTAAAACATTACTCATTATGTTTGTTCAGTAGTGACAGGGGCAAAAGACATAGAGCTGGAAAAGTTGTCCTGAGTGGAACTCATGGCTGCACGGGGATGGGGGGGAGGGGGAAGGAGGCCCTGGAGAAGGGGAGGGGAGCACTGAGGGCAGCAGCTGTGGCTTTTTTCACCCTACAGATAGGGTTTGGGAATTGCAGCTGTAGGGGATTCAGGAATTAGTGTGGGATTAAGGGTGAGAACAATGACCTCCTCACTGAAGGTGATGCTGGGGGTGGGGGTGGGGAAGCCTGATCTAGAGACCTAAGCCATGGACTTGGGTCAACAGGAGGCCTGAGATACAGAAACAGGTAGTTTGAGCTTGAGCAGTGGGTATGGAGGTCAGAGGTATAGACAGACAGACCTCAGTTCAGCAGAGGCTGCCATATATATTTGTGGAGATAGACCATCAGCCTAGTAGCTGATGATGTAGACAGTTAGCTGGCTTCTCAGGTGCTAAAGAGGAAAATTATGGGAATAGGGGGCTCAAGCCAAAATTGGCCAACATCTGTTTGAGACTAGGGTTGGGAAAGAGGAAGTAGGCAGTCCTTGTTGTGGTTTAGGCCTGCTATGCTCAGGTTAGTGGGAGGTAATGCGGACCCAACTGGCTGCTTCCAGTTGGGCAATGGTCCTTCCTTCTGTAAGAGCAAGCAAAGTGAGATTTTTGTTGTTTTCTTTTTGGAGTTCAGTTTCCCAGGCTCATTGAAAACATCTGAAGGATTGATCTCCTTTGAACCCTAATGTTTCACAGCTGTGCTGAGTCACATAGGTTTTTGTGCCTACTGACTCTGAGCCAATCAGGAGCCCCATCTTTGTGATATATACTGGGAAGTTAGTATTTTGCTTTGGGGGCTTGCTTATGAGGAGGACCTTTTGATTCCCTGGATGGGACTCTGAGTAGTCATTTGTTAAGACCCCTTCCCCCACTGCTACTGAGAGGTTTGTGCTCACCCATCTAGTCGTGTATATAAGTGGTTGTATTACTTTGTTGAGACAGTAGGGGCCTTGTCTGTTGAATCTCTGTGCTAATTTCTCTGCTTGTATTTTCTCTGTATTTTCTCCACATTCAGAGTGTTAACCTTCCACTAGTGAATGGCATATGTATTTAGTTAAAGGAAGATTGTCAACTCCTTTGAAGCTCTCTTTCCTTTATAAAGCAGATCAAAGAACCAGTGCTAACAGGACATCCTGGGTGTGCTAGGGTGCTTACTACTACACCTTCCTTGCTTCTTTCCTTCCTCTTTTCCCTCTATCAACATGGGGAATCATACCCTTACAGGTTGGTGTTCTATCCAAAGAGATATAAATTTTGATTGCTGAAATCTCACATGATCTTAGGGTTTGGGGGCTAGATTTTTTTCTCTTCCCTACTTATTGATTCTATCATTAAAAAAAACTGGAACAATTGACTCTTTTGTCCCATGTAATTTTATTTGTGATTTCTTGAAATGGGGCTCTAAAAAAATCAGCCTTTGCTAAAGTTCATTAGAATTCAAATGGAGCTACTTGACCACGCTTTAAACCCAAATTGCTCTTGCTTTCACAGACTGACCAAAATTGAGGTCAAACCTTGGTCATTGTTTGGGTTTAGATGACTCCAAGTGAGTCTAAATAGCAATTCTGTTCTAGTCAGAAACCCTGAGGGTCTTTCCCTTCCAGTTGTTGGTTTTTTTAGTAGGTAAACTAGGCCATCTTTTGCCTCATTTCTTACCTAGCCTTAATCATTGAATGGGTGCTGCCTCAGACAAACCGTGGCCTCAGAAAGACCTAGCTTAAGAAGTCCAAGGTCTTCCACTGCATCAGGGCCATCTCCAGTCATCCTGACCTATGTCTTGTTACTGGATTTGGATGACTGGAGGAGAGAGTGAGTCTGGTCACTTTGCACAGCTTTACCTCCAATTCACTTGAATATCATGGAATCATCCTCCTGATGTCATGGTCCTCTGAGAATGAAGGATGCCAGCAACAACAATCTTCTTTTCCTCCTTCCTTCCTTCCTTCCTTCCTTCCTTCCTTCCTAATAATTAGAACTGCCCAACAACAGGATGGTTGTGAGGTAATAGATTATCTGTCACTTTAGGATAAATCACACTAATAAAATAGAATATTAGAACTGACAAGAACTTTAATCCATGCCCTCATTTTACAGAGGAACAACTGAGGTCTAGAAAAGGGAGAAGAATGGTCCAAGGTCATGGTCTCCCCAGTGCTTCCCTTCTTTCTCTCCCTTACTGTCACTAGCCTCACTCATCTCCATGTGCATTTCTCTGAGGCCACATTTTATTCTCCTTAGTCAATCAAGTGGGAAATGACAATGAAAGAAGAAAATACCCTAATACTACACAGCAAAAAATGCCATGACTCCCTAATACCAAGGGTCATTGCCTCATCAGTTTAGAGCTGGAAGGGATGTTAGAGCTCAAGTCCAACTCCTCCAATATTTTTTGGTTGTTCGGTCATGTCTGATTCTTTTTTTTACCTCATTGTGAGTTTTTTTGGCAAAGACATTGGAGTGGTTGGCCATTTCCTTGTCCAGTTCATTTTACAGATAAGGAAACTGAGGCAAATAGCTCCAAGCCAGGCACTCCATCAACTTCAGCACCTAACTGCTGCCTCAGTTTACATCTGAGGATAATTAGACTGGAGGTTAAATGATTTGCCCAAGGTCACAGAGGTTGTAAGTAGTGGAGCCATTTAAATACAAGATGTTTGGGTCCAAACAGAACCTGCTTTCCATTATATCCCACTTAATTTTAGGACTAATCATTTCATTGACTCATATGTTAGTGCTGGGGACTTATTTTTCAGTTAGACATTCACAATCGATACTCCAAAACTCCCTTCACTGAAGCACCAGATGCCAACAAGTATGACTTGTACTTGTCACATAATAGTTGATATGTAAATGATGAAATATTACTGATGCATTATATATGTTATCATGAAATTTCCTCAAGGGAAGGAACTAACTCATATCTGTATTTGTATGCTTAGCGCTTAATATCATGCCTGGCACACAGTAGGTACATAATAATTGCATGTGGAATAAACAGTACCCTCTTGCATGATCATGTTGCTATGCTTGAGGTCACAGAATACTTCCAACAGATCAGAGCTAGAAGAGACCTCAGAGGTCCAAGTGTAACAGCAAGCACCCTAGTACATCCAGGATGGCCTGCTAGCAAAGGTTCCTAAGATCTGCTTTACTAAGAAAGATAGCTGTTTAAGGGATTAACAGTCTTTTGAAATTATATTCAGTAGTTCAGGGGGAAAGTTAGCACCCTGAACTTTAGAGAAAATATAAGCAGAGAAATAAAGACCAATAGATGGGTCTCTGCGGCCTGAATCAAAGCAAAATTGCTATACACTTTACATACATACCTGGATCAAGAGAACCTTTACATCTGAGTAGTAGAGGTTCTGATCATATGGCTACTCAGTCTCAACCAGGGAATCACAAGGTCCTTTTCATAAGTCAGCCTCCCAAAGCAAAATACCTACTCAGAGTACATATATACTTCTCAGATCCAGACGACATCACAACCCTCATGACTTGGTGCCTAATTAGAAATTAGCAAATTAGCAAAAGATTTGACAGCCTTTCTACAAGCAAGCTTCCCTTAATGGACTCCACCTGAGGTCTATTTATGGGTGGGGAAGATCTTAAATCCCATTAACATTACACCAACCCTTCTCATTTTACAGATAAAGAAACTAAGATCCCCAAAAGTTAAATGATTTTTTTCAAGTTCACCCAGGTAATAAATGACAAAGCTTGGAATTTAAAACTAGCTGGAATTTAAACCTAAAAAATTTAAACTTTGATCTATTGGCAGCTTAAGTGGGGCAGTGGGTAGTGCACTGGGCTTGAAGTCAGGAAGACTTATGAATTCAAATCTGTTTGGCTCTGCGCAAGTCACTTCACACTATTTGCCTCAGTTCCTCATCTGCAAAATGAGCTGGAGAAATAAATGGCAAACCACTTCAGTATCTTTATCAAGAAAACCCCCAAATGGGGTCTTGGAGAATCAAACATGACTGAACAACAACCTTTGACTACACATTCAGTATTCTTTTATAGGAATATCCATCAAAGAGTTATACCTGGAAAGGACCTCAGAGGTGTCTAATCTAATCCCTTTATTTTACAGAGGAAAAAACTGAGGCAAATGAAAGTTGTGAACTTGTCCAAGTTCATATAAACAATAAGCATTAGAGAAGGGGCTTGAACTTAGGCCTCCTGATTCCAGAACCAAGTTCTTTTCACTGACCCACATTAGACATGGTTTCTCTACCCTACTGAATTCACCATCTAAATTACCCAGAATGGCTATGCTTTTTTTTAAGCCAGGGGTGGATGGCTTTCTCTAAGAAAGTTCCTCCCCATCACTCAACCAAGGAAAAGCCTCTTTTCCTAGTGGACCTTCTTTAAAAGACCTTGAACGAGAAAGGGCAGGTGTGTCCAATCCTGGTTATCTCACAGACTAACCAAATGCTGGGGTCAAAGGGGAGAGTGACCTAACTCTTCCAGGACTTGAAGTTTTGACTCAGGCAGACCCCTAAGTGCATTAGATAAAGGGGTCAAAAAATTAAGTCTCCCTTTCCCCGTCAATGAGTTATTTTTGTGCTTGGGTGAACGGAAGGGCTGCTTTAGGAGGCTGGTGAGGGGAAAAAACCCCACCAGGCTTTTGTCCAGAGAAATGGCAGGCCCTTTCCATCTTTTTGTTAAAAAAAAAAAAGAAGAAGAAGAAAGAAAGAAAAAGAAAAAAAAGCCTTTCCTGGGCCTTCATGAGAGATGTGGGTTTTAAGGGTGACCTGAGGTCATACAGAGCTAATCAAGCGAAAACAATAAGAAAATTAGCCTGACCATCAGCAAGTATCTGAGGACTTTATCAAAAAGCATTAGAGATGGTCAGATTCACAGGGAGCAAACAGCAGAAGTCCAAGTCTGCAAGGTGGCTTTATGTGACCGGATTAAATTATTTATTCATTGTTAATTTATTTATTTATGTATGTGCAAATGACCTTGTGATGCAGGTGCTGAAGGGCTCCTGAAAGGCTCTACTTTTTTTTTAGAGCCAAGCCTAGAAGATTGGTCCATTTAACTCATTCTTTTCCTTAAGGCGATCAGTCACTGACTTTTATCTACGAGAGAGAAGAGGAAAAAAAAGTTTGTGTGTGTGTGTGTGTATACATATATAATATATATATATATATTATAGAGAGAGAGAGAGAGAGAGAGAGAGAGAGAGAGACACTGGGACTGAGGCAGAATTTGAGCAGGAATCAGGAAGGTCCAAAGCAGTTTTGTTTTATTCAGGATGCTGGACTGGGGAGCTGTGACCAGTTTAATTTCCCCCAAGTTAACAAATGAACGCGTATATCAATAAGTGAAAAATCCCTTGTTGGTGTAAACAGATGTTTTAAAAAACTGCTGGAGAGAACCCAGGAAATGCAGCCTTTCTCTTTCCCATTGAAAGTAAACAAAAGTTGACCAAAAAAAAAAAAAACCCCACCCACCCTTCAGGATTTAATAAATTTTACTAAAATGTCTGAAAGTTACATGTAACAGACGTTGTCTAATGGAGGCTTGATCTTGCAAGTATTAGAAACATTCTCTTTGTGATCCGTGGAGGAGATTTATCAACCTTTCTCTGCTTCACCCATTTTACTCTTCTTCTCATGGTCTTGTCCCAATAGGAAAAGTTCAGGATCTGCCACTACCCCTTATACAAGGGATCTGAAGCTTTAAATAAACCATTTCCCAGTAAATAGGGCCAGATATGTTGTGTGGGGTAAAGCTTAGGGTGAAATCAATAGCAGTCTTCTTTTCTTCAGGTTTAGAAAAGTGATAATAAAAGATGAAAACCCATCCTGTGTTTCTGCTGACCCGGCCCAACCAGGCACAGTGGGGACCCTGTGTAGGACATGACCCTTGGGGAGAAAAGGAACACAAGAACTCAGCATGGGTTTGAGAGGCAAGAAGTCACACATATTTGAAGCTGAGAGTATCACATCCAAGAAGACTCTGGGAGGAGGAAGACACAGTGGTTTTCATGTCAATTAAACTCTAGAGAAGAGACAGGATGGTCGGAAACATTCTATCACAGAGATCAGGTTCTGTTTTACACAGTGGGGCAATGGTATATCAACAACACATAAGCTGTGGAACTCAAAAGCTTATGCAAGTGAATGTTGAAAACTAAAAATAAATTAATTTATAAAAACAACATAAATTAGATGGTGCAAGATGGGGAAGGTTGGATTAGAAACTCAGCTGAAGTTGAGAGTGACAGCTTTTCTAAATGAGCTGAGAAGAATCAGATTCTTTCATTAGTTCAATTGTTCTCACTTCCTAAAATCTAACACAAAAATACTTTATTTCCCCAAACATCTGAGAGTTAAAAAAAAAAAAGAGACGGTAGGAATCACTGTATTTCAGTATTCAGAATTCAGATCTGAATTCATTCTCCCAAGGTTGAATATGAAGGGATGTCTAAAAAAATAAAATTAAGAGGTGAGAGAGAGGAATGTACTGGGAGAGGCAGAATGGGATAAATTATTTTACATAAAAGAGGCAAGAAAAAGCTTTTATAGTAGAGGGGGAAAGGGAGGACTTCAGGGGGAGTAAGTGAATCTTACTCTCATCAGAACTGGCTCAAAGAGGGAATAACATATACTCACTTAGATATAGATATCTATCTTACTCTACAGAGAGGTGGGAGGAGAAGGGGATAAGAGAAGGGGAGGTGGTGGTGATAAAAGAGAGGGCAGATTAAGGGAAGGGGTAGTCAGAAGCAAAGCACTTTGGAGGAGGGACAGGGTAAAAGGAAAGAATAGAACAAATGGGGAGATAGGATGGAGGGAAATATAGTTTGCAATAGTAACTGTGAAAAAAATTTGAAGCAAGTTTCTCTGAAAAAGGTTGCATTTCTCAATCACATAGAAAACTGAGTCAAATTTACAAAAATAAGAGCCATTCTCTAGTTGATAAATGATAAAATATATAATTTTCAGATAAAGTAATCAAAGCTACTCTAACTCACTATTCATTGGAGAAAACAATTATGAGGTATTACTGATGAGGGCTGGAAGGGGGGTGGTGAGACCCTCACAAAGACTAGGGTACCAAGGGTAGGCTGCCTGGAAGGAATTCATGGACTCAAACATTGTTAAGGTCAAGGTAAAGATTTATTATGCTTTTCACTGGCAAGAGTTCTTAGGGAACCTGCAACCTTAGAAGGGTAGAGGTAAAGTTTATATAGGATATTCCATAGTAAAACATGTTTCAAATATGCTAACTAGGTGTTTTGGGGTGAGATTATGAAGTGGCTAAGGAGTGATCAGTTCTTAAAGGAACATGAACTTTTGGTATCTACTGTGCAGGTATTCTACCCAGAGTTCATCAGGAAGTAGCCCAAGAGGGGGCTACCTGGAGGTGTGGTTTTAGGCTTGAAATGTCACTAAGTCAATTAATGGCCAGGGCTGGCTCAGAAAAACCAGGCTGCTCTCATCAATGTCTTGTTAGACAAGATAAATGTGAGGGCGTATAGGTATGTCCAAGTCTAGGATACATATGATCAGTTAGTGAGTAGTAAATGTTGTTATGACCTAGTACACAGCCAGTTCAGCCAGTGCACAGCTGGTTCAGACTAATACGTTCTATAGGTGTAGCTAGCTGCTGCATCAGAAAGGGAGATAATGGTTGTTGCTGGGGCAGGCTGTGTCCTTGGGCTGGAGAGAAACTGCCTGGGAGAATGTTTTGAGGCTAGGCAGAAATGTGATTTTTAAAAAGAAATGTGATTTTAGAATTGGGGTCCAAGCACATGCACCCAAGTACCCCATCACTATTATTTTGGTTATTATTACTTATTAGATTGGCTAATAGGACAGAAAAGGTCAATACAAATGTTGGAGGGGATGTTGGAAAAATGAGATGGTGGAGTTGTGAACTCACTCAACCATTCTGTAGAGCAATTTGAAACACAAATTGAAGTATACTTTATTTCACTATTTTTCTTGAGGTATTTTTTCTATATTTTCTTTCACAATATGACTAATATGGAAACGTTTTACATGGCTACACATGTATAACCTGTATCAAATTGTTTGCCTTCTCAGTGATGGGGATTTGGGAGGGAAGAAGAGAGAGAATTTGTAACTCAACATTTTAAAAATGAATGTTAAAAATATTTTGCATGTAACTGGGTGAAAACAAAATACTAAATAAATTTTTTTAAAATTCCAAAATGTGGACACAGAGTAGAACACGAATTATTGACTTAAACCACAACAGAAACCATATCCATACTGAGTTCAGATCTTATTATTAACCAAAATAAAAACTATACAACCATATGCCAACTTTCCCATCCATATATACTTTTTGAGAATAATCTATGCTTGCAATGAGTGTATCCTTGAGTAGTAAATAAGAAAAGAATAAAAAGGGTTTTGTAAGTGATAGTTCACCATCAATTACATTTTTATGGTCACATTATTGAAGTATGTAGAGAATACAAGATCCCATTGTACTTAAATACCATTCACAGAATCACAGAATTTTAGAATTAGATAGGATCTCATTTTTATCCAATCTGTGCCTGAACAGAAATTGCCTCTCTAACATCCCCAGCAAATGGTCTTTCAACCTCAAATGAAACCTTCCAGTGATGAGAGACACATTATCTCCCAAAGTGTCCTATTTCACTTTTGGATAGCTCTAAATGTGGAGAAGTTTTCCATTACATCTAACTAAAACCTGCCTTTTTTGGAAATTCCTTCAAAGTATTCTACACAATCAAACTTTCTAGGAAAGAGTTCAAAGGCAGTTTTTTGAGATTCCCGCCCCCCAAGACGTATTTGGTGGTGGGGAAGAGGTGAAGGAGAGTTAGGATTTATTATTTCATTGGTATGGGGGGCTCCCACCTCCATGGTGATCTTCGTGTATTTCTTGTGTTACAAAGTTAAGTCATTGTCCCATGGTCCCATGGACAACTCTGTATCAGAGATAGAACTTGAAACTAAATCTTCCTGACTCCAAGGTGGGCCCTTTAACCAATATGGTGCCCTGTCCCATACAGTTCATATTTTTATTATATAATTGGACTTAGCAAAGGAACAAAGTCTAGTACAATCCTAGGCTTGATATGAAAACAGTTTCAGCTTCCTATGAACTGAATACACTGGTGAAATCCTGGTGGCAACCAGGAAACATGTATTAAGCTAGTGATGAAGGATAGTTACTGACTGCTGCATAAACTAAGCCCTTGCAGTATTAACTATAGTCATATGAGCTGGCAAGGTCTTCTGAGTACTTCTGGCATTAGCCATCACACCCTAGCAACAGAGCCATAACTAAAATGGGATCACAAGGGCCCTCGTTGCGGGAACAATTTGGAGGGTGCTGACAGCACCATCCTGGGCAAAGCTTCTTCCACCACATAACAGACTTTAATACAAGTTATCTTATCAAAGATGGCATTTAAAGGCCAAACACTGTACTGGGCAATTATTTCAATGCATGAAAAAGTATCCCAGTATATTACATAGGATGGAACAACTGGGGACTTGAGATTTGAATCACACCAAGTGCCACAGTCTTTCTTTTTTTAATTAAAAAAAGTTTTTCATAACTTTTGTTTTCATATGGTCTCCATTTCCCAATATATCTCTTCTCTGTCTCCTACCCAGACAGTCATCCCTTAAGTGAGATTCTTAACAGAGAGTTCATGTGCTTTGAAAAAATATCTTAATAACTGTATGCTAGTATAATTGGATTCTTTGTAATCCTGTGCATTTTATTTTAAATTAATTTTTAAAATTTTAATTAAGTGCTTGTTTAATGTGTTATTTATGTTAAATTACTTTAAAACATCATTCTGAGAAGGGGTTCAGAAAACATTATTCTAAGGAGTCTCAGAACCTTCCACTCTGAAAAAATTTTGTGTTAGGTTGTACTCAACCTAACACACAAAAAAAGATTAAGAATGCCTGCCTTGTAATAATTAATAATAATAAATATTCATTATTTATTTAATATAATAAATATTTTAAGAGGTTAAAGGGGGAATTGATTCAACAAAATTAACCAGCACATCAACCAAGTCCGACAGTATATGCAGTGTTCCATGCTTATATCACTGTGGCAGAGGGAGGAAGGTTAATTCTCACTTCAGGTCATATCATTATAATTACCTAGTTTGCTTTCAATTTTGTCCTTGTTATAGTAGCTGGTCTTATTCATTATGCGCTAGTAGTAGCTTATCACCTGTAGAAGTGGATGCAATGATCAAGAATTACTATAATAATCCATAAGAATGAATTTTGAGCATGCTGCAAAAATCAAGAATGCTGTAAGCAATGTTATGATATACTTAGCAAAGTTTATTCACTGTACCCCCTGCATACTGAAATACTTGGACTAATCATGGTTTCATCCATGAAGCTATAGTACTCCCCTTACAGTGCCTTCCTTGGTCAATGGTATAATGCATAACCACACCATAATTACCTGATAGTCAACCCTTTGGTGATGAAATTTACTAAATATAAGTAGATTGGTTCTCAGGTGACATGGACCATTACTTAACCTGTACTTGAAGCTACTCCAGGACCTACTAGTAGTTAGGAGTGGGGGTGCAGGAGATAAGGAGGGTGAGAAATAGAAATTTGCTGGGAGAATCATCAAGCAATGCAGGTATGCAGGCTTCCAATAGATAGAAAAACTGAGAAGCAATGGAAATCCCATGCTGGCATCACAAAAGATGAAGCAAATTCAGTGCCTAAGAGAATCACCTCATATGAGCTAAGATACAGAGAAAAGCCAAAGGACAATCCTCCAAAGCTGATGGAGCCCCAAGAACCTGAGAAAAGGTGAGATAAGTGTACCAGGACATGGAAGTCATCCCTCAGTGTCATCCCTTGAGTGTGTAGGTGGGTGGAATCTCTCCAAAATTACCTGTGATCTCTTAATCCCAATCAAATGGTCTTTTTTTGTCCTCATCCCTCCCAAATCATCTACTGCATTTGATATCATCTACCACCCTCTCCTCCTGGATACTCTTTCCTCTCAGGGCTTTCATGACACTTCTCTCTCCTATCTCATAAAATCCTAGGTACTGAAGTCTAGAGTCAATGCTCTGAAGAAGCCATCAATCACACTTAGCAATCTCCTGTCTGGGCACCTTTGCACAGGCTGACTCGTATGCCTACAATGCCAGATCAAGTCAATGTCCTACTTCCTTCCTGGTACCCATTCTAGAAGGACTCATTCAGAGGTGGACACACAAACTCATACAAGTGATCAGATGCATATCTCCTCCCCACCCTCTCTCAGCTAAGGACTTCGCTGAGAAAATAGAGGATATTCAACATGAGTACTTTCTTCTTCCCTTCTCCTCATATCAAAAGCTCTTGACATAATTCCCCAATCTTTCTTAATTTCCCCAGACTCTGCCAATGTGGCCACCTTTGTCTCTACCAAGGCCAACCTTACCTGTGTTCTTGATCCCATCCTCAATCATTCTCTCTCTCTGCCTATTCCTCTTCTCTCTTTCTCTCTCTCTGTCTTTTTGTCCTCTGTCTCTCGTATCTCTGTTTCTCTCTCTGTCTTTCTCACCCTGTTTCTGTCTCTGCCTCTCTCTGTTTCCCTTGGTCTGCCTCTCTCTCTGCCTCTTTGTCTCTGTCTCATCTCTCTCTTTTTGTGTCTCTGTCCTCTGTCTCTCATCTCTCTTACTCTCTCTAACTCTGTCTTTCTCACCCTGTCTCTGTCTCTTTCTCTGTCTCTGTTTTTCTGTCTCTTTCTGTTTCTATCTCTCTGCTTCTCTATCTCTGTATCTCTGCCTCTGTGTGTCTCTGTCTCTCTCATTTTCATACTCTTCCTATCTAATGGTTTTTCCCCTACTGCCTTCAAATATATCCATGTAGCCCACACCCTTAAAAAAAAAACCCTCACTAAGCTCTAACATCCCTTTACTATGTCATTTTATATCTCTTCTCCTTTTCTCATCCAAACTTCTGGAAAAAAGCTGTCTATTCATTGCCTTCACTTCCTTTCTCACTCATCTCTCAACCTACTGCAGTCTGGCTTCCAACCTCATCACTGGTCTGAAACTGCTGTCTCCAAAATTACCTGTGATCTCTTAATCCCAATCAAATGGTCTTTTTTTGTCCACATCCCTCCCAAACCATCTGCTGTATTTGCTACTGTTGACTACATTCTCCTCCTGGATACTGTCTCCTCTCAGGCTCTTCCCTGATTGTCCTTTGTATCTAGAGGTTCTTTTTCTGCCTCCTTTGCTAGTTTATTATCCACATCACACCTTTGTGAATTATTTACCAATGGTCTGTCCTGGATCCTTTTCTTTTTTCTGCCTCTACTCTCTGATTGGATGAACTCATCAGCTCCCAAGGATTTAAATATCATCTCCCTGTCTATGGCATCAAATGCATTTTGGACATTTTGAACTGAATGTTCCCAAGACAAACTCAACATTTCCAAAACAAAATTTCTGATCTCTTTTCCCCCAAATCCACCCCACTTTCAAACTTCTTTATTTCTGTTGAAGGTACCACCATCTTTCCAGTGTCCCAGGTTTATAACCTCAAGCTTATCCTTAACCCTATGCTATCCCTTACCCCACATATCCAAAAAGTTGCCAGAATTTACCATTTCTACCTCCACAACATTTCTCACATCCAATTCCTTCTGTCTTATTATTTTTGTTGTTGGAGGCAAACAGGGTTAAGTGACTTGTCATGCTGCTAATAAGGCTGGATTGGAACTCAGGTCCTCCTGACTCCAGAACCAGTGCTCTATCCACTGTACCACCTAGCTGCCCCCCTTTCCACCATTCATATAGCTACCACCTTAATCAGGCCCTTCTCATCTCTCAGCTAGGTTATTTCCACAGCCTTCTTATGGATCTCCCTTCGTCAAATTTCTTTCAATTTCAACCCATCTTTCATGTTGCTTATTTTTCAGTCACATCTGACTTTTCATGACCCCATTTGGGGGTTTCCTTGGCAGAGATATCAGAATGATTTGCCATTTCCTTCTCCAGCTCATTTGACAGATGAGGAAACTGAGGCAAATAGGGTTAAGTGACTTGCCCAGGGTCACACAGCTAATAAGTGTCTGAGGCCAAATTTGAACTCAAGAAGATGAGTCTTCCTGCCCCCAAGTCCAGCACTCTCTACCCTGGACCATGTAACCAAAATGGTTTTCCTTGGGTACCAAACTAGCCACATCTTTCTCCCACTCAATCAACTCCAGTAATTGTTGCCTCTAGAATTAAATATGAATTTCTCTGTTTAGCGTTTAAAGGCTTTTGCAATCTGGTCACAGTCTCTTTTCAGTGTCATTGGACATTTAAGCTTTACAATCCAACCAACCTGGTCTTCCTCCTCTGTCTCACATACAATGTACAATGTCCCATCTCTGTGCCTTTCCACTGGCTGTCCCACATATCTGAAATATACGCCTCCTTCCTCTCTGCCTCACAAGACCCCTCACTTCAAAATCCGGCTCTACCAGTCCCTTCTACAGGAAGCTTTTCCTGATTCCTTCAACTATTAGAGCCCTTCCTTCCAAACTACCTTAAATGCTTAACTTCATTTTTATTCCCTTTATATTTATTCCACATAAATATGTATATGTGTGTGTTCTTGTTGTGTCTCTTATTAGGGTGTAATGTTTCTGCCAGTAGGCATCGTTTCATTAATTTTATTTGTGTCACCAATGTCTGGCACACAGTAAGTGCTTAATTAAATGTTCATTGACTGATCAACAAATGCAAACATTTCATTATACAAAGATGAACAAGAAAGACTATATAGGAATCTACACTATAGACTCCTATTGCAAAGAGTTTTTTTAAACCATGTGTTAAGTTTAATAAAATAGTAATACACTTTCTTTTTTATTTTGTCTTTCTTTCTCATGGTTTCTCCCACTCATTATAATTCTTCTTTGCAACATGACTCATGGGAAAATATGTTTAATAGGAATGTATGCGTGGAACCCATATCAGATTGTATCCCATCTTGGCGAGGGAGGAGACAGGGAGGAAGAGAAAATTTAAAATTTATGGAAGTGAATGATGAAAATGAAAAATAAATATATTAATAAATTGGAAAAATAGTAATACAATTTTAAAAATTCGATTTTAATTTATTTTTTCAGCTCTAGATTATCTTCCTCCCATCTATTCCTTCTTCTCCCCAAGAAAAACGAAACCTGCAATGACCAGAAACATTTTTTTATATGAGTTTATTCCCTTGTTTTTATGTGAGTGATCTGGCTGAGGAATCAGTTCCTTCCTTGAAACAGTATCTCTTGGTACTTTGTAGACCTCCATGTTAAGCACCTCCATGTTAAGCGCCTCCTGTGGGGGCCCCATTGAGGAGGATATGCCCCAGATTCAATCCCTTCACATTTGGTTTCTATCTGATCTACTGATTTTCTACTTCTTTTTCCCTATGGTGCCAGCCAGTTTTGTTGCTTGGCATTTAGCGGTGAGCATAGCTCTAACTTCTTGCCAGAATCTTTCTTATTATTAGTTGTGACAAGTTCATGCTGCTAACAAAGGGAACTTCTTATCTAAGCAACTTAGGGTAACATCTGCCCTTATGTACAACATGTCCAGAGGATGGAGAAACCTCAGTAGGAGTCCAGGTAAAGCTTCATTTTCCGGAGATTATTCTAGAAGAGTTGTGAGACACATATACAGCTATGTCAAAAATGAATCCACTGGCTAGAGACCATAAACTGAGATAACCTCTAGCCCAGGCAAGAGGCCCACTGAATCAGACCAACATGAGCTTGGAAGGGTGTACCATATAGGTTGGGCACAGATAGTCCATTTGAACATTTGAAGTGGAGATGTCTTTAAATTTGCCTATCTCATGTTTCTTTTGAGCTACTGCAATTCTACTGTGGTAAGATTTTTCATTGTCCTCTCACCACTGAAAGAAGGGTGGTATTTTGTTTTCGAGGAGAAAGGGTAAGTAGAGGCCTGGGTTTTTCTCCCATGGGTCAAGCTGAATGATGGGAAGCCCAAGTCAGAGAACTAAGGCAGTGGCAGCAAAAAACCACGGGCTGTTGCTGATAAACTGTAGTGTGATGGCCGTTGACTCGTCAGCACTGTGGGTAGAAGAAAGAACAGCATCCCTGTGGTCCTCATTTCCTTCTGTGCAGTAGACCTGTTCTCAGTATATCTGCTGTCACTTTGGGCCTTTTGTCCTTCTCCTCTATGTTAATTTACTGCTCACTCTTTAAGGCTAGTTTTTTGCTCACAAGCAGTTTTTTTATTTCTTGGTTACTTGTGGGTTAGAGCTGTCTCAGAAACCTGAAAGTATCCACATGTAAGAACTTACTGTATCATATCATTTCTAGGGGAAAATGAATTGGATCCCAAACGCAAGAATGGCAATTGATTGAGTCAATCAATCAATGACCCTATCTCACTTAAAGTAAGTGATAAGACACTACCAGGGGTAGGGAACCTGTGGACTTGTAGGTCCTTGGATGCAGCCTTTTGACTGAGTCTAAGTTTTACAGAACAAATCCTTTTATAAAGGGGATTTGTTCTGTGAAGTTTGGGTTCAGTCAAAGGGCAGCATTTGAGGACCTTGAGGATCCCCAGGACCCCCCAGGATCCCCACCCCTGCACTATACTCTAAGACCTTAATCAGATGAGAACACTTCTTTTTGGAACTTATTAATCAAAATCTTTGAAGTAAGTGAGGAAGAGTCATCATCAGTTTATATATCCTTGAATGTCATTGGAGCAGCATTGCACAGGACGTGTTCAGACTGGTCAAACTTGGTCACATTCTATGAATTTCATGTAAAATAGCAAAAACAATTCAGAAACCAACCATTAAGTGTCTAGAAAGAAGGAGTCAAACATCTGAGAAGGAATGATTTTGGGGAAAGGAAAAGAGAGCCAGTTCCAGCCTCAGCCTCAGTCTTGATCACCTCCACCCTGAGACCACTTGGCTGGAGGAGAACCTTCTGAGCATCCGAAAGAGGATTTGGACTTCTCTTTAGTGTCCTATCAATGTTCCCAGAGCTGGTGATGGTAGTATCTATATCAGGAGCCAAGGAGAGATTGGACAGGGTAAATAAAGTAGATTGATGATTCTTCAAGCAGTCAGGCAGACATTATCCCTAAAGGGATCTTCATGGACATCCTTGGAAAGGCTTATCAGCAACCTCTTTGCTACCTCTTTGCTACATGTGCTATATGCTTGAGCCTTCTTTCCTCTGGAGTCTGTATGTAACTGCAGGAGAGTGGGTCATAAACATTTGGGGGAGCATTTTATGCCAACTGTTCTGTATTATTATAACTGTTGTTCAGTTGTTTCAGTTGTGGCTGACTCTTCCTGACCCCATCTGGGGTTTTCTTGGCAGAGATACCAGAATGGTTTGCCTTTTCCTTCTCCAGCTCATTTGACAGATGAGGAAACTGAGGCAAACAGGGTGAAGTAACTTGCCCTGAACCACACAGCTACTAAGTGTCTGAGGCAAGATTTGAACTCAGGAAGATAACTCTTCCTGACTTCAGGTCCAACACTTGATTCACCATGCCCTCTAGCTGTCCAACATTCGGTACTATACCACATTGCTATTATACCATCCATTACCTAAGTAACGCTAAGTCTGTTTTACTAATTGATATCAATGATAATCATGGGAGTGGGGTACTATTCTTGTGGGGGCTTATCAGAGAAAAACACTCCAGACAGATATACCTGAGCTCTGAGGACCCAAACTGCCAATGGGTATAGTGTTGACAAACTGAGCCTAGAATCTATATAAGCTGTATAACCAATGAAATTTAATGATCTTTTGAAACACAACATATCTATTAAGATTAGAACTGCTTATATTTGGAATACAATGGGATAGATACTCATAGCCTGTGAAAGGGAAGTGGAAAAATGATGTTGAAAAAGTTATGACAATCAGGGAGGAGAGGCAGAGTTGATCTGTTGGCTCAGGAAGGCAGCAACTAATCCTCATGAGGCCACTAGTTCCTCTCCACTAAGACACTGTCTAGGGGCAGCATAGACAATCAAGGAGAGCCTGGACCTCTGGCCTGGGTGTTTCTTGAAAAGGCAAATATCTGTATATGGGAAAAGACAAAGAGAGATCTTTTCAGGATAGAATTGCTCTAGGGAAATCTTTTCAGGAGAATCTGTTCCTTAAAGTTTCAAAAGGTGGACCTAAATATCATAAAAGGTGATAAAATTAATTGATAAACATTTATTAAGCACCTACTATCTGCTGGGCATTGTGCTAAGTTCTGGGGATACAAAAAAAGACGAAAAAATAAGTCTGCCTTCAAGGAGCTTATAATCTAATGGGATAAATTAATAAAGATGAAATTAACTGAAATTGTTTAACAAGAGATGATTTATCAACAATAATAATGGTTCACAATTACCTAGCACTTTAAAGGTTAAAAGAATACTTTCCTTACAACAAAGATCTGAGGTTGGTTGTATGTGCATTATGATCTCCTTGCTAGTGGGGAAAATGACTTTCTTAACAGCGAAATGATTTTTCCAAGGTTACTACTAGTAGTAATGCTATACAAGGTGGTAATGTGAAAAAGAAAGTACTTAGTGGCTTTGGAGTTAGAGGACCTGCATTCATAGTCCTCATCTGCAGTTTATTAACTCTGAGACCTTGAACAATTTGATTAATCTCCCCTGGATCTCAGTTGCCTCCTCTGTAAAATGAGGCTATTGGACTAGACAGTCCTCTGAGTCCCTTTTAGCTCTGTGTCTATGGGTCTATGAATAGTCTAAGTATGAGAAAGGACAATCCAGGATAGGGATTTTTGTCTTTAAGTTCCTGGCCCATAGCATGATGCCTTGTACTTACTAGATATCTATTAAATGGAATTGAATTATTGAATTATATAATGCAGAGCAAAATGACCAACTTTTCTTCATGTTTACTACAGACAGAACAAAATAAAAAGGGGTTGTGTAAGACTTAGTTGAACTAAAAGGAGGGTTTGTTTGTTTGTTTCTAGAAGTTATTGAACCCTGCAAATAGTTAAAGAGTAGAATTATATACACTTCTCTGAAAGTTTATGCCATATATTTAAATGAGGTATGAAACTCAAGACTCTCCCGACCGTGTTGTTCAATCTTTTTTTTTTTCCTAGTGTAGGTTAAAGAGTACTGAACCTAAAGTCAAGAAAGTTATTGTTCAGTTGTTTTTCAGTTGTGTCCAGTCCTTCATGACCTTATTTGGGGTTTTCTTGGCAAAGATACTGGAGTGGTTTACCATTTCCTTCCCCAGTTCATTTTCGAGGTGAGGAAACCGAGTCAAACAGGGTTAAGTGACTTGCCCAGAGTCACCTAGCTGGTAAGTGTCTGAGGCAAATTTGAACTCATGGAGATGAGTCTCCTTGATTCCATGCCAGCACTCTATCCACTGCCCCGCATCTACCTCCCCACCTCAGGATCACACTAATTCAATTACCTCTCAACATCCTGGACATTTACCCACTTTCCTCTTGTTCTGAAAATAATGTAAATACATTGACTGTAAGTTCTCTTTATTCTAATTTATGACTATCTTTCTTACACAGTGTATAAGTTTAGATGCCAATTAGTTTAATGGCACGTGTAGATAGATTCTGAATAAATGAATTTTGTTTAAGTAATAGTGATGAGAGAGAGCCTGCCTCAGAGTTGAATTGGGAAGACTCGAATTCAAATCCTACCTCTGACCTACCTCTGTGTGATCCTGGCTAAGACGTTTAAACTTTCAATACTCCAGGCAGCTTTAGAAAGCAAGAAGCTGCAGAACTGTTGCTGACCTACTTTGGTGAGGGGGACTTTCCTTACCAGGAGTTCTTCACACCAATGATGTCAAACTCAAGGAGAAATGGGGGTCACTAATCCATATATAAGGATCCCTGTGAGGACATATTGACTTAGAAAGCCACATATTGATTTTATCTATATTCTATTGTATTCTTATTTCATTCATCCATTTATTCATTTTTATTTATTTTACTAATTATTTCCCAATTACATTTTAATTTGGTTCTGGTACCACCGGACCTCATGTTTGACACTTTTGTACCACACCAAAGAAATCACAGGTCCAGACCAAGACAAAAATTGTTTATAATATTACCATTACCATTAGCCGTACAGGACAGATGAATATTTGTGCCAATGTCCTTAATTAATAATTGTTCTAACATGGTAATTTATTTCACTGATGGGAAGTGTGTGTAATCATTCTGTGGGAACTGAATTTCTTAGGTGCGATTCCCAATTCAGCCACCACATTTTATGACTGTGGGAAAGCCCCTTGCAGACGTGGTTTAGTCTTTTCTCCAACTAGTCTTCTTCAGCGAATGAGAAAGAAAAAGAAAAAGGCTCAGGAATAAATATGAAAGCAACAGATGAGTGCACCATATTGTCTTAAGATTTGCTAAAATCCCAGAAGCATCTTCTGGAATAAACTGTCACATGTAAATGCTTTGGATGAACTTTTGCACACAAAACCCGTGATCCCTGGAATGGCCAATGTCAAAAGGGAGTTGGCACAGAATTATCCTAAGACTTTTAATAGACCTATTTTGAAACTGATCCCACTAGACTGCATCTGAAACCTTGTCAAAGGGCTTGCAGGGACAGACTCCAAGGTCATTCCTCTAAGAGTGCCAAGTGTGACAGTGGGGGAAGCCAAGGACTCCAAAGTTGTCCTGCCTTTGGGCAGGTCTGAACTCCAGCCTCCTACTTTCATACATTTGACCTCAACTGGTCCTTTCTCTCTCCTAGCCTGCACCAATATCTCCAAAGAGTACTCTGGAGATGCAAGGGCAGTCAAGGGGGAAGGAGGGTGGCCCTGTTGGCAACCTCAGGTGTCGGGAGGCCAACAAAGTCATTCTGAAGAGGATCAAATTTACTCTGACATTCTGAGGACCAATGGCCCTGTCATGGGAAACATTCTCGATTCCTGGAAACAGCTCTGGGTTCTTGCTGCTGTTCTCTGAATGTTATTTCATCAGTCAGCAAGAAATGATTGAACATGCCTAATAGTAGCTGTAAAATAAGTAACCAGGACAGGAAAGAAAAGGTCCACTGTGACCTACACCAAGTGAAATGGTATTTTCTATTAGGTAAAATGACTGGTGACATTTATAGCATTTCATCTTTATGGGTACCATCAACTTTTTTCTCCATAGAAATCATACAGCCTTTGGTTTTTTTTAAATGAATTTATTTTCAATTTTCAAAAAATCAAGTTTCTCTTTCTCTTCCCCCCTCTCATTGACAAAAAAAAAATAAGAGGAACAAAATCCTTGTAACAGATATGCACAGTCAAACAAAAAACAAATTTCCTCATTGATCATGTCCAAAAAATACATCTGTCATTCAGTAACTTCAGAAATGGATAGCATGGAATCAAAGTTTGTCTTTAGAATGTTGTTTTTGCATAAATTGTTCTCCTGGTTTTGCTTATTTCATTCTGCATCAGTTCATGTGCTAAGGATTCAAATATCCATGGAAGCCAACTTGCTGGGGATAACCCTCTCCAACTTGAGCTGAGTTGGTTTTCCGACTCTTCATGACTCCATTTGGGGTTTTCTTGGCAAATATACTGGACTGGTGTGTCATTTCCTTCTCCAGCTCATTTTCCAGATGAGGAAACTGAGGCAAAAAGAGTGAAGTGACTTGCCCAGGGCCACGCAGCTACTAAGTGTCTGAGGCCGGATTTGAATTCAGGTTTTCCCAACTCCAGGCCCAGCCCTCTATCCATTATGCCACCTAGCTGCCATGGATGTCCCATAGGTATCTCAAATTCAGCATGCCCCAAACAGAACTCATTAGCTTTCCCCAAAACCTTCCTACTACCAATCTTTCAAGCATTCAGATGTCATCCTGGACTCCTTACTTGCACTCCCTTCACATATTCAATCAGTTGCCAACTCTCTCAGATATGTCCCTTCTGTCTACTCATATGCCTACAACCCTAGTTCAGGCCCTCATAACCTCTTCTCTAGACTATTGCAATAGCTTCCCAATTCCTCTCCTTGCTTCAAATTCCTTCCTCCTCAAATCTATCCTCCACACAGTTGTTTGAGTGATTTTTCTTAAAGTACATCTCTAACCAAATCACCCTTTGACCCCTAAACTCCAGAGGCTCCCTATTATTACCTTGAAAATAAAATGTAAACTCTGTAATTCTAATTCTAATTCTTCACAATGCATCCCCATCCTACCTTTGTGGTCTTATACTCTATGGCCCAGCCTTACTAGACTATTACTGTCCCTTACACCTATCTCCATGCCTTTGAACCAGCCATCTCCCATTCCTGGAATGTTTTCCTTTCTGTATCCTCGTATGATCCCTGACTTCCATTAAGATTTAGTTCAAATGCCACATCCCATAGGGGGGATTTTTCCTGTCCCCTCTCTCCTCTGTAAAGCTAATTTCCACCTTTTCTGTATGTATCTTGTATGTATTAATTTATGTCTATGTTGTCACCCTCATTAGCATGTAAACTCCATGAAGGAAAGGCTTTTACTTTTTGCTTTTTCTTTGTTTCCCCTTCACTTAGCCCAGTGCCTGATCCATAGTAAGTGCTAAATAAATGTTTGTTGATTGACAAAGTATCCAGTGTGACCTGCACACCACCATGTGACACCTTTGAGTAAGACCTTACTGGAGTGATTACTAATCAATCTTTCAAATAAATTGATGTTTCTTTTCATCTGCAACACCTCATTAAAGCTTTTCTTGTCCATGTGTTTAGACGGAATTTCACATAATACTTCTCCAGTGTCACTGAGACTAGCAAAGGAAGCCAGAAAGCTCTCACTTGGTACGTTTGTAAACAGAAGTTTACCCTCAGGTGACATAGCACATGTTAAGAGAATTAACACAAGATATTATTCCGTGAATAGAAAAGAAATTGGTTACTAATTGGAAAAGTATGAAACGCTCCTTACTTTCATTTCCTGCCTTGAGTGATACCATTGAATAGACATGGTTAGTTTTTAGAAAATGAGAAGGAAAGTGGGGCCCAAAATTGATTTATTCAGGAGACTCGGGTAAATGAAGCTATTTTCCAAGAAGTCATTTGGTCTTAGTTTTAAAAGCTGATGTAAAATACCCCTTGGGATGATTGTTAAATATCTCTCTACTGACCCTCTAGCCAAGGGCTGCTCACTTCAGTTAACAGTTCTCCCAGGAGATCTCCTTACAGTCATAGAATTATAGAGCTGAAAAGGGCTTCTGAGACCAGCCAGTCTAGTCCATGTTTTTTATAGATGGGGTCACTGAGTCTAGAAAGGAAGAGTTATTTGCCTAGAGTTCCATATCTCCTATGCCAACTAGTTTTCTTGAAATGATGATTTAATACATTGGGGAGACATTCCCTGTTATAAAGAAATATCCTGAAATTTCTCCAACGTAAGTTCAAGCTTTCTGCCTCATGGGAGGACTGAAAGAGAAGTCTTGGGATGAGATAAAGACATCTGAATAGTCAAATAGTCTGGGTCTGGATGAACAAGGCTTATATTGGAGCTTGACTATCTACTTGTATACAAATAGAGGATAAGAAACTTCAATTTGTCACAATTACCCTTCTTTTTCTCTTTTCAACCAACAGAGTTCAGCTAAACTCCTCAAACACTCATAAAAAATAGGCAACGTGAGGTGCACTTGGAAGAGAGAAGGGGGTGGGTTGAAAGAACGAGGGATGACACATCCTTTTTCTCCCCTATTGGATTTAAATTTCCTCTTTTCACTAATTCACCATGCAATGTTTTATCACTAACAC
This sequence comes from Notamacropus eugenii, assembly GCF_028372415.1. Taxonomy (NCBI): domain Eukaryota; kingdom Metazoa; phylum Chordata; class Mammalia; order Diprotodontia; family Macropodidae; genus Notamacropus; species Notamacropus eugenii. The sequence goes on from NC_092878.1 coordinate 103,906,889, forward strand.
CTGCAGACTGGGAGGGAGAGCTCCAGCAATATATTAATTTTTACATGATTCCACTGCAATGAAACATCTGGATGATCTGTGGAATTTTGACATGATTTTTAGTATGGTATTTAATTTTTCCCAATTACAATACAGAGACAATTTTGACATTCATTTTTTAAAAATTTTGAGTTTCAAATTTTTTCCTTCTCTCCCCTCTCCCTGAAAGGATTAGCAAATTGATATAGGTTTATATATGTGCAATCATGTAAAACATTTCTCTTTTAGTCATATTGGAAAAGAAAAAAACCACCAAAAAAGTGAAAAAAAAATATGCTTTGATCTTCATTTAGACTCCACCAGTTCTTTCTGTGCATGTGGATAGCATTTTCCTTAATGAGCTCTTTGAAATTGTCTTGGATCGTTGTATTGCTGAGAAGAGCTAAATCATTCATAACTGATCATCATATACAACTGCCATTACTGTGTACCATATTCCCCTGCTTTTTTCATGAGTTCATTTAAGTCCAGTTTTTTCAGAAAATCCACCTGCTCATAGTACAATAGTATTCCATTACATTCATATATCACTCCTTCTTCAGTCATTCCCTAATTGAGTATCCTTCCAATGTCCAATTCTTTGTCACCACCAAAAGAGCTGCTAAAAATATTTTTGTATGAATAAGTTGTCTCTGTCTGTCTCTGCTTCTGTCTCTGTCTCTGTCTCTCTCTCTCTCTCTGGAATATAGACCTAGTAATGGTATTACTGAATCAAAGGGTATGCACAGATTGCTCTTTGGGCATAGTTCTAACTCACACTTCAGAATGGTTGGATCAGTTCACAACTCCATCAACAATGCATTCGTGTTCTAGTTTTCCCCCATCCCCACCAACATTTATTATTTTCCTTTCCTGTTGTATTAGCAAATCTGATAGATATGAGGTGGCACCTCAGAGTTGATCTCTAATCAATAGTGATTTAGAGCATTATTCTTTTTTTTTATTTTCAGTGTTCTACAATCACTACCATATAACTTAGATTTTTTTCCTCCTCCCTCTCCCCTACATACCCCCTCCCTCCCCAAGACAGCATACAATTTTATATAAGTTCTACACAGACGTTCCTATTAAATACATTTTCACCATAGTCATGTTGTGTATAAGAATTCAAAGGAATGGGAGAAATCATATAACAAACCAAAACGTAACACAAAAGAAAATGATCTGTTACATTCTGAGATTGAATTCCATAGTTCTTTCTCTGGATGTGGAAGGCATTTTGCCTTAAAAGACCATTGGGAATTTTTTTTTAACTCCTTGCATTACAATGAAGTTCCAAGTCTACCAGAAAAAAACTCTCGCATGCTGTGGTCGTTGCTGCGCACAAAGTTCTCCTGATTCTGCTCCTTTCACTCAGCATTAGATCATATAAGTCTTTCCAGGCCTCTCTGAAGTCTTCCTGTTAATCATTTCTTATAGCACAATAGTATTCCATTACATTCATATACCATAATGTATTCAGCCATTCCCTAATTGATGGGCATCCCCTTGATTTCCAGTTTTTGGCCACCAGAAAAAGTGCTGTTATAAATATTTTTGTATATGTGGGACCCTTTTCCATTTTTATGATCTCTTGGGGACTGTATGTCCTAGAAGCAATATTGCTGGGTCAAAGGGTATACACATTTTTGTAGCCCTTTGGGCATAGTTCCAAATTGCTCTCCAGAATGGTTGGATCAGCTCACAATTCCACCAACAATGAATTAGTGTTCCAACTTTCCCACATCTCCAACATTTATCATCTTCTTGTTTTGTCATATTAGCCAATCTGATAGGTATGATGTGGTACCTCAGAGTTGTTTTGATTTACATCTTTCTACTCAATAGTGATTTAGAGTATTTTTTTTCATATAACTATAGATATCTTTAATTTCTTCCTCTTAAAACTGCTTGTTCATATCCTTTGAGCATTTAGCAATAGGGGAATATTTAGAGCATTTTTCATGGCTATATTTAGCTTTAATTTCTTCGTGTGAAAATTGCCTGTTCATATCGTTTGATCATTTATCAATTGGTGAATGACTTGTATTTTTATAAATTTGACCTAGTTCTCTACATATTTGAAAAATGAGACATTTATCAGACACTTGAAGTAAAAATTGTTTCTTAGCTTTCTGCTTTCCTTCTAATCTTGGTTGCATTGGTATTATTTGTGCAAAAAGTTTTTAATTTAATATAATCAAAATTATCCATTCTCTGTTTCATAATGTTCCCTATCTCTTAGTTGGTCGTGAATTCTTCCCTTCTTTGAGATGAAATTTGGCATATGAAATTCCATTGCTTAGCTATTTCCTCATGTGCATTTGTGCACATGGGTGCTAAATTGTCTGAAGACATGGGTAGCCTTATCTGGCTTTGGCAATAGAGATGTGTCTAGATTCCCTACCTGCTTACAGCCAATCATGAATACTAGCTAGACTGGGCACTTGGTGACAGAACTCCCTGGTTGTGCCTCCATAGGAGTCCCTTAGAAACTTACCAGCAATCTTGAAGAAGATTACCAAATGATGAGATCAATCCCTTGCCTGGCTAATTAGTTGGTCAGTAAATATTTATTAAGCACCTACTATGTGTCAGACAATGTGATAAACTCTTGAGATAGAAAGAAAGGCAAAAAATAGTCTTTGCTCACATCTATAACATGGGAGACAGCACAGAATTGACATAAAATGTAAAGATTCAGCAGTACTGGAAAACTGTTGACTTTGATGGTTTCAGCAATCCAATGAAACTAGCTTTTTTGTAATATCTCATCCATAACCCTCTGTCTCCAGTTCAGTCCTATTTCAGTTGCGTATGACTCGTGACCCCATTTGGGGTTTTCTTGGCAAAAATACTAGAGTGGTTTGCCATTTCCTTCTCTAGCACATTTTCAAAATGAGGAAACTGAGGCAAACAGGGTGAAGTGATTTGCCCAGGGAGACAGAGCTACTAAGTGTCTGAGGCCAAATTTGAACTCAGGAAGAGGAGTCTTTCTGACTCCAGGTCCTGTACTCTATACACTCTGCTGCCTGGCTGCCTTCATCTATAAAATGGATGTGGATTAGATCTCTAAAACCCCTTCTGTCTCTGACATTCTTGGATTCTTGGATTCTTGGATGTATGTGTCTATGTGTGGAGGAAAGAGGAAAAGAAGTTGGAGGGACTAACACACAATTTTTAATTGTGATGAAGGCAATTTGTGCTCTCAGAGCATATATGCAAAATTCAGAAGACATGTATATATCATAACAGATCCCTTTTGAGCAACAGTCAACATTCTTGGACAACCATGAGCAATTTGATTCAATGACTTCTTCATTCAGGAAAGTAAAATACCCAAACTATTTAAGCTCTTTCCTGTCCTTTCTATAGAAGATCTTTCCTATAGATCATGAAGTCATAGATTTAGAGTCAGAAAACACCTCACAAGTCATGTAGTCCAATCTCCCCATTTTATAGATAAGGAAACCGAGGTCCACAGAGGATAAGTGACTTTTGTTGAAAGTCACACAAATAGTAAGTGGCAGAGCTGGCATTCAAACCTAGATCTTCTAACTCTAAATCCAACACTTTTTAAAGAATCATTATAGGGTAGGTGGCAAAAGCTGACCTTCTTTTCCCTGGTAAAGCCAGATAGAATCTTACAACTTTAAAGTATCTGCTAAGGAGAACAAAACTTGCAGATGGTGGATGCAGAAGAGATTTTAGAAGTTAAAGCTACAGAAAAGAGGAAAAAAGAATGCTCCCAGAGAGCAAGATGCTTCCCAATTAAAAAAGCACAATTTCCTTGGAGACCAGAAAGAATTCAAGACATTTGACCCAAAGGCAATGTTCCAAATCATTTTGCAGACTCCTCAGAAAAAATCCCCCAAACCAACCAGCTACTAAGACATGATAAAAAAAAATAACCTTCCAATTTAGGCAAATAAAGTTAAAGTGTACCTTCTTTTCTCTACTCCTTCACTACCCTCCCAAAATTTCAGACTGCAACATTTTCTTAAATAATGTTTTGTACCAAGGAATCACATCAAGGTGAGGATTTTGCTTGGTTAGAAAACAACTTGTTTTAGTTTTCTCCATTTCCCTAAGTTCTTCTTTGTACACTGTCCCCCTACGATCCTCACCCATCCTTGCTAGACTTCCTACATCAAGAATCCAGAGTTTGAGTAAATGTGCACATCCATTCATTAGGTGGGGGGGGGGGGAGGGGTGTTCCTTCTGCCCAACCTAGCGACATTTAACTTGGTTCCCTCAGGTTTTGAGCTCTTGAAGAGCATAGGATTGTGCTTAGTGCTTGGATTCATCAAGAAAAGAATTTTTTTTAACAGCCACAATGCAAGACAAGCAAAACTATCATCTAATATCCACCCACTGAGCTTTGTTCCTCAGGGCAGATCTCAAAGGCTTTGCCCAGTGTCTTCACCAGACAAACGTAAGAGTCACACAGTTTAGAGACACAAACATGCCTCACGTTGCCAAAGAAAATAAGAAAAAACTGACAAACTACAGACTGAGCATTAGACAGACACATAGATAGAATCAATGTGCTTTTTTTTCTTATGCAAAGGGAAAAAAAATGAGATGCAAACTTTACATTTAAAACTGTATTGTTTCCGTTTAATCTGGCCACCATCCGAGTGGTGATCTGGATGTTAGAGAAGAGCTGAATGGGAGACATTGGCAGGGATTGAAGCTTGGGGATGAATGTGGAAATGTAGAATGGGTGTTTCTTTTTTTCTGGCTTTGAGCTGACTGTTGTTTCTGTCTGTTTTTTAGAACTGATCCAAGAGGACAGGGAAGTCAGTGTGGGCGGCTCGAAGGAAGCCTCCTTCTCTACAGCTGCGGCTCAGCGGATTAGGCGCTTCATCCACAAGGCAACATTACACAAGTAGTCTTTGAACAAAAGTCATGGATACTACTAATGATATGGTAATCCTTAATCGAGCTACCTCCCAGTAGTGATTATACTGACATGGGAAGAATTAGCGAAGTCGTGGAAGCAGCCTACAACACTGTGGCATTGTTCATCCCAAGCTTGACCAAGACTAACTTTTACCAGCATCTCTAACGTCACCTTCCTCCACCCCCGCTCCACCCCCTTGCCTCTGCCCCCACCCATGAAAAAAAACCAGAAAGAAAACCCTGATCCTAAATCTTTTTTTTTTTTTTTGAATTTGTTTTCTGCAAGTTCCCACACACATCTAGTGTCGTCTCAAAATTCATGCTGCCAACTGTCCCTAGGAACCATTTCCATCTGAGACCAAGACCACACAAAGGTTACTTCTGTAGATCTCAGTGAAGATGTTTTAATTGTCTGACAAAAGATGCTGCCATTATTTGACTTGCAAATGTCAGTCTCTGGATCTCTGGATAGCATGGTCAGAATGAGCAAATTTGTCATTAAATTTTCCAACCATCCTAATCGTGATACTTGGATACAAGTGGTTCCTCCACTTGGACAGTGACTGAATGGTCCAGACAGAACCCAGTGATTCACTGTGCTATACAACTTTTCCTGAGGGTCCAATACCCTCAGACAATTTTTTTTTCCTCCTAGCAAAAAAGTATCCTATAGGAAGAACTACATCGACTACCTCTGAGGAATTAGAGGTAAGAGAGAAACATAGTCACATCAAAAAGCCACATTATTCTCCATGGCCATTTAGACTAATAAAGAATATCAGATTCCTCACCCACAGCTGTCACTTTCAATGAATAATTCCTTTAATGATAATTATATTATTTAATAATAATAAATCAGTGGATTGCCAATATTTCTAAATATATTTTGAGTTCACTCTTGTTTCTGTTTGTTTTTTAAGAACTGATAAAGGAGGACATGAAAGTCAGTGCTTGTATAAAAACAAAAGTAATGAATAAATAAGAGATCCCCACAGGATTAATCTGGTCTCTAAGATCTCTTCTACACTCACATTTCATGATTCATTTTATCTTCATGAAAATTCTCTTACGTTAGCGAGGTACAGCATGACTTTTTCTTTTTTCAGTTTTAGTTTTGAGTTCCAAACTCTATCCCTCCTTCCTTGCCCCCTCCCTGAGACAGAAAGCACTCACAAGTTTAAAATGTGCAATTATGCAAAACATTTCTATATTAGCTATTTTATACAAAAAGACTCAAATAAAAGAAAACAAAATGAAAGAAACAGTGAAAATAGCATGCGTCAGTCTGTATTCAAACAATATCAGTTCTTTCTCTGGAGGTAGATAGTGCACTTCATCATTAGGCCTGTGGAATTGTCATGGATTATTGTATTCCTGAGAATAGCTAAGCCATTCACCGTTCTTCATCACACAATATTGCTGTTACTGTGTACAACGTTCTCCTGGTTCTGTTCTCTTCACTATGCATCAGTTTGTGTAAGTCCTTTGAGTTTTTTCTGAAATCATCCTGCTTGTCATTTCTTATAGCACAATAATATTCCATTGCAATCACATACCAGAGCTTTTTTAACCATGCCCCAACTGACAAGCATACCCTTGATTTCCAATTCCTAACCACCACAAAAAGAGCTAACATGAATATTTTTGTACAAATAGGTCCTTTTCCCTTCTATCAATGTCTCTGGCATATTATAGACCTATTACTTCTGTAGATCTCGGTGAAGATGTTTCAGTTGTATTTAATTGTGTTGGTGTTGTTGGATCAAAGGGTATGCACAGTTTTATAGCCCTTGGGCATATAGTTTCAATTTGCACTCCCAGAATGGTTGGATCAGTTCACAACTCTACCAAAAGTGCTTTAGTGTCCCAGTTTTCCCACATCCCCTCCAACATCCAAGAATTTCCTTTTTTGAACACCACTTCTTTTTAATGTACCAGTAGAGGACCAAACAAGTCCCATAACATAAGGAAAAATGGAGTTTTACAAATCTAATATTTCTGCTAGGCATCTTTGAAGCAGAGCATCCTGGTCTATCACATCTGTTCCAGAATTAGAAAAATAAAAATCCTTGTGAAATAGCACATTTCAATGTTCTGTCCTCCTTGGCAGTTGTGAGATATTTGGTACAGAGAGAAGAACAGGGGATTTTGATCTGGCAGTCCTAGGTTCAAATTTCGATTCTGCCTCTTTCTAGCCTTGTGACCTTGGACAGGTTACTTATCCTCTCTAAGTTTCTGTTTCCTTATTTTTAAATAAAGGGGATGAACTCGGTACCCTCTGAAGTCCCTTTCAGCTTTAAATCTATGATCAACATTGTGAAGGAAGAGGAGTAAGATCTTGCCCATGATGTCTATTAAAGAAAGTGTTTTATGAGATACTAAAGTGACAAAGAGCAAATCACCTTTGTGGACCTGTTTCCTCATCTGAAACATGAGGCCATTGGACTTGAAAAATCTCCTTCTTGATTTGAACATTATGAATATTGTGATTAATATTATAATTAATTATTATGAATATGATGATTAATACAAAGCTGAATACACCAATAATTGATTCGAATGTTTAGGAATCACCCGTCATCCACCAATTTTTTGCAACATCATGACGTCTTGGTCCACTTAAAAACCAGAAAGACCAACCAACAATAACAAAGGGCTATTGAACTGTGGAGTAGAAAGAACTCTATATTTGGAGTCAAAAAACCTGAGTTCAGATCTCAGCTATGTCACTTATTACCTTGGGCTGGAAGGAATCTGAGAAGCAAATCACTTCTACTCTCTGGATTTCAATTTTTCCTGGAAAATGAAGAGGGTAGCTTAGATAAACTCAAAGGTCCCTTTCATCTCTCAAATCCATGACCCTATGATCTAATTTACTGCTCTTGTTTCCTCTGTGTTGAGGTGAAGGGAAAAGGAACACACATTTATGAAGCATCTACGATACAGCGGACATGATATTAATGTTTTATAAATATCTTCTCACTTGATCCCCACAAGACTTCTAGCAGTTAAGTGCTATTATTATTACCATTTTACAATGGAGGAAACTGAGGAAACAGTTAAGTGTCTTGTGACAGAATGAATCTAACTAGTAAGTGAATCTAGATTTGAACTCAGTTCTGCCCAGCACTCTAACCACTGTGCCAACTAGCTTGAAAATTTTCATGACTATTCATGTCAGTTTGAACTTGTGAGTATTCTAAAAATGGCCATATAAAACATTAAAACTGGCCTATGGAGTGGAAGGAAGTCCATCAGTTGGGGAATGGTTGAACAAGTTGTAGTGTATAATTGTGATGGAATACTATTATGCTAGAAGAAATGATAAGGGGGATAGTTTTAGAAAGACCTGAGAAGATTCAGATGAACTGATCCAAAGCAAAGTGAGCAGAACCAGGAGAACACTGTACACCATAACAGTAATATTTTAAGGCTGATCAACTGTGAAAGACTTAATTCCTCTGATCAAAACAGCTATCCAAGACAATTCCAAAGGATCAATGATGAAATATGCTGCCCACCTTCAGAAAGAGAACTGATAAACTCAGAGAAGTTTGAAGGATACTATTTTCACTTTATTTTTCTCAACTTTTTCTTTGCAACACGGCTAATAAGAAAATGTTTTGTAAGACATCACATGTATAATTGATATTTTATTGCTTGCCTTAAGAGGTGGGGGGAGGGGATGGAAGGAGAGAATTTTGAACTCAAAATTTTAAAAAAGAATGTTAAAATAAAGTATAATTAAAAAATAAAATGGACAATTGTGATTTTAAAAAACCTGGACTATCTATGCCACTTTTTGGCCAGTTAGGTGGTGCAATGGATAGAGCACCAAGCAGATCTGAGTTCAAATCCAGCCTCAGACACTTAGTAGCTGAGCAAGTCACTTCACCCTGTTTGCCTCAGTTTCCTCATCTGTAAAATGATCTGGAAAAGGAAATGGCAAATTACTCCAGTATCTTTGCCAAGAAAACTCCAAAGAGGGTCACAAAGGGTTAGACATGACTGAAAAATGACTGAGCAACACATGCCACCTTAAAGTTGTATAGTGTTGTACGAGTGAAGTGTCAGTTTTCTCTTCTGTGAAATGGATAGTAGCTATATCACACGGCTGTCACGAAGAAATCTCTTTGTGAAAGGCCAGAACCAAGAGAACATTATACACAGTAAAAGCAATATTGTACAAGATCAACTGTTAATGACTTAGCCATTTGGATCAACACAATGATTCAAGACAATTCCAGAGTATTTATGATGAAAAAATGCCATCCACCTCCAGAACTGATGAAGTCTGAATATAGACTGAAGCATAATTTTTTGCACTTTGTTTTTCTTGCTTTTTTTTTGGTAACATGACTAATATGGAAATATGTTTGGCATGATTTCACATGTATAATTGGTATTCCATTAGATGGGGAAGGGGTAGGAGCGAGGGATAGAATTTGAACTCAAAATTTTTTTAAATGACTTTCAAATAAATAAATAAATAATGATTCATTTAAAGGATGCAAGAGGCTATTAATCAAACAGCAAGCCTTTATTAAACACCTACCACATGCCCGATACTGTGCTCTAGAAATGTAAGTTTGACTTGTGTGATTATGAAAACGTAATTATGGCTCTTTTTTGTTGATAAATCAATCCCTGAAGTCCTATGAAATGGATCAGAAGGTGCCCTGTTCTACAATTGGAAAAGCAAGGCACAAAGTAATTTGAGAGTAGACTCAAGCTGGAAAATATAGGAAAATATGCCATATTTCCAATATTTTATCAGATCACGTTGCCTCCTTCAGAAAACCCAGAGAGGAATGTCTGAACGCAAGGATGAATCACTTGTCCTGACCATTCAGTCTGATTCTGAGGATTTATCCTCTCCTAGACCTTTCAGAAGTCATGACACTCCCCTGCAGATGGGTTCAGATGAGCTGACTAAAAAAATAAGGTGCTTAGAATCTCCAGCACTTTTCCTCATAAATATGTGCACTCTGTGGACAGAGGGTTAAGTAAGAGCCACAATGGCAGGAGTATCCATGACTTTTTTTTTAGAAGTGATAATCTTTCATGAGACTTTATGACAATAGTAAGATCTAGAAATAAAGGAAGGCAATAGAAATACAAGCAGAAGAAAAGTCTCCCATTTGTCAGGGCAAACTTTGATTAAGTAGTGACAATCTAGAAATTACATGTAACTTGCATTGCAAATTTTTGCAAATTTCAAATTTTAAGTGTAATTTATATTGTCACTTTCATTGAATTGAAAGGTAGAGCAGAGTCATAGATATAGAAGACCAAGTTTGAATTCCTTCTCTGCATCTTTGCTATTTGCATAAGTTCACTTACCTTGGTACTGTACTTTCCAGGGATGTACGCATTGATAATGAGGTTGATGCACGCATGGCCAGAGCTAGCTCAGTGTTTGGGAGGCTCCAAAGGAAAGTGTGGGAGAGAAGAGGTATTAAACTGACTACCAAACTGAAGGTCTACAGAGCCATTGTGCTGACCTCATTGTTATATGCTTGTTAAACATGGACAGTCCACCAGTGCCATGCCAGGAAACTGAATCGCTTCCATTCCAGACTGTCTTAGGTAGATTCTGAGGATCACCTGGCAAGATAAGGTACCTGACACTGAAGTCCTTGCTGGAGCTGAACTGCCAAATACTCAAACTATGCTTCAGAGAATGCAACTCCTATGGACTGGTCATGTTGTTCGAATGCAAAATGTACATTTGCCAAAAAGACTATTTTATGGAGAACTCACATGGGGCAGGGGATCACATGGTGGCCAGAAGTGATAAAAGGACACTCTCAAGGTCTTGCTTAAGAACTTTGGAATTGATTGTATGACATGAGAGACACTGGCATAGGAAGTCCTGCTTTGATGCCTCACACAGAGATGACCCTGCCTATTCAGAGGCTTTGCTGGGAGACCGTAAACTCTAACAAGCCTGCGTGGCCCTCTAGGACAAGCCTATGTAATCACAGTTCAGAGAGGTATGGCCACTGGGACGAATTGTTTTTAGCTATGGCATGACCAAGACAAACTTTTACCAGCATCAATAAAGTCCCCTTCCTCCACCATAAAACCATCCAATAAGGTATGGTGGGAGGAGCAGGGGGTGTTTAATCAGTTTTGATGGAAAGGGTGCCCAAACTAATGAAATTACCAATTCTTTAAGAATTAAAGTATGCCTACTTAGCAAATAGAAAAGGAGATCAGTGGGTCAAAACAAATAAATGAGATTTAGAAGCAGAGAACATAGACATCCAAGGTTCAATTAAATTTAAGATTACAGACTACTGGGTCAAGGATTCCTTATTCCTGCTGGGCAAAGCTGGAAAACAGTTTGGCAGAAAATAGACTTAGGCAAGCATTTACACAATATTTACCCAACATAATTTTTAAAATTTTCAAATGGATACAAGACCTAAATGTGGAAGGTCACATCAATATGTTGTCCTTCTTAGCAGTTGTGAGATAGTTAAATTAAAGGACACTAAAAAAGCAATACTTTTCACAGCTAAGGCTAGAGGGAGGAATCTTAACCATATAAGAGATAGGTGCTAATAAAAGATAAAAAATCAATTTTAATTTTATAAAAGTAAAAGCCTTTTAGACAAGTGGTTAAACTGAAAAAAAAAAGCTATCAAATATGGGAAAATATTTGCATCAAATATCTCTGACAAATCTGATATTCAATGATCAAATGATACAATAAAGGAATGAATGAACTTCAAAAAAATTAAGTACTTACTATGGGGATACAAATACAAAAGCACCTTTTGGGGTTTTCTTGGCAAATATGCTATTTCCTGCGCTAGCTCACCTAGCTGCTGAGATACAGGGTCAGACAGCTAGTAAATGTCTGAGACTAGATTTGAACTCAGGAAGATGAGTTTTCCTAATTCTAGGCTCTGTGCTCTACTCACTGTACCACCTAGCTGCTGAGAGATAACATGTGTATATGTGTACATACACTGTCTATCTACTTACAATTTTTACCATATGAAAAATTGATTGTACTGAGTGACATTTTCCTGAAGAGATAGATCTAGATTGACAGATAGATAGAAAGATATATATATATGTATGGGAAGGAAGAAAGAAAGAAAGAGAGAGAGAGAGAGATAGGAAGGAAGGAAGGAAGGAAGGAAGGAAGGAAGGAAGGAAGGAAGGAAGGAAGGAAGGAAGGAAGGAAGGAAGGAAAGAAAGATATCTTCAGGATGTATATATGGTTAAAACAGAGAGTGAACAATGAATTGGTATTTGCAGAGTTTAAACATCTAATATTTTAATCATTCAGATAAAACATTTTCCTCTGTTGGGAAAGACAGTAATAAACAGGTTGAAGCCAATGGAGGGACAACCCTACTTTTAGTGTCCAGGACTCTGTGCTTAACATCACTCCATATTCTAACCCTATACACTGAAAACTGCTTTGCAAAACTGTTGAAAGCAACTAAATATATCTCAAAAACTGAATCTTTCAGCTCTGTGATAGATCAGCAGGGCACTGTGGACATTTAAGGAAGCATGTTTGGCTTGGCTGGATCCCAAGCCCTCCCTGCTCTGCCAGCTGGGCTAAATCTTGGCAGGAATTGGGAAGATGCCCGTTAGGGTTGGAGAGGAGTGAGGAGAAGATTGTGAGGGATTGTGAGGTAAGAAGTCACTCTGTCTATATCAGCCTAACTCAGGCAAGTTACTGTCTAGCAGAGGGCTTTGGGCACCAACAGTAGAACTCCAACAATGTCCTCATTTATACACCCCTGCCACTCTCTATGTCATTTCATCTGTCTACAACTCGCTCCCACATTGGCAGTCAAGATACATAAACTTAAAATGTTTGACAACATTGTTATCATATGCCTATGATAATATTGCTAATTTTGAAAAAAAAATATACATAGCAGCTTACCCTCTTTATAGCAACACCATTAGTAAATGGGATGAGGAAAAAACTCCCAAGGAGAGAGGCTTTAAGGAATCCCAACTCCTTGAGGAATGCTTTCTGTCCATAAACAAAGAAGTAGACTATGAAGGAATACGAGAAAGTGAAGGAATACGCCTAGGGTCGAACATGGCCATGAATTGGGGCTATCTGACATTTCCATCTTCATCAAGGGGGATTCTGTCAAGTAGCAACTCCAACCCTCCACCCATAATCTCCATGCCAAACCCGAAACAAACAGCAGTGAGCATCAGCTACCCCCCCAAGTTCACATTTGGGTCACCAGTACCCACAATGCCTGAAGCATATGGCTGCCATTAACTCTTTGTTACTGTGGCCAGCCCTCACGATCAAGCACACCCTGTGAATATCAGAGGTTAATCAGGGTTTTGAGAACTTCAGTTTTCTCAAAGAAAGAAATTCTCCCCCAGAATCCCGGCACTCAGGGCGCACAGAAATAGAAATAGCAGCATATTGAACTGTGTGTGATTGTTCTCTATAAAAAGTTATTCATTACGTTTAAACACCGCTATCACTTAAACAAGTTAACTCTGAAAGGCCTTTCAGTTGGACTGTTTAGCATGAAAGAAAATGTCCAGAAAAAAAGTGGCTTTCTCAAAACAGCCTCTTAATGCTCTTGCAAAGCATTTCATGATGGATTTAAAGACATTTTGCATACCCATATTTAGAAAGTGGCAGTGTTTATTCATCAGTAAGAAAGTGTTTTAAGCCCTCAAGCACAATGTAAACACAATCCTTGAAATACTGGCATAAGTAAGAATGACTTAAGCATCAATAATGAACAAGGCATTCATTCATTCATCATTTTGCAAAGCTGATAAGACACAGCTGACTTTTGGAAGAGAAGCGAATGGTTTTCTTTTGGTAATGCAGTGAAAGAGGGCACTAGACTGTACGTATTTATTTAGTCTGGGCTCGCCATCACCTTTGCGAGGATTTTGAAACAAAAATAAATCCCACCAGTGGCAGAGAAACAGGTAGACTTAGTCATTGCTGGTGGAATTGCGAACTGGCAGAACCTTTCTGGAGAGAAATCTGTCAATACCCAGGAAAAATTACAAAGATACCTTTTGACCCAGGAATTCCATTGTTGTTAGTCTACTCTGAGAGTATTATTTTAAAAATAAAAAGTTATCTGTTCAAAGATTTTCATAACAGAGTTATATTTAATCTCAACTTTACCTTTTCCCTCCTTTCCATTCTGCTTAAAAAAAAACCAAATCTGGAAACAACTTAAATGTCTTTCAACAAGAAAATGTTTAAATAAATTGTGATAAGTTAATGCAGTGTCCTACTATGATGCTTCAACTGAGACCAACAAGTATAAAGAAAGAATGCAAAGACAGCTGGACAATCTTTAAAAAATAATGCCAGGCAAAAATATAAACCCACAAGAATAGGTTACACCCCACTAGGCCCATAGAAGAAGAAAAGGAAAGGAAAATGAATAGAAAAAGAATTAAAACAAGAACTTTAAGGCAATGACCAAAATATTATGATAATTTTTATGTTGAAGTTAATCTACAAATATTTTCTAAGCAAGCTTAGCTGGCTGTATGAATATTCAATATTAAATTTTTTAATAAAATGATTCATTGAAAAATATATTAAAACTTTGCTATTATTTCATAGGATACAGAGAAATATACATTAGGATTTTTTTTAAACATTTGAATATGAAGTACCAAGGACTTTGCAGTTGGATGCCTTGGATAGTTTTCATAAAATGCAAAATGAAGCTTAGACTTGTTTGAAACTGTTGCTATTTTGTCTTTGCCTCCATTTTCTTCTCTGTTAAATGGGAATACTTGCCTGAAACATCTGATAGTTTTGCTATTAGGTTTAAATGAGACTATAGATGTAAAAGTGTTTTGAAAAACATAAAGCACTAGATTTCCATTCAGGAAGATCTGACTTTAAATCTGCCTTCAGAAACTGACTAACTGTGTGTCCCTGAATAAGTCACTTACATCTTTCAGCACCTACCTCCTAGGGTTATTATGAAGATAAAATGATACAATACTTGTAAAGCACTTTGCAAACCTTAGCATGCCATATAAATAGTAGCTATTATTATCATTGCTATCATCGCCATCATTATGAGTATTAGAGCAGGAAGGATCAGGCAGTGGACAATTCTCACTCAGGAGGTAAAGATACTCCCCACTGTTTAGTCCACAGATCATAGATCTAGAAGAGGAGATCTTAATCTTTTTTTGCTTCCTGGAGCCCTATGTTAGATAGTCTGGTGAAGAATGTGGACCCCTTTCCTTTCAGAATAATGATTTAAGTGTGCAAAACAAAACATATAAAATTACCAAGGAAACTAGTTATATTGAAATACTGCATTAGACAATAGACATATTCCTAAATATTTCTATATATAAATTTTCATAAATTGAATTGCATTTGGAATTTTCTAGAAGTGCTCCTATTAAAAGGGATCTTTCCAGGTACATTTCATAAACCCTTTCACCTTTTGGAAAAGAAATAAAGACTGCTTGTTTTGAAAAATTTAATTTTTATATATTGGGTTTTCTTAAAATGAATCACACCTGCATACATCTGTAACACTGCTGAAATAATTTGCTACTTATAAGCCTAGTTATAGTGGCCCCTAAGGTCCTCTTGATTCACTTTTCTTTGGTTTTAGGAAACTGATTTCAGATGAAAAGTTCTGAGCTCAGTAACAGTCACTCGGAGTCTCCAGTTACAGGAAACCTAGGTGGGACAGTGCATAGAGCTCCAGACCTGGATTCAGGAAGACCTGAGTTCATAATTCAGTCTCAAACACTTACTAGTTGTTTGACCCTGGCCAATTCACTTAACCTTTATTTTCCTCAGTTTCTTCGTCTGTAAAATGAAGATAACAGTAACTATCTCCCAGGGTGGTTGTTGGTGGTCATTGTCCTTCATTCTTGAAGAGGACCAAAATGACATCACTGTGATAAACTGAAATTTCAGTGTGTCCAGCTGTGGCTGATCAAACCAATACAAGCTTGGAATGCTCTACCACAGGTTGGGCACAGATAATCCGTGTGAACATTTGGGGTAGATACTCCAAATTTGCACATCCTGTGTTTACTCTGTGGTGTCTCAATTCTGCTTTGCTCATAGAGCACAGCACCCTTTCTGATGTGGGCACACCATGCTGAGCAGTCCTGTGCCAGTGTCTCCCATGTTGCACAGTCAAATCAAAAGTTCTTGAGAGAGATCTTAAGAGTGTCCTTGTATCGCTTCTTCTGACTACGATGTGATTGCCTGCCCCATGTGAGTTCTCCATAAAATAGTCCTTTTGGCCAGCGTACATTTTGCATTTGAACAACAAGGCCAGCCCATCAGAGTTGCACTCTCTGAAGCATAGTTTGAATGCTTGGTAGTTCCGCTTGAGCAAGTACTTCAGTGTCTGGTACCTTATCCTGCCAGGTGATCCTCAGAATCTTCCTAAGACAGCTCAAATGAAAGCGGTTCAGTTTTCTGGCATGGTACTGAGAGATTGTCCACATTTCACAGGCATACAACACTGAGGTCAGCACAACAGCTCTGTAGAACTTCAGTTTGGTAGTCAAACTAATACCTTTTCTCTCCCAAACCTTTCTTTGGAGCCTCCCAAACACTGAGCTAGCTCTGGCAATGTGTGCATGAACCTCATTGTCAATGTGTACATCCCTGGAAAGTACACTACCAAGGTAAGTGAACTTATCCACAGCATTCAAAACTTCTCCATTTGTTGTAACCAATGGTTCCACATACGGATGGTGTGGTGGTAGCTGATGGAGTGCCTGTGTTTTCTTGGTGTTAATTATTAGGCCAAAATTAGCACAGGCAGCAAAGAACTGATCCAAACTTTGTTGCATCTCAGCTTCAGAGGCTGTATTGAGGGCACAATCATCTGCAAACAGAAAATCATGCACCAACACTCCCTCCACTTTGGTCTTGACTTGTAGCCTTTTCAAATTGAAGAACTTACCATCAATATGGTAATTGACCTTGATGCTGTGTTCATCCTCATTGAAAGCATTTGACAACATGGCTGAAAACATCATGCTGAAAAGCACAGCAAGCACACAGCCCTGTTTCACTCCGTTGGTGACTGGGAAGGCACAAGAACATTATCCACTATCCAGAACCGGGGCAAATATGCCACCATGAAATCGATGCACAATGCTGATGAACTTCTCCGGGCAACCAAATTTTGACATAATTTTCCATAAACCCTCATGACTAACAGTTTCAAAGGCCTTGGTCAGATCTACAAATGTTGTGTACAGACATCTGTTCTGCTCCTGGCATTTCTCCTGGAGAACAATTCTCTAATTACAGGGCATGAATCGCTGTATTGCACGAACTTGTCAGCCTCACTCTCTCCTCTGCGGTCTTCATAGT
The DNA here is from genome assembly GCF_028372415.1 of Notamacropus eugenii. Classification (NCBI taxonomy): domain Eukaryota; kingdom Metazoa; phylum Chordata; class Mammalia; order Diprotodontia; family Macropodidae; genus Notamacropus; species Notamacropus eugenii. The sequence goes on from NC_092878.1 coordinate 103,924,170, forward strand.
CCAATGGCAGGAGAGAGTCAAGACGGCTGACGATGGCTCAGGATGCAATGGATGACCTTGGCATCTTAGGTGTCTAGCCAAGCTCTAATCACTCCATATCACCTGCTTCTTCTGCCTTCATGGCCATTGGAACAAATTGTTTTCATCCACCCATTCCACCACAGGAAGTCTTCACATGCTTGAAGTAGACACCCCCCAAACTCACCAATGGGTTTGAGAACCCTTTGTTACCCTCAACCTGGTTTGGTCCATCTGCTGAAAAGTTTACCGGGGTGTGACCACTGCACATGCTGCAGCTTCATGGAGCCACAGGTGAGAGCTGGGTGGAGCAGGTAGACACCAAAGGTGGAAAGAGCCCCAGGAAGGGCTTGGCAGCCATCACACCAAAGGTACTGGTCCTCCCTGAATTGTAGAGTGTTGAGCATGCAATGCCTGGTGCATATTGTTCAGATGTGTCTGATTCTTCATGACTCCTTTTGGGGTTTTCTTGGCCAAGATACTAGTGTTTTACCATTTTCTTCTCCAACTCATTTTACAGATGAGGAAACTGATACAAACAGGGTTAAGTGATTTGTCCTGGATTACACAGCTAGCAAGTGTTGGAGACTGGATTTGAACTCAGGTCTTTCTGATTCCAGTCCCAGAGCTGAGCCATCTAGCCACCCTACTAAGTGCTATATAAATGTTATCTATGATTATTATTACCTAGACAGAGTTTGGGTTCTCTGCCTAATCTTACATTTATTTCTATTTCTAGTTAACCCCTCAACTTTTTGATGAGACAAAAACCAGTTTACTGCAAACATTTGGGTAACAGAACAGTAGATTATTTACCACAGTATCTGCAGATAAAGGCATTGAGAGGGGATGCTGGGGAAATGGCCTGAGTCCTACATACTACATATGTTTGTGCTCATAGCCAATGACTCTCCTTCCTATGCTTCATGGTCCCTCTATTCTCTCAAATCAAGACCTTTAGAATCACTTCTTTCCAAATTCTGAGGCTGCCTTCTCTTTATAATACAAATTGCTTAGAGTATGACCCAATCTCTAACTCAATGGTTTTGATTACTTCAAAGGGGTGAGAATAGTCCTTGTTCACACACAGGTTCTGATTCTTTGATTTAATCCAAAAGATTTAATTTCACTTAGTCAAGGCACCAGAGCCAAATGGGGTTTCAAAATCCATCTCTACATATTGATGTCAGTTCTGCTAAGTTTGTCTAAACTGAGTCTAAGCTTGTGTTCTTAGCTCCCCATTGGCCCTGGTGGCCTTTTATTTATTTCATATATTATAAATTTGACATATGGTTTTAGAAAATATATAAATGAAAGGAGACCCTACCATTGAAAAATCTCCATTTCAATGATTTTTCTACATCATATGTTTCAGCATAACCTTAGACCTCAATCATTATTCACCTCCAACTCTAAGTAAGAATCACTTGCTTCTTCCAAAATACTGACCTTTTACATGAGGACTTTCCAGATCTTCTCTTTTCCCCCAGCTATTATCAGTGCCTCAATGTCACTCCAAAATTAACATGTATGACTATAGATATGTATTCATATATTTATTGTACCAACATGCACCAACCATTATTACCTTTGTATACATGTTATATTTCCATACATATGAACATGCTGTTTTGCTAGAATAGCCCCTTGATGGCAGATTGTTTGTTGTTTAGCCTTTGTAACCCCAATCAATTCACTGATGCCCATGTGCCTACTGTTAAGGACAATGACCTTGATTGCCAAAGAAATAGAAAAAGGCAGTTCACCCCAGTCTCTTCACAGATGGTCAGACACCTGAGTGATATACTCTACAACTGATACTGTGGATGAGAAACATGATAGAAAAGAGACCTGAGCTTCAGGCTCAGTTCTATCACCCATCAGCTAGCTATCCAGCCTATCAGTGGAATCTGAGAGTGTAGGATAAAAAAATCTAACCTTTATATACTGCTTGGAGGTCTGCAAAGGACTTTGCATGTATTTGATTCTCACAGCTCCCTGAGGCAGTTAGGTCCATTTTACCAGAGTTAGTCAACAAGCTTTTATCATGTGCCTATTCTGCGCCAAGCATTTTGCTAAGTGATGGGGAAACTGAGGCTGAGAGATTAAATAACTTGTTCAGGGTCAGCTAGCACATGATCAAGGTAGGATCTGAACTCAGGTCTTTCCAACCCCAAGTCTACAGCTCTATCTATTAGCCACCAAGCATGCAATGTTCTAGAATCATAGTCTCCTCTCCCACCCCTCATCTTTGCACCTTATCTCTTCCTCAGTCTCAGGTTTTTGTCATTATAATTATTGCCAATATAATTATAATAATCTTCATTCAACAAGCCATCCTAAGGACATTATGGGATAACAGATGCAGCTGACCTCGAAATCAGGAAAAAGTTCATTTCCTGGAGATGGCAAAAACTTTAGCAATTTATACAAGGTCACATAGCCAAAAGGTGTCACATCTGAACCCAGGTCTTCCTGGGGCTTTCTATGACTCTAAGACTTTATGTTATAGTAGATCTATGAAGGGACCTTGGAGACTGGTTCAACCCCCTCATTTCCCAGATAAAAGAAACTGAGTCCCATTCATCACACAAATGATAAATGCCAGAATCAGACTCAAACTTAGAACTTTTAACACTAAGTTTTGGACTTTTTCCCTTGTACCACACTGCCTTCCTTGGTAAGGGGAGTTTCTTCACTAATGAAATCACTGAACTAGAAAAAAGTCTAGTAGGGATGAGATGGGAGAGGAAGAAAAATGGAATCTTTTGTTGGAAAAATTAAAACCAGTTATACCAGATACCTGCAGAGACATTAATGGAGGGATGGTCTCAGGAAGTACCACAAGACTAGGTCATCAGCAGGACCATGATAAGGTAACCAGAAAATGAGCCAAGAATCAACTGAAAGAATGATACACAAGCATAGTAGGAAGGTTGCCATAGCCATAAAGCCTGGACTTTGGACATTTGTGAATTTTACAAGAATCTGTAATAAATAATAAGTGTGGCCGATGTCTGCAGCTGGTGTTTGGCACATGGGGAGGGTTATCAGTGGTGGGGCTGGGAGGAGAAGGAAAATGGGAGATGAGTTTGTCATGCATTACTAATAAAGTCCTCAGTGAAATTCAGGGAAGCAATGGACGCATTAGGGATACACAAGTTTTTCAAAGATATTTGCCTGGATAATATAGGAGAGATAGGATACTAGCTAGACCTCTCCTAATATGAGCCATTCATTTACACTGTAAATAAGCACCTTGAGAAACAAAATAAACCGTGAAGGGCGAGAGTGATGACTTAAGAAACGAGTCTCTAAAATTAGGTAGCCATTTGTTTGCAGGTAGCACCAGCATGCTACTATACTGCTTCCTCCCCTCCCCAAATCCCTTTGACAGCCACAGATCACAGCAATGCATTGGACACTGCTTCTTCTGAAAGTGATCTGAGCGGAGTTAGTGGGTGAGAAAGCAATTTGAAAATAAATAATAGGCAAAGCTGAGGATTTTGGTTGAAGACCAGCAAAGGAATTATTTTGATGAGGAGCAGGTGTTTTCCCTAGGCTTTCTGCCCCGCCAGAGAGTCTCCTTTGGAAATATGGCTTATTCCCAGGTGGCCCATCCTTAGGACCACTGTTTCTCTAGGATGCTTAAGAAGGGCCTGGATGGAATTTTCACCTTGAATAAGCCTCATCCTGAACTTTGGTTTCTGAAAGCCCTTCCTAATCCCCAATCTGAAATCCCCTCCCTGGCCTGTGTTTCTGTAGCAGGGGGGCTATAGATTGTGCGGGAGGGCACAGCTGTGAGCCTCTGGGAGGGAGACGGCCTAAGTCTAGAGGAGCAACAAGCTGGGAGGGAAAGGGACAAAGCTAGACCTGTGGGAGGTCCTGACAGGATTTTATAGGGGACGAAGGGGGCCTGGAAACTATCAGGAAAAAAGATAGATGGCTGAGAAAAAGAAATCAAGTTGGATGATCTCAGGAGAAAATTTCCCCTTTGGGGTGTGAGGGCTAATAGTTTTATGGCCCTCCTTACAGGAACAGGAAAGCTGAGATGTTTATTGCTTGGGTCTTCTGCTCAGGTCAAACCAATGCATCTCCCACATTCAGTTTTCCCCAGTTTCTGCCACTCTCTACACATGGATCCAAGATCTGGCTAAAGGGAGACTCTCAGTTTCCTGTGACCTCTTCACACTGCTAACGATAGCCACCTGGAGTCATTCTATTTTGCACCCTCCCCCTCTGCCTCAGATCCAATCTTTGCCTTGCTTATTTTTTCTATTTCCATTTTCACACCCTAAATCCCAGCCAAACTGAACTCCTAACTTTTCCTAGAAATGGGCAGATCACTGGACCTGGAAGCATGAAGACCTAAGTTTAAATTCAGCCTCAAACATTTACTAGCTATGTAATCCTGGGCAAGTTTCTTAACTCTTGCCTCAGTTTCCCCACTTGTAAAATGGGGATAATAATAGCATCCACCTCCCAGGATTATCGTGAGGATCAAATGAGATAGTCATTGTAAAATATGCAGAGTGGTGCTATAAAAATAAGTACCATACAAATGTTAATTATCATTATTATCAGCCTTGGACTGATTTTTTTCCCTTAATGCTCAAGCTAGTTTGAGGCACCACTCATTTCAGTTCAACTCATCAAACATTTGTTACATCCTTATAGCCCCAAGATAGGCACCTGGAGTTACTAAGATCAAATTAGATACAGTTCCTGCCCTAATAGTGCTTTAAAAATCTCACACAATCTATATACAAATAATTGCAACAAAAACAGACTCTGGGGCAGCTAGGTGGTACAGTGAATAGAGCACTGACCCTGGAGTCAGGAGGACCTGAGTTCAAATCCAGCCTCAGACACTTGACACTTATTAGATGTGTGATCTTGGGCAAGTCACTTAACCCCAATTGCTTTACCTTCCTCACTCTAAAAAAAAACACCCCAAAATAGACTCTAATAAGAACAAACAAAAATGCAGACAAAACATGATCAGTTACCAAATCTTATTCTTTCTATCACCACATCTCTTGGATACACCCTCTTGTTTCCACTTATATCGCATCCCAAGCGTGTGTTTTCATCACCACTTGTCTCAAAAATTCCAAATTTGTTGCCCTTGCCTAAAGTTTCTCCCTACAACAATCCATCTGTGAGAAAGATAAACACAGGAGCACTGCTAGCATAGGTTCCCTCTTGATCTTGTCAGACAGGAAAGACACTAAGAAGGGGCTAATAATCTTACTTTATTCTAGTCTAATTTTCTAGGAAGAGAATTGCTGATAAAGGAAGTATAACTCCTACAGCATTCCCTAATCACCCCTCTCACAAGGACTGGCAACTACCCCTATGTCTCAATGGGGTCAATTGATACAGGCACAAGTTGTACACCCCTTATATCCCCTCAAGCCTCAATGGGATCTAATTGAGGCAAATACAGATTCCCCCCAAGCCGTGATGAGGGCCGATCAAGACATGCACAAAATTTGTGCATTCAACCCTAAGATTACCCCTAAGGTTTCCCATTCACTGACCAGTGACCACCTGCTTTATAGGGCAGCAGAAAAAGAAGGCATATTGCCAGCAATGGCCTCACAAGTTTACACCACCTCATCCCTATATCTCACTGCACAGTCAACGTGGATGTTTTATCACTATATAATGTTGCACATGTGTGGTGGAGATGTTTTGAACCATAACTGTGGGAACTCATATTTAATGCCTGGGAACAAGAGATTATTACAGCTATGGATCCTGGGAAACTGAACTCTAAGAAATAGTAACAAAAATCCACTTTGCATAACCTAAAATCCAGCTTACATTAAAATTCACGTTGCATAAACCATCCTTCACTCAGCTGCCAAAATGATTTTGCTCAAGCACAGGTCTATGATGTCAATCCCAAAAGTAATAAACTCCATTGGCTCCCTATTATCTCCATGATCAAATATAAACTCCACCACCCAGCTTCTTCTCACCTCTCTAGACTTCTCATGTACACACTCTATGTCTAGTTCCTCATACATGAAATTCTACAAATTTTGCACTGACTGTGCCCCCTCCCTGGAATGTTCTCTTCTCACTTCTCCCTTCTGGTATTCCAGTCTCCTTCATGACTCAATTCAAGCATCACTTACTTCGGGAGACCTTTTCTGATACTTTCAGCTGCTAGTGTCACATCCTCTAAGATTACCTTTTATTTAGTTACCCCATCTTGAAAATACCTGTGCACATGTGTGTTTTCTCCTCCAAAACGATGTAATCTCCTTGAGGACAAGGATTGTGCACAGTGCCTACCACATTGCATGACTTCAAATGGTTGTTGATCGATTGGTTGACTGAGATTATGTGGCATCCAAGGAAATAAAGGTCTCTAGGGGATCAAAGGAGTAAGCGTTTGTTCTGGTTATTAAAGATTAGGTAGTATTACAGCAAGTGGGATTGGAAGAGGGGAGAGGACATTTCAGGCACAGGAGATAACATGAGCAAAAGAAAAGTGAAGAATGAATACAGGAGATGGATAGTATTACAGTGTTGCTAGAATCCGATCCAATAAACATTTATCAAATGCCTACTATGTGCCAGGCACTGTGCTTAAGCTAGAGGGATGCAATTAATAAAAAGAAAAATAGTCCCTGCCCTCACAGAGCTTATACTCTAAAGGAGGGATATCACACACAAAAAGGAGGCAGGAAAGAATTGGAGAATGGGACGTTAGGGAGTACTTGGGGTGAGGGCATCTTGCTCCATGGAGTTAAAATCAGGCAGGGCAACAGAAGCAAACTGGAGTGATCTGAATCCAGTTTCCACCCTCTATAAAGGAACACATTGGGAGGAATTTGATACTCTGCCCTCCTGCTCACCAATCAGAAGGGCAGGGAAGCTGAGGGGTATGGAGTCAATCAAGGCTTGAGTTATCAGCCTGGTGGTGGTGAGTTAAGAAGTGATGAGTTTGTCCTGGGAGGGGCAACTTGTTCTGTGGAATTGAAACCAGGCAGGGCAGCAGAGGCAAAGAATATATGGAAAGAAATAAAGGGGAATGAGGATGGAAAGTTAGGGTGGAACCTAGATAACAGAGGACCCTGAATGATGGTTTAAGGAGTTAAGATTCTCTTTGAGGAGTAAGTGGGGAATGATGGAAAGATTTTGAGTTGTTTCATGCATAAGGAGGATTAATTTGGTGATCATCTCAAGAATCAACTAGAGGAGGAAGTGACTAGAGACAAACTTTAGAGGCTATTGTTATAGTCTATGGTCTAAACTAGAAGGATGATTGGGAATAGACAGAAGGGGGTAGATACAAGGGATACACCAAATGTTGAACAGACTCAGTAATTGATTAGATGGTTTTCATATGCTGATACTCCAAATGCTCCAAGCTTTCTTGTAGTTTAAGGATATTTGGTTCATTTTATGGAGATAAAGTCAGTAAGAGACCCTTCAGAACTTTCTTTAAAGATTATATCACAGTAATACACTGTTGGTGGTGTTGTGAACTGATCCAACCATTCTGGAGGGCAATTTGGAACCATGACCAAAGGGCAACCAAATTGTGTATACTCTGTATCCAGCAATATGCTACTAGATCTATATCCCAAAGAGATCATCAAAAGGGAAAAGGACCTATTTGTACATTAGTATTTATAGCAGCTCTTTGTGTGGTGGCAAAAAAGTTGGAAATTGAGGGGATGCCTATCAATTGGGGAATGGCTGAACAAGTTGTGATATGTGCTATTGTGCAAGAAGAAATGATGAGCAGGTGAACTTCAAAAAATCCTGGAAAGATTTATATGAACTGATGCAAAGTGAAATGAGCAGAACCAGGAGAACATTGTACACAGTTAACAGCAACATTGTATGATGATCAACTATGAATGAGTAAGCTCTTCTCAGTAACACAATGATTGAAGACAATTACAAAATACTCACGATGGAAAATGCTGTCCCCATCCAGAGAAAGAACTGACAGACTCTGGATATAAATTGAAGCATACTATTTTCACCTCCTTTATTTTTGTATATTTTTTCCATTTTGGTCTATTTCTTCTTTTGCAACATGGCAAATATGGAAATATATTTTACATGAGTACACATGTATAACTTATATCAAATTGCTTACCATTTTAAGAAGAGGGGAGGGGAAAAGGGAGGGAGAAAAATTTGGAACTCAAAATTTTATAAAAACAAATGTAAAAATTGTCTTTACATATAATAAGAAAAATAAAATACTATTAAAAATAAAAAATTATGTTACATGACATTGCAAAGATAATTTTGGCAAAGAATGTTTTAAATGCATGGACAACATTCTTTCACCAAAATCCTACTCCAAAGCTATACTATGGAGTGAAGGTGATAGGGGGTATTGAGAGGAGAAGGACAAGTCTGGAAGTCAATCAGTCATTCCATTGGTCAAAAAATATTTATTAAAGCACCTATCATGTGTTAGGCACTATACCAAGAACTAAGATAAAAAGAAAGGCAAATTTCATTCCCTGTTCTCAAGGAGATCACAATCTAATGAGGGAGACTGCGAACAGACCACCATGCACACTCAAGCTAGATGTGAGGGAAATTGGAGATAATCAACAGAGGGAAGGCACTAGCAATAAGGAGAAATGAGGAAAGGCTTCCTATAGAAAGCGAAATTTTAATTGAGACTTGAAGGAACTCAAGGAAGCCAGGAAGCAGAGATGAAGAGGGAGAGTATCTCAGGCATGGAGAAGGTCTGACTGGAAAGACTTCAGAGACAGATCTGATAAATGGCCGCATCTGTGATAAGGTCTGATATGTCTAAATCCAGGGAGATTCCTACCAGAACACTGGCTACAGCAACCCTATTAAAGCAGAGAGAGGTTGCAATCACCATGGGGGAATAGAGTGCCCCTATAGTGAAAACATAGCTCTTACAAAGTGTTAAAATAGACTGAACGTCCCTTTTCTGCCTAAACTCCTCCAGCCCAGTCACATGCCCCCAGGTCTCTCAAAGACACAAGCAGGTCTGTGTAGAAATGAAAGCAACTAAGCAGTCCTGGGGTTTTTTTTTTTTTTGAGATGTACAAAACTGAAGTGATCAGAAAAGATAAACAGTTCAAGTGACTAAGTTATTTTTAAAAGGACCTGTAACCAAAATGACCTACTTTCATGAGTATTATATAGTTGGGTTAGGATAGGCAGCATGGGATAGTGAATAGAGAGTTGGCCTCAAGGTCAGGATGACCTGGGTACAAATTCTCTCTCCTCTGACACATATTGGATGCTTAATAAATGTTTATTAATTGATTTCATAATCTTGGACAAGTCACTTTACCTTAAAGCAGTCCTAGGTTCTAAGATTATAAATAACTCTATAGCTTTATAAATTGCAGAAGAGATGTTCTGGCAGAAGGAGTCACCTTTGGAAACCTGGGTTCCCTACACCAAAGATATCATATTCACCATGCTACTGGCAAAACTGAATGTGGCCTGAACTAGATTAAAATGTAGTTAGGAATTGTTTATAAATAAGAAACAATACAACATAGATAATGTTAATTTGTGGTTTTTTGAGTTACTACAGGGATCTGTTTCTATTTGAGTTTGACGCTGCTCTATACCAAGAAATCACAGGTCTGAATGCATTCCCCCCGAAGCTGGATTATAGTAAAATAAGTAATTAAACAACCTACATCAAAGATAAGAATAATGCTTCTAACAATCCCTTTCTAAAATTCTGTAACATACTTATTTTAGTCTAATGAATAACGTCCTTACATAAAATTATTAGTTTGGAATTATCATTCATGTGCATAGGTAGAAAAATTTCTTACACATTGTTTCAATGTGACATTTTATACTAAAATTTTTAATATATTTATTTTTATTAGATCTCTTTTGATGCAAATCATCATCTTGATTTGTCAGTGTGTATACTAAACTTAGAGTTAAGGAACTGAATCCAAATCCTTCCTCCAACACATCGCTACTAATTATAATAGTTAGCACTTAAATAGCACAATGAAGATTGCAAAGCACTTACCCTCATAACAACTCTGGGTTCAAGGAAGCTATTAACCCCAATTTACAAGTGAAAATATTGAAATGACTTGCCCAGGGTCACAAAGCCAGTAAGCGTCTGAATTCAAATCTTCTTGACTCCAGGCTCAGCTCTTTAGTCACTGCACTATGTGCTAATCATTCATTTCTTAGAGACTCAATTTCCTCTTCTGTACAGTGGGAGTAAGAATTCTTACACTCCTTATCTTACAGGAATACTGTCAGGAAATGTTTTATAAACTTTAAAATGTTATAAAAATTGGAGTTATTATTCTTATTCACCACCATGATTTTCCAACGTACTTACCTAGTCGTCTAACATATATGTTCAGTCCTTTCAATTACGAACTCTTCTTTGATTCTCTCTCCATCAGTTTCCTTCCTCCCTTCTTTCCTTTTCCCCTTCCTCATCTCTTCCTCCCTTTCTTTATTGTTCCTTTCCCCTTCTTTTTCCTCTCTTCCTTCCTCTCTCCATCCCTCTCTCTTTCCTCCTTTCCTTCCTTCTTTTTTCCTTCCTTTTATCTTTCTTTCTCTCCTTTCTTTTTCTTTGCTTGTATCCTTTGTCCATATCTTTTACCAATAATTAATAATAATAATAGCTAACATTTATATAGAATTTTAAGGTTTACAAAGCACTTCATGGGTATTGCCTCATTTGCTCTTTACAACAACCCTGTCAGGTACATACTATCACTATCTTCTTCTTACAGATGGGGCCAATAAAACTGAAAGAGATTCCGAGACTTAGTCACACAGCTAAGTGTCTGAGGCAGGATTCCAACTCAGGCCTTCCCGATTTCAAGCCCAGCCCCTAGCTTTTCTTAGCTTTCTTTTCCTATTCCCCTTCCCATTAAATACTTTCCACATATACTTTCTTCCCATAGGCTTTCCCTTTCCTACCAATATTTTCTCCTTTTTCCCAGTTCAATACTTAAAAATAAGAAGAGAGGAGAGAAAAAGATCTCCCCTTCAATGGGGAGAGAGATGAAGGGCTCTCTATCTCATATAAAAGAGGGTTGTTGTAGGCTGAGAGCAGCCAGTCACAGTCTCCCTCATTGGGGGCCCTTGGTTCCTATGTGAACAACAAAGAATGGATGGTTTTCCTGCTTTGCTTAAGCCCTCCTTTGCCCTTTCCGTCAAGTCTTGGCCTCCAGAAGACAGCGGGCCATGTTCTGCATTCATCTCTGGTCAGTTACCGATCAATATCACTTGACTCTTCTCACTCTTTAGTCATTGCCTTTCTATACTTGGTGTCAGAAAGGATTCTTAAGCTACTCTTTGTCCTTGGCCCCTTCTCCATTGGTCAAGAGAAAGATGGCGAGCACTTCTCTATAGGTTATGAAAGGCCATGAAGTATACAGAAGACAGGACCTGCGAGTCAGAAGGACTAAGTTCTATTTCTGGCTCAGGAGCTGAATTACAGAAGGTTGTGGTAGTGGTTTTATTTTACCTGTATGAGATCTTAGCTGTCAAAAATCAGTCATTATCATCTACTTACCCCCCAGAGAGAACTGGTTATTGTAAAGCCGTCACACTTTACACTATAGATTTTTCCTTTCTTTGTATCTTTAGTGCTTAGCATAGTGCCCAGCACTATGTAAATGCCAGTAAATGCCTGATTTTTTTCTCCATAGATCAGAGATTTAATGTCTTAATCTATAGGGAGTCCCTCCCACCACTGCTTAGTGCCTCACTTCAGCTGCTCCTTGTCCTACTGCCCAGGGGTCAGGGTCTTCTGCTCAGTGATTTGGATGAGGGGCAGGTCTTCTTACAGAGTAAGCTCATAATAAATGGATTGATTATGGATTGACTGATGGGTGGATTATGGAATGGAAGCACAGAGTGTGTTTAGTTCAAAGGATGACTCGCTTTCAGAAGGATTCCTTTGACTGTTTTGTTTTGAGTTCTTTTTTCTCCAGGAGTATTTGGAAATTATTTTGGTTCCCTTATTTCCTTGTGTTTTTCTTTTTTCCCTTTCTATTTAAGTATTTTTCTGATTTCACAACATTGAAGCTTCATCCCTTCTATGATCTTTGTTCCTGTATATTTTTATTTATTGTGTAGACTGAGAATATATCCAACTTGAAGGATCTTTCACTTGGATGGATTTGTTATTTCATTTTGAGTTATTCTTGTTCCTCTTCATGTTTGATCTTATGAAAGTTCCTCTAACATTTGGTCTGGAATGGAAGCAGTCCTACTTTTCTTGATGACTTGCAAATCACATTATGCTAAATGGCTTCCAAAGCAACCAAATAAGGAAGAAAAGCTCAACTGAGAGACAGTCTCTGTCTCTTAATGAGATATTTGAATGGGTGTCTTTAACTCTTCTAGGCTACTGAGCTGGTCAGGAGGTCCAGGTAAAGCTCAACCATTCATTTTCAGTTAACAAGCTGCTTTAAAATTAGATCTGTTTCACTTTTAAATGGGATTAATGATACTAAGATTTATGAATTATTTCCCTTTTGCTTTCCTACAAACTGTGCATATTAGGGAGCATTGTTGAATTTATAGTTTATCTTGGAGATAATTGGTAGCCACTAGAGTTTGTTGAGTAAGGAAGTGACCTAGTCAATCATAAGGAGAACTAATTTGGCAACAGTGTGTAGGACATATTGGGGCAGTGAGAGCCTCGAGGCAGGAAGATGAAATAAGAGGCTACTAATTTAGGTATAAGATGATGTGGGCACGGGGAAAAAGGGGAGGTTGTGGGAGTAGAGAGAAGGGGTCAACTATGAGAGATGTTTAGAAGTAGAAATAGCAAGATTTGGCAATTGATTGGATATGGGTAGTGAGAGAGAGAAACAAGTCAAAGATAAACCTGAGGCTCTGAACCCAGGACTCTAGAGGGATGTGATGCCTTTGACAGAAATAAGGGAGTTTGGAAGAAGAAACAGTTTTGGAGGCAATAGAATAATCAGTTTTGGTTATATTGAAATTGAGGTGTCTCTAGGATTTTTACTTTGAAATATGCAAAGGGCAATTAGTGATTTGAGATTTTTGCACATAGAAAAGATTCTGGTTGGATAAATAAATCTGGGGTTAGGCAGCTAGGTGGCTCAATAGATAGAGTCCCAGGCTTGGAGTTAGAAAGACCTGAGTTCAAATATGGTCTCAGATACCTACTAATTGTGTGACCCTGGGTAAGTCATTTAACCCTGTTTTGCCTCGGTTTCCTCATCTAGAAAATGAATTGGAGAAGGAAATGTTGAAGCACTCTAGTATCTTTGCCAAGAAAACCCCAAATGGAGTCACAAAGAGCCAGACACAACAGTTCACACACACACACACACACACACACAAATAGATCTGGGAGTCATCAGCATTAAACCTATGGAATCTAATGAAGCTACCAAGAGAAGACAGAGAAAGAAGAAAAGGGAGTTCAGGAGAAAGGTTTGAGGAAGAACCAAAGCCAGAGAGTGTGACATGGATCATGAACCAGCTAAGGGAGAGTTAAACAGGTAGGAGGAGTCCAGGAGGGAGCAGTGTCTTGATAACTCAACAAGGAGCAAGTATCCTGGAGGAGAATATGATCAACTGTGTAAAATGGCTTACATAGGTTAATTCTTAACTCCTTACTAATCCTGAGTGTGAACCCTCTATTAACTATTTATATACCATTATTTCCAGTGTCAAAGTCATTCTTCTTGGAGGAGAAATTGAGCCAAGTAAGAAACTGATCGACTCTGCTTTCTTGTATGTTGTCATTTGTTACTCTGCCATCCACTCCCAGCAAAAATCTTGTCACTCCTTTGGTCCTATTTTCTTCCAAATCACAGTCATCTTTTTGATACCATGGTTTTGTTTTGTCATCTATTTGAGTCACATCTTGTCTCAACTCTTATCCAACCCACAATCATCGAATGGGTGTGGACTCAAACAAACTGAGACTGGGAAAGACCTTAATTTAGAAAGGCCAAAGTTACCCACTGTATCCTGGGCCACCACCCGCCATCTTGATTTTTGTCTTGTCACTGGATTTCGATGACTCTAGAAGAGAGAGTGAGGCTGATTTTGTGTCACTTAAATCTAATTCACATGCAAGTCAAGACATAGCCCCATGATGTCACTGGTCCTCTTCCAAAACAAAGGGCAAACAACATTAAGGCAATGGGCTTTGGTAGCACTGAGAAACTTGTAATCACCAAAGGTACCGTACAATTTCTGAAATATAGTATAGCCGAGACATGTAGAAGTATAAATATATCAATACCTGAAGAATCTTTCATTTTATCAGGGGAAAAGCAACATAGATCAGAAGCCTTTTATGATGAGTGAAAAAGCATTTTGTTTACACTTACCATATACCCCATGACATGAAGGTTTCATGGGATTAACACAGGGTTCTAGGTCTGGGTCTGGGCTTACCAATCAAGGCTCTGTTTGCAAACTCAGGGCACATTGTTTTAAACATTAAACTTTCCCAATGTCTAAGGACTCATTTTCCTTTTAAAAAGTTGCTGATTTCTCATTGGTTATTACCATTACCTCCCTAACTCATTTGTTCTTCTCCATTTTGATTTTTGATACCAGTCTGTTTGAAATTGAAATGCTCTTTTTTTGTTTATTTTTGGTGGAGGATGGAGGAAGGTGGGACATTTTTTCTCTCTCAAAGAACAAGAAAACATAGATTTGTCCCCTTCACATCAGTTGTTGCTGTTATTTAGTCATTTCAGTCATCCTACTCTTTGTGACCTCATTTGGGATTTTCTTGGCAAGGATATTGAAGTGGTTTGCCATTTCCTTCTCTAGCTCATTTTACAAATGAGGAAACTGCAGTAAAGAGGGTTAAGTGACTTGCCCAGGGTCACACAGCTAGGCAGTGTCTAAGGCCAGATTTAAATTCAGAAAGATGAGTCTTCTTGATTCTAGGCTTGGTGCTCTATCCACTGCATCACCTGTAGCATTATACATATTTCTTGCCTTTGGACCCTTTGACTGAATGGAAACTTCACAGAACAAATCCCTTTAATAAAAGGACTTGTTCTGCAAAACTTGGACTCAGTGAAAAGGCCACACCCAAGGACCATATGTGGCCTCAGGGCTGCAGGTTCCCCACCCCAGCCTTTGGTCTCCAGTTTGGTCATTTGGAATCATTTGGATTTTAAAATACAACCCAAAGGAGGAGGCTGTAGATTCAAAAATAAATAATATGGTGCCAACAGCAAACTTCATATTGCTAACTAAAGTCAACAAATGTAGTGGCCCTATGGAGTGGTAATATATGGCACCTCTTAGGAAGAAAAGATCCACTGCCTATATAGAGCTTTGGGGTTCACCCAGAGACATGTGGTACTTTAAAGTTTACAAAGCACTTTGTAAACATTCTCATTTGAGCCGCACAGACAGCCCTGTGAGGTAGGTACCATCCCTAGGAAGTTAAAACTCAGAAAGGCTACCCAAAGTACAAAGACAGTGAATTTCGGAGACTTTCGGAGATTGGGACCCTGGGGGGACTTAGTCCACTCAGCTCTGGAGCTCTCATACTGATCCTGTCAAGCCGTAAAGATCCTGAGCATAGTCTCACATGGCCAAATAATCCGCTCTGTCTTGGCATCCACTAACATGCTTTACCTTCTCTTCAGGTTGTCTTGTTCCCTTCTGCTCTCATCATCTTGTTACCATCTACCCTGTGCATATTCCCTGACCTCTCTTCCCTCCCTCCCCTGCTTTCTATGTCTTCCATTAGAATTCATAATATTTATTCACTCATTCATTCTCATCTGCTCTCATTCATTACATTGACATCTCCACAAAAAAATTCCAGATCTAGAAATACAGACCCAATTTCTGTCCTGAATTTAATCTATTGTCACTAAGTACTTGTTGAATGTTATGCTTTGATTATCCCATGAGCAACTCAACCTCAACATCTCTAAAACTGAACTCATAATCTCCCTCTTCCCCCATGTACCCATCCCTCCTCCAAACATCCCTGGATAACGGGACCCTTCTGATATCTCCGGCTATTCATATCTGGATTTTAGTTCCTGTCTACTGACATCAGTGCTCCAAGTCTCTGTATTTTTCCCCCATAGGAATGCAAGCTCCTTAGAGGAAGGAGTCCATTTTTGCTTCCACCTTGTATCCCTAGTGCTTAGCACAAATAAGCACATAATATCTAATAAATGCCTATTTACTAATTGATTATTCCAACCTCTTCTCCATGACAAGTCAATACGGATCACATTAGACATCAAGGTGGTGAATGAAAAAGGACTATTCATTTAAAATAGAAAAGCAAGTGACTAGCAGGAAATTAACAGAAATATTCATCCATTTCCCAAGATCTCCTAATCACTAGGGCAGAAGGTAACAAGGAGATACATGGTCCCAGTCCCATCTTGGTGCCCAGTGCCTTCCCTCTCAATGCCCTGTGTAACCCAGGCCTGGGGTTTTTGTTCATGCAGCTACATGTGCAGAAGGAGAGACATTAGTTGTTCTATACACTCTCAGAGATACAGAGTATATACTGAGAGATGGAGATACATACATTGAGAGACAGAGAGATAGAGGGAGGGAAAAAGATACTTTGGAAACTATGGACCTGTAGCTTCAACATGCCCCTGATTTCCAGCTTGCCTCCAGAGGAACTTCAGAGGTTTCCCCTTGGGCGAGCTTGGCACCTCTCAATTTGATATGAGATCTCATCTCATTCCCCGCAAAGTGTTCATTCACTCTTGTGCACTTTCTGGCATATGTTAATCTGTAAAATGTCTCCAATTTCCTTTTGTAGTTTTGCTTGAATAAATGGGCTTACTATTTGCTCTTTGTGGGGGACTTTTATGTGACTGGTGTCTGTTGGGAAGGGGACCAAGGCAGCAGGTGCAAACTTAGGGCTGTCCTTCGCCCCTAAGCTAAGGGTATAAATGTGACCAGGGAAGTAGCTTTGATTTGAACCCTTAAAATAATCATTCCTGTAGACGAGCAATATTTATGGTGGCAGTCTCCTTGAAAGATGTGGATTTGTTGTCGCTGTTTTTCGGTTATTTCAGTCAAATCTGACTCTTGGTGATCCCCTTTGGCATTTTCTTGACAAAGATAATGGAGTGGTTTGGCATTTCCTTCTCCAGTTCATTCCAAATGAGGAAACTAAGGCAAGGTCACACAGTTAGTAAGTATCTGAGGGGTGGATAAACAATAGCTATCCATACCAAACTAGAGTCTCTTTTAGACTACCCATACGGACATACATATCTTAAATGAACACAGACATAGATTATTCCATTATTTTGCTACTTGGTATCTATTGGTATTTGTTCACTTTAGGTTGATACTGTATAAGTTCATACAGGTACTTGTCTTCCCTTTTGATTGTAAATTTCTTGAAAGTATGAATTGTTTCTTTTTTTTGTACTTGTATTTCCAATACTTAACACACTGCCTGACACGTGGTAGATACTTAATAAATTTTTGTTGATTGATTGTTTCAGTGATCAAAAAACAGTGGGTTAACAATTTGGCTCCTTGAATGATCACGAAAGGTGATTCTTTCCATTCTGTGGGTCACTCTTGTTGATTCCCCCAGGAATGTTGAGTCTTTAACAATGTGTTCCCAGTGCTCTTGGCATGGAAGGGAATGTTGTCTTAGGGTTGACTGGCAGAATGTGGCAACCTCATCGAGTTTGGAGGCAAGCTTCGGTAGGAGGACTGAAACCTCCCTGGGCTGTAAGAAATCCATGACTTCAATACCCCAAAGATAGCCTCAGCTAGTGAGGGGAAATCTCAATTTCCGCAAACCCCATTGGGATTTAGCATGTTGCATGAAGAATCCCTGAGCTCAGTATTCATTTTCTTCCCTTAATTTCTTCTTCTCATTCCTGGCATCATGAATAGTATTGGTGTGCTACAGTCAGTGGAGTTTTTTGGGAGGACAAAGGTACTAGAGTGGTTTGCCATTTCCATCTCCTGTGGGTTAAGGCAAACAGAGGTTAAGTGACAAAAACATTGTAATGGTTTGCCATTTCCTTCTCCAGTTCATTTCAGATGAGGAAACTGAGGCAAAACGGGGTTAAGTGACTTGCCCAGGGTCACACAGCTAATAAGTGCTGACTGGAATTGAACTCAGACCTTCCTCCCTCCAAGCCTACCACTCTATCCACTGAGCCACCTAGCTGCCTCCAATTAATGAGCTACACAAATACTACTGTTGTTATTATTAAGTGTACTCTATCTCACAAAAGTTTATTTCAGGGAAAGTGCTCTGTAGACCTGAAAGCACTTCATTAATGGTTATCTCTATTAGGCTGAATCACTTCAATTCATAAGGAAAATGTTATAGTGGGTATTCACTAAATCCATCAATCACCTATTGGAAAACACTCCTAGAAGTTTTAGATGAAAAGCAAAATAACGACTTTAGAATCAATGAACCTCTTAAATATAGTTATAGGGTTTCCTTCCCCTTCCCATTTGTCCTGCCCCCCCCCAAAAAGCTCCCTTACCCCGGCTGGGTTTTTTTTGGGGGGGGGGATTGTGTGTGCATTTTATTTTTGTTTTTTAGGAAACAAGGGCTGTATAAGAAAGAAATCATGTGATGCCCACTTTTAAGTCGAGCTAGTTCAACCAATGCTTAGACGTTCAACCAATGTTCAACGCATCTTGGGATACAAAAACAAAAATAAAAACAATCCCTGTATATAAAGAATTGACATTCTGCAGTACAGATAAATATGTCTGAAGTATGTAAAAAGGAAATAGAGAAGGGCAAGGGCACTAGCAACTGGGAGGACCAGGGAAGATCTTGTGTAGGAAATGATAGGTGAGCTGTGCCTTTAACGGAGCTTGGGATTCTAAATTGAAACTCCCAGATGGGCTATAGGGGGATGAATTTTCCAGTCACAGCAACTCTCAAAAATCCACTGGTGAAGCAGTGGGTAGAGCAGTGACTGTGGAGTCAATAAGACCTGAATACCGATCCAGCCTCAGACATTTAGCTGTGTGACCTTAGGTAAGTCACTTAACCTATGTTTGCCTTGGCTTCCTCCTTCCTCCTGAAAGTAATAATAGCACGTACCTCTCAGAGTTGTTTTGAGGATGAAACAAGATTATAATTACAAAGTGCCAGGCACATATTAAGTTCTATATAAACATTAGCTATCACGATTATTAACTAAATTCAAAAGGAGCTGCAATCTGCTTTAGAGGATGAACTCACTGGAATGAAATTGCAGATTCTTCAAATATAGAAATCTACATTAAACTAAATGCAAAAGAACCTGGAGGTAGAAAACAAATTTAAAGTTATCTTAAATCAGATATGCATTTAAATTACAATAGTAATTACTACCACTTATATAACACTTTAAAATTTACAAAGTGGTTTACAAATATTATCCTATTTGATTGTCACAACAACCCTGGAAGGTAGGAGCTTTTATTCCCATTTTACAGATTAGGAAACAGAGTCATCAGAGGTTAAGCAAATTTGTCCAGGGTCAGCAATTAGTTCAGATCTGAACTCAGCTCTTCCTGAAAAGGTCTAGCACCCAAGCCACTTTTCAACTAATTAGAACAAAATGAACTCTGTCTCTCAGTAAACTAAAAATGTTTTGAAGAACAATTTGGAGGCACTCAATCAACTGAGTTAAATCAAGAGTCACAGATCCATAACAAGATTTTACAATGCAAATAATGTGGCAATGAAGAGATTTGTTTTACTAAATACCTATAGTTGTGATAAAAATGGAAAGTAGATAAAAGTAAGGATGGGTACTATGAGTGTGTCTGAGAACAAATGACAATGTAATAGAATGTGTTCAGTTGTTTTAGTCGGTCCAACTGTGATCTCATTTGAGGTTTTCTTGGCAGAGATATTGGTGTGTTTTGCCACTTCCTTCTCATTTGACAATTGAGGAAACTGAGGCAAACAGGGTACTTTCCCAGGATCACACAGCTAGTGTCTGAGGTCAGATTTGAACTAAGGAAGATGAATCTTGCTGACTCCAGGTTCAGCACTCTATCCACTGCACCATCTAGCTTCTCCTATAATAGGATGGATAATCATTCATTTGAACTCTTTCATGCATGTTTCCTGTTTCCATGCCATAAGTGGCTTTCCTTCAATAAACAAGTGTTTCAATCAAGACTTGTTCCTCTACCTAAATAAAGGGTGTTCTGCCACCTGGTGGCTCAGATATTTTCATGGTCGCTTAGCAGGAATAAATAAAAAAGAATCCATAGATAAATAACATCTTTTGGGATCTCTTGAGATTTCTCTGTTCCCTTTTGGCAGTTAAAGAAATCAGAGTGTGTTCTCTTCCTCCAGATCTCTCCCCTGCCCCCCCATCTCTGTCTTTGTCTTTGTCTCTATCTGACTCACCATTTTCCCTAAAGGAGATGCTGAGTTGGATATTATTCTTCATTGCTAAACCCACAGGGCATATAATTTACTTAAACTTAAATAAGGGTTAAGGGAAGATTGGCTAGGCCTGGAGTGATTTCTGGTTTCACTGCAGTTTCAATACATGGTCTACAGATTTGCTGGGGTTTTTTTTTCCTCTTTCCAATTAGAATTGGGGACTCCAGGACAGAAAAGGTCTCTCTCACTCTTCATGCAGCCGAAGCGAACCTTCTGCAATTTGTGACTTTGGAGAATTAGAGATTTAGAGCTGGAACAGAGTTGTGCTGGGGCCAGTCTGAACTGACTCTTCAGAGATTGTGAAATGTTTGTGAGCATCTATACGTCAGAAATTAGCAAATGCTACAAATCAAGGCTTGATGTATGGCTTTGCTGATTGTCTAGACTTAAGAAATTAGTAGAGAAAATGTTAATGATACAAATTTTTAAAAGTATGTGGTGTGGATATTCCTCTCTCTCTCTCTCTCTCTCTCTCTCTCTCTCTCTCTCTCTCTCTCTCTCTCTCTCTCTCTCTCTCTCTCTTTCTCCCCCCCCCACACAGCTGGTTATTAAACATTTACCAGTATACTGCTACCAATACTCCCACTTTACAGATGAGGGAACCAAAGCTAAGTGACTTAAGAGGTTGTGATTTGCCCAAGATCACACAATCAGTATATATCAAAGGAAGGACTTGAATCCAGGTCTTCCTGGCTTTGGAACCAGATCTTTAATCCCAGGCAGTGATGCCTGTCTGTTGGAAGGTTCTTAGGACCAACTGCAGCAGCAGCACATCAGCATATACTAGGAATATCAGTTAAACCTAGAACCTTTTCATCCTAAAAGACCAACTTGCATGCTTCAGTTTACAATGTTTATGTGGAGATGGAAAGCTAACTTTATATCAGCCTCAATAATATGATCATTTTATCCACACAGCCCCCTGGCATGTGACAAGTGAGCACAGGAAATGACTATAGGCCACACTTAAACATTCTTATTGTCAGATAATTGGCTAAAAAAATCATAATTATTCTTTTGTCTTTGCAGAATGGGTAGGGATGAAAATCACCTTAGATAATGTTCACTTTCTCATTTCTTATTTCTTATAAAATAATTCTAGGAGAAGGGTGGAAAGTTAAGTAGCACATTTGATAGAGCACTGGCCCTAGAGTCAGGAGGACCTGAGTTCAAATCTGGCTTTAGACATTTCCTAGCTGTGAGACCCTGGGCAAGTCACTTAATCCTGATTGTCTCAAAAGAAAAAAAGGCAGAAGAAATAGAACTCTTCTCTTCCATTTGGCTGATTGCTTTATCCTTGCATTGAGCTTAGTTTCCTTTGGCTATAAATGAGAAGATCCATGTCATTTCTTGTCTGGGCAGGAGAGAGTCAGGTCACATGTGAGTTGTCTAGTGGGGACTGGATCTAGGGTAAAATCCTCAAATGACCCTGACACTTGGCACTTAATCTCTGACCCTGAGGCATTTTTAACCTTTGAGTGACTGAGATGTACAAATGAGTTTTGTCCTTAAATAATTAAAAGCATAGTTATTAAGTATAGGACATTTTAAAAAAAACTTCTGAAATTGGTTGCCAATTGATTTACATAAAGATATATGTTTCTTTGGGTTACATAAGATACTACGTATTTTGTTATTTGATTATACATATTTTACATATTACATACATTTATATTCTGATTATATATTTGATTTACATAAAGATACACACATAAAGCATTTTTATTGTTATTTTTGGTGGGTTCAGGCAGAGGTGGAAGAGATAATATGACCCTTCATTTGCCCCCTGAGAACTCTACTGAAGAGACTGTCGTAGCTATTTCAATGCTAAAGAAAAACAAATATCTTTTCCCTATTTGAGGGAATTGTAATCACCAAAATACCATATTTCCTTTGCCATATGGATTCAGCAAGCCCTAAACCCCTAATTCCTGCAGGAGGTGGGAGGTAGTTGCTATTTGACAAAAATGCAGCTTGTGGGATTTTCTTGAAGTGTTTTCTCTCTGTAGGTGAGTCACAGTAAGCCAACTGGGAGTCTACTCTCCTCCCATATCTGAGCCTGCACTAACTCAAGCCAAGAAATCCAAAGGCAGCACCATGTCAGGATTCTCCAATTTTACACCCTCCCTGGAAAGGACGCTTATCTTCCAACTCATAAACAACACTCAGATTCCAGGACAAAGGCTCTTTCCCTCAGCCAGTTTTTAACTACCCATTATCAAGGGCCAAGGAAAGGCTATTATATATTACCTCAACAAGTCTCAGGCAAAGGCTGGAATTTCCTTTCTTGGTACTAGCTACCGAAGAAAAGAAAACGACTTCTGTCTGGGTTACAGCATGCTTGTCAACCTGTTCTAAATCAATTCAGGCTCAAAGTCTCTGGGGTCTTATTATGACCCTGACCCCCCAAACCAATACAGGCATAAAAACTCAGTAAGGACAAAACAGAACCACATTCAACAAGAAAACTGGAAGACAAAAATGTGAATAATAATGCCACGATTCTCCAAATCTTCACTCACTCCTCTCCTTCCCCCATCAGTCACTGGGAAAATAATACATTTCATGGAGATGTTATTCTTTTTTGACCACTAGGCTACCATTTAGGGCCCTGGAGAAGGAGTTAGGAGACCAGGGTTCTGCCACTATGCTAGAACTTTGACAAGTCACACTCCCCTCTAAACCTGTTTCTTCATCAACAAAATGAAGAGTTTAAGAATCAGAGAAAGTTAGGATATTTAGGAACCTTCAGGATTACTCAGCCCAACTTCCTCATATACATGTAGTGGAAAGTGCACTAGATTGGGAACCAAAAGACCTGAGTTCAAACCTAGACCTTGTGACTTGCTACTTGTGTGCCTGGGGGAAGTTAGTTCATCTCTCTGACCCTCAGGTGCCTTAACTGCAAAAGAAGGGAATGGGACAACACCAAGTTCAAAATCCTACGAAGCTTATGAAACTGAGGGGTAGACGGAGAAAGGAAATGACCCATAGAGGCAGAGCCAGGACCCATACTGGAGTCTTCTGCCTTCAGATCTAGACTACCTTCCATACTTTGTTTCCCCACCTTCAATTAAATGATCACAACAGTGATCCTAATAATCTTCAATGCCAGAAGGACAAAATGTCCCTCCCTTAATGCCTAAGGAGGGAGAATGACTTAAGGGCTAGGGACAAGAGGGACCCTTAGGCAACTGATGTGTAAGATGTAAACACTTGATTTAATTTTCTCCTCCTCCTTAGGCCTCTCTCTTGACCTTGAAGCCACAGCTGTACTAGAGAATCCTAGTAACTCTTTTGCTGGTGCCTTCAGGCCATCAATCAATCATCATATATAATGCTATATAATGAGCCCTATACTGTGCTAAATCTTGTGGCTAGAAAGAAAAAGCAAAAAGAATCCCTGACTTCAAGGAGTTTAAATTTGAATGTGGGAGACTGTAGCTATATCTATGTGTAGTTGTATGTATGTATGTATGTATGTATGTATGTATACATATGTATGTATATATACATATGTGTGTATATGTATATACATATATACATGTGTGTATATGTATATGCATACATATATGTGAGTTCATATATAACCTTTTATGTAGATAGTATAAATACATATGCATATACAGTTTGTACATGTGCATATATATTCACATACACACTCATAAATGTGTTTTATATATGTGTGTGTGTATATATATACACACATGTATATATAGTATGTGTATGTGCCACCCTCGGCAAGTTACTTAACCCTGATTGCCTCAATTTCCCATCTATAAAATGAGCTGGAGAAGGACTTTGCCAAGAAAACATGAAATGGGGTCATAGAGTCAGACTCAACTGAAAATGACTGAACATACAGTATTTTTATATGTCTGTGTGTCTGTATACATATACATACACACACACACACACACACACACACACACACACACACACACACACACACACATACCCATGCAGAAACAGAGACAGACAGAGAACAGAAAATGGTGGTAGAGGGAAAGGCATTAGCAGCTGTGGAGACTGGAAAGCATTTTCTGAAAGAAGAAGTGCTTGAAATTAATCATAAAGAAGCCAGGGATTCTAAGAGACAGAGAGAAGGAATGAGAACATTCCAGGCATGGGGGATGGTCAGTGCAAAGTCCCAAAGACCAGACATGGAGTAAATGAGAAACGAGAAGAATGTTGGTGCAGCTGGGCCATGGAGTGGATGGAGGGGAACAATAGGATAGAAGGGTAAAAAGATCAGAAGAGGCCAGGCCGTGAGAGCTTTGCCTGCTGAATAATGGATACTGGAGGTAATAGGGAGCTCCTGAAGTCCATTATAGAATAGAGGTGATAAGGGGGAGAAGAGAATGACATAATCAGGCTGCTTGATAATTAGGGAATAATTAGAGTTCCTTGTTGTTCAATATGTCAGACTCTTCATGACCCTATTTGGGATTGCCATAGCAAAGATGTTGAAGTTTGCCATTTTCTTCTCCAACTCATTGCAGATAAGGAAATGGAGGCAAATAGTGTTAAGAGACTTGAGCAGGGCCACATAGCTAGTAAGTGCCTGGGGCTGGATCTGAATTCAGAAAGTTGAGTTTTTCTGACTCCAGGTCCTATGTTCTATCCACTGTGGCACCTAACTGCCCATAGGGGTTTCTACACTGATGAAATTACAAGTTTAGACCCTTAAAAAAAACACATCACCTCAATGCTTTCAAATATGTAGGGGATGGAGGAGAGGGGGAGGAAGAAGGAGGTGGTAGCATTTTTCATATTGGAACCTGGTGTTCCAGAGTTCAGAAGTGATGGTTGCAGAGTTGAGAAGAGGTGAGCTCAAGTGGTGCTCTGACATACACAGGTTGTGTGACCTTGAGAAGATCACTTAACAGTGTCTGGAGTGGACGGATGGACCTCTTTGTAACATTAACACTTGAAGAGCTGGGGGAGATAGGAATCAGCAAAGCAAGCCTCCTCACTGGACATTCCTATAATAATGGAATCTGATCTCAAAATAAACTCAAAATTGACATGTTTCCACCTTTACAAGGTCAACAGGCTGAGGTTATTTCTTTAGCATAATTTTCTAAGTGTACTAGCTCCACTTTTTTTTTTCTGGATTCATTGAGGTATAATTTATCCCTCACAGTAGGGGCAGAAAGGATGAAGAACAGGACCAACTCAGGCTGTCCAGGCAGCTTGCTATTATAAAGAAACTACTACAGGTCCATGTTGCTTGTCTCTTAGAGGAGGCAGCCCCTACAAACCCTTTGCAGCACAAGCCTTGAAAGGCCTGGCATGTGGGCTCTGCAGTAAACTGATCTATTAAGGGGAGAGGTTGGGCCACTAGAGAAGGCCAAGGCTAAAAATAAAAGGCTGGCATGGTGGGGAATCATAGAGGTTTTCAGAGAGGATGAGTCATCCTAGGAGAAGAAAAAAAAAAACCTCTCCAGTTCACTCCTATTTCTGAGAAAAGAAGCAGATTGATTGTGAATGGAAAATCTTTTTTTTTTAATAGAACGAAGTCCAGAGGAAGGTACAGGCAAGCAAGGCAGCTTTGAGATGAAAATGTTGAAATATATGCATGTATGCATATATACATATGTGTATATATGCATACACACAAACATGTAAATATTATGCACATATATGCATACACATATGTAAATATACTATATGTGTATATATGTATGTGCATATGTGTAATACATACATATAGTAAGAATTAACAATAACATTTATATAGCACCAGCTATGATGTGCCAGGCACTGTACCAAATGCTTTTTACAAATACTATCTCATTTGATCCTCATCACAGCCTTGTAAGGTAGGTACATGTTTGTCCTTCATTGCCAAAGAAGACCATGCCATCAGAGAAATAATGACATGACTTGCACTTGACTTTGTTTTGAGTGAGGGAGGGCTTTGCTGGTCACCAGCCTCACTTCTCCTCCAGAGTGATCTGAATCCAGTGACCAGATATTCATCAGGATGAGTGGAGAAGACCGAGGATGAGGCAACTGGGGTTAAGCGACTTGCCCAAGGTCACACAGCTAGTAAATGTCTGAGCTAGATTTGAATTCAGGAAGAGGAGCTTTCCTGACTCCAGGCCTGGCACTCTGTGTGCTATGGCACCCCCTAGCTGTCCCTATGAAGTGAAATCTACCGATAACCTCAAGTCTTTATTGTAACCAATGCCTGCACTTCTGGTCCCTCTCAAACCTTTTCTCAAACTTTGGCTGCTAACAGGAGCAAAGCCAACTCATTTAGAATTGTTTGTCCTTCCTTTAGTCACGTCTCCTGTACTGACCTCTGCAATGGGGTTCTCAAGGCATTATGGGTTTGGGAGCACATCCTGTGCCCTTAGCTCCTCCTCCTCTGGCCCTGATCACTGGCAAACCAGGTCTGGGGACCCAGCAGCTGCCACTGTCTGGCAATCCCAGTGCCAGAGTCCATTGTTGCTGACAAAACCACCGGACTGATGGCAGCCAGAGAACACTGATGTGTTTTGAGCAGGAGTCCCAAACCTGAATGACTCAGCCCAGAACGACTCCCTGTTCTTCATGTGATGATCAATGGGTCTCTCTCTAAAACGACTGCAAAGAAAAGGAACTGGGGATGTTCTGTAATGCCAGCACTCTCTTAGCTCAGATTCCATGTTGGGATGTGTGATGAGTGAAATATAAAATAACTGAGAAAACAAAGGTTCGAGCTTCCAAACATATCAGTTTATTAAGCAATGCATGCCAATTGAGTAATAAAGCTGAACCAGGCCTTCTCAGCTTGGTACTGGGCCCCGAATACAGATTTTTATATGTTAAAAGCAAGCAGTTCACAGGATATAAACCAGGATACAAGATTAGGTAATCTGATTGGAAGAAAGATCAAGAGTTTTCCAAGTTGGGAGAGGAAGAGTAAACAGATACAATTCCCTGAAATCAGAAAAAGAGGCGCTCCTCTCCCCACGTCAGTCTTCAATCAAAGGAAGAGGAAACAATAACTGATTGACCAGTATGGGGCCAGTTTTCAGATAAGACTCATGGGTTGCCTGAGATGTATAACTGGAAGAAAACTCCTTGCATCAGTCTTCAGATCTGACCGAGTTTCTGGTCATCATAACCTACTTTCTTAGTTAAAAGTCTCTAGAGGTCATCTAGCTTCCCAGTCACACAGGGCTAGGTTCAAACAATGCAGTCAAGTTTTCTCTCAATTCCCACAACTGAATAAAATTTTCTCCGAAGACAGAAATTGGGCTAGAACCATAACTGAATAGAAAGGAAACTGAGCTAGATCCAGAATTGAGTCACAAGATGGAGTCAGTTACAATTCTTACAATTCCAGCATATAAAATGAGGCATTCATGAGACACTGAACGTGAAAGGAGGAGCTTTACTTTGACCTAACACAGCAAGGATATTCAACAAGGATATACAGAGGCTCTGGAAGTAGCCTCCTCATCTCCATCTGGGAGTCCCCAGGGCTTGGACTTTTTGTTGACCTGGGGTCAGGAAGCTGTGTCACAAGAGCTGGAGCCAATCTGGATTAGGGAAGGAAGGAAGTCTCATGGGGAAGCTTCTAGGGAAGATGGGGTCTAAAGAAACTGAGGAGGGACCTTGCTTTCTGGGGCAGAAAGCTGTGTCAGGGTAAAGGGATCCCTGCAAAGGCAAAACAAAAAAACAGTACTGATAATCATTTCATATCACTTGAACCTCAGTGCCAGAACCTGAACTAATCAACCAGAAGAACACCCCCCACACACACTTTCTTTGCTCTCTGAGTGAACTTAAAATGCCCCTTCCTGGGTCAACACTACAAGACCAGGTGAAGCTAATGAGAGCATGTTAATGGCACCTCAATCTGAGACACTATCTTGAATAGTGGGGACTTTTCATATCTTAATATTAATATATTATCTTTAATATTTTATGGACATATACTATGCTGTGTCATGTTAATGGTAAAGAAAACACAAATATCCTCTGTTGTAATTTCAATGGATACTTTGTCAACTCTGTTATTATATTTACCACCTATTCAATTAAGAAAATTTCTTTCTCGTACTATGGTTAAACATATATGAAGATCATAAATTTAAGTCCTGAGCTGGGATTGTTCTAAAATGTATTTAAACTTTCTCATTCTTTATATCAGACAGTCAAAATTCAAGTTTTGGCTCCATGGTCATTTAAATAAATAAAACAGTATGAATGATACCACCTAGCCTGTTTACCTCTTTTAACCAAACTTTCAGGTCAACAGTATCTACCCCCACATTTAACAAATTGGAATATGTCTAAAATCTTGAGTTCAGCATTGAATGGTTATGAATCTTGCTGATGGCTACATGGGCAGAACTAGGAAGTGTTTGAGGCAGGGCTTGAGCCCAGGGGTTGATACCTCTAAAGCTAACCTTCTATTCAGTAAAGCATACTGCTTCTCAGAAAGACTTTAAATCATTTCTGTTCTAAATCTACCCAAATATAAATATTAAAAAAGAATAACTCATCTTCAATGAGCTAGGATAGCATCATATCTAAAGTAAGCAGTATAAGCAAAATAGACAAAAGTAGATTTTTTTTCCCTTCCTAAAATGCAAGAGAGCAGGCTGAACCTTGGGCAGCAGGCACAGAATTGCCAGAACCATATCTGGAGACTTTATAACTTGATGGGACTTGCCAGAGTTTGGGTGATCCCAGGGTGACTTCAAGGTCTTGAAGAAGCCATGAGAGTAAGAACTTACAGATGATATGGTGGTCACATCAAGCCCCAGAACCTGGGAGTAGCTCTTTGCTGAGCTATCCAAACAGCAAAGCATCACTTAGGCAATTCGGTATAGGTTCCTGATGATTTGTTGCCAAGAGCCTTTTTGTTATCAGTCCCTGAAACTCTATTTCCCAGTGTCCTACTTTGGATTCCTGATCTTAGCCTTCTTTTCCTGGACTTCACATCTCTGCCTTGAACTATGGTGCTTACCTGCTCCCTCCTGAGACTGGTCTCTCTGGACCTGGTCTGCCATGCTTATGATCCATCAGACCCTGCTTTTGGTTTGCCCAGGCTTTATGTCACCCAAGCCCTAGGATATCCCAGATCAGCTTTTGTAGTTTGTCAGCTGTTGCCTCTCTATTGTCAAGGTGACCACCATTAGCAACCCACTTCCCATCCCATTCTTTTACCGGAGACATTTTCCAAAAGGTCCCAATATAAATGAGTAAGAAAGAGCTGGTAGGGAGACCTGTGAACAAATTAATTCTATAATAATATCATGTCATCACCTGTGGGCATCGAAACACATTTTACAAATGGATTATTCCTCCAGATAGCCCACAGGTCAACAGGTCATAATTACCCAGTGGGGAGAGAAATCCTTTCCCTGAAGCCCTTTGGCTCAGCCTGTTCTTGGTTTGACCCAGGGAGGAATATTTCATGTCCACTTGAAAGGCCTTCTCAAACACTTAAGATGAGATATTTTATTTCTTCTCACTTGGATTGTTCACTCTTATAATATCACTAGCAGGCTAGAGCAGGGGTAGGGAACCTGGGGCTTTGAGGTCACATGGGGCCCTCTAGGTCCTCAAGTGTGGCCCTTTGACTGAATCCAAACTTCACAGAAGAAATCCTCTTAATAAAAGGATTTGTTCTGTAAAACTTAGACTTGATCCAAAGGATGCTCCCAAGGACCTAGAAGACCATAAGTGGCCTCAAGGCTGCAGGTTCCTCACCTTAAGGTGAAGGTAAGATAGGTGAGACTGATTGCTGGCTATTAGTTCCCTTTCTAGTGTGTCCTAAACTGAAGGGAATTTCCAATTTGACCTAAGAGTAGACTATTTACGAGATCACTGACCTTGATCTTTGGGCAGGAGTGTATGAGTTGGAGACTTGGAAACCAAGCAAGATAGAAAAAGAAAGGAAAAAGAAAGAAGTGGTTGTTACGTAGAGTCAATTTTTGCTATTGTTGAGTCATTTCAATTGTGTCTATATCTTCATTACCCCATTTGGGGCTTTCTTGGCAAAGATACTGGAGTGATTTGTCATTTTCTTCTCCAGCTCATTTTACAGATGGGGAAACTGAGGTAGACAGGGTTAAATGACTTGGCCAGGGTCACACAACTAATAAGTGTCTAGGGCCATATTTGAATTCAGGAAGCTGAGTCTTCCAGACCCCAGGCTCAGCACTCTATGCACTATGGTGTCACCTAGCTGCCACATGTAGAGCCAATAACATCCCACTTGGGAGGCACAGTTTCTATAATGTAACAGACATAATTAGACACATCTCTACTCTGAACTCAGCTTTTGTTGATTAAAAAAAAACACACTCACCCATAATCCTGCTCCTGATAATGGAATGGTCTTAATCTCCTTGTTTTTCATTATTTTTGTCTGACCTATCAAGTCTACATTTGACTCCTCTTTCAGGAAGGTTTTAAATTTTTATTTATTTAGAAGACTGATCTGTGATTTCATTGATATAGAATTCCTTGGTGAGGAAATTGTCTACCATTGCGTGTCAGCACTTTTTCCTTAATTTATAATCTTAGAATTTTGCCTGCAGCACTGAAAGGTTAAATGACTTGACCAGGTTCACATGGTAGGTCTCCCTATAACTCTCTATTCATTACTCCATACTGGCAATTCTTCTTGCCTAGGTTCAAAAACATTTCTATAATGTCAATAATTCTTGTAGATCAGCTGTTCTTCAAGTGTGGTCTATGGATCTCTGGGATTTTTGAGGGGTTCCATAAGGTCACAACTGTTCTTATAATAATATTAAGGCATTTATATAACCCATATAAACAAAAGGTCTTGGGATTCTCAATAATTTTTCTGATTATGAAGGGGTTGTGAGACCAGTAAGTATGAGAATCGCTGTTGTATTATCACTGGCAATCCTTTCTCCAGAAAGAATTGCATTTGTGAGGACCCATGGAGACTGAATGACTATTTGTCTGGCTTGGGTTAGACAAAATAATTCTTCCAACTCTCTTATTCTAGGATTCTAAATTATAATGATCTTGAAAATGGGCATGGTAACTATTAGCAGCTCTTTTAGTTGTGGCAAAAATTGGAAACTGAGGAGATATCCATTCATTGGGGAATGGTTGAACAAGTTATGGCATATTAGTGTGATGGAATACTATTGTGCTGTAATAAATGAGGAAGGAGATAGTTTCAGAGAAACTTAGGAAGACTTGTACTAACTGATGAAAAGTGATGTGAGCAGAACCAGGAGAACATATATAAAATGATAACAATACCATAAAGATAATCAACTTAGAAAGATTTGGGAAATCTGATCGACCCAATGACCAACCACAATTCCAAAGGATTCATGATGGAGTATGTTATCTCCAGATAAATACCTGATGGACTGAGTGTATATACTGAAGCACTTTTTCTTTTCTTCCTTCTTTCCTTCCTTCCTTCCTTCCTTCCTTCCTTCCTTCCTTCCTTCCTTCCTTCCTTCCTTGCTTCCTTCCTTCCTTCCTTGCTTCTTTTTGATCATGGCTAATGTGGTAATTCGTTTGCATGACTATATGTATTTGTAATGAGCTTTATTTTTCTTGTCTTAATAGTTGGGGAGGAGGGAAGGAAGAGAAAATTTGGAACTGAAAATAAAATTGAATTTAAAAAAGAAAATGGATATGGTAACACATTTATAATTTCTGCTACTGGATAGCCTGAGGTGAGTAGATCACTGAAACTCAGGAGTTCCAAGGTGCAGTGGGATAAGCTGACAGAGTATCCACACTAAGTCTGGCACCAATACAGTGAGTCCTCAGGAGTGGAGGGGCTACCAAGATGTTTAAACCAGCCTAGATCAGAAATGAAGCAGGTCAAACCTCCCATGCTGGTCAGAAGTGGGATTAAGTTTGTGAGTGACTGCTATCCTTCCAAACAGGGTAAGATAAGGAGACCCCATCTGAAAAAAAACCATGCAAACACAAAACAAGCAAACAAATAAAAAGGAAATGAATTATAGTAACTTTGTGTGTGACTAGTAGATAATATACAGTCATCAAAAACTACACGTGATTGGCAAACTCTAGGAGGTTTTTTTTTTTTAAGGTAGTATTTTATTTTTTCCAATTACATGTAAAGACAATTTTTAACATTCATTTTAAAAAAATTTTAGTTCCAAATTTTCTCCCCTTCTCCCTTACCTGCTCCCTCCCTAAGATGGTAAGCAATCTGATAAATGTTATATGTGTGCAGTCATGTAAGACATGTCTATATTAGTCACATTGTGAAAGAAGAAACAGATCAAAAGAAAAACACACGAATAGTACACTTCCATCTGCATTCAGACTCCATTGATTCTTTGGATGTGGATAGCATTTTCCATCATGAAGCTCTGGGAGGTTCTACCAAGATTCGAAGACTTCAAATACAAACCCAGAAATGGACTATGCCTCTGTGATCGCTGGACCAACCTAGCTAAGTGTAAAGGGGTGCCTCACTGCAAGGATGGATTTCAGGAATTGCCGTGTTGTTATTGTTTTCAGCATAGCAACCAATGAAGAAAACGCACTAAGGTAGAAGTGGGTTGAGATTTGGGTTGGTGGAGAGCAAATACTCACACAGGAGAAATCAGATCTTGAAATATGACAAATATATGCTTCCCCCTAGTGGCTGCTTTGAATAATTTCTTATTAAATTACCCAGAACTATAACTGGCACGTTTGAAAACTGTGTTGTTTCTGTTATCTCTCTCCTAATGCAAGTTTATTAATTAATTAACATATGTTAATAGATTGCTTTGAATATTACTTACTCATACTAATGTTAATATATTTTACTGGATGACTGACTATTGTTAGTGAATCGTGTATAATAACATTTTGCATTGCATGACATTATATGGGGCCCTAGACTTTATGAAGAGTCAGTTAAGTTCTGTAATAACCAAATTTACAATTGAGGAAATTAGGGACCCGAAGACTGTAACTTAGTATTCCAGAAGACCAAGTTTCCCCAGAATGATTCCTAATCATTATGAGAGGAAGTATAAAGAAGGTTGGATCTGGCATCAGATGACCTGTATTCAAGACATGACTGAGGGATGCCTATCCCCTGCTCTACAACAATTCCTTCCAGAATGCGGAATTTGAGGTCAGTACGCCTAAGTTAAAATCCTAGCGTTGTTACCACTGTGATTTTTAGAATGTGTTTTTATAATATTTGGCACTTTATTATTAATAAATATGGTGAGGCAGCATGACAAAGTCAATAGAGGGCTGGCCTGGAGCCAGTGGCTGGGTGACCTCAGATAAGTCATTTGACCTCTCTGGGCTTCAATTTCTTCATCTGTAAAGTATGAGGGTTGGATTTGATGACCTCTAAGTTCTCTTCTGATTCAAATTCTCTCATCCTAGCACATTTCATCACTATTTCAAAAATTTCAATAACAAAAAACAAGAGTGGATAAAATTCTGTTGGACTAAATATAAGTTCTACACTCAAGTAAAAATGAATCAGTTTCATAAATCAGTTGAAAATATTTAGGTGTCTGAGTAGACCACAAGCTCAGTACATAATAGCAGTATGGTGTGGCAGCCAAAATAGTTATAGTGGTCTGTGATGGGGACCTCTCTGGGAAGGAAACTCTCTCTACCAATGAAGGTTGCCACTTTGTCTACAACTTATAGTCTTAGAGAGGTGCTGAGAACAGTAGAAGTTAAATGATTTTCTCAGAATGATGCAGCCAATATACGGCAAATGGAGGATTTGAACCCAGGTCTTCCTGCCTCCAAGACCAGCTCTTTGTCCATTATGCCAGGCTGCCTCTCCATTCTTACTAATCAAAAAACTACAAAATATCACAAAACTGGTGTCCTAAGAACCATATAGTTTTTAGACCTTCTATAAACCTATTTATCCTGACACCCCTGTCTAGTGACATTGATACGTTGTATCAATACAATGAGATACACACACACATATACGTGTGTGTGTGTGTGTGTGTGTGTGTGTGTGTGTGTGTGTACTAGAGGAGTCATGTCAATATTGGTCATTGTAAATGAAACCAGAAGACAAAAGCAAGTAGCAGTTTAATAGAAAGATGGCACATACATTCTCCTTTGAGAGAATGAGTTCCACAACAGCACCGTCAATTCTGTTCAAATAGAATTGATTTCATTTTTAGGGTGTTCATCCTTTCTAGCACCTCCTGATTCTTTTCATGAGAAAAGTACTTAAGATGCAAAGGTGGGAGGTTTCTGACCTCTGACCTCTCTTTTTTTCTTACTTCTGAACCAGATTTTTCAACATTTTCTTTGCCTACTCTGTATTGAAGTCTCCGAGTATCCAAGTATATGTTGGTTTAATTTGAAGGATCTTATCTAATTCTTCAGAGAATTTCTTTCCTTTTTTGCTCTCTGCTACAAATTATGATCTGTAAGCCACAATTATTTCTATGGTCATCTTTTACAAAGTACCAAATTCCCCATGAAATGTTTCTTGTTGTTCTTTAACACAAAAATAAAATCAATACTGCCAATTCCCTTGATTGCCTCTTTTAAGAAAGTGAGAGAACAATATCTACTAATTCATATGTCTACTTTCCCACCTATATAACATTTTTATGGGACTAACTTTGAAAGCATTGAGGGCATCCTTGATGGAAGTGTTAAAAGAGAACAGGCAGGCTTTCATAAATTATGTTCCAGCTGTTTCCCTTGACTGTACATATTTGTAATAAGGTCTTTGTTTTTCTTTCTTTTGCAGTTAAACAGGAAAGAAGGTGGATTTGGGTTAGTTGAAAAAAATTAAAAACAAAAAATATGATATGCCACAATAGAATATATGTTTTCCATTCCATACTTAACCCAAAAATACACAGAATACAAACTCTCATTATGCATGTATACATATACACATGATACATGTGTGTATATCACATACATGTATATAAAAAGTATACTTACACACATAGTTATACACATGTGTGTATAAAGTATTTTACTTGGTAGAGCAAAATACCATCTTTAAAGACTGTCCTCCAAGATGGTGTCTGCTAGCCTCATGAAAAAATTATCAAAGATTCCTTGAAAGAAAAAATAATAAAGAAAACTGATTAATATCATTTGGTCAGGTAAACATAAGATAGGCCAGTTACATAGAAGATAACTGATTGCCAGTTCAAATGCTCCATTAGTATCTTGACAATGTAAAAAACAAACAAACAAAAAGAGACTTTTGAGAATTCCTTGGAAACTAAGACAATCAAATCAGTTAATATATAAGCTTTTCACTGGAAGGTCAAATACTGAAGCTGAAATTTAAATACTTTGGCCACATGATGAGAAGATGGGACTCATTGGAGAAGACCCTGAGGTCGGGAAATGTTGAAGGCAAAAGGAAAAGGGAATGGCAGAGGATGAGATGGATAGTGTCATGGAAGCAACAACGGACATCCACTTGGATAGATTTGGGGGGATAGTGGTGGATAGAAGGACCTGATGTGCTATGGTCCATGGGGTCAAAAAGAGTCAGAGGTAGCTGAATAACTAAATGGCAACCAGCAACAAGAACAAGGAATAATTGAATACTAGACTATGAAATTGAACTGTTTCAACTGAAACCAAAACATGCAGTGGGACTGATATACAAAAAAATCAAATTACAAATTGCCTCACTATGGCATTTAGTAAAATGTGGGACCAAATCATCCCCATCACTTCTCCTCAAAAATACACACACACACACACACACACACACACACACACACACACACACATTTCTCCCTTTGCCCCCTGCACTATGGCGAGGTACTATCATAATATGTAACAAAGAAAAAGACTTTGTTTTAAAGCTCTCCATTTTGCCTCGGAAATTGTATCTTAAGGAAAGTATTTCAAGTTTCTGAACACATTATGATTGACTCAGTTATCCTTTATTAATTTCAAAGTCTTTCTTCAGAGAAATTGTTAGCAGGTTAATACTACAATACTTGATCAATCAGCAAATGTTTCTTCAGCACCTATCTCCAGGCACTATGCTAGGCACGGAGTATTAAAACAAAATTGAAACTATCCCTCCTCTCAAGGACAGTGCTTACATTCTATTGAAAACAATATTTACCCCAAATGAGTATTTACAAAGTGTTCAGTACCCAATGTTGATAAGTTTAGTCACTTACTGGTCCCATATGCTACCTTTGAAAGCTCATAGGGCACCTTGATAAAAATATACAAAGGGTACAGGAACATTCCACTGAGGGCCTATGGAACCATAATATTCTATGAGTCTATGAGCATAGTAAAACCTCAGTTGAAACAGAGGTCATGTTCCAATGACAGGCTCCTTTTGGTATGTGTCAAACACTGGCATGGGGTGGCTAGGTGGTAAAGCGCCAGTCAGGAAGATTCATCTTTGTGAATTCAAATCTGACCTCAGACACTTAACAGCTGTGTGACCCTGCACAAGTCACTTAACTGTTGGCTTTGGTTTCCTCATCTGTAAAATGAACTGGAGAAGGAAATGGCAGACCACTCCTCATCTCCAATGAAGAAAATCCCAAATGGGATCATGAAGTGTGGGACATGACTGAAATAACACAACGACAACCAAAAAAAACCTGGCATCATTACGAAAGGCACAAAGGTGTAATTTCAAAGAAGGCTTTAACTGAGTTCAGATCCTGATTCTGCTACTTACTGTCTTGGTGATCTTGGACAAGTCACTTCTCACCCTCAACACCTCAAAACCTGCTATAAATTGTAGGGATTGCACTACATGGGCTCCCTACTTTTCAGCTATGAATCTATAAACATGGGAGGAACAGGAATTAATCAATAAATTCTTTAAGATAATATGTAGATGTAGATATTTCTTAACATAGCCTAAGTTTGCATTAGCTTTTTTGAGCTGCCATATCATACTATTGACACATTGAGCTTAAAGTCCATTGAAATCCTTAAAGATTTTTCCAGAAAAAAAGCAAACTTCAGTCTCATTAATGTAACCCAGGATAATGAAGTCTCCCCCTTTGTACTTGTGAAATTGATTTTTTGAAACTTCTCATTTATCCATATTAAAATACAAATCAATCGATTCATTCCATATCTATAATATGTACAGAAAGAGGAGACTGGAAATGAATTTTGTTGGTTTTACAACCTAACTTTGGGAGGGTCTCATTCACCTGAAATGGAGTAGGAACTAATAAAAGCTAAGCAATGGGAAACATTTTATCTTTCAAAACTATACAAAGTTTCCATTCAATTCAGCAATATTCATTAAATACTTCCTGAATGTAGAGACCACTGTGTTAGCTTTGAGAGAGATGGCAATTTTAGCTAACGCAAGATCCGTCCCCTTCACAGTACATAGTCCAGTAGGAAAAGACAAACCATAATGAGTACATTAAATAGATACAAAACAGTGATCTATGAGAGATCCAAGGGGGGAGGGTCAAAGACTTAAAGGCTAGGTGAGAATTTAGGAGTAGAGGAGAGGGGAGAACATTCCAGGCACAGGAACAGCATGCACTGAGAGGAAATCATAGGTTATATTCAGGGACAGAAGGATCTGGCACACTTGAGGTTCTACACATGAAAATGAAGAGTTTCACAGTTCCACACTTTGCTTCATTAAAAAGTGCTTTAGAACCATGTAATCCTTGAATGTTTTTCAAACTTTATTTCCTGAACTATTTTTTAAACCATCCATTTAAGCCATTGATTAAATAAAATGGCCTGCGTTCAAATTCTGGTAGCCATTTATTGTATAACCTGGGTAACCTTCAGAGCCCCACTTTCCCCTTTTATAAAATTTGAGTGCTGGGGAAGAGGATCTCTGAAATCTTAGGATCCCTAATATGGTCAAACAGGGTAATTGTCCTGTTTTCTTTTATTTTTAAACACCCTGACTGTTCACTCTCTTCATATCTGTATACTTCCCCCTTCTCCGCCCTCAACACTCTAGGATACCATTACCATATTTGAAAACCAAGTGGGTTATCTCCTAGTCTCCTTGTCAATTCTCATGCTGGCTGAGAGCCAGGAAGGGCTGGATTTGTACAGTGGACGTGTCCTGCAGAGTACTATTCTCTCTGTCCTTTGGTAAGTGATATGAAGATCCTGTGATCACAAGGCAGGTCATGTCCTTAGAAGCCATCTGAGGCTTCCCTTTTCCTCAGAAAGTTAGTGGAGGGAAAATGCTATATCTACCTATCTATCTATCTATCTATCTATCTATCTATCTATCTATCTATCTATCTATCTGTATTATGTATATGTGGATATATATGTATGTATGTATATGTGTATATATGCATGTATGCATGCATATATACACACATGTATGTATATGTAATATTTATATATGTATGTATATATATTCAAATGAGAAAACTCATCGGGAAAAATTCCAGCATCTCTCCCAAACTAATGTGGCAACTTCAATTAATGCCAGGGGAAATAAAGTGAGGTCACTTCTATTTATTGCTTTCTGTAAGGTATAGTATATAGAGTCAACTAAAAATAGCACCTTTCTGCCTGGAAGGAGTAAATATTGTAAAGAGAACAATATTCCCTAAATTTTAATATTATAGGTTTAATGTGATGTCAATATAAAACATTGTGGGATATACTATAAGATTTGAAAAATTGATAGTAAAATTCATCTAGAAGAATGAAGAGGCAAGAATGCCAAAGAATGTCTATTTCAGCGTAATTTAGAGGAGAGGCAGCTGAGTTTGAAGGGAAGGGAACCCAGTTCAAATTTTAACTTTTCTGTTTACTACCCCTATGACCTTGTAAATCAGGACCTCTTTGAGCTTCATTTTCCTTATTTGTACAATGAGACAGTCCTGACCTCCACTGTTCCTTCCTCTCTAAATCCTCTGATTTTTATATACTCAGTACTTCAGAAGCTCTGTGTGGGTACTCCCTCCAGCAACATTTTGTTGTAGTTGAGTCATTTCAGTCATGTCCTACTCTTTTTCCACTTATTTGAGGTTTTCTTGGCAAAGATCCATTTCCTTCTCCAGCTCATTTGATAGATGAGGAACTGGAGCAAATAGGGTTAAGGGACTTGCCCAGGATCACATAGTCAGTAAGTGTCTGAGGTCAGATTTGAACTCATGAAGATGAGTCTTCCTGATTCCAAACCCAGTGCTCTATCTACTGTGCCACCCAACTGTCCCCAACATATCACATTCTTTATACAGCTTGGGAAAGTTTCCAGAATTAGTGTAGACAAAAATGTATCAACCCACTGGCACTAAGCCTCTCAGATCATGAACAAACTTTTTTCTATATGACAAACCTTGATGGGATTATACTTGAATTCCATCCATCCTGGTAGTTCAACCTAGACCTGCACAATGCTCTTCTCAGCCATCTTTAAGCCATGCTCTTCCTCCCCTTCCCACTGCTACCTCTTGGAATGTAACACTGCCATTCCTGGAAAGGATACATCAATCAATTCCTCCAAGACTCCACTTACCAGCCTCATGATTTTCTTGATCAAAATAATCTTTCCCTGGTCCCATTCCTCCACATGTATTATCTTTTCCTGTTAGAATGTAAGTTCCTTAAAGGAAAGGACAGTATTGCTTTTTCTTTGTATATCCCTAGCTATTTATACCTCAGTGCCTGGCATAGAGCAAGTTTTTAATAATTTTTTTTTGTTTAAGGTTTTTTTAAATTTATTTATCTATTTTTACTTTCCACAAGATTTTGAGTTCCAAATTTTCCCCCCATCTCTCCCCTCCCCCCATCCCAAGACATCATGCATTCTGATTACCCCTTTCCCCAATCTACCCTCCCTTCTATCACAACCCTCCCTTCCCTTATCCCCATCTCCTCTATTTTCTTGTAGGGCAAGATAGATTTCTGTACCCCATTACCTGCATTTTTTATTTCCCAGTTGCATGTAAAAACAATTTATAACAATCATTTTTAAAACTTTGAGTTCCAACTTCTCTCCCTTCCTCCCTCTCCACCCATCCCCACTGAGAAGGCAAGCAATTCAATACAGGTTATATATGCGCAGTTATGCGAAAGACTTCCATAAAAGTCATGTTGTGAAAGCCTAACTATATTTCCTTCCATCCTATCCTGCCCTCCATTTCTTCTATTCTCTCTTTTGACCTTGGAACTCCCCAAAAGTGTCTACTTCTAAT
Organism: Notamacropus eugenii; assembly: GCF_028372415.1. Lineage (NCBI taxonomy): Eukaryota > Metazoa > Chordata > Mammalia > Diprotodontia > Macropodidae > Notamacropus > Notamacropus eugenii. The sequence goes on from NC_092878.1 coordinate 103,964,721, forward strand.
TACCTCCTCCTCCCATTTGCCCTCCCTTCCATCATCCCCCCCACCCTGCTTATCTCCTTCTCCCTTACTTTCCTGTATTGGAAGATAGGTTTTCATACCAAATTGAGTGTGCATGTTATTCCTTCCTTGAGCCAAATGTGATGAGAGTAGGTTTCACTTTTTCCCTCTCACTTCCCCCCTTTTTCCCTCCATTGAAAAAGCTTATTCTTGCCTCTTTTATGAGAGATAATTTGCCCCATTCCATTTCTCCCTTTCTCCTCCCAATATATTCCTGTCTCACCCTTTAATTTTATTTTTTTAGATATCATCCCTTCCTATTCAACTCACCCTGTGCCCTTTGTCTATATGTATGTAATCCCTCCAACTACCCAAATACTGAGAAAAGTCTCAAGAGTTACAAGTATTATCTTTCCATGTAGGAATGGAAACAGTTTAACTTTAGTAAGTCCATTGTGATTTCTTTTTCCTGTTTACCTTTTCATACTTCTCTTGATTCTTGTGTTTGAAAGTCAAATTTTCTATTCAGCTCTGGTCTTTTCATCAAGAATGCTTGAAGGTGGAGGGGGGAGCCAAGATGGCAGAGTAGAAAGATGCATATACTCTAGCTTTTGCCCCACAGCCTATAAAATACCTGTAAAGAAAGACTCTCAACAAATTCTAGAGCAGCAGAAGCCACAGAAAGACAGAGTGAAGGAGACTTGCAGCCCAGGGTGACCTAGAAGACCGATGGGAAAGGTCTGTCACTCGGGATGTGAATCGCAGCCCAGTGCAACCTTGACCAAGAGGTGCAGGGAGCAGGACCAGAGCAGGCTTTGGGGGTAGAATCCCCAGCCACAGCAGTAGTTCACAGATCCCTCAACCCACAGGGGCTAAATGTCAGTGAGAAGCTGTTCCAGCTGGCCAAGAAGGGAGCAGGGTCCCCCCACCCATAGCTCTGGCCCCAGGTGGTGGCAGAGGCCTCAGCAGGTGGTGGCAGCTCCCACCACAGTCAGGAGCCAACATCCATTGTTGGAGGCCTCATTGTAAAGTCCCTGGGGGAACTGAGTGGCTGATCTGAACCTCAACCCTCAACCCTGAGTGCTGGTGGAACTGGAGGTGAGGCTGTTGTGGAGAGGAAATTATACTACTCCCAGACTCTGGGCACAAAAGTTTCTGGTTGCTCCCAGATCAGTGTGCAGGCTTGATTGTGCCACCTTGGAGGAACTGAGATTTTACAGGTCCCCAGAGTATACCCTACTCTTGACAAAGAACCCAAAAGTCAAGTAACTGGTTGGAAAAAAGCCCAAAAAAGGGAAAAAATAAGACTATAGAAGATTATTTTCTTGGTGAACAGGTATCTTCTCCCATCCTTTCAGATGAGTAAAAATAATGTTTACCACCAGAGAAAGACATAAAAGTCAAGGCTTCTGTATCCCAAAGATCCAAAATAAATATTCAATGATCTCAGGCCCTGGAAGAGCTCAAAAAGGATTTTGAAAATCAAGTAAGAGAGGTGAAGGAAAAATTGGGAAGAGAAATGAGAGTGATGCAAGAAAATCATGAAAAGTGAGTCAACAGCTTGCTAAAGGAGACCCAAAAAAATGCTGAAGAAAATAACACCTTTAAAGATAGGCTAACCCTATTGGCAAAAGTGGTTCAAAAAGTCAATGAGGAGAAGAATGTTTTAAAAAGCAGAATTAAGCAAATGGAAAAGGAAGTTCAAAAGCTCACTAAAGAAAATAGTTCTTTCAAAATTAGAATGGAACAGATGGAAGCTAATGACTTTTTGAGAAACCAAAAAACCATAAAACAAAACCAAAAGAATGAGAAATGGAATAATGTGAAATACCTCATTGGAAAAACAACTGACTTGGAAAATAGATCCAGGAGAGACAATTTAAAAATTATGGGACTACCTGAAAGCCATGATCAAAAAAAGAGCCTAGACATCAACTTTCATGAAATTATCAAGGAAAACTGCCCTGATATTCTAGAACCAGGGGGAAAATAAATATTGAAAGAATCCACCTATCACCTCCTGAAAGAGATCCAAAAAGGAAAACTCCTAGAAACATTGTAGGCAAATTCCAGAGTTACCAGATCAAGGAGAAAATATTGCAAGGAGCTAGAAAGAAACAATTCAAGTATTTTGGAAGTACAATCAAGTTAACACAAGATCTAGCATCTTCTACATTGAGGGATCAAAGCGCATGGAATATGATATTCCAGAAGTCAAAGGAACTAGAATTAAAACCAAGAATCACCTACCCAGAAAAAACTGAGTATAATACTTCAGGGCAAAAATGTCATTCAATGAAATAGAGGACTTTTAAGCATTCTTGATGAAAAGACCAGAGCTGAAAAGAAAATTTGACTTTCAAACACAAGAATCAAGAGAAGCATGAAAAGGTAAACAGGAAAGAGAAATCATAAGGGACTTAGTAAAGTTGAACTGTTTACATTCCTACATGGAAAGATAATATTTGTAACTCTTGAAACTTTTATCAGTATCTGGGTAGTTGGTGGGATTATATACACACACACACATATACATACATATACATATATATGCATGTATGTGTGTGTGTGTATATATATATATATATATATATATATATATATATATAGATAGACAGAGAGAGAGAGAGAGGGAGAGAGAGAGCAGGGTGAGTTGAATAGGAAGGGATGATATCTAAAAAAGTAAAATTAAGGTATGAGAGGGTAATATATTAGGAGGAGAAAGGGAGAAATGGAATGGGGCAAATTATCTCTCATAAAAGAGGCAAGAAAAAGTTTTTTCAATGGAGGGAAAAAGGGGGGAAGTGAGAGGGAAAAAGTGAAACTTACTCTCATCACATTTGGCTCAAGGAAGGAATAACATGCACACTCAATTTGGTATGAAAACCTATCTTCCAATACAAGAAAGTAAGGGAGAAGGAGATAAGCAGGGTGGGGGGGATGATGGAAGGGAGGGCAAATGGGAGGAGAGGGTAATTAGAAGTAAACTCTTTTGGGGAGTTCCAAGGTCAAAAGGGAGAATAGAAGAAATGGAGGGCAGGATAGGATGAAGGGAAATATAGTTAGTCTTACACAACATGACTATTATGGAAGTCATTTGCAAAACTACACATATATAGCCTATATTGAATTGCTTGCCTTCTCAGTGGGGATGGGTGGAGAGGGAGGAAGGGAGAGAAGTTGGAACTCAAAGTTTTAGGAACAAATGTTGAGTATTGTTCCTGCATACAAATGAGAAAAAAAGAAATACAGGTAATGGGGAAATTTATCTTGCCCTACAGGACAAAAGAGAAGATGGGGATAAGAGAAGGGAGGGGTATGACAGAAGGGAGGGCAGATTGGTGGAAGGGGTAATCAGAATGTTTGGCGTTTTGGGGTAGGGGGAGGGGAGAGATGGGGAGAAAATTTGGAACTAAAAATTTTGTGGAAATGAATGCTGAAAACTTAAAATTATTTAATTAATTAATAATTTTGAAAAAAAAAAAAAAAGAATGCTTGAAAGTCCTCTATTTCATTGAATGATATTTTTCCCCTGAAGTATTATACTCAGTCTTGCTGGGTAGGTAATTCTTGGTTTTAATCCTAGTTCCTTTGACTTCTGGGATATCACATTCCAAGCCCACCAATCCCTTAATGTAGAAGCTGCTAGATCTTGTGTTATCCTGATTGTATTTCCACAATACTTGAATTGTTTCTTTTTGGAGGCTTGCAATATTTTTCCCTTGACTTGGGACCTCTGGAATTTGGCTACAATGTTCCTAGCAGTTTCTCTTTTTGGATCTCTTTCAGGAGGTGATTGGTGGATTCTTTCTATATTTGTTTTACCCTCTGATTCTAGAATACCAGGGCAGTTTTCCTTGATAATTTCATGAAAGATGATGTCTAGGCTCTTTTTTTGATCATGGCTTTTAGGTAGTCCCATAATTTTTAAATTGTCTCTCCTGGATCTATTTTCCAGGTCAGTTGTTTTTCCAACAAGATATTTCACATTGTCTTCTATTTTTTCATTCTTTGGTTTTGTTTTATAATTTCTTGATTTTTCATAAAGTCATTAACTTCCATCTGCTCCATTCTAATCTTTAAGGAATTATTTTCTTCAGTGAACTTTAGATCTCCTTTTCCATCTGGCCAATTCTACCTTTTAGGGCATTCTTTTCCTCATTGGCTTTTTGGATCTCATTTGCCACTTGGATTAGTCTATTTTTTAAAGTGCTATTTTCTTCAGCATTTTTTGGGGTCTCCTTTAGCAAGCAGTTAACTCATTTTTCATGTTTTTCTTGCATTACTCTCATTTCTCTTCCCAATTTTTGCTCTACTTCTTTTACTTAATTTTCAAATTTTTTTTTGAGCTCTTCCATGGGCTGAGACCAATTCATACTTTTCTTGGAGGTTTTTGATGGAGGATCTTTGACTTTGTTTTCTTCTCTTTGCATGCTTTGATCTTCCTTGTCACCAAAATAAGATTCTTATAGTCTGATTCTTTTTTCAGTTTTTGTTCATTTTCCCAGACATTTACTTGATTTTTGAGCTCTTTGTCAAGGTAATTCTCTGCTTGCAGTGGAGGTGGGGGGTGTACTGTCAGCAGCTGGACCCCCTCATAATCTGTGGGCCTAGAGCTCCAGAAATAGTGGCTGCTGTGGGCTCCTCAGCGTCCCCCCCCCACCCACCGTGCTGCCCTGGGGTTTGCACTGGATCACTCCACTCTCGTGCACTGGTCGCACAGGTTTTTTCCACTAACCTTCCAATTTGTCCCTGGTGTTTTGGGTTCCTGAAGTCTGGAAACTGCCACAGCTGTGACAGATTCAGTCTCCCCAAGACCTGCTCAAGTCCTGTCTGTGCTGGCACTGACTATACCAGACTGCACCCTGCCCCCAGTGTGGCGTGATAGACACTTCTCCGCAACCTTTTCAGGCTGTCTTGGGCTGGAGATCCACTTCACTTCATCACTCTGTGGGTTCTGCAGCTCAACAATTTCTTCAGAGCCACTCTTACAGGTATTTGGCTGGACTTGGCCAGAGTGCTCTAGAAAGAGCATGCTGTTACTCTGCCATCTTGGCTCTGCCCCCCAGTGTTTAATAAATGTTGTGTGACCCTGGGCAAGTCACTTAGCCCTGTTTGCTTCAATTCCTTATCTATCAAATGAGCTGGAAAAGGCAATGGCAAACCACTCCAGTATCCTTGCCAAGAAAACCCCAAATGAGTTCACAGAGTCAGACACAATTGAAACAACTCAACAATAAAAATAAAGTGGCAACTATAGTAAGTGCAGCTGAAATAAGGAGAATCTGGAATTACTGCCAAAAAAATATTTTTAATAACTTACTATATGGCATACCAGAAGCTGCATAACAACAAGATAGCCAATTACTATTATTAGGATATTTGGGTGATAGCAAGGAGAGTTATGAATCCATGTTTTACGCCATATATTGAAAAAAAATTCTTAATGTTTCATAGCATTTAACATAAAAATAAAGTATTTCAAAAACACTAGGAAAAATAGAATCCCATGTTTACGCTACTATAACCGCAAGAGATAAATGTGTGGCTATGGGAGAAATGGAGGATCTCTTCAAAGATGTTCATGTTCTGGCATGAAAAAAAGAAACCTTCATATTCTCTGCTAAAAGAAACCACTAAGAGTTTCATTCAGGGTTCAAATTGGAAGGAGTACTGAAGATCATGCAATAGAATGAAGACAATGTGTATCTCATACACACTTAATGACAGTTTATTATCCAATATATGTAAAGAACTAACATAAATATATAAGCCAAACATCAGCAATTTCAGGCAGCTCACTGGAAGAGAGAGAACACTAGACTTAGAGCCAGACCTGAATTTGAGATCTCATTCTGTCACTCATGATGTGACCTTGGCCAAGTCAAGTAACCTCTCTGGGTCTTAGTTTCTTCATCTGTAAAATTAGGAAGTTGAGCTAATTGACCTCTAAGGTCCCTCTCAGTTCTATAGGACTCTATGTGGAAATATTGATTGTAAATTATTAAATGAAAAAATGATTTTATACAAGGTAAATTAGATAGACGTATAGTATACTCAACAATTGTTATACATATTCCACTGATACTGTCAAATACTTAATTTGGGCAATTAGGAGAATATAGCCCTAGAATTACTCACACCCACACATAAATACACATTTGATTGACTCTTCAGATCCTAAGAAGATAAAAACCTAATTAGCAGATGGCACGAACTGTGTCAACAATTGGGCATAGCATGATGTTTGAAAGGATCATTTGGGTGTTTTCCATGGTCTACAGCAGGACTCTGAGAACTCACCCCCAAATGGATTGATAAATCCCATTTAGCTAGTATCATCTCCTTGTGTGGATCTTTGCCTTGAGCCCCAAGTGATCCAAAGCTGACTATACTTCCTAAAATGAGCAAAATGGAGTTTAAGACAACTACTCAGAATTCTAGCTGAGAATCACTGTAATGTTAATGGAATAATGAGATCTTCCCTGCCAGTTAATAGGCTTCACATGGAGCCCTTTGGGGGAGGGACTTGCCTAAAGAGGAGCTTGGTTGGGGGAAAGGCTTCCATACTTTTTGGTACTAAGTTGATTAGGCATTGAGTCACAAGGATTGTGATGCCTTCTAGCTCTGAGAAGTGTATACATACTCTGAGTTGGCATTTTGCTTCAGGAGTTCACCTATGAAAAGGACTTCTTGATTTCCTGGTCAAGATGCTGAGCAGCCGTATATTCACACCCCCAAACTGTTCAGATGTAAAGGTTCTCTTGATCCAGTGTGTATGTAAAGTATATAGCAATATTGCTCTGATTTTCAGGCAGTCAGAATGCTGTCTGTTGATTTTTGTGCTAATTTCTCTATTTGCATTTTCCTGTTTGTATTTTCTTTGATCTTCAGGGTGCTGACCTATCCCCTGAACTAGGTGATGTAATTAAAAGTAGGATTGCTAACCCTTTTTTGAGCAGTCTTTCCTAGAAAAGCAGATCAAAGAACCTGTTCTAGCAGGCCATCCAGAGTATGCTAGGGTGCTTGCTATTGCAATCGCCTAAGAAACCACTGGAGTAGATGTGAGCACCCAATTTTACAGTGCCCCATTAACAGGATTCTAGCTGTTGATATCTTCATAATATCATATGACCTATATGAGCATTTGAGTGAAATAGATCCATCTGTCATCCATCCATCCATCATCATCCCTATGTATGTGCATATGTATAGTGCTTTGCAACCCTTAAAGTTTATGTAAATTCTAGCTATTATCATCAGTACACACATACATATATGTGTACACATGTATTTCCTTTTGATTCACTAATAAATGCTTTGGAGATTTGAAGATCAGTCTATTTATTATTTTCAATATCATAGAATCATAGATTCAGAGCTGGAAAGGACCTTTAAAGCCATTGAGTCCAACTCCCTTGTTTTAGAAGTGAGGAAACTGAGATTCAGAGTGACTTGTCTAAGGCCCCCCAGCTATTAAGTCTGAGGTGGGATTTGATGCCAGATGGGCTATTTAGGATAATTAAACCTTCATTGTTCACACTAGTTATGTAAGAGAAATGCCCGTACCTCCTATCACCTTCTAGGTATTATAAGTACCCCTCAGCTACAGCTCTGAGGAAGTGACCAGTGAGCAAGCCTCATGCAGGCTTCATTTTTTTGTTGGGAGTGAGTAGATCAGGATGAACAGGCATGGATGGGCCTACATCATCTTTCCTTCCTATAGCAGGAGCAAGATCTGCTATGGACTGATGACCTCAGCTGTTGAGCTACTTTTTCCCTAAAGAGACAGGGAAACTGTTCTCAAGATCTAATTTGTCCCAGGGACTAGCATTTGAGCTATTAATGTGACTTCATGTTTGCGTAGGACATAAATAGTATAGCCCATGAGGAATCAGTGCTCTTGAGACTTGATGGATAATGCAATGATGTATAATTAAAAGTATTTCTATAAGACAATAGCATCAACTTGAACTAATGTTCTATCCTTGCTGAATATTTTCCATGATATTGTTTAAATAAACTTTTGGTAGCTGTTAGATGCTCACGCTCTTAGATGCTCTCATCTCATGCCAGTCATGAACTTGAACTACAGAATGGTCTGAGTCAGGCCTGAACTAGAACATTAGTTTTTAGTGGTTAGGATTGAATCCTAATGACCTCATATGAGGTTGAAGTCAGGAAAGAGTGATGTAGAGAATTAGGTGATTAAATGGCCAGATTGGCCAAATAAAGTGTCTTCTGCTTAAAATGGCATCTTGTGGCATGCTTCTAGCCACCTAGAATCATTTTGGGGATAAAGAGAAGAACCTCTCACTGATTCACCTATGACAATCTGACTCCTAGTTTTTTTAACTTCTAGTTTTGCTTCTTTTGCCTGGTTCAACAATGGCTCTGTTCATTACCAAAAGAAGTATTCACATCTAGACTTCAATGGTCATTTATCTGGTAAACAAGGATCTCCTAGGGGATGAAAATCGTGGCAAATATTCCTGGTGAGATGAGCTGTGGGCCATATTGTTGTTGTGTAACAGTCTTGAAAGATAGGGTAGTTAAGATCTTCACTTACACTGATTCCTGAGTGGTGGACATGTCTATCCAAGTGTCTGGGGCATGTAGAGAAGAGGGTTAGACTATCAAAAGCTCTCCCCTTTGGGTAAGGAAAAATGGAGGAATTTTGTTCATGCCTAAAGTTATGAATATGTCAATATACATCAGGGACATCATTCTGCCTCCTGTCTTTACAAGAATGGCAAAAGCTGGAGAACAGGTCCATCTTCCATTAGAGAACCATGATGTCATATTTCACTGGGTGCAAGACCATGCGGTCTTGCTAACTAAGGATGAGATAGTGACTTCTGCCCAGTGGTACCCATTGTTGCAGAGAGCTCACTCCCGAAACATCAATATATATGATCCCTTATGACTCCTGACTTGCCTCAGACTTGCAAACTGATTCATTGACCCTCCTCCCCATCTCAGGATTGGTGGTTTGCCCTTACTTCAGTTGACATTAATTCAGGATACAGCACTGCTGGGCCAGTCAAATCTGCCACTACAATAAGTTATCATCAAAGCTCTCAGAACAAGTCTTTCTTTCTCATGAGAATCCTTACACGATTGTCTCTGATCAGGACATTCACGTTACTAAGAAGCAGATCCAAGATTGGGCCCACTGCTATTACATTTGATAGGTTTGAGGATGATGATGATGATGATGATAGCTAGAATGTATAGAGCACCTACAATGTGCCAAGTACTGTGCTAAATATTTTACAAATGTCTCATTTGAAGGAAAAATAGACCCATAGGGAGACTTACGAAGGACCTAAATAATTAGTGAATCAAAGAAACAATTAAAAATTAAATTAAAGAGAATGATAAGAATGGAACATGTGACATACCCAAATGGTACTTTTAGAAAAATTTCCCAGACACCTAGTGGGCAATGGCTCTTGAAACCTCAAGAGACAGTCATTCTTCTTCCCTGCTCTCAACCTTTAGGAAAGGGCAGAATCATCAGAAGGCATTTCCCTGACTATCCTTAGGTAGCTGGCACTGTTGCTCACTGCAATGAGCTCTTGAGAGATCAGATTAGTCATCATGCCCCTGACTATAGCGGTTGTGTCCTACCTCCCAGAAGTCATGTCCATGGCCAATCAATGACTCCCTAAGAGGGAAGGTCTTCTTGTTCAATGATTTCTAGGATCAAGCTTCCAAGAATACTTAACTGAGGACAGACTCCTTTTAGAGGAGTCCTAGTTGATTCTTCCACACTTACTCATTCTCATTCCCTCCTCAGAGTTGCCTGGGCCTCAAGGTCCCTATTGCATGTACCCTGGGGAAATGGCTCAGATTTCTCTCTATGGGTAGATCTTTTTTCCTCAAGGTGCTTCAAAGAACTCCTTGGTTTATTTGAGAAAGAACTTGGGGAAACATGATGTGAAGTTGTTGGGAGATGTTTTCTTTGACATGGGGGAGGTGAAATTGTCTCTGCATAACCATGAAGACTGTGACTTTATCTGTGAAGAAAATCAGTCCCTTACCTGGCTTGGTAAAAATCTTGAGAACCTGGATGAAGGTGAAGGAGAGTTCTTACTCAGTCCTTGTGGAAGAAGAGGGCAAACTCTCAGCAAAAGCCTCCAGAGGGGCAGCTGAAAAAAGGGAGTGAGTAGGAGAGGCAAGAGTTTTGGCCCTTTCTCACCATCCCACCCACTTCTTTCATTGACCCCTTCCAAATGAATACAGTTAGTTATTTGAACAGTGTCACTCAAAGTCAAGGTGACTGCCTATCTAGTACTTCCATAATGTGTGTGCCCTAGGCAGGGTAAGGGTAAGGTAGAAGAGGTAGAGTAGATAGTGTAGAATCTAAATTTCTAGAGGGGCACCACAAAGTCTGGGGCAGGGGGGGAGACTGCATAAGGATCCTGTCAAAGGATAGCGCAGGTGGCAATTCCAAATTGTGTTTCTTCTGAGGGGAGCTACTGAATTTTAAATATTTTGGGGGGATTTAGAGGCAACTGTGGATAAAGCTACTGGACCTGGAGTCAAGAATACTTGAGTTGAAATCTAGCATCAGATGTTTACTGTAGGATCTTGGGTAAGTCACTTAACCTTCATCAACCTCAGTTTCCTCACCTATAAAAGGGGATAATAACGCCTACCTTCCAAGGTTGTTGTGAGGATTAAAGGAGATAATACTTGTAAAGTGCTTAACACAACGCCTAATACACATAGTAGGTACTTAATAAATACTTGTTCCCTTCCTTCTTCCATATACTTCATGTTTTCTCTCTTTATGGGCTCCTGTGGGTCTTTTTCATTTTTTGTATTTCCGTGGAATGGAATAAAGGTTATCCTCTGCCTGTCATACATTTATTATTTTGAGTTTTTGTGCGGGAACTGGGTAGTCATGTTCTCTACATTTGTGGGAACCTCGATGTGAACTATACCTAACCTGTATTTGGAGATTTTCCTGGAATAACCTCCAGGTGGGGCAGCAACCCAAAGTGAACTTGCTTGGTCAGATCCCCAGGGTGCAGTTTGGTCCATGTCACCCCAAAGTTGAAGGGGAGCTAGGCTATGGATTACATTAATTCTAGAGAATGGACCAAGACAGTCATCTTCCTTTGGCTTGTTCTCACCCAGACTTTACTTCAGGAAAATCTTCAAATCTAGCTTTAAGCAGAGCTCATATCTAAGTTTCCTCAAATGTAGTTAATGGAAGTCCCTAGCTTCCATATAGCAGAGTTCCCCAGAACTGACAATTATATGAACTGTATTTGTAAACATGTGGGAATGTTTCTATGAAACTCTAGGTGAAAAACCAAATCATACATATAATATATATACATACATACATATGTATGTATACACACATTTGTATACACACATGTAGAGATATATAGATAAATTCACATTTTATTTACACAGATGTAATAATTTATAAATATTTGTATTTGTAGATATATTTATTTTTATACATTCAATGGAAATTTATGTAAATATAAAGATACATTTATAAATTTAATGCAAATTTACATAAATGTAAATATACATTACATTTATACATATTGATAAATATAATAATATGCTTTCATATAGCATCTTTCTTTGTAACCTCTTTACAGAAGTAGAAAAGTAGTATTATCCCCATTTTACCAAAAAGGAAATTAAGGCTCAGGATATTGTGACAATCTAAAATCACCTATCTGGTATTTGCCAATCAGCCCTGGCCCCAAGTCCAGGGCTCTTTCTACTAGAGTTGGCAAGAGTGCAGTACTTATTATTATCTGAATAACTACCTAGTTAGTTATTGCAGTTCTTAAAGTCCTCCCCGATGCCTCATAGCCATCAGACAGAGTCGGTCCTGGCAATGTCCTTCCAAAAGGGAGCCAGGATTGCGGGTGCTGGGCTCTGTGTCCTTCTCAGATGAGCAGCCTCGCTAAATGTGAACAGTGTCATCACAGAGCTCTGGCCATTAGATATTCCCTTCTTTCTGTCCTTGCAACGAATACATTCTGCTGAGGTTGCCTTGTACCCTCTGCTTCCAGAACCAGAACTCTGTCCTCTCCATCACAATGTCTTTTTGTCACAATGTAAAGATAGTACAGACATTTTTAAAAGATCAGAGGAGAATCTGAAGTAAGTAGTACAGTGGAAAGGGTTTTGACTAAAACCAAAGGACCCCGAGATCAAATACGGTTGCAGTTTCCTCAGCTATAAAATGAGGAGTGATCTCTGAGTTCCCTGCCAGCCTTAGAGCTATCATTTTATCAAATTTTCTAATATTCAGTGCTAACTTCATTTTCTTTAAAGTTGTGTTTTTGCTAACATTAGGAAGTCAAAATTCTAACCTCTATGTTCCTGACATCCAGCGCATAAGCCTTGGTGACAATAATATTTAATAAAAATCTTTCCTACAACAGACTCAGTCACCCAGTTACTATGATGAGAATACTTTAGGTTTGGAAAACTAATCATAGACGTCTCGAATCAGGACGCCTCCTGCTGATTAACAGCAGTCCATCAAATTTATTAAATGTCCTTGGTGAACAAAGTCCCATACTAAGCACTACCAGGGGTTTCGAAGGAAATATGAGTAAATCTCTGACTTGCGGTAAATTCTACGTAAAAGGGAAGAGGACAGAACCCACACCTACATGACATAATGCCCCCCACCAGCATGCACACGGGCTGTAACCCACATCCCCCTTCAGCTTGGAAGTCTACGATTTCTCCTTGGTACCAAGGATTGCGAGGGGAGTGGCTGCGGTCAGGCGACGATGTTCGGAGACAGCCAAAGGAGCGCGCCCTCTCCCGCTCCGAGGGCTGGGGCTATGTGTTGGGGGAAGGGGTTGGGGGGAGGCGGGTAGTAGGTGGGGAGCAAAGCTTCAGACCCCTTCCCCGCAGCCCTCTCTTGCGAGGGAAGCAGTGCATGCCCAAGGTTAAGGCCCTTGAAGAATGATTTTCCACGTCTGTCCCCCCAGGTCAGTCCTCCCTGGAGGCCGGCTCCAGTATGCTATAAATACAGTGGGCCACATGCTGCTGTGACATAATGTTCCCTCTACAGCCCAAGCTAGATAATATTAATTTGCCCTTTAAATGTCCCTAGCGGGAGAAGCAGTCCCCCGACCCGCTCAGGCCTTCCGGAAGCGCCTCGCCCCCCGTGCCCTCTACTGAGAAATGGGATGGAGAGGGGATCCAGACACCTGTCCAGCCAATACGCACGGAGCCAAACGACCCGACCGCCCTCCTCCTCCTCTCGCGAGACACAGGGTCATATAAGGAGGTCTGGGGGAGAAGTGCTCTGCCCCTTTTGGATCGTGGTGGTGGGACGGAGAAGGGGGTCAGGGCTTCTAGCTGGGGGGGAAGCTTAGGGAGTGGTTCCCGAGAGACTGTGGGTGCGACCGACTGCCATCATGAGTGACCAAGCGCTGAGCTTCCTGAAAGACTTTTTGGCAGGTGGCGTCGCCGCGGCGGTTTCTAAGACCGCAGTTGCTCCCATCGAGAGAGTCAAACTGCTTCTGCAGGTGAGGACGGGAGAGTATAGGGGGTATGCATGTACTCGGGGGGGAAAAGGGGTCCTGGCCCAGGGAGACTTTCCTACCTAAGTAGCTTTGAAGACAGGTGCTTCGTCCTTGGCCGGGTGAAGGTGGGACAGTCCTTGGGCCTGCGGTTCGCGACCCAAAGACGTGGGGGGCACAAATAAAGGTGTGAATGCCCGTTGAGAGCCTAGTTTAGCCCAGGGGAAAAGACGGTATTCTCTGCGCAAAGCCCGGGAGGTGTAGATGACATTGCTGGTGTCAGGTGGCTTCTGCACTTAAGTGCCTAAATATGGAAAGCCTCCTGAGGATCGAGTTACGTTCAGCCGGATTCTACTCGTCCCAAGCCTGTGCGCAGAACCAGGAAAATTAGGTGGCAGCTTAGTTGCCTTCATCCAATCTCCTCTTTGCCTGACCTTCCTCTCCTTACCAAGTTAAAAGTTACTCTTATCCTCTGCTTCTACTGCCTCTCCACCTTTTAGCCTGCCTTAAAGGCAAAGCTGGGGTAACTCTAGGGTGGTAAAAAGAATGTGGTATTGAGAATCTGGAGTTCTGCCAATTCTCACACTGATCCTGGATCTTGGGCTCTTTCCACATTTGTAAAAATGGCTAGCTCTTAAGAAGTTTTTCCCACTCCAACGTTCTGTGGTGTGATCTTATCACAATTTTCATCCACATCTAGTGAGGCTTAAGCAGCATCTCCACTGAGATGCTAGAACTCAGTGAGATGCAGAGGCAAGAGGGTTAGGCTCCAAGGGGAGGGCATGGAGGGAAGCATTAGCTTTGGCCTATTAGGCCTGAGCTGGCAAAGCCATTTTACAAATCAATTTTCTCCAATTTTTTCCTTTTCCTTTTCCTGTCTTGTTCACCTTTTCCCATGTTCTAGGTCCAACATGCCAGCAAACAAATTAAAGCAGGGCAGCAGTACAAAGGTATAATTGACTGCGTGGTGAGAATTCCCAAGGAGCAAGGCTTCCTCTCCTTCTGGAGGGGTAACCTGGCCAATGTCATTCGTTACTTCCCCACCCAAGCTCTTAATTTTGCTTTCAAGGACAAATACAAGCAGATCTTCTTGGGGGGGGTGGATCGGCACAAACAGTTCTGGCGCTACTTCGCTGGCAACCTTGCTTCTGGTGGAGCAGCAGGGGCCACTTCCCTCTGCTTTGTCTACCCACTGGACTTTGCTCGGACCAGGTTGGCTGCTGACGTGGGCAAAGGTGCCTCCCAACGGGAGTTCAGTGGCCTAGGCGACTGTCTTACCAAGATCTTCAAGTCTGATGGCCTGAGGGGCCTCTACCAAGGCTTCAATGTGTCCGTCCAGGGCATCATCATCTACAGGGCAGCCTACTTTGGGATCTATGATACAGCCAAGGGTAAGAGGTTAATGGGGATGGAATGAGAATTATCCAAGGGACTCCAAGGTTTGAGGGACTCTTTCCCCACTCACTTATCCCCGTGCTCCTAGTTGGGGAGGCAGGGTACATTTAGAAAAGTAAAATTCTTACCTCTTTGAATGGTGGCCGCATGATTTCAAGCTTTTTCAGGCACCATCAAGGTTAACTAATCCTTGCCGAGGAATAAACATTACTGTTTAATCGGTTCTGCAGGCCATATGCAAGTCAGGCACTTGACTAGAATTGTGAGCTTTACTGTTAGAAAACTTCTACTTCCCCTTTGACTGCTTGACACTTAAAGAATGTAATAGGTCAAATCTAAGGAGGGTATGAAGCATCAGGTGGGGAGAGGGTGGCCTTTTCCCCTTTTCTACCAAAGTGATGAGTAAACAAATTGATGTGTTCGGCATTTTTGACATTTATCTACAGGAATGCTGCCTGACCCCAAGCATGTGCACATTGTAGTAAGCTGGATGATTGCCCAGAGTGTGACTGCTGTGGCAGGATTGGTGTCCTATCCCTTTGACACTGTCCGCCGTAGGATGATGATGCAGTCTGGTCGGAAAGGGGGTATGTTTTTCTTCATCTTCCTCATTACTGCACGCGAGCGCATGGGCAATTTCAGTAACCTGGTATGGCCGGCTTGTCTAGCCCCCAGCATCATAGTGACCTTCTGTGATTTGTAGTTCTCTATGTAACCTTAAATGGCAAGGAGAAGAGAGGGTGAGATTATGAATTAAAAATTAGCCCCTCCCTCTATTAACTTTGCCCCATTGTCAAAGAAAAAAAGTTGAAGATTTTAGAATGGCTAGTGATTGTGGGAACATGGGGCAACTCAACAAAAGATCTCTTATCAATATGGTGGCTTTTGGCTACCACTTTTAGGGCCCGTACAAGGACAAAGTTGGGTAGAGCACTGAGTTGATTATTCAACTGATACATTTTGCTTCGATTATTTGGCCATCAGGTGCAACTGTCTTTTTAGTCTGAGGCAGCATGGCAAATCACCTCTGGGATTCAGTTTATTTCTACAAAAAAAAAATCAAGGTCCCATCCCTGTTTAAAACTAGTCATTTTATGGAATTATCTACATAAATATCTACTTCCCAATTCTATGGGTAGCCAGAGAAAACTAAGAATAAGAGAAAAACCTTGCCTGGCAAGCCAAGGAGGATTTGGGCAACTGGTATTATGCAGAACTGGGGCATACAATTCCAGAAGTCTGAACTTCATGAAAAGATTCTAGGACTCAGACACAAGACTTTTTAGAAAATAAACCTTTATTAAGATTATAAATAACTTACCAATTTTTGTTTCCACAGCTGATATTATGTATACTGGAACAATTGACTGCTGGAGGAAGATTGCAAAAGATGAAGGAGCCAAAGCCTTCTTCAAAGGTGCCTGGTCCAATGTATTGAGAGGCATGGGAGGTGCTTTTGTATTAGTGTTGTACGATGAAATCAAAAAGTACATCTAATTCAATTAAAACTCTTAAGTTCATTGGTCCCAGATCCATTTTCTGATGTTACCTGTGGTTTAGTAGACATTTCTTGGGGAATCTGACAACACCGATAGGAGATAATACCAAAACTGACAAGGATGTTATAGCATAAACATGTTTCAATCCACTGGACCACAAATGAATTTTGCATTATACGGATTTAAAATATATTAGCAAATATAAGGTAACATTTATTTCTATGCTTCTACAATTAATTTGAGAAATGGTGATGATGACCTAATGTGAACCCTCAATAAATATTACTTAAGGCTCATTCTCTAAATTTTTACTTTATTAAAATCCTAAATGTCAAACTGGATTGAAGGGCTCTCAATCCCAACTACAAACATATGAAAAAGTACCCTAAGTAAGGGTACAACTGCACATCATGAATTATTTGTAAATATTTTGTAAATATGTAACAATTCTTGTAAACACCACTGCACTGAATCCGAAGTTTCAGTTGCAGCTACACTCAAGAACACAAACCCAATGTACAATCTGAGGGGGAATGAGAGAGTGGAGGATTAGAAAGGAATGTGAAATGGACAGCAATTATGCATATTTCACAAGAACTACATTATTTCAAGGACAGCTAGAGTTATCTCAAGACACTGGGACTTTCTGTCAAGCAATTTTAAAACCACTGCTTTAGATTATACATGACCCAGAAACAAAAGTAAATTCAGCAAATCTACACATGGAAAGTAAATTGGAAATTGGAGAGGGTTTTTCAAATTGCATATTTTTCCACCTAAAACAGAGTATTAAGTATTTGGGTTTTGTTCTATTACTATTAAAGCACTCACCCAGAATTATAAAAGAGGGACAAAATTAATTAGAATCTAGATATCAACTACCTACTGAACACGTGTGTGCCAAACTGCTGGATCATCACCTAATAGTTTCTTGCACATTTGGGAGTTTAAAGAATGTTTAACTGCATTCCAAAAGGAAGTAACAACTAGATGGAGGAAAAAAGATAAAAAGAACACAATTAAATGATAAATCAGTGTGTGTAAGGAGAGGTCAAAGAAAAAGGCAAGGCCACTATGAATGGAAGTGGGAGAAATTAGAGAAGGCTGGAATGGGGCCTCAAAGGATGAGGAAAGGATGTCCTTTGTACATTTATAAAAGCTAACTACTAGCTAATCTTATAAAAAGTACCTCTATTGACCGCAAAGCACTACAGGTTTGTTTTCTCAACACAACCTCTAATTTACCTTGCCCCTCCCAAAGGAGATTTTGTTGGCCAACTCAACTGTGATGCTAAAAGAAAGTATTTCAGGGCTTGTTGAGGGTATTGAGGAAAAGTTACTGAAGCAGCATTTTTTTCATGAAAACTATTAACAGACATAGCTAAGTCGCTTAGTCCTAAATTTGGGAAATGTAAGGATACATGCTAAAATATGAAGTCAGTCAGATCTAGGTAAAAGGTAGGCCAGTTCATGGCTTAAAATGGTGTACACACCATTAAGCTAGATTAGGTTTAGCTGTCTGATAAAGGTGAAGCTGCTTTTCACCTAGGGAAAACTGAACCTTAACTCTGGATAGAATGTATGTTCCAGAATACATATTTTGAAAGATCATTGGGCTAAAAGCAGCAGATTGGGTCAAGATAGGGTTTCAGGTAGGGATAGATGAAAATCTCCATGAAAACTTGAAAATCTCAAGCTTCTACATTGTTTAGTTTGCTCTTCTCCTAATTACCTAGTAGAGCTTTTTAATCCCTACTGTGTCTCAGCTGAGTTAAAGGCTTCTTCTGTCCATTGCTGGGCCTACATGTTACAAAAGCCAATTAAGAACTGGGCAGTAACAGATGAGAATTAAAGTCCACTTTCTGAGGGAGGGTCTTTGAGGTCCAATAACAGAAGCCAGTCTTACACTATAGGGCTTTATAATTAATTTGAAAAGTTAGACTCACCTAAAAAGACAATGTCTAACCAAAAGATAAATCAATTTAATTTCTCTTATAATTTTTCCCCAAAGTAATCTACAACAAAGATAACAACACAGGTTGTTTAAAGCTTTATACACTAATTTGCTTTTAAGAATTATATAAGGGAGTGTGAGTGTAAACCCGCTGAACCTTATCATGCTAACTGTTTTTCTCAACCATCTCTAAGTGACAGAAATAGTCACAGAATTTCTTTTACCCATTATTAATTACTCACTGCACCCAACCTTTAGTTTAATGCTAACATTTCTGACAGTACTATTAGAGATATCATCTCTACAATATTTAGCACTTTTTTCCCAATAGCAACATTGCTTATGCTTTGCTTCTATTGGTACTTCTATTAAAAGCCATAAAACTGGCATTATAACAACAAATTTAAAAGTAGAAATCTCATAATTCTATATATGTGAAAAAATGTTATTAGGACTAGATGCTTTAAAAGAGCCTTTGAAAATATAAGATGATGTGCATTGCAGCAAAAACTACACTATATTAATACTGAAAATGTTTACACTGGCAAGCCTATCTTTTAAACGATCTAATTTACTGCTCAAGATTATTGTCTTATTTTCAAGAAAATGCTGGGACACTGTTATTCCTGAAAGCTGTTTGTGTCATCTTGGTTTCACTATTCAAAAGGAAAAACTTCATTTGAACTTAATCTTCATCTTCACAAATCATTTTTCTAATGTTTATAATGGGAGCAATGCATTTGATGGCAGCAAAGATGAAAAGCAAAGAATCATGATTCCAATAAATCTTTTCTAAACACTTTTTAAAAATTCTAGAAAGCTAGCCAGTTTCCTAAAAACTACTGTGCTAGAACTGTTTGACAGTTGTGTTAATAAATGCACATAAATGCAAATTATCCATTCATATATGACCATGGGTCTTTTCTCCCCCACAAATCAGGTACAATCACTTCTAGACTAAGATAATCAAGTTAAGCACTTGCCATATAACATCACAGATTCTATGACCTCTATCATCAAAATATACAAGTAAAACTAGCAATTATCAAATCAAACTTTTGGATTGTTTTCCGTATTCTCCCTTGTTCAGTCAGCATTTGTAAATGGAGGAATGCCTAAAGGAACCTCTTTGAAATCAGGTGTCTGTGGAACACTGTTTAAAACCAGTGCCAAATTCAAGCAAACCAACCTGCACATTTCGTTTGGACTGTATAGGCTAACAGTCTATAAAAATGTCTGACGACACCTTGTACTTCACAATAAGGGAAATGGATCTCTCCTATAAGAATAGTTCTCACTACTGCAGAATTTAGGGTAGAAGCATTTTGCTTCTAAAGAGACCAAAAGTCGGGTTAGCATATTACTAGGATTAAATTAATTCTGAATAAGGGTTAGAGCTAATAATCCTAGACCTAAGGAATAAGCCACTTAACCTGAACCTTCATTTCTTCATTCATAAACAAGGGGAAGGACGAAGTGATCTCTAAAGTTACCTTCTAGCTCTAGGGTTTGGGAGGATGTCAGAATCTTGAAACGACAATTATATTATGTCTTTACTGCACTCATTCCAATGTAAATCAGTTCTAAACATACAATGGTCTTTCATGTTTACACAAGGCAACTGACTTATCCTTTCGTTAAAGTTCTACCTGAAACTACCTTCAGAGTACCTTTACTTTTATACTCAGGACATCCCCATTCTTCACCTCTTGGGCTATTTCTATGGACAGCTGAGTGACTATGGAAATCCAGCTCTATCTCATGTGGAGATGAAAACAAGTATGAATAGGACCAGTAACCTTCCCAATTTTTCCTCTGGTTCTCTTCCTTCAGGTTCAATCCCTGTTAAGCCCAATACTTTGTTGATCCCTTCATCTTCCCCACCAGTGAAATCTAGAGCTGTTAAGTTGGTACCTAAGATGACCATTTATTATTCAAGCTATGTGTATGCATTCTTCGGACACGGTTCAGTAGCATTTCAAAGACCTGAAAGACAGCACAAATATTTAATAGATGCATACAAAATGCTCTTGGAGACTAACACAGTTATGAATATAATAAACTTTATATTAATTTCCCTTCCCCTTACAACTTACAAAAGCAACATACAAAAACTGACAATTTTCATTACTGAATGTTCAACATGCTGTAAAAATTCAGCCTTATTTCCCCCCAAAGAAAGTTGGTATACAAATATTAAAAGTGCAAATTTAAAATGTGATCTTGGTATTAAATACAGCTGTATCTCATTTTATAAGCGAAGTATTAAATGGCAAAACAGTTTGCTCACCAGAGCAGCACATTAAATAATTATGATAGCAGCATCCAATGAACATTACAACCCCGATGAAAGAAGCAGGATAATCTCAGAGCCAGTTTGTTTTCATATCATTGTTTAAACTCTGCACCCACCCACCACCCCTTCCCTCCCCACAAAAGCTAAACAGATTGTTAATAGATACTAAGGATATGAACTGATACACAAGTAAGAAAATTCAGAATCAATGTTTAACATAACACAGTTTGTCTTACTGCCTAGAGTGCTGACGAAATTAAGTTGTCCTGTAGGCCATATGTAGTACATTTCAAAACACAGCAAGAGCTAAAACTGGAGAATAAAAATCAACTTCCTTATTTTTGTGGCCATGGATCACAACTCTCCAAAAAAGATTTGGCATTTAACACAGAACCCTCCCAAGCATTCTGCAGGGAGGCTGAGAAGGCAAGTAGAGAAACAGAATAACAACAACAGAAGCAGCATTACATTTCTTCTTATTAAAGAAAAACCTTTAAATAAGGAGAGAAAAAGTTTCTAATTACAACCTAACTTTTCTTACCTATACCTATATTAAAATCCACTTTCTACTACCAATGTTAAGACACCTTGCACTATTAAATTAAAGCTTGACAAAAAATTACAACTCCAGAGTATGGCCCCAAAAAAGTACTAACATTTAAGAACAAGGATTTCTGTTTTATAGCACTATTCCTTATAGTCCTATAAAGTACCAGCAGCCATAAAATGGAGAGTCCTTTACCAAGTTCCTCCTTAATTCAGTTAATAATAAATAAGAACATAACATACTAATAACGTTGCCTCCTAAAACAGATTGGTCTGATGCCTCAGGATCTGCTCCTTAGCCTTTCATAATGTCAGTGCCATTTTAGGCGAATCAAAAAATACTTGCTTTGCTGCTTGTTTCACAAGACTAATGCTGTTGCCAATTTGATCTTTAAAAAGTGCCACAAAGCAGCAGAACTGAATTCCAAACTTTCTCTCATTCACTCATTAGCAATATTTCTACTCAACTGAAAAAGGTGGGAGAATTCATAGCCTGTACTCTCTGATGTTTGTTCACAGTTCAGAGAAAAAGGGAGTTGATCAAAGTTTTAAGATGTAACTCAGGGCACCTAGAGAGAATCAAGTTGACTATTAGGATGGTCCCACTGTAAGCTTCTATGATGCTACCCTACAATTCTCAGACCAACTTAACGGCTCCATCTGAGAAAAAAAAAATTTCAGTATATGTTTCTTAATGAAAACCATCACCTGGAAAGTGCTGCAATTACAAATTCAAGCCATAAATCACACTCACATAAGTCCTGAAGCAGATAGAAAAATGGAATAAGTAAATTTAGGAGCTAAGCTCATGGTTTAAAATTTACCGGAAAAAAATGAAAACTAAATAGCTAAAAATTCTGGGTCCAAAGTATTGCAATACCACCATTCTGTCAGCATGACAATGAGTTGTTAATATGGTGAGAAAATTTACCTGTATACTACCATCCCTGTATTAAGTGTGTGTGTGTGTATATACATATATACACATCTCAGATAAATACATCCACATAGGAAACACTGATTTGACATGAACCTGTTCTTTGTAAAGTAAATATTGCATCAAGTTACAATAAATTAAAACACAATGCCACATACTTTAATCACTTAAAATGCGATTACAGACTTTTGCACAGAGAATTACAATAATCTACAAGAGCACTTCAATAGAAATCTGAATAACAGTGTTCAAAATAAAATGTTTTTTTTTCTTATAACCAAGCAGTACGAACATTAGGGGGTTTAGGTCTCAGCAGAGGGCCACTGGATGCATCAGAAAGTGATCTCTCACTCTTTCGGCTGAGTGCACTTGTAGCACTAGATGATCTGGAGGCTCCTCCTGATAACACACAAACAATGGGAAATTAGCCAATCACTTAAAATCTCGTACAGACATCTGAGGTTTTTCATTTTCTGTCTTTCATCTTAAAACATTTTTGAAGATTAAAAAAAACTTAACAATAGAAAAATGGAATTTTCCCTTCTTTTTCTCCAGGATGATACTAATTTTGGGAGGTGAGGGCAATCTGGAGGGAGAAGAGCCACAAAATACCTATGATATAGTGAAAAAAATAAAAATAGATTTGGAGTCAGCCAAGAGATATGGATTCAAATCCTGCTGCTGCCACTGGCTGTAACCATTTATCCCCTCTGGCGTACAGTTTTCTCATCTATAAAATGGAGAACTCACTAGTGCCTCCTTCCAACTCTATTGGCTAGGTTCCCAAGAACCATTTACTAAACACAGACAACACACATTGGACTATTCTAGGGCCTGGGGAGATGAAAAGACAATCTCTGCTCTCATGAATTCTACCACCTAATAGAGGAGAGTAATTTACATATTTAAACAGGCAGAGATGGAATGAGAGATAATTCTATTACTGGGTTATTGTGAGGAGAATCAAATGAGAGTGCATGAATAGTGATCTCTAAACTTTATATCAATGATGACGATGATGATGAAGGTCATGATGAATAGTGAGATTAAAGGTTATTAGACATGCAAGTCTAGCTTGTGACTAGATGACAGTATATGCAGAACATACAGAAGGCTAAAAAGGTTAGGTGGTACCAGATCACAGAGAGCCCTAAGTGCCAAGCCCTCAGGGGTTCTGAATACTTTATGAGATAAAGCTTTATACTTTATCTGAGAGTTAACAGGAAGCCACTGAGATACAGGGTAACAAAGTGGGGGAGGGATTCAAGGTGTAAAGGTTCAATGGTGTTCACAGAGGTTCCTTAACTATCACCACAAGATTTCATGTTATGTTGGACTTATCACTAACAGACAGAATCACTATATTTCAGTGTTGAGAGTCTACCTAATCCAACCCACAGGAGAATCCCCTCTGATACAAAGTCATCCAGCCTGTTCATAAAGACTTCTTGTGAGGGAGAATCCACAACAAATAACTGAATTTGCAAATCACTTTACATGTTATTTCATCTGAATCTCACAACAACCCTATGAGGAAAGTACTAAAATATCTCCATCTATAAAACAGGAAAGCTGGCTCAGGAAATTGAAAGGATCTGATTGTGGTCAGTGTTAGAGGTGGGGTCTTTCCGATTCCCAATCCATCTTTAGAAAGCCTTTCTTTACATCAAGCTTTAAACTGCCCCTGCAACTTCCACCCACTGTTTGTAGTTCTGCCTTCTGGGGCCAACAGGACCACTCAGATCCCTCTCCTGAATGAAAAGCCCTTCAGAGATCTGAAGGCAGTCAGTCCACTCGGGGAGCTTCCATTCCCCAAATCCTAAGATTCTCTTCTTCAGGCAAAAGGTTCAGAGCTCTTTCAACTAATTCTTAAGTAGCGTGATCTTAAGGCCATTCCCCATCTGGAAACTCTACAATTTACCAACGTCCTTCCTAAGTCAGAAAACAATACATACCAGATGTGACCTGACAAAGAATAGTTAAACTATTAGCTTCTTAGTAGTATTAGACACAACTGCTCTATCTTCATGCATCCCGAGATTCACATGAGCTTTTTAAGTTACTCGACAGCATATTGTTGATTCTCACTGAGCTTACAGTCAAGTCCCCTAAAACCCCCTACGTTTGTTTTTTTTTTTTCAGATGTATTGCTATTAAGTCAAGCCTCTTCCATCTTGCATTTTGTGAAGCTGATTTTAGCTCAAGGATAAGACTTTTCATTTGTTTTTGATAAATTTCATCTTCTTGGGTTCAACCTAATGTTTTGGCCTTTTCAGATATTTTGGATCGTGAGTCTGCCATCAAACTAATCAGTTATATCTCCTAGCTTTGCAAAAATGTGAAAATGTGAAAATTTGCCCTTTATACCTTCTAAGGTCTAACTAAGTCTACTACAACTGTTAAATAATACAAGAATTCATTAGGGCACTTCACTTAGCAAGTTAACTTTAGGCTATTTACAACTACTCTTTTGGTCAAGGCATTCAATTTGTTTCAGACCCATTTAACGATACTACACGTAGGTGTGCCACATGGTTCTTTATACTTCACTTTTCTGTGACTCAGTTTCAACATTTATCCAACTAGAAATAACATTTCTAGCACCCATTTCATACATTGTCATGAGAAAAGCTTATCTTAAAATAAAGTTCTATATAAATATGAGCTGTGTACTCAAAGAAGTCCAGTTTCCCTATGAAGAGGAGAAAAACCATGAGATTACAAGACATTAGCAATAATTTGTTAAGAAGAATCTGACTTTGAGATCCACAAATCAATGAATTAAGTGCTCTTCTGTTAATAAACACAATGAAGTAAAACAGATGAGATATGTCTCTATCTAGCAATGGCATTTCCAACTGTTTCATCTAATGGTTACCATGTAATGCAAATGGATCGTGGCATTACAAAGTGCTCTGTTAAATGAAATGTTCACAATCTGTATTCATGTGAATTAAATGTTAGGTATGCCAAAGAAAATGACATGCTATATTTCAAGTGTTAGTATTATAAAAGGCTTATGTCTTTATTATGTTAAAGAAAACTAGTTATATGCAAAAAGATTACGTTCAAAGGCATAAACATGCAAAAAAGAAATACACTTACTTAGTGGACTAATCTGACTAAGAGTAGACCTCACTCGTCTGGAGACTGGGGATGCATTTAGGTAGCCCATGTGGCGATGATAGTCCATGAGCTGTTCTGTGCGTTTCATACCAACTGTTGGCTTCACGGCTTCAAGTCTTTTCAATAAAGCCTTCATTAAGGAAAATCAGTTTAAATGTCTAAGTTAGAAAGAAGAATTAGAAAGACCCTCACCTAGAACTCTGAATTACTATTTGCTATATAAGTTATATAGAAAAACACTGTAGATCACTTGAAAACAATCCTAATCTTTTAACAGTTTCAAAGTATATTTATGTTAAGATATCAGACAAATCCAGATTTTATACACTATTAACTTAAAAGTCAATTTGCCAGCTATTTCCATCTTGATATGTTCATACTGGCACTTTATTCATTAGCTTAGAACAAAGTCCTGTGGCATGGCAGAACAAAAGTTGCTTCTGAACCAGGAAGACGTGGGTATCTGTGTGACCCTGGGCACATCACTTAACTTCTCTGTTTTTCTAAGCAACTAAGACTATAAGTTGTAGAGAATAGTCACTGGGGGTTCCCTATACCATGTAATCACCTGCCCCTCTCAGCCTCCCTCTCTCTCTGCAAGCTTAAATGATATTCAAAGATCTGGATTTTTGAAGATTTGTGTGCTCCCTCTACCAGTGGAGACTATAACCCATCCTCTTGGACTAGCCAGATGGACTGAGTTTACCGTGACCAATAAACTAACTACAATGACATATTTATCCAACTTAGCTAAGCTAGTTTTTGCAGTCTGACACAAAGCCCTTGGTCAGAATCTTTTTAAAGCATAACAGTGCTTGTGCTCCCTTGCTATAGTGTTTGAGAACCACGGCACCTCCCCACTCTGATGAAGTGCCATGGCAGTAGGTCTTTAGTGAAGTCGTGAAGTGTTTGATTTCCCTATAGTATTATAACAGGGGATTAAATTTCTGATCTAAACAGAGATACCAAACTTTTATTAACATAACCACAAACACTGTACTTAAATCAACTATAAATGATATACCTAGACACAAAATAAGAGTACAAATCTTTCTAAAAGGACAATACAGTAGCTAGTCACATAAACTGTATTTAATATGACACACTATTTTATCTTTGAAATTCCCACTTTATTTTTCCTGCAACCAATCAGAAAGGGAAAAAATCCTTCATCTAGGTTTGGAAATCAGAAGTTTCTTTGGGTATCTTTAAATAGTCACAGGCATCCTTACATGCATATTTTTATAGTTGCTATAGTACCTTTCATAGGTATCTTTAGCCTTTTGGAGAAACTCAAAACTCATCTGATGCCCAATTACTTCCTCATTATAAAGTATCCTGTACCAAGTGGTTGGTTTCCAAGGGTTTGAAAGCAAAAACATTTGTTCTTCTCTTTCTGGGAGAGGCTTTTCTAAGATTAGCTTTGCACATCACCTGCTTCCTTCTAAACTCAGGCTAAAAAGCTGATAAAAATGTTGTTTATTATAGACGACAGTCTATCTTTCTAAGTTTAGTACCTTTATCACTATCACTCTCTGATTCCCTATATCTCTGCTTTCACAATAGGGCAAAATGACAGAATGCAGAATTTTCCTCTTTATCTTAAATTACAAGACAGTCACAGTCAGAAAAATGAAGGTGCCTACAATTCTTCTGTTAAAATAGGGAGAATAATCCTTGTCCTACCTACTTCACAAGGTCACCAGGAGGAAAGTGGTTGGTAAATACAAACACACTGCACAAAAGTAAACTATTATTTCAAATAAAATTTTAAAGCAATTTCTGAAAGCAAGAAGCATGTCAACTGTCACTGTCATTGTCAGAACATCTAAAGAAACACTTTGGCTCAGCTTCCCAAGTCACATGTGCCTACCCCAAGTGTCAGTCTGTTTGTCAGATGGAAATGGCAAGGCCAGCAAAAGTAGAAGTACGTCTAGAGCCAGAAATAGCCCTTGCTAAAGGGCTGTCTATAATTTGAACACTAAAGCTAAGATTTTCATAGGTTTTAATGCATCATAATTTCTAAGAATCTGTGTCTATAACACACCAAAATGGGAAATCAGTCTCACACAGCACTTAACTATTATTGTTTTGCATTATTCTCTAGCTCTTCGCTGTGTAGTAATCACTAGATCATAAACTCTTGGAGTGCTTCAGCCACCTTCTTCCTTTTCTGTACTCCTTCAGCTCCTAGCAGAATACTGAGAACACAACTGGCATTCAATAAATACCAGATGAATGACAGAAAAAAATTCTGCTATGTTCCAAGTTAGATGTTTTACAAAAACTTTCACCTGTTGCTCAAATCAGGTTCCTACTTTATTGAACCTATCTGCCTAACTGTTTTCTTTTTGTCTGGGAACATACACTCCCAGCTAGGAAGGCAATTTATCTTGCTGAATCTATCTCTGTTTCTGACTTAATGGCAAGACTCATTGCTGGTGAGCAGCTTTTAAAGAACAGCAGGTGACTTTCAATGTTGTGAAGTGATGTAGTATGGACCAGAGAACTAAGGCTGCTCTGAGGCACTATTTATTCTTACAGTGGAAGGACAGGGAGTAGAAAAACCAAATAATTAGGCTGAAAAGTACATATTGCTTTAAGTTCAAATGAAGGAACTAATCAAAAGAGAGAGCTCCTTCCTCTGAAAAAAATAACTAAAGGTATCAAGGCCTTTTCATTTTTATACTTGTTCCCTTCCTTTCCTCTCTTCTCACACTGAACTCTGGACATGATTATTCCACCCAGACCAAGGATCACTATCTTCCTCTTAAAAGCTTCATCTTTATTTCACTCACAGATAAAGTGAAAATGATTTGCTCAGGGTCACTGATAAACTGAAAAAATACTAGCAATTATCTGTGAGATAGATTTCTTATACTTCCTCTAAGTATAAAATGTGGATAAACAAAGTAAACTTGTTGCTAACTTTCCTATAAATGAGGATAATTTTTTTATTTTATGCACACGTATATCAATATTAATTTCAATCTAAATTTTCTTTCAGGGATTAATGAAGTTACGTTACAAATTTCAGAGAAATATCTCAAGAACAATAGCCCCCTCTACTGGTCAAAACTACTATTTGCTCTTACTTGGTTTTATATACATCTACAAGCACAGTGCCTGGCACAAAGTAAGTGCTTAATAAATGCCTTAATATTTTTAATACTCTAAGTTTAGGGCTTTAATTTTAAAAACAATTCATTAATTTATACTTCTCTATGACGAGGGAAAATACTACTCATCCTTTCATGAAAATGATTTAAGAAATGAATTCTAGTATCAAGGGAACTAACGAAAAGAAATGCTAGGGAAGGTAGCCTAGCTCTACCAGATTTCAAATTGTATTATAAAGCAGCAATCATCAAAACCACTTGGTACCGGCTAAGAATCAGAGGGGTAGACTAGTGGAATAGGTTAGGTACTCAAGACACAGCAGTCAGTGAATATAGCAATCTATTGTTTGATAAACCCAAAGGCCTCAGCTTCTGGGATAAGAACTCACTGTTCAACAAAAACTGCTGGGAAATCTGGATAACAGTGCGGCGGAAACTAAAAACATAGATCAATGACTGAAACCGTGCACAAGAATAAAGTCCAAATGGGTACATGATCTAGGTATAAAGATTGATACTATAAACAAATTAGTGGAGCAAGGAATAGTGTATTTATCAGATTTATGGAGAATGGAGAAATTTCTGACTAAACAGGAGATAGAAAACATTATGAAGTGCAAAATGGATAATTTTGATTACATTAAATTGAAAAGTTTTTGCACAAACAAACCCAATGCAACCAAGATTAGGAGGGAAGCAGAAAACTGGGAAGGAATTTTTGGAACTAGTGTCTGTGATAAAGGCCTCATTTCTAAAATATATAGAGAACTGAATCAAATGTACAAGAATACAAGTCATTCCCCAATTGATAAATGGTCAAAGGATATGAGTAGGCAGTTTTCAGAGGAAGAAATTAAAGCTCTCCATAGTCATATGAAAAAAATGCTCTAAATCACTATTGATTGGGGAGATGCAAATCAAAACAACTCTGAGACACTACAACACATCTATCAGATTGCCTAACATGACAAAACAGGGAGATGATAAATGTTGGAGAAGATGTGGGAGAGTTGGAACACTAATTCATTGCTGGTGGAGCTGTCAGCTGATTCAACCATTCTGGAGAGCAATTTGGAACTATGCCCAAAGGGCTACAAAAATGTGCACACCCTTCGACCCAGGAATACTGCTTCTAGGACTGTATCCCCAAGAGATCATAAAAATGGGTAAGGGTGCCACATGTACAAAAATATTTATAGCACCTCTCTTTGTGGTGGTCAAAAACTGGAAATCAAGAGGATGCCCCTCAGTTGGGGAATGGCTGAATAAACTGCGGTATATGAATGTAATGGAATACTATTGTGTTATAAGAAATGATGAAAAGGAAGACTTCAGAGAGGCCTGGAAAAACTTATATGAACTGACGTTGAGTGAAAAGAGCAGAACCAGGAGAACTTTGTGCAACAACCACAGTGTGCAATTAATTTTTCTGGTAGACTTAGTACTTCATTGCAATGCAGGAACTTAAAAAATTCCCAATGGACTCGAGGCAAAATGCCTTCCACATCTGGAGAAAGAATTATGGAATTTGATGGCAGAATGAAGCAGACCATTTTCTTTTGTAAAAAAAAAAATGAATTCTACTTAAGCAAGAAGTATTTATTATCTTCAAATATAATTGAATAGCAGTATTTTTTTCTTCACCAGCCCACTTTACTAAAAATCTTTTCCCAAAGGTATGAGGCACTTAGTACAAAGTATGCTAGAAATACACTGATTATAACTAACTGGTGAGCATAAAAGCAGCCTTTGAAGTTCTCACAGGATCAACATCTATGCTTTAGCTCCTCAAAGTCACCTGGCTTATTCTGGGTTTCAGCAGCAAGGCAATGATGCAAAAGCAGCAAAACTAGGGAGGAGGAAGCTCCAGCCAGTACTTTTTAAAGCCCCAAGGTTTCTTTCCTGTCCATATAGTGAGACACTCAGCATAACTGCCTTTCCTTACTATTCTGCTTCCACCAACCCCATAAGCCTCAAAATGTTCTTGTCCTACTAGGGAAAAAGAAAAGATGATGATGAAGAATCAGAGGAAAATAAAACCTTCCAAGTTCACAATAAAATCTTCAGTGATTCAATAGATAGTAAACTCCAGGCAGTATCTGGGGCAGACTACATCACTGGTGTCTCCCTTTATCATCTTTGTCTCAACCTTAGCACAGGGCTCTACTTAGGCGCAGGTAGAAGGAGTTCAACAAATGAATGGAAATCTTAAAACATTTCATTGCTGCAACAACTATTTTTGAAAAGAACGACCTATGAAATTATTTTGAAAGCTTCTGTTTTGTACAGAAAGTACTATGAATTATAAGTTTCAGGAAAAGGGTGAGGGTGAGGGTGAGGGTGAGGGTGAGGGTGGGTGTGTGTGTGTGCGTGCGTGCGTGCGTGCGTGTGTGTGTGTGTGTGTGTAGATACAAAAACATTCCAGATATCTGGACCTCACCTGAAACAAAAGAGGCTTTCAGCACAACAGAGACATGGCTCTGGAAATTCACTTTTTAAAAGCTAGAATTTATGTACACAGTAACAGCAATATTGTAAGATGAACAATTGCAAATGACTTAGCTCTTCTCAGCAATACAATGATCCAAGACAACTCTGAAGGACTTGGGATGAAAAATGCTATCCATACTCAGAGAAAGAACTCATAGTCTTAATATAGATCAAAGCATACTTTTCTAACTCCCCTTATTTTGGGGGGGGTTTTAATTTTGGTCTACGGTTTCTTTTACAACATGACTAATATGAAAATGTTTTGCATGACTACATACATGTAACATCAAATTGCTTGCCTTCTCAATGAAGGGGACAGGAAGGGAGGAAGGGAAGGAATTTGGAACTCAAAGTTTTAAAAACAAATGTCAAAAATTGTTTTTACGTGTAATTGGAGAAAAATAAAAAACAATAATTTTTTTTTTTAAAGCTGGAATGTACCTTAAAAATCAGTTATTCCAATACCTCCTCAATTTACCAAGCAGTGACTTCCCCCAAGGACATACGATGAAGAAGCAGAAAAGGAGGGACTCAAACCCAGTCCTTTTGTCTCCAGATCAGGAAATTTTACAAATTCATGATGGGAACCAGGCTATCTGAGGGCTCAAAGTAGATAAGGAGGGATAATCTGGACACAACTCTCACACTATTCTCAATTTCAGAGATCAGATTAGAAGAAGTCCAAAGAAGGGACAGGGAGAATCCCATGGTCTGGGACTCCACAGCTGCACAGGGTGCTCTGCAAGGCAGTCAAACTGTAATAGGGCAGGAACAAATGATGGGATCAAGGGCAGGTAATGTTGCGGGGGAAGAAAGGCCAGTCCTGTGTCCTAGTACTCTGAAGTCTCTTGCTGATATTTGCCCACTGACAACAAAGATAGACAAAAGTTCCAGGGAAAGGTGGAACTATGATGTTGTCTGAGGTTCCTGATGACTTTAGCAGGTGGTTCAGAGGCCCAATGAGCCAAGGGGAAGTCAAACAAAGTGGGGCACAGGCCTAGGGAAATCAGGTATTACTTTGCTTTGTTTAGCCCATTTCTCCTCAAGTTGGTTCCCCACCCCTTGATTCCATACTTCTCTAAATTCTACAGCAAAACTATTACCTTAACTATTCAATAAAAGACAGGGTAACTGTCTGTCAAGGATATCTGCAGAAAGGATTACTGAATTGAAAAGGAGGTTATTGGAAAAAATGATTAAGAGCCTCTTCCATGACTAAGACTATAAGAACATTAATATTTGGTGTTTACTACAGCTGAAATTGTTTCGGGTCAAACATGATATAGAGGAATTCTGTGCTTTCAGACATGCCATCTATGTATCCCAGACAAATCCAACTAACCATGGAATCCCAGGATTTAGAAATGGAAAAGGCCACAGGGATATCTAGAATAATCTTTTCATTTTATAGAGCAGGAAACTGAGTACTAGCAAATTGAAGTGACTTGTCCAAGGTGGTCACAGGAACCAAGTGGCTGAGACAGGATTTGAATACTGGTCTTTTTACTCCAAATCTAACTCTCTTTCCAGTTTACCTATTCTCTGTCCTTGACTCTGTACTCTCCCACCTCCATATCTTTACTTAGCCCACGGGAGGAAAACCTGTAGCCTTGAGGCTACATGTGGCCTTCTAAAACACAGAACTTTGAATGGATATCTTAAAACATTTAATTGCTGCAACAATTATTTCTGAAAGAATGACCTATGAAATTATTTTGAATGCTTCTGCTTCATACCGAAAGTTCTGTAAAGTTTGGATTCAGCCAAAGGGCCGCCCTTGAGGACCTAAAGGGCCCCATGTGGCCTTGAGTCTGCAAGTTTCCCACCCCTGATGTAGCATATTCCCTGGGTATGGAATATTCCTCTCTCCCAATCTTTGTGGAAGTAGTGGCATTTTAGTTTGACTTTAAAAGATTTTTAAGACAAAATCACCTTGATTTTACTATGTCAGTAACAACTTTCCCCTTTATACCTCACACAAAACTGAAACGCCCTAAGACATTTTATCACACACTTAAGTATCATATTACATGACATGTAGGTGACATATATTCTTTCTTAAAAACTACTAGGAATGCTGACAGCTACTGTAAGCTGTACACTACTGAACTTTTACTTTCAAGGGCAGACTCAGCTATTAGACTGGTATTTCTAGGTTGCTCTTGCTAAAGAATAAGTTACTCTGCATGAAACACCATTACAGTGACAGTCAGTGCACCGCCACAAAAATCAACTGGTAAGCTCTGGTCAAAAAAGCACAAAGTCTACAACCTACTATCCTAAATCTGTGGCTGAGGTGTGGTTATAAAAAGTTCTAGATCAGGTGCTTGAAGACTTGGGCTTTAGTTCCATGAACTGGGGCAAGTACTACCTCCTCTCTGTCTCAGTTAACTTCACCTACAAAAATAATAGGGCAGTCTAATACTGCAATGACCTGTAAGGGGACCCTGTCTATGAGTTCAGTGGCTTTCAAAGCTTACCAACATTATTTGTCCAATGGATAAAACTGTCTATTAATGTCTACTCCTGTGTTGAGATAACAAGAAGAAAATAAAGCTACAATTTACTTTCTTTTATCATATTATTAAAGTCATCTTTTGAATAGAAAATATACATGCTTCTTTAGTATCTCAAAGGTCTGGGGGTGACTTACCAAGTTCTCTCTCTCAATCCTTTGCTGTTCCTTCTGTCTGTTGAGAGCACTATGGTACAACTTTGGCGGTGGAACAACGGGTTTCCTAGGAATGGTACTCTTAACTCTTGGTTTTTCAGCCTGTTTGGATAGTTCTTTTAGCAACCTTTGATTTTCCCGATCAATCTGTCTTACCTCCTCCTTTGAAAAAGAGTAGTTTTTCTTAGCTGCCGGAGAAGGTCGATCAATAGAATATTTTTGCTGTTCTTTTTTGTCTAACTGCAGGAAAGCTTTAAGAAATGAGCAGAAAATCCTCATAAAAATCATAAAGTAAAAATATAGTATCACTGAAGTTTCATAAAATCTATATATATTTTTGTATGATTCTCTACTCCTGATATTAAAAGATATTGTTAACTTATTTTTTATTTAATATTTAATTTTTTCCCTTAATTGTTCTTTTCTTAAATGAACTCTAATGATAACAGAATTACACATTTTAATCATTTTAACTAGCCAGACACAATATATAAACAAACTTTAATACAGCCAGAGCACACAATCTGCTTTCAATATCTTTCAAAATACATAGTTTTCAATAGACCATTATTTAATAGACCTTCAAAAACAAGAATAAACTTTTCACTAGCATATTTCCAAGTTCTACTTGTGTGAAATGGCTGACAAATTAGTTTTGTCTGCTTCAGGGGGTTCTATATTTAAACAACTGGGTGTTCAAATACCAGCTCCCAAAGAACAGAAATCCCATTTGTTCCTGTTAACAGTCTTTAAAGTACTACTTGTTCTGCATAAGTATTAAATACTTAATTTAGGAGCTTAAGTGTACTAGAAAAAGTCTTAAGTCTTACTTCTCCATATAATAGTCAAAAGACAGGAAAAATAATCCAGGGATCATAAGAAAAATTTGTTGAAAATAAGGTAGCTCTTAAACTTTAAAGTGCAAGGTATAAGACCTACTGTGAAAGGTCAAAGGGTTTTTAAGAACTGCTACAGGCAACAATGGTTTGACTACCATGACAAAAATAACTCTGGGTTATCTTGAAGCTATCATGAAGCTTAATATGTCATTACACAAGCACTACCAATAAGTGAATTTCCAGAACAAAAGCTGTATACAAAATACACATTTGCCTTTAAAAAACCAAATCTTTCAATGCTGATTAAAAACAGAAATTAGAATGAGTTAAAGCTGTCAAGTAAGAAAATTCTTTGTTGTCCTGATTTCTAAAATTTCTATTAATATACTTTAGCTGTTAGAACATTACAATTTTCTTGACAAATTATTAAAAATTACGCACTTGTGAAAAGGACGCTAAAACAGTATCTGAAACAATATATGAAATATTTTAAAGATTAAGTTCTTATCAAAATAAATTCTGAATTCTAGAAGATACTTATTAACACATTAGCTTTTCAGAATTCTGAATAAGAATATTACTAATAATAGCTGACAAATTCAACAAGACATTTTGTGAAGCAGTATGCTAAATGCTTACAATCCCATAGATACAAAACATATGCAACTACTACATAAAAATACAAGGTAGCTGTAGTAAAAAGACAGATATGAAGTGCTGTTTTGTGAGGGCCAAAAGGGCAAAGGTAATTACTGATTTGGAGAAAACGAGGAAGAAAGTAGAGGAACTCGATCAGGGAAAGCTTCTGAAAGAAGGTGGCATTTAATTAGCATTTAAGCTAGAAAGGAAGGGTAAGAATACAACAGGCCAAGAAGGGAGGCAGAATATTCAAGGCTTAAAGAGGTGTATGCAAATGCATGGAAGTGAGATAGTACAATGCAAGTAGGGATTATTTCTCAGGAGTCCACGGATAGATTTAAGGAAATTCATGAATTTAGATGGGGAAAAAAAAATCCTCTCTTTAATGTTGCTAACCCTTAACTGATACTTAGCATTACTTCAGATATTTAAAAACATTCCAAGAAGAGGTTGATAGATTTCACCCAGGCCGTCAGAAGAATCCACAACACAAAAAAAATTAAGAACCCTCAGTCAAAATGGTCAACTAGGTGGAAGAAATCAACATGAGACAGAATTGGAAAAGCAGGACAATTTCAGATCATGGACAGCCTTGAATGCTAGCCCAAAGAACTTAATATTTTAACTTCATAGGCAATAGTGAATGAATGAAGTTTTTGAGTGAAAGGATATCATCAGATATCTATATCTGGCAGTACCAAGACGAATGCACGGGAGAGGAAGAGAGTAGAGGCAGGAAGATGATGGTGTTAGGAGGCTCCTGAAATAGTATCCAAAGGGAAATAATGTAGTGAGGTTGGATTTGTCCCTCATTCTTGAAGTGGACCATGACATTATGGGATAGTGACATGACTTGTAGTTGGCTTGGATTTGAGTGAGGGAGGGCTGTGCAAAGTTACTTTCTCCTCCAGAGCCATCTGGGTTCAGAGGCCTGATATTCATCAGGATGACTAGAGATGGCCCAGGATGCAATGGAAGACCCTGGCCGTTTTATGCTAAGGTCTTTTCAGGTTCTCACTTTGAATGAGGTAAAACCAGGAGGGGAAGACTCTCAGGGTTGCTGGCCAAGAGAAACAGTTACTAGTTACTATTTACATGCACTCTGTGCATGGGGGTAAGGTGGCAGTAGAAAAAGAGAGGAAGGTAACAGAGATAGTGCAGAGAAAGGACAGATTTCGATAATTAGATTTGTAATTAGAGATGACGGAAAAGAAAGGCTCAAAGATAATGCCAAGATTTCAAATATGGAAGACTGGGTTAGTAGTGGTATTATGAAGAAAAAATAGTGACATGAGAAGAAGCAGGTTTAGGAAAAAAATAATAAGCTTGATTTTGGATGTATTGAACTCAAAATGCCAATGGAACAGTTAGGTGGGAAGACCCTGTAGGCACTGGAGGTTCATCTAAATCACAGAGAAAAGTGAAAGCTAGAGATAAGATTTGGGAGAGCTCATTCATATAAAGCTTATCATTGAACTTGGAGTAATGAACAGGACTATCAAAGGAGAGGGTATAGAAAAGAAGAGTTCCAAAGACATTTATGTAAGTGTGCATTTTGAGATTTACAATGCATTTTACAAAATTCTATTTGCCTTTCACAACAATCTGGTGTGATTACAGAGGTATTTCAAATACTTTTCACCATTTCACAAATAAGGAAGGGAAGATTCAGAGTACTTATGGGTATATCAGAGGTCACCACAGCTAACAAGTGGCAATGCTACAATGTGAACCTAGATCATGTCTAAATATGGTGACCTTTCCAATCCACAATAGCTGCCTCCCACATTTCTAAGGAAGATAAACTATTCTCTTCAGGTTTGTCTCTGGACTTTACCATGCCACAGCAGGTTCCTTACCCTCAAAGTTCATTCCATGCTTGGAATTCTCACACTGAAAGAACACTGCCCATGTGGCCCCCTCCTCTGATTGGCCAGTTCCTAACAGAACTGTCATTTTAAGAAAAGAGCTCAAGTAAGTCAATATCTTCTTCATTTCTCTCTGGGTTCCTCTCCAGACTCTCAGGATATCTTCCTTTCCACTCCCTCCACCTTTCTTTCATGTGCTATCTACCTCCCATTAGAATAAAAAGTCCTTAAAGGCAGAGAGTATCTTAATTTCTGCTTGTATTTTTATTCCCAGTGCTTAATACAAATCACAGTAAATGCTTAATAAACTTTGACTTGACTTTTAATACCAGTTAATTAAAATATTTGTTTCATCCTTTGTATTTTTCAAAGCACTAATGTACAGTATTTCCTTTGATCCTTATTATATAACATACAGACTAAGATGGCAAGTGCTATATCAAGACGGACAAATTTAAAGTCTGGGCCAATAATGGATTAGAGTATTAGGCTAAGTTTATAGAGGCTTATCACTACATTGGACTTAGGCTAATGTGTTTTTCTGCCCAAATTCATGAAGATCATGTATTATATGGCAGTTTTAGCATCCCTTTCTTAAGTGGAAGGATAGGAGCTACAAGGATACAAGGATAAGGCTATGGCCTGAACTGCAGATCTTTGAAGTTAAAAAAACTTATTTCACCTGAAATGAAACTTGGTACTAATTCAGTATATTCAACTATGCATTAAGTATCTACACAGAGAGTACTGTACTGACACTGAGAGATACAATATTTTAGGA
The DNA here is from genome assembly GCF_028372415.1 of Notamacropus eugenii. Taxonomy (NCBI): domain Eukaryota; kingdom Metazoa; phylum Chordata; class Mammalia; order Diprotodontia; family Macropodidae; genus Notamacropus; species Notamacropus eugenii. The sequence continues at coordinate 104,002,404 of NC_092878.1, forward strand.
AAAACATGGTATCTATCTTCATGACCTAAATAGGAGATATGATACACAAATAAAGGGAATGCAAACAAAGTATCATGTAAGCCTTACATTGTAAGGTCTGAGGAAGGACACATCTTTACTAATGGAAAGGAGGGAAATCAAGGAAATCATCACAAAAAAAACAAGATATGAATTGGGTTTTAAAAGATGTGAACAAAGGATCTGCATGAAAAAAATGCTCCAAATCACTCATAATTAGAGCAATGAAAATTAAAAAAACACTGAGGTTTCACCTCATACTCATCAGATTAGCAAAATAAATAAATAAAACAAAGGAAAATGACAAATGTTAGAGGGGCTGCAGGAACACAGGCACATTATTGCATTGTTAGTTGAGCTGTGAATTGGTCCAGCCATTCTGTAAAGCAATTTGTAACTATGCCCCAAGTCAGTCAACTATGCCTTTGATCCAGTGATACCTCTACTACACATAAACTCCAAAGAGAACAAAATTATTTACAGCAGTTATTTTTATACTAGTAAAAATCTGGAAGGTAAAGGGATACCTGTCAATTGGATAACGGCTAAACAAACTATGGTAGATGAATGTAATGGAATAATTTATTGTGTCATAAAAAATGACTAAATGAATGATTTTAGAGAAAATGGAAAAATCTGTATAAAATGGTGCAGAGCAAATGATGCAGAACTAGGAAAATGATACAATAACAATAATACAATATACAGTTGCTACAAAGGTTCTGTTTTTCTTTTTTTCCAATGTCAGGGTAAGAGGAAGAGGGGAGGGTAAGGAAAGAAAAGATAACTGAAACATTTTAAAATGCACATTGGGCAACAGAAGAAAGGCCAGAGGAATTATAGACAAGCAAGAACGTTACATATTGAATTCATCTTATACTACAACAAACTCTACATAACCAACACAACCATACACAAAACCAACTCTATATAAAGACATGCAGTTTTGTGTAGAATCCTCTTCTGTTCTACTACCAATATGGAAATTCTAATTTTATTTGGTATTTAAATTCAGAATTTTAAAAAAGAAACAGAAAAAGATGGGCCAGAATTTCACAGCCAGACAGAGTACACTCTAGGGATAGAGAACAGCACAGAAATAGGAAAATTTCAGTTTGGAGCTAAGGTGTTGTTGCTGTTTGTCCTGCCTTCTAAAAGAAGACCATCACATCAGGAAAGTGATGTCATGATTGGCAAGTGAACAGTACTTAAGTGAGGCAAGCTGTGCAAAGTCACCAGCCTCACTCTTTTCTCCACAGCCATTTGAGTCCCGTGGTAATATATAGTTCAGGATGATGAGATGGCCCCGGATGCAGTGGGAGTTTGTGTGAGGCTATGCCCATTCAGTGATTAGGGCTAGGTAAGGAATGAAGTAAAAAGAATGACCTTTTACATAGTCCAAAAAAAAATCAGTATGGGAGGGGAAAATCCTCAGAGTTTATGGCCAAAATAGAAACAACTGCACTCACTGAGCCATTGGAGCCCAAACAATAACCAAATGAGGTTTGAGCTGGAACCTACTATTGGCCAATAAAAGAGAGGCAGAGTGATTTGAGTTTAAGACATGGTCCTTAAAAAAGAAATCTAGCCCATAAACACCAAGATATCTTGAGAGGTTTCAGCAATGAAAATTTATATTCCTTTGGTCAGAGTACTTAGAGGTAAGGGTATGTATGATTCCTTATGTGGACAGAGAGGTAAGGTAGGTAGAAGAAGAGTAGTATAAGAAAGGCTGGAAAGAGGCGTGTCAGAAAAATCAACCTGAAGACCTTTATTAATCTTACTCAGCAAGCAATGAGGAGAGACAGTGAAAGGTTTTGAGCAAAAAAGAGGCATGATCATACCTACACACCAGGAAAATTAATCTGGCAGGAATGTAAAAAATGAATTACAGTGGAGGAAGAGACTGGATGCATAAAAACCGCTGGGAGCCCAATGCCTGTGGATGACGAAGAACTTGTACTAGAAAGCAGAAGTTGAACAGAAAGGAGATTGCAGAGGGAGAAGTGGCAGGAGAAAGGAAAGCCAAAGAAAACTGTAAGGTTTAAAATGCAGAAGACTAGGTGAAGAAAAGGCAATAAAGTTTGGTCATGGAAAATGCTGAGTTTGAGGTACCAATGGGTACAGCCACGTGAATGTTGTGTAAGTAGTTGGAAACAGGATGTGAGCAAAACATTTGCATTGTAAGTCATTTGCCTAAAGATGACAGTCGAAGCTATGAAAGTGATTACCAAGATTACCAAGGAAGACCATATAGAATGAGGATCAAGGACAGAAATTTGGGGATGACCACATCACATGGCCAGGAAGAAGAAGCGACAAAAGAGACTGGTAAAATTAAAGGAATGAATTAGGCAAATTGCCTATGTAACCCCTGTCACAGCTATTTCTCAGAAATAGGAAGTGATTTCCACTCCCCTTTCACCTCCCCACATCTATAAGAATAATTGCTTATTCCTTTTCCAAATTTAAATGAGCTACAAGAAGAGGAATGATCTGGGTATTTAAAATTATTATCATTTGAGAAGAGTGTAAAGAAATACTATAAAATTATAGTGTATCCTCAACTATTTCTCCAGAAAAAACAGACTAGTAGTCAAAGGATGTGGGTTCTACTCCTGGCTCTGCTACTAATGAACTTAACTGATATAACTATAGACCTTTAAAATGAGATCTATGTGAAAAGAAAGACAAATAAAAGCATACAATGAAAAACAACCCTGACAACATGTAGCAAAAGTCAGATGAAGGGAGGGAAGAGGAGCAGACTAGAACTATATTCAAAACAATTTGGTGCCAGGGTGACCTAATCTATTATGAAAGTATATATTGAGTGATATGTTAGAAAAAGAGATTGCTATTTTTTAAATTAACATGGATATGAACAATTTTACCCTAACCAAAGAGACAAACTTGATTGAGAGTTGATTTACATGTATATTTAACAGGCAAAGAAATTTCCATATAGTCTGCATACATGCTTAAATAATATGAGCAAATTAGTTCTTTACTTTCAAGTAAAATAAAACATGTTTTATACTCACAAAGCCTTACAAAAGAAGCTGCATAAGCATACCTCTTTTTTTGTCCTTATTAAGCCTGTGTATCATGTAGTATCTGTCGAAAAGTTCTGATCTCGAAAAATAACTTCTTCAACTTCCAAGAACTTTTATTGAATTGAGAATGCAGACTGAATAATCTGTATTCTTTCCTTCCTATACTGGCTCTCAATTTGGGAACTTTGTCTTAAAGTCTCATCTTTCTGCTTTTCAAAACTACCTTTTGTGGTAAATAGGACTACTTCAAACAAGATGTTTTAACTGAAAAAAATTTCCCCCAAAACAAAAGTTTATTTACATACAGAAACCTTTAAAGAAAATCCTTGGACTTTAACTTAAAATATACATATGATCTAAACCAACTTAGATGTTTTAGTTATTTTTAATTCATGTTAAATAGTTTTCCCTCTAGCTATGTGTTCTGATATTGCTCCAAGATAGTAGTTACCATTTTTTATGGTAGTAAGATATACTGGATGGTCCTCTTCCAGAATGAAGGACAAACAACAAGAAGGTATAGTAGAAAGGACAGTAATGAAACTACAAGTCTAGATCCTCATTCTGTCTCTCACTAGCCATGTGAATCTGGGGAAATTCTGTAAACCTGAGTCTTAGTTTCAGCCAACTGTGAAATGAAGAATCTGAAACTGATTATTTTTGAGGTCTCATCCAGTTCTAAACTTGTAGGAGTCTATATTTTGTTTGCCTACATCTTGACTGTCCACCTCAACTACAAACTCATAAAAGGCAAAGACTACACCTGCCCATTTGTAGGGCAGGGAGTGTAAAACAGAACCATAAACATGTGAAAGCCTGACAGCTTTGGAGCCATCATACTCCAAAACACATTTTTCCCATGACAAAGTTGAGATGGAAAAAATAAAGTTACAGAAACTTTAACTCTAAAGCGTAAACATTTTAAAAATTAATACAAGTTTATCACTAAAGATTTAAGTGCAAACATTTAATTAAATTCCAATTTATAACATGATATTAAATGTTATTACTCTCTAAATCTTTTTTTAAAGGAAAATTACCTTTCAAAAGCTGATTCAGGTCCAGTGTATCATGTAAGACTTTTTGTTTATATCTGTTGTCCAAGTTGGATTCTAATGAAAGTGATTTAGAGGTGAGACTGGGTTCATTTTTTTCTTGCCCTACTCTGGCTGATTTCAGATATTTTGAATTATACTTTGAGTCTTCAAAATTTCCAAATGCTTCTTGGCTCACATTTTCTTGCCTTTTTACTTTTGTTTTCTGATGATTTGATGCAGCCAGTTCAAAAGACTGAATAGGGCTGATGTCTGGAGTTGATAAAGGAGTTACATCAGTCACAGTATCTTCAGATTCCTCTGCGAACTGGCCAAGTTTTGGTTTCGAATTTATGGGTGGTGCTTCTGTTGACTTTTCTGATTTGCCTTTTTGTTTTGGTGACAACAGAGCTAAACCAGAGGGTGCACTTTTCTTTGAATATGACTGAGGTGAATCAGAGAGACAGATATCAGATTCTGTAGCTGAACAACAATCAGTATCAGTACTTGTAGAAGACGAGGAAGATGAAGAGGTGGAGGAAGAGGAGGAAGAGGAAGAAGAGGAGGAAGAAGAGGAGGAAGATCTGATTTTGTTATATTTTTTGTTTGTGCACTTTTTCAAATTATTAGATGGTTTGGCTGACTTGGGTCTGATATGACGCTTTCTGCCATCATCACTGCTCTCTTCTCCATCTGTGTAGTAATCATCTTCTCCTTGTCTTACTATTTTAGGGACTCTAGCTGGAACGGTTAAATTTATTTTTCCAGCATTTGAAGTACTACATGTGTTCTTTGATCCCGAACTTGATGAGGATGAAGATTTTCCAGTATGGTTTTCTAAGGAGTGATCTTCTGATGGTGTTTTCTCTTTCCTTTCATTTCTCTTCTCAATAAGATGATCTTCCTTTGTAAGTCCATCCAGTTTAAAATCTAAATTTTCTGCATCTGCTTCTCTTTTTCCATGTTTGTCAAACTGCTTGTCAACTAATGAAATACTGCTTCCACATTTCTTTTCTTCTCCATCAAAATCACTATCAAAGAAAGAATGGTCTACTTCACCGTCTGACATATCTCCATACTGGTCCATAATAGCAAAAATATTCCTGAGAAAGTAGAAAGTGTTACTATCAGAACAAAGTAATTTTCAAATACAGTAGTTCCCATAATGCCACCACATCCACAGGTAAGTTTCTATATTATAAACACTACACTTAAATAGGTAGGTTCTCCTAAGTAATTTTCTATTTTTCCCAATCTAATGTTTAATACATGCATAACAAAGCTGGTAATTCTTTTAAAATAGTTTGGTTAAGTAACAACAAGGTCTACTAGTCCTCAAATAATTAATGCGTATAAATATGAAGTAGGGACTCTAAATCTATGATCTGTGATTATTTAACATGATAAATTACAACAGGACATACTGCTGACAGTATCCAAGTAATCTCCCATTAGTAAACCCAGGAAGATATTAAGATTTTCAGGCAGTAAGGACAATGTATTGTAATAGAAAGCAGAGTCAATTACAAGCACCTTTTTGGCATAAGGTATCTACCAATGAATTTCACAGGTTTCAATTTATCTTTTCAGAATTATTTCAGATTACTTCTCCAGTCATCCTAGTCTACTTGCTGTTCCATATTCAGGATGTTCCATTGCCATCCTCTGGGCCTAAGCACAGGGAAAGCCAGAAATGCGCTTTCAACTCATGATGCTCAGCAGCTACTGGGCACCACAGTGCAGGGTGCTGGGATTGGGGACAGGAAGGCCTGAAATCCAATCCAGTGTCAGACACTTACTAGCTGTGAGGCCCTGAGCAATCACTTCATCTGTCTGCTTCAGTTTTCTCAACTATAAAAAGGGGATAATAACATCTCCCAGGGTTGTTTGTGAGGATCAGATGCAATAATATTTGTAAAAAGTGTTTAGCACAGTGCCTGGATATGTTATGTGTACAGATATCTATATGCACACACATAAAACAGAAGTCACTGAAATGCTTCTTCTTCCCCCTCTTCCCTAGCTCAGTTCAAGGCTCAGCTGAAGCACCATTTCCAGCCTAAGGGTTTTCCAGATTCTCAAATTGTTATCAATTCTCTTCCTCCCCAAATTACTTTCTATTTGTTTCTATGTATTTTGCATTTAATTATTTGTGCTACCTAGTGCTTTCCCTCAAGAGAATGTAAGGGCCTACACGCATGTTCCCAAAGTGTGGGCAATCCAGCCCCATAAGCGATGCTGGAACTATGGTGGAGCAGAGGCAGTCGCAGCCTGCAGTGCAATGTGTTGGTGAGGCGAGTAGGGCTGACCTAACCTAACCCCAGAGGGGCGCTGAGTAATTTTGTTTTTAAAGGGACAGTAGGTCAAATAAGTTTGGTAACCTCTGGCCAGAGGATAGAGATGGTTTTTATTCTTGTCTTTCTAATCCCTTGACCTACCCCCACTGTCTGTCATATATTGGGTATTTGATAAATGAAAAAATTAAAACAATAAATTTATCAAGGGTCCCAAAAGGGAGAAATACAATTAGACAATTAGCCTATAAACATATAGCCCTAATGTACCAAGACAAAGGACTACACCCCATCTCATTCCCCACAAAACCCTTAAACTGGCCACATCTTTCTCTGGGAGAGAGGAGTGAGGGGGTTATGAATGAATGCAAGGAGCAAATATTTTCAAAAACAAAAAGATTCCTGCTCTCCAAACCATCATAATTTCATATGCCATGAGTAAACACTATATTTCTCAAAAACGTAAAGTGATTTCTCTCCCAAACCATTTACATTATTAAAAGTTGGAAGCTTATTTTAAATTCTCCCACCAGGCACCATCTAGCGTAGAAAGTTGACAACTGCAGGCTAAAACAATTTTTACCCAAACAGTAACGCTAGGGAAAAGAGAATCTATGATGACTGCTATTTTTTCCTCACTCACTTCAGAAGTTACTGGTGTACTATATATAGTTCAGGAATACCACACCACAGTGGTTTTTGCGCCTTTCTATGAGTATGTTCATTTTTAGAAGTGAGCTGTGAAATGGCATGTTGAGTATTCTGTGGAAATTAAAAAGTAAGAATAACAGATGCCATCTAATCCAAATCCCTTTTTACAGATGAGAAACATGCAGCTGAGGCAGGGTTAAGTACCTCGACCAAGGTTATAGATATATATATGAGAGAAGTGGCAAAGCCAGCATTCAAACCCAGGTTCTCAAATTCTAGTTCTTTACACTGTACCAAATTATACGAAAAGTTGCCATGCTATTTTCAAACATGATAAGACAAGGATAAACCCAATTTCTAAAGAAATTAAAATAAATAAAGTCTAGTTTAAGGTTGTTTTGCTCCTGTAGGCAGTTACAGGATGACAAATTAAATTACAAGTAAAGAATTTTTTAAAATGCAAAACTATTTCAATTTTATTGACTGAAGTTAGGATAATGAAAGTAATATGTTGAGAGGCAGTGTTATGTATAGCACAGGTGGCTTGAAAATTAGGCAGACCTGGCTTCAGGTGCACCCCTCTTTCTCTATCTCTCCTCTTCTCTTTCTCTCCTTCCCCCCTACACACACACACACACACACACACAACCCTGGGGCAAATCTAACTTTTAATCTCTAACCTCTAACCTCTCAGTGCAGCATACAACCACAGCAGGTTTTCAACTGCAGAGCAAGAAGAGGAAGTTTCCTTTATAGATTCAATTTTTTTAAAAATTAAAAATAAGTAACATATCTTGCGGCTATTAAAGACCATAATACACAATAAAGAGATAAGGAAGATGAAGAGAATGACAGTAATAAAATTATAAAGAATAAAGTTTAAAATTAATAATAAAGCAACAAGAATAGAAAACAGACTAATTTCAGAAGGCAAACTACTAGTGAAAAATGTATATGGTTAAAAATAGAACAAAATTTTTTTAATAGTGGTCATCCTCCTCTCAAATTAATTTGTATGATGCAATAGCTTTTCTTTTTTTAAGACAATGCTAATGAATGAACTAATGAAATAATTTAGAAGCCTTGTATTTGCTACAGGGAAATTTATGAAGAGAAAGGATAACAGATTAAATTTCTCTGGATAGCCTTATAAAGAAACTTGAGTCATTCAAAACTCCAAAGTCTTTCTAAAAATTTAGGCAGCAAGCAAAATAACAATTAAACCGTTTTAACTACTTCTTACGTTGAAGTCCTACTCCCATGCCTCCTCCTCAAGGTTCTTTAAGGCTATAATGGCAAAGCACAAGCTTTGGCAAATCCTACAACAAGTGATTAGCTGGACCATCACCAAGACAAAGGATTATACTCATCTCATCACCCACAGAATACTCATTTGACTCCAGAGGCCCAGTTTATCAAAGTTTAGAGAGAGAGTCATTAACCTGGAAGCTTGGTTTAACTGATTTTCAATGGTCAAAGAAATTGACGAAGATTATCTAGTAACATGTGGAAAGATTAATAACTTGCCCAAAGTGATGAAGTAATGGATCTCTTATTTTTATTATAGCTATATGTATGTATATATATACATATACGCATATATAATATTACATTTATTATAAAGACAATTTATGATACAGTAGTATTTTTATACATGCTATTTATACCATTACCATACCTACAGAATTTCTACATAATCTTTGAACGTATTACTTCAATTTGCCACATTTTACAGGACCAGGAAAATAAATGTATTACTTTCTGGGGGTTTATAGTTATATCTTTGCTTTTATGTCATATTTATGTTTCTATTCAGGGGTGAGTCTTTGGTCACAAACACTTCTTATGGGAAATTCTGATTCATTTTACAATGAAAATTTCCAGGACATTATAGAGTAGAAGGTAGAGGAAGTAGACTTTACACATTTTAAAAAACTGTACTGAAAAACTGAATCAAAATACAACTGTGTTGTGGCTACTGGACCAAAAAATTTTCTCTGCTTCTTATCTTAAATTTGTCTCACTGACATCCTAAATTAAACTGACCAACCATTATTACAAAAGGAGTAAGCAAGTGCCCTAATGATTTATGTCATGGGTCCCCAACTAACTCAATATTAGCTGATGCCACAAACTGCAGCCTCTGATCACAGCAAACTGCATTGGGAGTAAATGAGGCTATACTGCTAAGTCTAGGATTTCTGTTGAGAAGCACAATGGAGGTCAAAGCCAGGAAGCTTAATATGTCCACCTCAGGACATCTCACATTGACAGAATTTATTCAATGAAGCATCTACCCTCTTCCTCCCAGTACAGGATTTAACTTAGCACCCTACCATCTTTTACTCCACTGAATAGTTTTCTACCTACAAAAAGTTGGAGACTAAAATTTAGACTGTGATTTCAAAAAATCTGGAAATTATTTCATTTCCTGATACTCTTCCTCCTACCTTCCCCAAATCTTCCTGGAAATGACTAACATATTTTAAAGTTAATTAAGAGGTTTTTTGAACAAGAATCCCATGACATCAGAAATTCATAACACTGTCTATATAAGAGAGCTATTGCCTATATGCTTATAAAATAACTTAACCTCTCTAAAATAACTTAACTTCTCTAATGTGTACAGGTTTCATGCTTCAGAAACTGAAGTCCAGAGTAGTCACTACACAGAACAACTAATATACAGTTTAGAGTGGCATTTTAGAGTTTATAGGAGAGAAGGTTTAACTAGGGGTTCATGAACTTATTTTTTTTAATATATATTTTTATAACTTTATTTCAATATAACTGTACTCCTGTGTAATCTCATACATTTTATATACTTAAAAACACTATTCTGAGAAGGGGCTTCACCAGACTACCAAAAAGGGTTGATCCATGGCACAAAAAATTTAAAAAACCTTTTATTTAGCCCAAATAACTGCCCCATTTTAAAGAAGGAGCTTAGGTTGAAAAAGATTAAAAAACTCAATTAAGGTCACATATAGGAAATAAATAGGAGAGTTGTGATTTAAACCCAGAGTCCCATAACTTCAAAATTAGTGCTCTTTCCACTAAACCATGCTTCCTCTCTAAATTCTGAATTAGCTGAGGATCTTAGGGTGTAATATCAGCTCTTATAAAATAACTAGTCAGCTTTACAGGAAACATGGAAAGGTATTATTTTTTTTTTTTTGGTTGAAAAGGATGAAAAGAGCTTACTGTTTAAAAAAAGATAAGGTTTTCTTTCAATTTCAAAATTAAATTCTGAAAAGTAATGATGTTGGAATACATGAATATATGGCAACATGTTTAACTTCAGTGCTGTAAGGAATTCTGTTAATTATTGTATAGGAACAATATTTTTAAAATAGTAATACTTGACACAATCAGAATTTTAGAGTTGGAAAGGGTCCTTACAGATTATCTCATCCAACTCTATCTTAGATCTTAAATGTTATGCAACCTTGGGCAAGTCTAGTGACAGACCTCAAGGGTAAATTTGTGGATGACACAAAGGTATTTAAGCTGTATGAAAATATCAATATTTTTTAAAATGACATTCTAGCATATACAAATGTAGCCTTCTCCTCATTCAACAAACCACTTCATGTAACATAAAAAAGGGGGAAAAAAATCAGTTCAATAAAACTAACCAATATATAAATCAGGAGTCTGACGGTATAGTCAGTGCTCCATGCCCATAGTTCCCCACTTCTATAAAAGAAGCAAATTTCATTTTTTCATCTTTTCCCTGGGGGCAGCATTGGTATTTCTTCTTTTTTAAATTAATTTTTTGTTTTGTTTTCAATATTCACTTTTACAAGATTTTGAGTTCTAAATTACTCCCCCATGCTCTCATCCCCCCTCCCCAAGATGGCATGCAATATGATATATGCTATACATATTAATAATACGCATGTAATTATTATTAATATATAATAAATATATTAATAATAATCATATTAAACACATTTCCACCTTAGTCATGTTGTGAAAGAAGAATCAATACAAAAGGGAAAAACCACAAGAAAAAAAAAGAAAAGGAAACAATATGCTTCAGTCTGCATTTAGACTCCATAGTTCTTTCTCTGGATGAGGATAGCATTTTCCATCATGAGTCTTTCAGAATTGTCTTCTTGCATTGCTAAAAAGAGTTAAAGCTATCACAGTTGCTCACTACACAATGTTGCTGTTACCATGTACAATGTTTTCCTGGTTCTGCTCATTTCACTCAGCATCAGTTCACGTAAGACTTTTCAGGTTTTTCTGAAGTCCTCGTGCTCATAATTCCTCATGGAACAATTACAGTCATATTACCACAACTTTTTTGCCATTCCTCAACTAATGGGCATCCCTTCAATTTCCAATTTTTGGCCATCACAAAAAAAAGCTGCTATAAATGTTTTTTTATATATGTGGGTCCTTTTTCTCTTTTTTATGATTTCTGTGGGATATAGACTTAGCAGTGGTATTGCTGGATCAAAAGGTATGCACAGTTTTATAACCCTTTTGGCATAGTTCAAAATTGTTCTTTAGAATAGTTGGATCAGTTCACAACTCCACCAACAATGCATTAGTGTTCCAATATTCCCACATCTTCTCCAACATTTATCATTTTCCTGTTTTGTCACGTTAGTCAATCTGATAGGTATGATGTGGTTGGTACCTCACAGTTGTTTTCATTTGCACTTCTCTAGTCAATAATGATTTAGAGCATTTTTTTATGACTACAGCTTTAATTTCTTCATCTGAAAACTGCTTGTTCATATCCTTTGACCATTTATCAACTGGGGCCTGCATTGTTATTTTAGAATTCAACATCTATTAAACATGTACTCTGTGTAAAAGTCTTGCAAGTTATTAAAGTTGAAAAAAAAGGCAGTCCCTGTCTCCACTGTAACTAACTGAATAAAAAAGGATGAAATAATGAATGCCAGCTATTATATTTAGGTTAAAATTTTAATTGCACTAATTCTGGCTGCAGGATAAATCTGGCTTAACAACAACAGTTCATGTGGAACAAGCTCAACATGAACAAAGAGACCTTGCCAACCTCTAGCACTCCTGCGGGCGCGGGCCTGGGCCGCGGGGCTGGGGAGGGGAGGTCGAAGGGGAGGTTGTATTCAAAAAGGTGTCTAAAATGGGGATAATATTTCCACTACCTGCTTGATAACATTGTTATGAGGATCAAATAATTTAATGAATTTAAAACCTTATGTCACGTTATTGTTATACTTTAACAAGGGAAGGTAACAGTTCCAATGCATACAGATGAAACACTACAGTTGCAAGCACTATTTTAAGGACAAACTCAAAACAGAATGAAACTAGGCATATAGCCCAATGAAAAGAAGCTTAGGGTACATGGAGCTGACTTCAAATATCTGAAGAGCACATGTACAAAAGGAAAAGATTTGTGTTGTGCTAACAAGGTACAGCTATAACCTGTGGACTATAGAGAACAGTTTTAGAGAAAAAGATTTCAGTTCAATATAAGGAACAGCAATCATTTAAAAATTAGACAGGACCGTCTGATAATGACATAGGATTTAGAGTTAACAACAGGGTCCTAGGATATCCTTTAATCCACACACCTCATTTTATAAATAAGGAATGGTGAGACCCCAAACTTGCCAAATGCACAAAGAACATAGGTGGGCATCCAAACATAGGTTTTCTCTGACTTTAAGTCCAGTGCTTTTCCATTACACCACATATGTTGCCAAGAATGGGCAAGGTGGTGACTGTCAGAGATGGTACAGAAAAGATTCTTGAAATGGGGAAAGGGAAGGGAAAGGGAAGGGAAAGGGAAGGGAAGGGAAAGGGAAGGGAAGGGAAGGGAAGGGAAGGGAAGGCAAAGGAAGGGAAGGCAAGGGAAGGGAAGGGAAGGGAAGGGAAGGGAAGGGAAGGGAAGGGAAGGGAAGGAAAGGAATCTATTCCCTATAGTCCCTTACTGTTTATACAACTTTCTGGACCAAGGTGCCCTTCCTTGGCCACCACTCCATTTTACATAGTCTTCATTTAAAGGACTGATTGTGTTTTTGCCTACATTTCCCTAAAATTCCTATTTTCCCTAATCCTAAATATGTCTATGTTCATCATTCTAGAAACAATTTTTATGATTTGCTTCCAAGTGATTCAATCTACAGACTGAAATTTTGCAAGAATGAAGGGTAGGGACACTCAATTTAGTATTTATATGGAGGGTGCCAAAAAAGAGAATGATTTTCCTCGTATATCGTCAATTATCATGGGAAGGAGTTAAAACTGGGTTACTTCTTCCAAAAGTGTTGGGTACATGGCATGCAGTGAAAAGGCGAAAGCAGATTCCTCCCAAATACAGACCAAGCTGCCTTTGTTCCACCCAGATGCCCACCTGCATATTTCAAAAAAGAAAGCCTTTACATCACCAGGCAGCAAAAAAGCATAGGAATTAAACAGCCTGTCGCGGTTTGTTTGGGGTTTTTTTGGGGGGGGGGGAAGGGCACAACTAGGTGAAGAAGGTAGAGCTCTAAACCCGGGCTCAAGAAGACACATCGGGCTTCTGTCCACATGGCCCTCAACCTCCGCCTGCCTCAGCTTCCTCAACTGTCATAATGGAGGTAAGAATGCACCTACTTCCCAGGGAGGCTGGGTGGGATCCCTCGGCACATTTGCTGCGTGCCGGTTAAATGAATGTTTCTAACCCCCCTTTCTTTTTCTGTCAGTCCTCGCCCCCCACGCCCCCTCCCACCCGTGTGGGATTCCGAACTTGTGGGGGAGGGGAGGACGTTTGGTTACCACCTGTCCCAGCTAGGCCACCTTAAGCCAATTCCACTTCACGGGATGTAATGGGGGGGTCCCCAAGCAAGAACCTCATTGCGTCTCTAACACCGGCCGGCTCCATCCCGAAGGTCCTCCCCAAATTTCGAAATCGTAATCCCGCGGGGGGCTGGGGGGGGAGGGGGTGCTGGCAGACGAGGGGGAGGAGGAGTGGGGGAGGGAGGTCGGCGGCATCTCCCAGCCCCAACCTCCTCCTCCATCCTTCGACCTCCCCTCCCCCGCCCCGCGGCCCAGGCCCGCGCCCGCAGCCTCCCTTCCTCAGCCCGAGGGGCCCGGTACCCACCGCCAGAGCCCGAGGGACGGCTGAGCGCGGCCGGCGGGAGCGCCAGACGAGTAGGGTACTCACGGACGAGCCGGAGCCGCTGCCGCCGCCGCCGCCGAAGAGGCCGAGGAGGCCGCAGCCGCCGTCACCGCCGCCTCCTCGCGCCGCATCAGGGGCGTCTCCGAGCTCGCGCGCAGCCGCCCTCCGCCCCCTCCGCCCCGCCCCCTCGGTCCATCACACTTCCCCAGGTTCGCGCTCCCCGAGCCCGGGCGCATGCGCTCATGCAGCGGCTGCTCAGCCCGGGAGCAGGGGGCGGGCACGGCGGGGAAAGCGGAGGGGGCGGAGAGCGGGAGCTATGGCGATGGCGCCTGCGCGATCCACTTTCCGGCCGCTGGGGCGAGAGGAGAAAGTAGAGCTCGAACCCCGAGGGGGTAGAAGTGGGAGCTGGGTGGAGCGCGCACGCGGCGACGCGCCGGAGGCGGAGCTCCTGGGGCCCCAGCGTGGCTGCGTTTTCCTCCGGACTGCTGGCCCCGCCCCGCCCCGCCCCGACTCCCTTCGCCCCACCCCCGTGGGCCACCCTGCGCGCGTCTCCTAGGGGGCGTCACAGAGCAGGTGCCAAATGCTGCACCGGTCAAATGCAACTGCTGGGGAGGCCAGAGGCCCGCGCCGGGCGTGGCGGGGTCAAGTTCAAGGGCGCGCGGGCGCCGCCGCCGCGGAGGCGGGGGGATGGGAGGGGTGCGGGGGGCGATGGGAGGAGCGCGGGGGGCGATGGGAGGAGCGCGGGGGGGGATGGGAGGGGCGCGGGGGGCGATGGGAGGAGCGCGGGGGGCGATGGGAGGGGCGCGGGGGGCGATGGGAGGGGCGCGGGGGGCGATGGGAGGGGCGCGGGGGGCGATGGGAGGGGCGCGGGGGGCGATGGGAGGGGCGCGGGGGGCGATGGGAGGGGCGCGGGGGTTCTTGTTCTTTGTTCCTACCTCTGACTACGAAGGGGTCGGAACGTAGAAATGGCTTCTCTGGCGCCAGGTTTGCTTTCCACCTTGCCGAGGGGACGGCGCATGGGGCAGCTGACCCACTATCTGGCCGCCTGCTCGTCCTGTGTCTTTTATATTTAATATTTAAGTAGAGGCTCATATTTTATATTTTTATATAACTTACATATTTTTGTATATATATAATTTCTATGTATTTTGTATATATGTAATTATATATTTTTGTACATATGTAATTTATTCATATTTTGTACACATAAAATTTTGTATATACACATATCATTTATGTAATTTTTTTTCAAATTTTTGGTAATCCTACTCTATATACCTTTTATATGCCTAGCTGTTTATGATGATAGAAGGTCCTTGAAGGCAGAGACCATGGTTTTGCGTGTGTATGTGTGTATTTTCCCCATTTCTTTGTCACCCTGACTAGGTAGCACAGTACTTGGTGTTGTAATTTGTACTTAAATAAATGCTTCCTGATTTGATATGAGCCATGTCTATCCATATGCTTCTTTTGGAACCCTATAGTCCATTACCTCTTTTGAGGTCAGGAAGGATGACTTGCTTTGGTGTAAGTGGATAGAACATTGGGCCTGGAGTCAGGAAGACCTGAGTTCAAATGTGTCCTAACTTTGTGACCCTGGGCAAGTCACTTAACCATGTTTGCCTCAGTTTCCTCAACTGTCAAAAGAGCAAATGAAAAGGAAATGGCAAATCACTCCTGTATCTTTGCCAAAGAACCCCATCCTATGGGGTCATGAAGAGTCTGATGGGATTGAAACAACATATATGTATGCATGTATATATATACATATATAGATATTCGTAAACATAAATGTATAGATTATACACATACAAATATATGCTTTATGTAATATATGCTATATATCATGTGTGTCATGTATATATATATATATGTTTAAGGCTTACAAAGCACTTTTTACATATATTATCTCATCTGATTCTCATAATCCAGTGCTATTTCTATGCCATTTTACCCATGAAGAAAATGAGACAGAGGGGTTGAACGACTTGCCCAATAGCTATTAAGTGCTTGGACTCAAGTCTTTCTGACTCCAAAGCTGACATTCTATCCACAATACTACTTAAGTGGTTGAGTCAGTCAATAAGCTTTTATTAAGTTCCTACTATATGCCAGGCACTGTGCTAAGCACTGGGGTACAAAGAAAGATGAAACACAGTCCCTGCTCTCAAGGCTGTCACAATCTAGTGAAAGAGACAACATACAAATGAATTATTCCTGAAGATATAATGGGATAAATGGAGGATGGTCGCAGAGGGAAGGCACTAAGATTAAGGAGGACCAAGAAAGACTTCTTGCAAAAGGTGAGGAAGAGGGAAAGACCATGACTGGATACTCTGACCTAAGCTGAGGAAGTCTCCTGGAGGTCAGTAGACAACAGCTACCAGACTCTTTACTGGGTGATAAATATGGATTGAATGAACCTCAGATGAGAAGAAATTACTGAATGCTGGTGTGTAGCTCCAATGCAGTATTCACCATGCCTAGGGAGGCTATGAATATGCCAGCACAGTCCTGAATCACAAAAGATAACAGACTGTCCACGTGGAAGACAGAATCAAAACATTTCAACACCAGAAAGCCAAATATATCATAGCAACAAAGAAATCTATACACAGTAATAATGCAGGGGGCACTCCCATCCCCAAGCCTTACCTCTATTAGGCTCCCACAAACCAGCTCCCTTAAACAAATCACAAAGAGGATCCCTTAAACAAAATCAGACATGCTTTCCCACTCATGCTAGTAGCTGCCTGCTCTCTCCCAGCTCTGACTGCTTTGACTCACTTCCTGCCCCACCTATTAAGCAAACTCCTCCCACCACAGGATCCATGTGACTCAGACTTTTATGTGACCTAGGCAGGTCACATGGGCCTATTAATGAATGGGAAAGATCTTCCCATTTAAATTACCATTACATGATGGTGGAGGGAGAGATTGGAAAAAAGAATGCGGATCAAGGAATATTTCAATCCCTTATAGCTAGTGAATGGTGAGCTATGAATGAAAGTTTAAGTGTTAGAAAGGGTAGCTAGGAGAGCTGTCATCAGAGGGGAGCCAAGTCTCAGTGAATGCAAGAAGAAAGGGGGAGTGAGAAAAGAAAAGGCTTAACATGAAAGAAAATTTGTTAACCTATGGAGCAGGCATTCCAGAGAGCACTTTGGAGGGTTTTGGCTTTACCTAACTGCAGAATTTCCTTTTCTGGAAGTTCCTTTGCCAATTAAATGACAAGCCTAGTCCCTATCCCCTATGTCTGTGGTTTTCAAAGTGGTTTCAGGGGATTTGTGAAGTAAAAACTAATAGTATGAATACATCTTAATTTCTCATATGGTAAATATTGACAGATATAACTAGTGGTGTGCTGGTAAATGTTTAATAACCAACTCTTAGGTGAAAGAAATGTACTCATAACACACTTTTAAAATTAATTTGTATTATGAATAGCTTCCCATCACTTTCTTAAGTCTAGACAGTCAACAAAATAAATGAAGCCCTGATTTGTAGCACTTGTCCGTTTAAATTGGTTTCCAAGTTAGCTCCAGAACTCTTGGATATAACCCACATAAAGAAAAGTTCAGGAGTGGGGAGGAGAGGGAAAGTCCTCAACAATGAGTGTAATTTTTAAAAATATTCCCCAATTGCATATAAAAACAATTTTTAACATTCAATTTTTTTAAAGTTTTGAGTTCTAAATCTTATCCCTCCCTTCTCCTTTTCCTTCTTTCCTGAGACAATAAGCAATCTGATATATGTTATACGTGTGAAATCATGTAAAACATTTCCATATTAGTCATTTTGTGCAAGAAGACTTGAAAACAAAACAAGTCAAAAAGTGAAAAAATAGTATACTTCAGTCAGAATTCAGACAAAATTAGTCCTTTCCCTATAGGTAGATAGTACGTTTCATCATTAGTCCTCGGGGATTGTCTTGGATCGCTGTGTTGCTGTGAAAAGCTAAGTCATTCATGGTTTTTCATTGTACATTATTGCTCTTACTGAGTATAATGTTCTGGTTCTTCTCACTTCACTTTGTGTTTGTTCTAGGTTTTTCAGAAAGCATCCTGTTTGTCATTTCTTATACAAAAAAAAATTTCATTACAGTCATATACCACAATTTATTCAGCCACCCCCCAACTAATGGGTATCTCCTCAATTTCCAATTCTTACCTACCACAAAAAGAACTGCTATAAATATTTTACAAATAGATTCCTCCCCTTCTCCCCCCTCCCCCCCCCCACCCCTTTTTTAAAAAATCTCTTTAGGATACAGACCTAGCAGTGATATTGCTAGATCAAATGGTATGCAAGTTTTGTAGCCCTTAATTTCCAAACTGATGAGTATAATTTTTGCTTGTATTGGCATCTGAGTTATTAGTGTGGGGAAACTCCAGGTGTGGAACCTTCTTTTATTTATGTATATCACCAATTTCAAATCTTTTATAAACTTGGTTATAGAGTTGTCTGGGGCACTGAGAGAAAAGTAGATGACTGGTACCCAAGTCTTCCTCTCAGTTCTGTTCCTGCATCCACTATTCCTGGCTGTCTTTCCTCATTATGATAATTTTTTAGATAAAATTTTATTTATGGAACCAATATGGTACAATAATATGGCCCTTTGTCCCAGAATCAGAGTATTACAGAATGTCAGGGCTGGAAAGGATCACAGATGGACAAATATTTGGCAATTAGGTCACTGACTGTTTTTGAGAAAGCAGTTTCAGGGAGTGATTTGTACATAAATCAGATAGCAAGAGAATATGTAACAGTTCAACTCCCTCATTTTACAGATGAAGAAACTGAGGACCACTGAAAGGAAATAATTTGCTCAGCATCACATAAGTTACTATATTTGAGTACAAATCTGGGAGTTTAGAAACCAAGTGGCCCTCACTCCAAACACTGGGTGCTATTCTTGCTAAATCATTAACCAGCTATATGATCTTGGGAGTATTATTCAATCCCTTTAAATCAGTGTCTTAAAATGCAAATAGAAATGAGATGTGTCTTCACCTATTTGACTTGTAGACAAGATGAATGCTTACTATAATTTTAATGTTGAAAAATGAACATCAAAATAATACTTCTTAAGGAAAGAGGCTTTTGTTAGACTTTTTTAAAAAAGACATGAAGGGAACTGATAGATTTTTTTGGGTATATTGTTCACATGGAACTACTATATTACGTTTTACCTCAATGTCTCCTCATGGCATGGTGATGACCTAGAGCTCTCAAAAGCTATTCAGCACCAAACAACAGTGCAGATTGTATCATATTGATGATACAGGAAAGGCTTTGAGTACAATTCATGCCCCAAACTCTATCGCTCGCTCTACAAGAACCAACTTACCTAAGGAAAGAGAATTTCTTCACCAATATGCTGGTCAGTTGGTAATGACTTCTTAGCAGATAGCACTCAAGAAACAAAGCAAAATATTAAGTGGTACCCAGTCCTGTGCAGGCCCCTCTGCTTTTTCAATGACAAGATGGCAGAAAAGGATGCAGAGGGTGCTAAGAATCATACAGATTATATACTGTCTCTATAAACATTAACTTACCTGTGCTTGAATGGATATATTACTGGGAGAACTGAACTATAATAACCTCAACATTGCCACTAAAAAACAAAACCAGAAGACAAAAGGGAGTCGCAGCTAATTAGAAGGACTGCTCACAGCCTCTCCTTGGAGAAAGCTGATAAGTTGGTTTTATGGTTCATTCAAAGGTAACAAGACATAATATTTTATGGAACATTTGGTTATCTTTTGTTGCAGTGCTCAAGATTAGCATTTGCAAAAAGATGACCATGGTAATTGTAGCAGAATGAATAACCATTAACTGTGAGCCTGCGAAGAGTATGTACCTTAATGACTCAGTCCCCCCATGGACTTTGGAGCATGTACAGTCATTCTGTAATTGGTAAGATCTGCTAACCACGTGGTGAAAGGGAGCCTCTTTGATTGGCTGGATATTAGAAATGGGGAGGTGACACCAGTCAAGATACTAGTCAACCAGAACGTCTTTTTTCTCTTGGTTTGACTTCCCTCTGCTGGCAGATATTCCATTGAGAGAAGAGAGATGATGCTGTAGGGAGAGAGACAGGCTTCCCCACCTGAAGCCAACCAATTCATATGGTTCATGAATACAGACACCAGTTAACTGCCTTGGTTTTTTCATTTTGGGTCAAAGAGATTGAACATGACCAGGAGGCAAGGTCATGCTGGGTTTTGCATCCAGTCTGCCTAGTCTTGATGCCCTTGAGTAGGGAGAAATGACCTTTAGGACTGGTCATAAGTAGTTGAGACAGGGACTTATCCAGCAGGGATGTCTCATTTGAGCATCATTAATGCTACTTAGAAACTGTTTTTAAAAGTCTGCACCTATTCTTCCAAGACCACGGTAGTATACAAACCTAATCTCTTTTCTAGGGCCAGGATTGCTCATTATAAGAGTGTATACCCAAGGTGTTAGAAGAAGGGATGTTTGAACTTTTGGTCTTGTTATATCTTCAAATATGTATTTGTAAAAAAAAAAATCATGTTAATTTATTAAATGGAATTAGATTTCTGGTTACTAGTAGTCAGCAATGGGAGGAATTATATACCAGGAGAGGTCTCAAGATGACATTACAACTCTAATATGAAAAAGTAGGCATGCCAGTGCATTGCTGGTAGAATTGTGAATTGGTGTAACTATTCTGAAGAACAATTTTAAACTATGCCCAAAGGGCTACAAAACTGTGCATACCCTTTGACCTAGTAATACCACTAGTAGGTCTGTACTCAAAAAGATCAAAGAAAAATGAAAGGACCAAATCTACAAAAACATTGCTGTTTTTGTGGTGGCAAACTGGAAATTGAGGGGATGCCCATCAAATGGGGAATTGTTGAATGATTGTGATGGAATAGTAGCGGGATGGTTTTAGAAAAATTTAGGAAGCTTTGTATGAATGTATGCAAAGTGAAGTGAGCAAAAACACTGTACATGGTAATAACAATATTATAACAATAACCAATTGGCAAAGTGGTGATGGTGGTAGATTTGGGGAGTACTAGTTAGCTACTGTGATCAATATAATGATCCAAGAAAGTTCCAAAGGACCCATGATATAAAATGCTCTCTACCTCCAGAAAAAGACCTGATGAACCCTGAATGTATAGTGAAACATTTTTTCACTATATTTTTGCTTTTTTTTTTGCAATATGGCTAATATGGAAGTGTTTGGTATGACTTCACATGCACAATGGGTATCATATTACTTGCCTTCTCAATGGGTAAGGGAGGGGCCAAAGGGAGAGAATTTGGAACTCAAAATTTAAAAATAATGTATTTTTTAAAAGGTGATACTCCAACTCTTCAAGGGTAGAGGTAGCTATCCTTGCTCTAAAGGAGTGGTGCCAGAGCACCTGATACAAAAAAATTGTTAATCTGTCAATTTCTATTGGAGACAATGACTTTAATGCACAGGTGGAAATAGTAAAAGATAATAAAAAACCTGCTGAAAAACTGTTTAGTAATAAGAAAAAGGAAAAGGCCAAAAGTCTGTAAACTACACTGAAGCCTCATGATACACCAGGAGTCAGGGTGGCCCAGATTCAAATCCTGCCTCAGATACTTGTTAGCTGTGTGACTCTGGGCAAGTCATTTAACCTCAGTTTCCTCATCTGTAAAATAGAGATAATACCTACTATCTTGCAGGGTTACAGTTATGATAATCAAATGATAGAATATTTCTAAAGCACTTTACAGATCTTAAAGCACTAAAGAATACTGGCTATTATTGATCATGAATTTTCATATTCTTTCATGGTTTTTATTTTATTTACTTTAATTTTTATTCCTTATTCCTACCTTTTGTTCTTTCAACAGTCATTTCTAGCAACACTGTCTTCAACCACCACTCACTAAAGTTTCTCTTGTAACTGAGGAAGTAAAGCAAAACTAACTAATAATGACTGTGCCTGTCATTGAATACAGTACTTATCAATCCCCCACCTCTCTGAAAAATGGAGAGAGATACATTACCTAATCTCTTTTCTGGGGTCAAGATTAGTAATTACAAAAATGTTCTTCTTATTTACAATGTAATAGTTATTAATTGTGTATGTTCTTTTCTTCTTTCTGTTTATTTCACAATGTATCATTTCTTAAAACTGTAGCACCCCTTCTCAGCCTGTTTCCCCCAGTTCTCATCCACACAAATAGGTTAGGTCCCTAGGGCTAATTACTACTGTGTTCAGAGTTGTGGTTTCTAACACTGTCATATATAAGCCCCCGCTAGTGTGCATCCCATGAATATCAGTCAGTCATCCTTCAATTAGCTCTTAGAAAAAAGTATTTACTAAGTAATAGTAGTAACTGTTGGTACCAAAAACATATCCCCCACCAATGGGGGTGTACTCTCCTCTTGCTTCATAAGATCCTTGGAGAGAGTGGGCTTAAATTTAAAGTACAATATTAGTAAGACATATATAGAGAGCACATGTGACAAAGGGGTAGTGCTTTACTTCTGTTCCTGGAAGTCATTTTCTCCCTTTGCAGAGTTCTTATGAAGTTCATTTTGAGGTATGGTGTCGATACTGGATGGGCTGATTCACTGCTGGACCAGACCACTTTTCTGATGCTTCTGGCACTCTCTTCCCACCTTCTACTCTCCCCAGACCATGTAATAATTATAATAGTGCTGCCTAAGCACATCTATCTCAAGGTTATTGTTTAGTTGTCTCCTAAATCTGATGACTGTTGTTCCTAACTCTTGTGAACACTGTTACAAGCTTAGGCCACTGGTGGGACCTCTGGTGAAGCCTCAGGATTTTTAGAACATACATGGTTACCTGGGATGGTATTAGAGAGAGATAGTCTCTCCTTCCATCAAGTGACTCCCTCTTAAGGTCTTGGCTAGAGCTCTTCCACCACAAGACTTCTGCAATACAAATTGCCTTATTGTTTTTATACATAGGCCCAGAGGTGTGTCCAATTCTTTCAGCCACTCATAAGATATTTCCTGTATGGTGCCATCAGACTTTATCCAATGATTAGGGCACTGTAATACTCTCAAATTGATTACATATTTGTTTGCACCAAGTTTATATTTATGATTGAGCACTTTGGTCCCTCTGAAATAATATTAATTGGAGTAGAGGGCCACAGGTTCCTCACCCCCTCCTGTTCTCTTTGAAGTTTCTGACCCTTTGTTGCTCCAAGTAAACTTTGTTATCTTTTTTTTTAACTCAGTAAGATTATTTTATCTGCAAAATCATATAGAGGAAGATGTTGGAAGACTGTAGCATGTTGGATTGTAAAACAGTTCAAGCAAAGAAAAACAAATTCAGGTATCTATCCATGCTACCCTATGGTGCATCTATATATTTGATCAACCCATGTGGACATGCACATATTTCAAATGGGCATACATACTTTACATATACAGTTATGAAATAGCTAGCTCAAGAAAAATCAGGAGTGACATTAATAAGGAAAGATTAAATGTGAAAAAGTAAAGTATATTAAATTTAACAGAGTGGAAACATGTCACTTTAAATGTGTATGAATCTCATGATATTATATTAAAATGAGTAAAGAAAAAAGCTTAAGGTATCATTAGAAGAAATATATGGAAAATAATACAAGTAGGTGATTTCAAAGCCTACTATCAAAATATTAATATCTCAACAAAAAGATAAAAAAGATCTCATAAACCTGAGAATTGTTGAGCAAAACTGTTAAGAAAATTGATGAAGTTAAAAAGCAACAATACTTTTTCCTTCAAGTACACATGGAATATACACGAAATAGATTCATGCAGTATAATTCAAGGATTTATGATTTCATCAGTGCTATCTGCTAACAAAGATAGACTACAGCTCTTCTTTGATTTAATAGATATTTCTCAGGAGTTACCAATGGTCAAAAAATTCAACAGTGTGGTGATCTTAGTGATAAGTCTCATGGATTCTGACCCATAGTAAGTACTCCATAAAAACTCAACTTGACTCAACTTGCTTAGCTAGGCTGATCTTTAGACAATATAGCACACCTCATTGGGCCCATTCAAACTCTTTATAGGTTGGCAAGATCTGCCAAGACTTGTTCTTTGCTGGCATAGCCTTCCAGAAGCAAAGGTCACTTTTATGCCTCTGCTAGCAAAGGAGTAAAAATGAAGTGGCATGCAATAAATGAAGAAGGAAATGATTAAAATGTATGCAAAATGTGAAAGCACACATGGAACCTAACAAAAATTATTTGTTTAATATAAGACTGGGGTGAAAGGGGAAATTACAAAATAATAACATGCTGCATCAAAGACAATATAAATGGCAAATATAAAAAGCAAAATAAATTACAATGTAAATACTACATGTATGACTCCATGGGGTACACCATGCATTCTTGGAACGAATGCTTGAATTTATGAATTAAGGAGGTAATAGGGTATAATGGGAAGAATTCTGAGGGCAACAATCAAGAGACCTGGATATCCTATGAATTCCTTTTTTAGGCTTCAGTTTCCTCTTCAGTAAATTATCATGATGGATTAGATAATCTCTAATTTCCCTTTTAGCTCATATATGGACTTCATGGGTCCATCAGTGACAAGTGGACATGATCAATAATATTATTTGATCAATATAATTATTTGATCAGTGATCAATAATATTATTTCTCAAAAAGTCAATACTTATCCTTTATAATTAGCTCATAAAAAGATTCACTTAAAAAAATCAACTTCCACTTAATATTTCAGTTTTCTCTGCATGATCTTTATGCTCCTTTTTTCTTGATACTGTAACAAAATATATCATTTGATAGAATAAGTGATTGATGAGAAATTAAGTGTGGGCATGGTGTTGAATATTTAAGTGAATGTGAAAATGGGCATAAATAGGGGGAGCTTGAAAACATGTTTTATGTGGCTAATGTGGAAATGTTTTACACACACACACATATAAAACCTATTTAAAATTCTTACCTTTTTAAGGAGAAGAGAGGGGAGGGAGAAAATTTGGATTTCAAAAAATTTTTAAATGAATGTTTTAAAAAATTGCCTTTACATGTAATTGAAAAAAATAAAATAATATCTAAAAAAAAAAAAAAGAAAACTCTTGTTTTCAAACCTAATTCATCAGATGCCATGCTTCCTGTGCTGTATCTTCTACAATCAGGTTATAACTTCATTTAGGACTTAGTATTTATCTGATTAGGAGGAGGTAATAAATTTGTACTTTTAAATATAGAAATCTCTAATTTTAATTAAACAAGTATTAATAGAATTCCTAAGCTATTTTTTTTAAACTTCAACATTATGTCTAACTTTTTATTTCTCATTGCTTCCCTGACTAGGTGTCTCTCTCCTTTCCTCTTCTTTCATTGCTTTCTTTGTCTCCTGTTCATATTAATATTATTATTAATAGTTCTTATTTATGTTGAATATGGTGTCACAGTTGGAAGGCTGAGGCTGGTTGATCTTTTGAACTTGGAGGATGGATCTGAGTTTCAGTGGGCTGTTCCAATTGGTGTCCACATTAAATTCTGCGTTAATGTGGTGAACCCGAGGAAGGAGGGGGTCACCAAGTTGCCTGACAAGGGGACTCACTCACTTAAGTCAGAAAAATGGAGCAGATTAAAGCTCCCCTGATAATCACTGAGTGGGATAGGGCCAGAGAGTAGCCCCTGCATTTCTAGTCTGGGCTAGATAGGGAGATCCCATCTTCAAAAAAAAAAAAGTTCTTATTTGTACAATGCTTCAAAATTTTTTTTGTTTGTTTTTTTTAAATTAATTTATTTATTTGTTTTCAGTTTTCTACAATTATTTCCATATATCTTAGATTTTTCCCCCTCTCTCCCCAAGAGGGCATGCAATCTTATATAATTTCTAGACATACATTCTTATTAAATACATTTTCACCTTAGTCATGTTGTGTAGAAGAATTAAATGAATGGGGGAAACCATCAAAACAAAACAAAACATAACATAACACAAGAGAAATGGTCTGCTTCATTCTTCAATCCAATTCCATCTTTCTCTGGATGTTGCTTTAAAGTTTTTAAAGCATTTCCTAACAATAATCTTCGGACTTACTCAGACCCTTATAGAGCTGTGAGGTTTTGTAAACTTTCCAGCATTCTATAAATGTGAATTCCCATTGCCCCCAATTTACTGAAATTCAGAAAGGATAAATGATTGCCCATGGTCACAAAGCTTATAAATATTGGAGCTGAGACTCAAACTCACATCTGTCAACTCTGATCAGAATATTAGAAATATTAAGAGTTAGAAGATACATTAGAAATGTCTCGTACAATTCAAACCTGAAACAGTAATTCCATCTACATAGTCCTCCAGCCTTCATTTCAACATTACTAATAATGAGAAACTTTATCTACCAAGGCAACCTACTCCACTTTTGGATTGCTCTAATTGTTAAGAAATACTTTCTTAATGTGTAGAACCCATATAAGATGGCATGCCATCTTGGGAAGGGAAGGGGAAGAGGGAAAATTTCTATGGAAGGGATTATTGAAAACTGAAAATGAATAAATTAATTCAAAAAAGAAATACTTTCTTATTTTGAATTAAATTGAAATCTGTCTCATTTTAATTTTCATACACTGGTCTTACCTATGGTCTTGAACCATGTAGAATAAGTCTAATATTTCTAGAAAGAGAGGGTAATGTGTTCAACAGTGTACATTATAATGGCTATGGAATTAGGAAACTGGGGTCAAAATCCCACCTTAGTCACTTAGTAGCTGGATAACCTTGGACAAGTAATTTAACCTCTCTAGGCTTCAGTTTTGTTGTTGGTGAAAAAATCAAATTGATTTTGATTCCATTTTGTAATTGATTCTATTCTATATCACCATTATGTTGTAAAATTGCCTGTCACATTTCTTTGTTTTTGAGAAGTTGAGAAATTCAATTTCTCTCTCTGAGTTAAGTTTAAAAGTTCAGCTGTCCTACAAATCACCTTAATTCAAAGAAATGTACTATCTTTACATATCTTATAACCCATGTGCAATTAAGGGAGACCTGATTAATACTAATGAGCCTTGCATTACCCATTTACAATTAGGGGAGATCTATTATCTCGATAATAAGCCTTGAAAGATGCAGGTGGGCAGCAGGAAGTCCGTTATCTCTGCAACACTGACTGTTCTTCAAGAAATCTGGTCTATTATTGCTGTGACAATAACTAGCCATGCAGGTGGACACCACCATTGAGCTTTCCATATCAACAAGACAGAAGGAGGTGTTGTTGCTAACTCTACATTCTAAAATTCTATCCAATCATATTGTTTTCCAACATCAATAACACTTCAGACTTTGTAACCCAATCATATTGTTTTCTATCTGTGAATGTTCCTAGTCTTTCTACTCTTGTACTTCCCAAAACTATATGAAGAGTGGCAAGCTTTACCTCATGCTTCAGGAGTGGAGAGACCCCTTTTTATTGGTAATTTATTGCTAGGCTTATCAATAAACTGAACATGTTTGGAACTTTGTGCCTCTGTTTATCTTATTTTCTTTTCAAATATTTTATTTATTTAGTTAGTTTTCAACACTTCTATAAGATTCTGAGTTCTAAAATTCTCCCTTCCCCTTTCCCATCTCCAAGATGGCATGCAATCTGATATAGGCTATATATATATGATTATATTAGACATATTTCCACTTTAGTCATGCTGTGAAAGAATCAGGACAAAAGAGAAAATCCATATGACAGAAAAAACAAATAACAAAAAAAGAAAGAGAAAATGGTATGCATCAATCTGCATTCAGATTCCATAGTTCTTTCTTTGGATATGGATAGCATTTTCCATCATAATTGTTTTAGACAGTTTCATTGTTCAGAAGAACTAAGTCTGTCAAAGTTGGTCATCACACAATGCTGCTGTTACTATGTACAATGTTCTCCTGGTTCTGCTCACTTCATTCAGCATGAGTTCATGCAAGTCTTTCCAGGTTTCTTTGAAGTTCACCTACTCATCATTTCTTATGAAACAACAGTATTCCATTACATTCATATTCCACAACTTGTTCAGCCATTCCTCAACTAATAAGAATCCCTTCAATTTCCAATTCTTTGCCACCACAAACAGAACTGCTATAAATATTTTTTTGTACATGTGGGTCCTTTTCCCTTTTTTATGATCTCATTGGGATACAAACCTAGTAATGGTATTGCTGCATCAAAGGGTATGCACAGTTTTATAGCCCTTTGAGCATAGGTCAAAATTGTACTCTAGAATGGTTGGATCAGTTTACAACTTCACCAACTATGCATTAGTGTTTCAAATTTTTCACATCTTCTCCAACATTGCTCATTTTCCTGTTTTGTCATGTTAGTCAATCTGATAGCTGTGATGTGGTACCTCAGAGCTGTTTTCATTGTCTCTAATCAATGGTGATTTAAATTTTTTCATGTGACTATAGATAGTTTTAGTTTCTTCATCTGAAAACTGCCTGTTCATATCTTTTGACCACTTATCAACTGGGGAATGACTTGCATTCTTATGGATTTGATTCAATTCTCTATATATTTTAGAAATTATGGCTAACATGACAAAACAGGAAGATGACAAATGTTGGAGAAAATGTGGGAGAGTTGGAACACTAATTCATTGTTGGTGGAGCTGTGAGCTGATCCAACCATTCTGAAGAGCAATTTGGAACTATGCCCAAAGGGCTACAAAAATATGCATATCCTTTGACCCAGCAATAGTGCTTCTGGAACTCTATCCCAAAGAGATCATAGAAATGGGAAAGGGGCCCACATGTACAAAAATATTTATAGTAACTCTCTTTGTGGTGACCAAAAACTGGAAATCAAGGGGATGCCCATCAATTGCGGAATGGTTGAACAATTTGTGGTATATGAATGTAATGGAATACTATTGTGCTATAAGGAATGATGAACAGGAAGACTTCAGAAAGGCCTAGAAAGACTTACATAAATTGATGCTGAGTGAAAGGAGCAGAACCAGGAGAACTTTGTACACAGCAACAACCATAGGGTGAGAGGATTTTTTTCTGGTAGACTTAGTACTTCATTGCAATGCAAAGACTTAGCAAAACACCTTCCACATCCAGAGAAAGAACTATGGAATTGGATCACAGAATGAAGCAGATCATTTTCTTTTGTATTATGTTTTGCTTTGTTTTGTTTTATGGTTTCTCCCATTCATTTTAATTCTTCTATGCAGCATGACTAAGGTGAAAATGTATTTAATAGGAATGTATGTGTAGAACCTATATAAGATTGTACACCATCTCAGGGAGGGAGTGGGGAGGCAGGGGGGCAGGAGGGGAAGGGAAGAGAAAAAATCCAAGATAGATGGAAGTGATTATAGAACACTGAAAACAAATAAAATAATTTTTTAAAAAATGAGGCTTTGTCAGAGATGGTCTTTCAACATTCTTTCCCAGCTATTGCTTCCCTTCTAATCTTAGTTGCATTGACTTTGTTTGTGCAAAACTTTTTAAATTTAATGTATTCAAAATTATCCATTTTGCTTTTCTTGTTTGGTCATAAATTCTTCCCTTCTCCATATATTTGACAGGTAAACTGTTCCTTGCTCTCCTAATTTGTCTCACTATTTATGTCTAAATCATGTACCCATTTTGACCTTATTTTGGTATACAGTGTAAGATGTTGGTCTATACCTAGTTTCTGCCATACCATTTTCCAGTTTTCCCAGCAGTTTTTATCTAATAGTGAGTTCTTATCTGAGAAGCTGGAGTCTTTGGGTTTATGAAACAGTAGATTACTATGGCCATTGACTATTGTGTTTTGTGTACTGAACCTATTGCACTGATCCACCACTCTATTTCTTAGCCAGTACCATGTAGCAGTGTGCCTTATTTTCATCACAACAAATGGTAACCACAAAGGAACTGGACACGGAAGACTGGTCTTCAGATAGCCCCTTTCAGAGTCCTTGGGTGGAATTTTCACTGAGGGGGATTTTTTCTCAGAGGATTACACTGAAGACCCCACACTTTTGGGAAAGTTGCAACTGTGTTTGTCTTGGTGTCCTATCTGTGTTTAAGTGTATTTGATTGGTAATTGATAATAGAAAATACAGAAAATCCCCCTAAGGGATCAATACCCCTTAAGAAATGCTAAACCCTTGGAGAATTTTTATCTTTAAGGGAGGCTCCTGGTTTGTGCTAGGAGGGAAATTGAATCCTTGGAGATTTTTTCTTCAAGGTGGGGTCCTGGTTCATGCTGGAAGGGAAACTGAATCCTTGGGGGAATATCTCTTCCTTCAAGGGAGTTTTTGATCCAAGTCAGGGGGGATAATTAAGAAGGGGTTGAAGAAATAAGGGATCTTCCCAGTAGTAAAAAGGGGGTCACTAATATTAATGCAAAATTACATATATACACACATATACACATTATATATATATATATATAATATATATAGACATAGACACACACACATATATGTCCCAGAATTTGACCTAAAAAGGCGACTTTCCTTTGTACTTGCTAATTTAGTATCTTAGAGTCTGTCTTGTATTATCTATGTTTGAAAATCAAACTAGCTTTTTCCTGGGGCCTTGTCAGTCAAATGAAAAAAGAGTAAAAAAAATTTTCTTGAGAAAGATTCTCTCTTTCTCTTCCTAACTCTGGCCAAGTCAGGGACATAGACAAGAAAACAGATAAGAGGGACAGGAATCTTTTTCCCCAATCTGCAGAAATGTTTGGCATTGCACACTAATCAGATACTAAAATGTAAGTTCTCTTCTATGGATTTCCAAATTATAGATGGGATGTTTTTTATAAATACTGAAATGTTTTAGTGAGTTTTCACTCTCTGTGGAATTTGTTTTAAGGAAAAAAGAGAATTAAAATTGTGAAAACTGCAGAGAAACAACACTTGGACCTCTTATTACTTTTTGCCTGGAAAGTGACAGATATATTGTTTTAGTCCAGGGGGAAGGTAATTTCACTGATTAGAGAAAAGGGAACTGAAGGTAGTTTGAAAGTAGTATCAGTGAAACTGGAAAGTGAAGAAAAAAAATAGCTGTGGCACTTAGGAATTGCCTGTTATTAACTCTTTCCTGGTTCATAAAAAAGAGAAAAGTTTTTGTAAATCAGGGAATAACTAAAAAGTAAACATGTTTTATTACAACATCTAATTAGGTATTTGGGAATTTTACAAATTAAAGTTAAGTACAAATCAATTTAGAAAGAAATTTTGAATTGTATGTGTTTTGAAATTAGAAATTTTACTGTAAGTTATATTAGACTCCCCAGTTCAGGTAGATATTAATTTGAGTAGATTTTGAAGAACTTATCATGTTTTGATAATAAATTACACAGATGGGATTTAAAATGAGATCCACTTAAACCACGTGTTGCAGAAATGATCAATTCTGTTTTTGTTAATCAATCCAGAAAATAAATAGATATCTATATTTTCTTCTCTAGATGTCATGGCAAGGGTATAAATGAATGTAGGAGTATTACCACTCATGTATATGAGAGTAAGAACAAAGGAAGGGAAAATCTGAGCCAACATCTCCACCCTATTCCCCAGATGGGTTATGATCCTCATTGCTACTCAACATCACAAAACTGCAAGTTAAAGAAAGGGAAATCAGTTTGGGCTAAATTTCAAAGCCAGTTTATAATCTGAATTTTGAAAACTGTGTGGCTTCTTGCCCACAGAAAGAGAAACTTATTTGAGGGAGCAACTTAAATGTGAGTAAAATTTAATTTGTGTAAATAATAAAACAGAACTTAATCATTTGGGTAAATCAGAAGTCACTGAAAGGTATTTGAATAAACCATGTGTTTGTAAGCTTTTAAGATCCCCAAAGACAACAATATTGCAATTGCTTGGTGTTATGTAATAATACCCTATGCTAAAATTGATAAGGAAAAATTCAGTAGAGTGAAGATTAATTCTATAGATAGTCTGAGATATGATTGGAAAATAAAGACCAAAGGAATTGAACAAATAGAAGGAAGTAAAGGAGTACTGTCAGATCAGAATATGAAAGGAGTATAAGAAAGGTTCTGTTTTAAGGGGCTTTCATTAAACTCTAGGGCAGCTATGTGGCATAATAGATAGGAAGTTGGGAAAATTCATTTTTCTGACTTCAAATTTTATTATTCAAATTCATCTATAAAGTGAGCTTGTTGCAATTTCCTGG
This sequence comes from Notamacropus eugenii, assembly GCF_028372415.1. NCBI lineage: Eukaryota > Metazoa > Chordata > Mammalia > Diprotodontia > Macropodidae > Notamacropus > Notamacropus eugenii. The sequence continues at coordinate 104,034,728 of NC_092878.1, forward strand.
TGTATTGTGGCAGCACTGTCTCAAAGAATTCAGAGTGAGACCACCTCTAATCCAAGTATTCAATGCCAGTACACCTAAGGAAATTAACCCTATTGCCATATAATAGGTGCTTGAAGGACCTTTCAAATTAAGAGAAAGGAAAAAAGATAAGTTTACCTTTGGATTAGAGAGGGTCCAAATCAGAGACTCTGCTCCATGTGGAGTGAAGGTCAGAGTCAGACACTTGGCCCAGCCAGGGACACCAAAAACTGTTGTGGTTTCATGGTGTGTTGTAGTAACCCCATTTCAAAGAATTCAGAGTCAGACCACCTCTAATCAAGTATAGGCATTTATAGAGGATTGGTGCCTTTCAGAAGCATCAAAGATGCAATTACATAACAGAAATTATGAATATTAAAAAGGCAGGAGGGGTTTGTTAAGGAATTAGGTAACGGAGGAGGAGTCCCTTCTATGTTTGGTGGTCAAACATACTGATCATGCTGCCTTCTGATTAGCTAGCTATTGTGGTCGTGTCTGGTCAAGATGGATAGTTATTGTGTGCCTCTTGTGGGCTAAATAGATGATGTAATTGTGGTTGAGTACAAGAACACACCTGTTCAAATATGTGAATTGGATCTGAGGGCAGTGGCTAGCCAGGGGCAGTGGCTATTTTGAGTCTGGGGACCTGTGGTGTGGTTAAAGCCAGATTATGTGGTTAAATCAGGTCATGCCTACTGTTAGTGGGGTCCATAAGGAAGATAGAATATTGGGGCTAGGGGCTGCTTTATTAGGATTCCATCAAGCTGGAGAAGAAAATGACAAGTCACTCTGGTATTTGGCAAGCCATATCCAGTATCAAGAAAACCTCAAATGGGATTACGAGATGTGCTATGAAAGAAAGAGGACACATGCCTGTAACAACATCAAGACTGGGCCTCCATGCCTAAGACTAAGGGCACAGAATGACTCAGCATAGGTAGAAGAGGATAAAGCATATTCAGTTCTATTTGATTTCAGGTAAGAGTTGTGGCTACTATTTGTAACAGCCAATCTCACAGAAAAGTTCCATGTCATTCACAAGGTATAAAGTCAGCCTCAGGATTAATCAGGTAGGAAACATTTCTGTTCAGAAAGAAAATAACACAATGGAGAAACCAAGTCAGGAGGCTTCTACATTAATACATATCAAGGCTGTTCCTTCAACATTTCCTAGGCAAGGATATCCACCTATAGTACTCCTTCAAGAAAGTCTGGTCTGTCATTACTGTGATACTAACTAGCCACACAGATGGACCCTACCAATGAGCTTTCCAGAGCAACAAGATGGAGGAAGGGGTTATTACTAGTCCAGCATTCCACACTTCCATCCAATCATATTTTTTTTCCATCTGTGATACTTCCTACTCTTTCCTTTCTTGTACCTCCCAAAACTATATGTAGGATAGTAAGCTCCACCTTGTGGTCTTTTAAAGCTGAGGGATCCCTTTTTATTGGTAATTGCTACCTTTATGAGTAAATTGAAGTGCTCAGAACTTTTTGCTTCAGTTTATCTTATTTTCAGTTGTAACATTGGTAAAATGAAGGAGGTTAGAATAGATGACCCCTAAGATCCCTTCTGGCTCTTCATCTATGATTCTATGAAGAAAATATTTAAGGATATTTGAAATCACAATCATGCACCACCTAAGTCTTACTACCAAGCTAGACATCTCTAGTTCCTTCAAGAACTCCTCCTATGGCATGGTCTCCATTTCCCTTGCCATCCAGACTGCCTTCCTCTGTCAGCACTATAATTTATCAATCCCCTCATAAAATATGAGTCCAACCTACAGGAAATGATATTCCAGATTTGGGCTGTGCAGGATATTGCAACAAAGCAATCATTTTGGCCACTATTGTGCTTCTATTATTGCTGATTAAGCTAGAATGAGGTTTTTTGGATGCAGTCTCATACTGCTGCTTTATTTGGGTTTTGTATCTATGCAGTTAGAATATGGTAGTAAATTTGTACTCTGAATCTATAAACCCTTAGTTTCCTCATCTGTCAAATGAAGGTTTAATAATAACACCTAACCCCCAGGGTTTTTATGAGGATCAAATGAGATAACATTTGTAAAGTGCTTAGAAAACTTTAAAGCCCTATATAAATGCTAGCTATTGTTATTATTATCACTAATACCTTAGTTTTTAATCTAGTTTTCTTCTCCTATGCTTATGCAAGTGGTTTCTGCATTTCTATTATTAGTAATAACCCATTTATATATAGTTCTTCAAGATTTATAAAACCTTTAAAGTTTACTTTCTTTACAATAGCATGTAGTGTAAGGATTATCATCTTCATTTTTTTTAACTGAAGAAATGCTAAATCTAAGTGAGTGGTTCATGACAGCTATCAAGAGTCAGAAATGAAATTCAAAGCCATTTCTTGACACTAAATTCAGAGCCTTTTTCACTGCCTTTCAATTCAAAGGGAGGCAGAGTTTGAAAAGCATATATTATATGCCAGGTGCGGGCAGATCCAGGTTAAATGATTTGTCTAAGGTCCATATCTAATATGTATCTGAGGCTGGATTCAAACTGAAGTTTTCCTGACTTTCTAATCCCAGCACTTTATCCACTACTCCACCTAAAAGCTTTCAGATCAACAACCACCAAGTACCTGTCATCTAAAAAACTCTCAGACCAACTAGGTGATGAGTAATAAAGTGAGGCATTTATTCAGGGTCCAGGAATTACAATTCAGGACCATATGCTGCCTCATGTAGACAGGGATGCCTGAGAAGAATGGGAGAAGGAGATTCTTATAGGACATAGTTATAGGAAACAGTAGGAGGATGTACAATCTGGATACACAAAATAGCCAAGCTGCAGGAAGAGAGAGTCAAGGTGTTGAAGGATTACAAAAACAAAGGTTCAGAAAAATCCCCTGTCCAGGAACAAAGGTGGTCAGAAACTGCTGGGATATGTGGGGGTCTTCTTTGGGGCACTTAGAAACTGCTGGTCAGAGTAGGGTAGGGGCCCACAGTTTCCCAGGAGTTGACACTACTATGTGTTAGATACTGACAATATAAAGAAAAAAAAACCCAGTCCTTTCCCTCAAGGAGCTTATATTCTATGTGAGGGGGTATAGAGTTAAAAAATTTGCTGTACACAAGTAAATGCAAAGTACTTTTGAGATGGAGGCAGCTAGATGGTGCATTGGATAGAGTGCCGAGTCTGGAGTCAGAAGACTCATCTTTCTGAGTTCAAATATGTCCTCAGATACTGAATAGCTGTGTGAACCTGGGCAATTCTTAACTCTTGGTCTCAGTTTCTTTATCTGTAAAATGAGCTGGAGAGGGAAATTGCAAATCACTCCAATATCACTGTCAGGAAAACCCCAAATGGAGTTAGGAACTGAATAACAATACCTCATAGGGTTAAATATTTGTAAAGTGTTTAGCATCGATATGCTCATCCCCTTTCCCACTCCTTCCATAGAAAGTCATTCTTTTTTTAAATTAATTTATTTGTTTTCAGTTTTCAACAATCACTTCCATGAGTCTTAAATTTTCTCCCCCTCTCCCCTCCCTCCCTGACATGGCATGCAGTATGGGTTTCTACACATACATCTTATTAAACACATTTTCACATTAGTCATGTTGCATAGAAGAATTAAAATGAAGTGGAGAAACCATGAGAAAGAAAACAACAAAACAAAACATAACACAAGAGAAAATAGTCTGCTTCATTCTGAGTTGCAATTCCATAGTTCTTTCTCTGGATGTGGATGGCATTTTGCTTCAAGTCCTTTGGGAATGTTTTAGGTCCTTGCTTGCTATAAAGGACTAAGTCTCAGAAACAGTCCTCACACACTGACGGTTACTGTGTATAATGTTCTCCTGGTTCTGCTCTTTTCACTCAGCATCAGTTCATATTAAGTCTTTCCAGGCTTTTCTAAAGTCCTTCTGTTCCTTCATTAAAATATCGCAGTGATTTGCCATTTCCTTCTCCAGCTCATTTTACAGATGAGGAAACTGAGGCAAACAGGGTTAAATAACTTGCCCAGGGCCACACAAGTAGTAAGTGTCTGAGGCCAGATTTGAACTCGTGAAGGTGAGTCTTCCTGATTTTTAGCCCACTTCCCTATCCACTGTGCCACCTAACTGGGTAGGGTAAAAGCCAACAGATACAGCTATAGGAAGATTCTACACTCACGGTTGTGTCCCCCTTTGCTGAGGCTTTGTTAGGAGATGAGAAAAATATGTGCTTAAAAAATTCTTTGTACTAATGCCACTTTTGCTTTGGCAAAAGCATTTGTGCTGGATAGTTGCCACAGAAAATAGAAACACTGGTGAGAACAGAAAACGGAAGCCAAAGTGGTAATCACAGCTGTGTCCACCCTCTGGTACCAATCTTGCTTCCTTGGACTCATCCAAACTCTCACATTCTGCCCATTTGCTATCTAAGGAAAGAAGGGAGAGGGCGGGGAGAGTCATTTTTTCAAAACATAACCAAAGAGTCCCAAAAGTGGGCTTTAGAAAGGCAGACATTTACTGTGTTTTCATAAAGAATTACCAGCCTCTTACCCACACATTAGAAAAGTCATAAATACAGAAATACGTAAATTCTGTACATATGCAGGAAGAAAAAGACGAAGACACCACGCTTCGGAGCAGAGGCGCTAGCTGTCAGTGCCGAAGGTCTAGATAGGAAGGAAGCCGGTGCTAGAGGAATGCCTGAGCGTGTCCGGGATGGACGACGGCCCAGTGTGACCAGCAGAGCGGAGCGGTCAGCAGTTGTCACTGCTTTGGACAACCGGGGGAGCTGGGGCTGCAGAAGTTCTCTTGGGGGGTGCGGACCCCGGAGTCTTAGGTGGCCGCGCACCTTTCAGGCAGATGCGTAGGTGCACCGCGGCCCCCGTCACCGGCCCTGGGCCAGGTCTGAGTGCCCGACAATGACGCGTCGCGGGTGGGGTGCGACCCCGGCCAGATCATCCCGGAGGGCCCCCGAGCGCGCTCTCCCCGGGGCTGGGCTGCCAAGGCCGCTCGCCCTTCGCAGCTGTCACTCAGCCGCCGGCCCCCGCCCGCACTCCTCCCCCTCGGCTTGACACGCTCGTCGGGGCCTCCTCCCCTTCCTCCTCCCCTCCGCCCCGCTCCGCTCCGCCCGGTGCATTGACATAGTACAAGTCCCCCCGCCCCGCAGGCGTCCGGCTACCTGAGGGGGCGGCGAGGCAGGCTCGGCGCTCGGGCATGAGCCGCGGGAGCAGCCCGAGGAGGAGCTGGGCACGGCCGGGCGGGAGATGCGCCCGTCCCCGGCGGCACCAGGAGCACCATGCACCCTGACGCCTCCGCCCGCGGCGCGCCCGGCCTCAGCCTCCGCCGGCAGCGGGAGCCCGCGGCTGCCGCAGTCCCGGAGCGGAGATCCCGCGAGCTGCCGCCGGCCGGCCCGGCCGCCTCCGCCTCGTCCGCCGCCGCGCTCGGGCTCGGGCTCGGGCTCTTGGCGCTGGCGCTGTCCTGGCTGGGGCCCGGAGGAGGCGGGGGCGCGGAGCCCGGGGAGCGCGGGCTCTGCGTGCTCCTGCTCCGGCTTTGCCTCTACCTGGGCTGCGCGGCCGCCGCCTTCCTCCTGGGCGCCCTGGGCGCGCTTCTGGGCCGCAGCCGCGCCGCCCCGCCGCCCCACTTCCCCGGCCCCTGGGGCCGGCCGAGCGGCGTGGCCGGCCGGGCTGGGGATGCAGCCGCCCGGCCGCTTCCCGGGGTGAGTAACAGGACTCCGCTGCTCTCCTTCGTGTGTGTGTGTGTGAGTGTGCGTGTGAGTCTGAGTGTGGCACAGGCTGTGTCTTCCCGGAATGGCCCCAAGTACCCCAAGGATGACCACCCACATCCTCTCCCCACTCCCCCTGCTAAAAGTACTGGGGACGGTGCCCTGGAATTCGGGGAGAGGGTCTGCCTCCCTCATCTCCAACTCCTTGTACCTGATTTTCTGGCGCCGGGGTATAAGCCCTGTGGTTCAGTACTGGGATTTTATCCAAATACAAATCGTCGACAAGGGTGGGCTTCTGCGAATGGGAAACAAACTGTACCAACCGGAGCCTTGTGAGACAAGTAATTGAATAATTGTCCCAACACTTCAGGATTTCTTGTTTTCTTACATGTTAACGTGACAGTCGATGAACAGCCTACCCTGTTGTTACTAAGACCTTCCAGTTTCTAATACTTTTAAAAGGGATGCCAGAAATTAATGTGTTGCAATAGATGGAAAGCTGTTTCCCTCTAGGAATGAGGCATTCTTAGACTGGAGAAGGATTAGGAAAGTATCCTATTTCACGTTTTCTACCTTCGGTTCTCTATTTACTACTCTCTCTCCTCCCATTCTAAATATATATTTTTGAAATTGGTTAAAAAGGATTTGCATTTATACATGAATATGTAACATAACAAATATAGGTAATGCAGTGTATAAATATACATATAATATGTTACATAAATATGTATAAAGTTTCAGTGCTGCTTTAATAGCTTAAAACTATTTGAGCTCTATTAAAGCTTAAAACGGCACGGAGACTTTTGGGAGAGCCTGTGTATACTCTGATATATGTGAATTGTATGATTTAAATCTATTTTTGAGCCTAATAAAATTATCATTTAAAGGTGAAGTAACAAAATTGGAAATAACTGCTGTAAAAAGGGCCACTTGGGATATGTTCAAGTGCCAGCCTTCTAGCATGATGCAAAGTGGTTACTAATGTGCAGGGCAGTAATTTGTACATTTCCTCTGTGTTCTTTTCCATGTGATCTAGAGTATAGCATCCGAGGATCTCAGAAATGGAAGGGCTGTCTAGTCCAACCCATTCTGAAGAAGGAATTCCCTCCACCATATAAGTGGTCATCCAGTCTTGAAGACTTGACTAATGGGAATCTCATCACCTTCAAAAGCATCCCATTCCACTCTTGGATCAATGCTGTTAGAATAATTTTTCTTATATAACTCTGAGGTCTGCACCCCTGTAACTTGTACCTGGCCTACCCTCTGGGACCTAGGGGTACATGCCTCCTTGTCTCTGTGTTGATCCTGACTTAAGATATTAGAAGACAGCCAGCTATGTCTTGTCTAAGTCTGCTCTGCTTTGGGCTGAACACTTCCAGTTGCTTCACACGCTCCTTGGATATTGGGGTTCCAGTGCCCTCTGTCTGAATTACAGCTTGTCAATTTCTTTCCTAAAATGTGGAGCTTATAGTTAAGCACACTCTTCTAGTATGGCTTGACCAGAGCTAAGCAGAGAGGAACTCTAATATTCCCTTTCAGGGTACTCTGATTTTAAAGCACCCTATGATGACATGACTCCACTAACCTAAGCTGTTAGAGGGCAAGGACTGTCATTTTGACTTTCTTTGCATCCCCAGCAGTTGGCTTATTCCCTGGCATGTAGTAGGTGTTTAAAAAATGCTTATTGACTGACTAAAATCTTATTTTGAAGTCTCCTTTATAACTTGGAGCAAACCCTAGATTCTGGCAAGCTACTCTAGAGCAAACTCTACTAGGTAGGTTGGACGAAACTGGAAGGCCTTGGGTCTGAGGACCATCCTAGCTAAATTTGGAACAACTTACCAGGTTGACTGCAGGATGATGGATATTCTGCCAGGGATACTCTCAAAGATCATCTGACTTATGTAGGGTTTGTACTCTGTGACCACAGAGAGAATACTGACAGGTATTACTGACTAAAATTGAAGTAATATTGATATCATTTGACCCTCTTGATTCATATTGAGCCAACATCTTGAATGGCAGCTTTAGTCCAAAGAAATAGTCCAAAGACTCAGAATTTGGAGAAGGCTGAGTATGAATTCTGGAGCTAACACTTACTTAGGTATATGATCTTGGGTAAATTATTTAACTTTCTTGAGACTATTTCTTTATCCATGAAATGGTAATGATCATCTTTATACAGCATGTCTCTCAGGGTTATTGTGTGGCATATGCCTTAACACTGTTTATAAATATGAACTATTCTTGCAAAATCTCAAGAACCTTTTCATATGAAATATAGTTTAGTCATGTTTCCCCCTCTCAGATTCTTCCTGTAAATTGAGCTTCATATTTATGCTTATTCAATTTCATATATTCTATTCCATCCATTGTTCCAAATGGCTGTGATATTTTTGGATACTACCTTTGGTAACCAATATATTAGTTATTCCTCCCAGGTTTGTGTCAGTTGCAAATCTGATAAGATTCCTAACCATACCCTCATCTAAGTCATTGATAAAAATGTTGAACAGAGCCCGGAAGCTCTCTATTTAAAATCTCCTTCCCTTCAAACTGACTTTTGTGTTTGGTGATTGAACCAGTTCTGAATCTATTTATCTGTCTGTCTGTCTGTTTATCTGTGTATCCATCCATCCTGCCTACACCATTCCGTTTTCCCCACAAGAGCAAAATTAAGATAATTATGATGATGATGTTGATGATAGCTAGCACATATGCACTTTAAGACTGGTAAAATGCTTTACAAATATTCATATTTAATCCTTACAACAACCCTATTAGGTAGTTTTATTATTATCCCTGTTTTACAGATGAGAATTCTTAATCAGATGCCTCACTAAAGACCAAGTATATACTATGTCTGTATCTTTCCTCGCCTGTCATTGCTATCTAAAAGGAAAATTAACTTATTCTGACATGACTTGTTCTTGACAAACTCATTTGGGCTGGTAGTGATCCTTTCATCCCTTTCCAAGTTTTCAAAAACCATTCTTGTCATAATGCTTTCTAAAAATTTATTAAGTCCACTTGTCTATGGCTTGAACAATTTACCTTCTTCCACTTTTGGAAAATTGACCACTTATATCTAATCCTCTGGTGCTTTTCCCTTTCTTCATGGATTTTCAAAGATTACCAGCACCACCAGTTCTACAATCCTAACTCATTTAGTACTTTGTGATGTACTTTGTCTGGCCATGCCTCCCAATTATCCCTGCCAATTTGGCACAAGAGTTTACTACACTGAAAAAAAGTTTAAATGTTATCTGTGTGCCCAAAGTACTGTTTCTCTGCCTGTCAGGATTCCGAAAATGTCTCACATAATGGATTGGAAAGTGTATGTAAGGCATGAATCCAGGTCAATACAATGGTATCTTGAAATGCATCTAGAATTTAGTGTGCAGTACTGAACCATATCCCATTCTTGCTTAAGTTTAGTGCCTTGCTTGAATAAATGGAAATGAAATGAATAAAACCTCAGAATTGATAAAATTTTCATATCTAGCTCACTGCTGACTTTAGCATTTTCTGTGAAGTTGAGCATAGAAAGTGTGATGTAGTTTGTTTGATAGTATTTTTTCCCCCCTCTCCTTTTAAAATTACCATTCAATAATCAATACTACCATGGAAAAAATGGCACCTGTAAGACAAGCCCTGCTTCTTTAGAGTCCTGGAAGAAATTATAACAATATATTCCAGTCTGCTAAACAGACCAACCCATTTTCTGGCTGTAAGCCCAGAAGCCTTATGTTATGGGTAATCACTCTGTTGCCTGGAAAGTCAGGTTCCAAAAAAAAAAAAAGTCCCAAAACAAACAATAACAAAAACCTCAGGGCAAGCTCACTCGTGCCTTTGGGCAGATGGAATTGGACAGCTGCCCAGAAATATGATTTTTAAGGGATTTGGAAGAAAATGAACTCTGAACTTGGAGCCAGAAGATCTGAGCTCTGGGCTTAGCTCTCCCGCTTAGCAACTGTGTGATGGGTGTGACCTCCTGAGATCTTTGAGCTTCAGTTTTCTTATCTGCTTTGACTACATTATAAGAATGTGGTAAAGGTCTCAATTCACCAAGCTGTAGAGAAATATGCCATTCTCTTAAGAAGAGGGAAAAATACAATATAATTTTTTTTGGAGTTATCTCATAGGGAGCAAAGATATCTAACCTGAGAGACAGACAGACAGACAGATTCCCCAAAGTCTCTAGAGGGGATTCCTCTATATCCTATTTCCAAAGTCTGTCTCTCTCTTCATGTCTAGAATCAGTCCCTAAGAAAGTCTAGTATCATACATAGCCTAAGACAGCATAAAGAATGTCTCTCTAAAGTTCTAGCATAAACTTCATCCTTAGAGTCACATAGTATTGTATCAACATTCTCTCTATCAGTTAGGAGAGTATCATGCAAAATGCCCAAAGACCAGCTAGAACACTGGGTTTTATATCTATATATGTGCATATATCCCTATATATGTATATGTGTATGCAACAACCAAGCCCTCAATCAACAAGCAATGCATCATATCTATGTATGCTTTATTTATCTATCTATCTATCTATCTATCTATCTATCTATCTGTCTGTCTGTCTGTCTGTCTGTCTGTCTGTCTGTCTATCCATCTATCTATCTGTCTATCCATCTATCATCTATATATGTGTGTGCACATTATACATGTGTGTATATGTATATATGTGACATATATATGCATGTATACACATATACATATATATACCTAGAACATTTATGTTTTCAAAATAGTCCAGAAAAAATTGAGATGTGAGGGAACACTTCCATCTAGGAGAGAGAAGGGTCAGAAAGGGGAAAGGAACAGGTATTTATTAGGTACCTACTATATGCCAGGCAGAATGCTATTGCTTTACAAGTATTATTTAATACTCACAACAACCTTGGGAGGTAGGTTCTATTAAGATCTTCATTTTACAGTTGGGGAAATTGTGGCAGATAGAGGTTAAATAATATACCTAGGGTCACACCTAACAGTATGTATGAGTTTCATGATTTAAATCTATTTCTGAGCCTAACAAGACTACCATTTAAAGGTGAAGTAGCAAAAGTGGAAGTACCTGCTGTAATAAAAGGTCATGGGAAGATGTAAGTCAGGTGCCAGCTTTATGAGAATGGTTAGTAATATACAGTGCAGAAATATGTACATTGCTTCTGTGCTGTTTTCTGTATAATCAAGATCACAGCATCCCAGAATCCCAGAGGTGAAAGGGCCATCTGGTCCCACCTCTTCTGAAGAAGGAATTCCCTCTACAGTATCCTAGAAAAGTGGTCACCTTGCCTTCACTTAAAGACCTCCAGTAATGGGAATTCTAATTCCTAGGACAAATGTCTGAGGCCAAATTTGAATTCAGGTCTTCCTGACTGTAGGCCTAGCACTCTGTTCACTGTGTCACTTGGTTGGGCAAGTCACTTTACCTCTCACCTATAAAATAGGAATAATAATAGTGTCTACTACACAGGGTTGTGATGAGGAGTAAATGAGTTTACATACGTAAAGTATTTTAAAAGCCTTAAAGTGCTATATAAATACTATTATTACTGTAGTTATCATTACCTCTGAGATGAGTGTTTCACCAATACCTAATACAGTGTGCTAGACACATAGCAGGCACTACTTGGCATGTAGTAGGTGTTCCGTAGATATTTACTGAGTGGTTTTGAATAAAGCAGTTAGAAGCATTTGAAGAAAGAAGTGCCCAGTCTGGCGAGGAGGGTAACCTGTATATAGATAGCTCAAAAGTGGGGAAACAGATGGTGGCTGGATGAGAGTAATTAGACTGGTGTGGTAGCTCAGAAGAGGGATTTTATTTAATTTACCACCAGCCAGTTACTGATACTGTTGATTCTATGACCCTAGGCAAGTTATTTTTCTCATTGGTAAAATCACAATATTGTATTAGCGAAGGGTTCTTAACCTTTTTTTTTTTTTTGTCACAGGCCCCATTAGTAGTCTGGTGAGACCCATGGACCCTGTCTTGGAATCATGTTTTCAAATGCACAAAATAAAATACATAGGACCCCAGAGGAAACCAGAATTTAGTAAAAATAAAGGTGCATTTTTTTTCCCATCCAAGTTCATGGACCCCTTGATATGTCTTCATGAAAAGGGTTCACGTTCCCTGGCTTAAGAACTCCTGGATTAAAGGACCACCAATGTCAGTCTTCAAGATCTTTTCCAGGTCTACCTTTCTCTGATTCTGTGAATGCTTGCTGAATGGAATTGCATATGGAATTCAGTAGACAATGGGGAGCTGTTTAAACGTGTTGAACAGAGGAGTAGTGTGGTTATCATTGTTAATATTATTGGTATTCTAAACATTATTTGTGAATAAGGAAGACTAATTTGGCAACCATGAAGAATGGTGTTGGAGGGATATGAAATGGGAAAAGACTCGGTAGGAGACTACCATTCCCAGGAGCCCCACATTTCTGTCAGATTCTGTAGTCTTTGAGGGAAAAGAGAAGGGTTTGGAAGGAATCATCCATGATGCAGCTGTCAGACATTTTGCAGGACCGATTCAACAGTTTCCTATCTGTGCCTGAGAGCCTCTTAGACAGCTGGCACATGACTTTCCCAAGGACGTACATAATATGGAAGAACGCAGACAGAGATTATTATTTAGGAACAGTGGTCTCCTCCATTCCCCAAACCACACTTTGACCCTTTCTGTCAATCAACAATCATCGCAAAGAGCTCTCATCATCTTCCCTATCTCTCCATTATTCTAAGAGAATCCACTAAGAGCAATGACCTAGACTGGCGGTCTGCTATTATCTGCTTACTTGCAGGAAATATCAGAGTAAGGGAGGAGGGGAATGAAGTTTTAAATGCTGTTCTCCAAAGCTGCTGTTTTCCACTCTCACCTAGGCTGCCCAGCTTACTTAGTATGGTAATAGAATAATCCAGGCAGCTGACAGTGAAGACTTCCATTTTTGCCTGTTCTGGACAGTGGAACCACAAAGAGAGCACAGATGTAAGAAATATTACAAACAGACAATCAACAAGACTTGATAACTGATCCAAGGTGGAAAATTAATGAGAGAGGGAAAATCAGAAGTTGAACAACAAGAATAAATTCTATAAATATTTATTGTCTAAGTGCATGATAGACAGTGGTAGAACTGCAAAGATTAAATGCAACACCTGATCTGGGCCAGTTAGCTTAAAGCCTTTTAGAGATAGATGACATGCAAAAAAATAGAGCAACAGGTCAAAATGAGGTCTGTTTTCTAAGCCCGGGCAGCCAGGATTTGGCAGGTGGCAAGGCTTGTGTCTTGGACCACTTCACCACTCCAGTCATGGGCCAGCACTAGAGCTGGGGGTGAGGCTAGCACAGCTAACTTGCCCTGTTGTATGGTGGTCCAGACTCTGGCAATGCACAGTCATGTCCTTACTAGAAGGGTTTATGTTTAGGTTTATGAACCTAAACATCTCATGCCTCTGACTACTTAGTGCTTTCTGAATCTGGAGATGGAGGTGAATACTGGTTGAGCCAGGTCTTGAAGGACCATTGCCAGAGACAGATGCCAACTTGGAATAGTGTGGATGCTCAGTAAGCCAAGGGGTAAGGACTTGATGGAGGGAGCTCCTTGCTAGCACCAGAAGCATGAGAACACCTCTGCCTGTGGGGTCTTGGGTAAGACCTTTTCTGTCAATCAACAAGCATTTATTAAAGTTTACCATGTGCCAGTCATGGTGTTAGGTACTGAAGATACAAAGAAAGCAGACTGGTTTCAAGGAACTCATACTTTAATTGGGGAGACACCTCCAAAAAAACGTATATACAAGATATATACAGTGTAAATTGAAGAAGATCTCAGAAGTAGGGATGGTACTGGGCAGTAGTGAGGACCTCCTACAAAACCTAAGGGTGAGATCGTTAGTTTTTCAGTTGTGTCCAACTCTTCATGACCCCATTTAGGGTTTCCTTGGCAAAGATACTGCAGTGATTTTCTCCTCCAACTCATTTTACAGATGAGGAAACTGAAACAAACAGGGTGACTTGCCCAGGGTCACACAGCTAGTGAGTGTCTGAGGCCAGATTTTAACTCAGGAAGATGAGTCTTTCTGACTCCAGGCCTGGTGCTGTATTTATTGCCACAGCCAACTTCCCTAAGGGGTGGATGAGATGATCTCTAAGGTTCATTCCCACTGTGACATTTCAGTTGCTTTGTCACACAGGGCCCACCCCTTACATTTGGATACCTCCCTTGATTATTTTTTTCTTTCCATTATCAGTTCAACTACTTTGTTTTATTTCTAGAATTCTGGCTGTATGGGACATTTAGGGGATGTTAATAATATGGTGCTTTAAAGTTTGCAAATCTCTCTACATATATCTCATTTAATTCTTTACAACAGCCCTGGGAGATAGGTGCTATTATTATTCCAATTTTACAGATGAAAAAACTGAGGCAGACAAAGGGAAAGTGACTTGCCCAGGGTCATACAGCAAGCAGATGAAGTCAGATTTTTCTGACATCAGGTTCAGTGCTCTATCCTTTGCTCTACCTAGCTGATAGCTCAGGATGGAATGATTAAAGGTGCTAAGATGTCAGTCTTATACAGGAGATTGTGACTGTCTTTTGGCTCACTTCTACTACATATCTTGGAGCAGGGGTTCCTTTTTTTAAAAATTTATTTTTATTTTCAACATTCACTTTTTTAAGATTTTGAGTTCTAAATTTTTCCCCTTCTTTCACCTTTCCCCTCCTCAAGATGGCATGCAATCTGATATAAGCTATACATATTAAGCTTATTTCCACATTAGTCATGTTGTGAAAGAAGAATCAGAACAAAAGGGAAAGCCATGAGAAAGGGAAAAAGAGAGAAAATAGTATGTTATGATCTGCAGTCAGACTGCATAGTTTTTTCTTTGAATATAGATAGTATTTTCCATCATGAGTCTTTTAGAATTGTCTTAGATCATTGCGAGTACTAAGTCTGTCAAAGCCGGTCATCACACAGTGTTGCTGTTACTGTATACAATGTTCTCTTGGTCCTACTCACTTCATTCAGTATCAGTTCATGTAACTTTAGGATTTTCTGAAATCTGCCTGCTCATTATGTCTCAACATTCCATTACATTCATATCCCACAACTTGTTCAGCCATTCACCAACTGATGGACTTCCCCTCAATTTCTGATTATTTGCCACCACAAAAAGAGCTGCTATAAATATTTTAGTAAATGTGACTCTTTTTCCCTTTTTTATGATCTCTTTGGGAAACAGACCTAGTAGTGGTATTGCTGCATCAAAGGGTGTGCACAATTTTTATAGCCCTTTGGACATAGTTCAAAATTGTTCTTTAGAATGGTTGGATCAGTTCATAACTCCACCAACAATGCATTAGTGTCCCAATTTTCCCATATCTTCTCCAGCATTTCTCATTTTCTTGTTTTGTCATGTTAAGCTATCTGATAACGGTGATGTGGTACCTCAGAGTTGTTTCATTTGCATCTCTATTCAATAGTGATTTCGAGCATTTTTATATGAATATAAATAGCTTTAATTTGTCCATCTAAAAACTGCCTGTTGATATCCTTTGACCATTTGTCAACTGAGAAATGACTTGAATTCCCCATAAATCTGACTCAGTTCTCCATATATATTAGAAATGAGGCTATTAGCAGAGATACTAGATGAAAGATTGTTTCCTAGCTTTCTGCTTCCCTTCTAAGGTTGAATTGGCTGTGTTTGTGCAAAACATTTTTAATTTCATGTAATCAAAATTATCTGCTTTGCATTTTTGTAATGTTCTCTGGGGGAAAAAAGACACCTTTATTTTCACTATCCTCTAAGCATTTCTTTTGATTATAAATATAGGAAACCTCATAGACCATTTTTTTCATAGGACTAAGAAAAAGTTTGTACTGTGAAAAAGTATAAGGATCCTGTCCTATGGGCATCTCAGATCACTAGAAAAGATGTTACTATGTTTAAAAGTAAAAATTTCAGGCTCTTCTTGCGCATTTATTTTGTTCCCCAAATCACTGTAGTGACATTTGTTACTGAGCAGGTATTGACAGGCTGTGGCTTGCAGAGTACCTGGAAGGCTGTTGAGGTAACCTCTGGCCTAGAATTCAGCTTGAATTTGCTTTTTATAAGCTGATAGCATGAAAAGAAAATTTAGTTCTGTAGCATTAAAAGCTGCTCGCCAAAAACCAAATAATGTTAATACAAAATATTATGCAGTAAGTTCACAGAAGGTACAAGTAGAGGGTTACATGAAGTCTGAGGAAGGAAAGGCCAGTACTAGTTGGGAGACTCAGAGAAGGCTGCACGGAGGAGTTAGCATGTGAAATGGGCTCTAAAAGATGGGGGACCAGATGAATGGAAGTACCACCCACAGAAATAAGAAAACCAGATGAAGTAGTGGATAGTTTCTTAGACTTGCAGTCAGGATGACCTGAGTTCAAATCTGGCCTCATATGCTCTAGCTGTGTGACCCTGGGCAAGTCACTTAATCCTGTTTCCCTCAGTTTCCACATTTGTAAAATTATCTGGACAAGGAAATGGGAAATCACTCCATTATCTTTGCCAAGAAAACCCCAAATTGGGTCACAGAGAGTCCATCAGACACGACTGAAATAACTGAATGACAAAAACAAAACAAAACAGAAACCTCTCAGGGTTATTGTGAGGATCATAGGAGATAAATGAAAAGAGAAAATCAATCTAGATTCAAACCATTTCTAGCTGAGAGACAGACAGACAGACAGAGGCAGATATATAGAGAGATATCCAAATTAGCATAGCCCTTGGTGCCCTTCAAGATAACTCTGCCCAAAGAATAATCTTGGAAAAGGAAAAGAAAGTTTAAAAGCCTGAGTTAGCCTTCCAAAATTGTGCAACCAAATCACTATCCCATTCTTTCTGTACAACTCCCCTCACTCTGCAAATTAAATCAAAGGACTTTCTTCTCCTTTGCATTGATATCTCCATCATTTTTCTGTGAAGACTGATCCACAAGTATCTCTTTCACCCACATTGTATCAGAAATCTTCAAGTGGGTAAAGAGACAGTGAATAAGACAAGGTAAGTTTGGTTCTTTCCCTTAATCTCTTTACCTCATGAAGAGCCCTTTCCCTCTTTGATCCTGACCTGTCACCAAAAGGGCTTTTCCCAAGAATGTGGAAAATGTTTTAGAGAAAGATTTTGTTTCTTAATATTTTCAATTTTCCTACAAATGAACTTTTAAATATGCTGTCACAGGAATATAGTCTGTAAATTTCGGAAAGATATCAAGTTTTGGGTGTGTAATTCTGGTGGCTGTCTTTCTAAGTGTTTGGTAGGTGCTAAATTTTTGCCATCTGCAGTGATATGCAGTGATATCACTTGGATAGTTTTTAATAAGGCCAGGCTCCTTAAGAATGAAATTTCTGTATTTTTTTGGAAGTAATGACCTATTCTTGTATCTAGAGTATAAACCCCTATGTTTCTGTAAACAAATGCACTTGGCTGAACCATTTATTAGCTTTGTTGACTCACCGATTGAGTTGGTGTGGATGTTACCTGTTGGCTCCATTCTTTGGTTTTCATCATTTTGTGAGTTCTTCCCTTCATTATTTTTACTCTTATTTACCATGTAGAGAGGGAAGCTGTTTGGCACCAAGGCAGATGGAAAAATTAGGAGAATAGTGAATAATTACCCCAAATCTTTAAGCTCAGCATGAAAAGTAAAATTCTTTTGTCAGAAGTAATCAGAGGGATTATAGGATCATAGATCTGGAACTGTATGTAGCCCCATGTAGTCATGATGCCCCATCCCCTCATTTTACACATGAGGAATCTGAGGCCCTGAAAACTTGGGACTTTTCCAAAATGGGAAGGCTACCTTGTCTCCTTCACAGATTCTAACAGTTGAAGATTTTTAGCTCTGCTGTTGTGTAAACTGGACAATTAGATGCTTGCATTGCTTTTTATAAAATTTCCTCTTGGTTTCTTCCTCAGAATCTTTCTGTAATTAAGGCTGAGCTCATTCGATTTCTCCTGCTTATGTCTCTTGGGAAAATGTAGGCTTGCTTGCCTATGGTTGGTGGTGCCTTGGGGATTACACCACTCTGGGGTTCTCTTTCCCTACAGTTCACTTTATAGATATGTACTCAGTTATGATCTGTTCCTAGTAAGAGCTTTAGATCACCCCATCAGAGACTCATTCGAATTAAGAGTTGACCTCTCTATGGGTATGTAAGTTAGCCAATACAATTCTAATAACTGACCCTAAGAAAAATAGACAAGAAAAGTGGCGTAGACAAATTCTTTATCACTTTTGAGGAAAAATAACTGTGTGTCCTTTTAGTAGTTGAAAAGAG
Source organism: Notamacropus eugenii (assembly GCF_028372415.1). Lineage (NCBI taxonomy): Eukaryota > Metazoa > Chordata > Mammalia > Diprotodontia > Macropodidae > Notamacropus > Notamacropus eugenii. Next base: position 104,052,788 of record NC_092878.1, read on the forward strand.
AAAAATATTATACTTTTACATGAAGGATACTATATAAGATCTCTCTTTTTTGACAAGTCTGCCTAAAAGATAAGAAAGACTTTGTTCCTTTGTCCTTAAACTATCTGATCTCTTCCAAGAACTGTTTTCCTTAGCACTTTAAATATGTGTACATTGGTGTCATGAGTACAGGGGGCAGCTAGACAAAGCAGTTGGCCTGGAATCAGGAAAAACTCATTTTCCTGAGTTCAAATCTGGCCTCAGACACTTACTTTTTGTGTGACCCTGGGTAAGTCACTCAGCTCTGTTTTCCTCAGTTTCCTCATCTGTAAAATGAGCTGGAGAGGGAAATGAAAAAACCTCAAATGGCATCATGAAGAGTTGGACATGACTGAAACAACTGAGCAACAGGAGAACTGGAAGAAGAAACCTTAAGATACTTAGCTTAGGGGGGCTTACTCTTTGGAAGTGTTTGGCCAGATGAGACTCTGGGCAGCTACTAAGGAGCCCCCAGCTTTGAAAACCCAGATGTTAGTGCTTTCCTCTCTGAAAACTATGTATGTAATGGTCAGACAGTTAGATCTGTCTGTTGGTCTACGATGTATGTATTGCTTATGTCAGACAGTTGGAAGACTTATGTCAGACAATCAAAATCTGTTGATTTTGATTTCTCTGAAGTTCGAGATGCTGACTTTTTCCCCCTGAACTAAGTGAATGATACATGTGCTTGATTAAAGTGATGGTTGACTCCTTGAAAAAACAAAGATACTTAGCTTAGGGAAAACTGAAAGTGAGCCTCATTGCAAGAAGACATTGAGGAATGGAAGATGGCCTTCATCAAGGTTCAGCCAAGGTTCATTTTCAAAGCTCAGGAAGTTCTTTGGAACATTTAATGAAACAAATTTTTATTGAACCCCAACTCTTTGCCCAGAATTGAGATCTTGACAGATAATTTCATTTTCTTGTTTCTCTTAATAGGATTCTGGAACTAGGTGAGTATTCCCTTACAAAGAAACAAATCTAAGTCTCCAGATGATTTCCTCAGGCCTTCAATTTCAAGTATGGATCCATAAGATAAAGAAGGGTCAGATCTTCCAATTCCTGTAGTGAATTAGCAACCAGCGTAAGCAACAGATGGCTCAGCTAATGTGCTAATCTCCTTTTAGAAGGACAGTCTGGATAAGAGGGTTGATGCTTACAGACAGAAAAAAAAAGAAATAAATAAAGAGAATAATGATCAGATCCTATACTTGAATTAGATCAGACTTCATAGCACCCAAAAGGAGTTCTTTTTATTTTTTTAAGATTCAAAACTATCTAGGGCAACATAGGCTGGGACTAGTAACATGGGATCTAGAGAGGGGAGAAAGAGCTATAGAAATTAGAAGTATATAAAAATGTTGTGATGGGATTAAAAACTATTTGCTCTTATCTGTGGCTTCCCCTTAGTTTTTGCTTGCATCATAAGGTAATCTCTGATAGACCATGGTATAAATGGGAGCTATTATTATTAACAAAATAATCTGCAATTCATTTTTTAAGGAAGGCTTTTTTCTAGAAAGGCAAATAGGAAAGAAAGGGTTTTGGTCAACATGGGCTTTTGGGACTGCGCTAATCTCACCATCTCAGACTGGCCTTGGATTCCTCCTTTGCTCTTCATGAATGTTTGGGGGTTGATTTGACTTAAATGTTCTTACTTTCATGATTCAGTTTTTGGGTATCTCAGAGTAAAATTTCTTGAAAGCTCTTGTCTTGATATAGTGCCATTTAGGATGGCCATTCACCTTCTCCTTCCTTCCCCCAAAGATCCATACCTTTTAACAATTTTTTTTTTTTAAAGAAAAAGTAATGAGAAAAAGGGGAAAAAGCCAGCAGAACTGATCACGGACGATCTATGCCACTAACATCTTATGTTTACTAAAAACATGATGAATTTTTTTTGAACTGTAGCAACCGAATCAAAATAGCAAGGAACAACTTACTATAAATGCATAAAAAAACTTATAAATAAAACAGTAATGGTAAACACAGGAACTGTAGCACAATTTATGAGGGAAAACTGGCATTTGACTTTGGCAATACTTTTTTTTCCAATGGAAGGCACATGTGTATACAAATCTGTCTACAAAGCTGTGTTTCTGCTCTCTTAGTTTCTGGGGTATTATTTTTGTCTTGAGAAGAGACAGTAAATATTGCTGAATACTTTTATTTTGCAACAGCAACCACATAGTTTAAAAGGGGCTCATGTTCTTTCCACAATCTAGCCAAACCCAAATTAAGTTGAACCTGGAACCAAAAAGTCTTTACACAAGAAAGTAACTTTCATAGAAATGAAACCTTTGCTATGGCCAGGGTTGGCCTGCCTTGTACTAGGCTGGTGTCTGTTCCTGACTACAGGGGAAGTTTCTCTTCCTGGGCTGATGAGAAGGGAATCTTTTGTGTCTCGAACTTCACCCAGGTCTGGGTACTAACTGGCAAGGAGAAAAAAAGGGGAGAAAGGTAAATAGATGTACCTTGTGTATTGTCCAGACTTCTAACTCAAAATTCATTTTCCTCTGGAAAGGATGTTTATAAATGGTGACTAGCCTACAAACTCATATCGTATCAGAAAGGGTCCCCAGAGAAAGATTGACTTCAGGTCAGCCTAGCTTGTCTGCCTTAAGCAATTATTCCATCAGTGGGGGGCATTTTGGGGACCAGCTCTTTCCAGCTCTGGTCCCCATCACACCCTTTCCTATATACCCTGTTCTGTTAGGTCAGGCAGAAGGTAACCTTTGATCTTTGAAGCTATAACCTGTTTGTGATGCAGTCTTTAACTTGTTTGTATATGATTTTGCTGACTGCTTGGTCTGTCCTCCTCCATTTTGTCTGAGGCACTTGACTTGTCCTTTGCTGGCTAAACTTACCCTTTGTTTCAGAATCTTATTATTGTAATATTTACAACTGGGAGGAATCTTAGAGATCATTTCAGCCAAACAACTCCTTCATTTTACAGATGAGGAAACTAAGTCTCAGGAAAGTGAAGCGATTGTTACTCAGAATCAGGATTTAAACTCGGGTCTTTTGACTTGAAATTTGTGGCTCTTCTTATTGTGATGTGGAAATAAAAGCACCTACCTCCTAGGGTTATTTCGAGGATCAAATGAAATAATATGTGTGGATTACTTTGCAAACCTTAAAGTTCTGTAGAAGTGCTAGCCATTATTATGTTGGGAGGGAGATTGATAACAGGGGTTATTGATCTTAATGATATGGTTGTTCTTTCTAACAAAGCCCATTTCCTCTCATTCTCATCTTGCATGTTTACTGTCTCTACTCCATAAGTCAGGGGTTCTTAACCTGGGGTCCATAAGCTTGGTTTTTAAAAATATTTTGATAACCATATTTCAATGTAATTGCTTCCCTTTGTAATCCCACATCTTTTATTTTACCCATTTACAAACATGATTTGGAGAAGGTGGTCCATGGGCTTCTCCATATAGCCGAAGGCGTCCATGACACACAAAAAGGCTGAGTCCCTGACATGAAAGATCTACCATTGTGCTGAGGGCAGCTAGGTGGTGCAGTGGATAGAGCACCAGTGCAGGAGTTAGGAGGGCCTGAGTTCAAATCTCACCTCAGATGCTTGACTTTCACTAGCTGTGTGATCTTGGGCAAGTCACTTAACTCCAGTTGCCTCATCCTGGGTCATCTCCAGTCATCCTGATGAATATCTGGTCACTGGATTCAGATGGCTCTGGAGGAGAAGTGAAGCTGGTGACCTGCACAGCCCTCCCGCACTCAAAACAAAGTTAAGTGCAAGTCATGTCATTATTTCTCTGATGGTATGATGTTCTTTGGCAACAAAGGATGACATGGCTAAGGGACACTGGAGTCTAGATTGGATCAAGGATCCAAGGATCTAGGAGTGGAGGTCCAGGGTGGGCCCAGGTGTAGACAATGAAAAGCCATTGAGAGGATTACTGGGATGCCTTAGGAGAATGCCAGATCAAGTGGAAAGATTCAAGGAGAGTTCTAGGGGATTTCCAGAGCCTGTACCCCATCGAAACCAATCTTACTGTGAGCTCTATTCAGTCTTACTCTTCAAACTCATTGCAACCTAAGACTAGAATGTGCTTTCGCAACAGCAGTTTACTCTCCTTCCCTGGTTCCTCAGACATTAATATTCCCAGGTCTTCAAATTGACCAACACGAAGTTGAGACTGGCTTCTTAAGCCTCTTCACTAGCCCCATGGAGTTTTAGGCACCTGCATTGTCTGGCCAGGACTTAGCGGTCTTTTCCCTTTTCCTTCTCAATCCCACAGTTGCCCCAAACACTCCCTCAAAGTGTTCAGTCTAATCAACATGACTTGACATGTCCAGATAAATATAATACAAGGTAGTATAATATTGAAAATGGATTTTAATTCTATTTTTTAAGACTTAGTCAAACTGGCATAGATTTTTTAATACTCTCTAGTACTTTTATAACTCCAAATTCCTTACCTTTATAACTTCACACTTTACCTACATTCTGGAAGAACTTGCCTTTTAAAAGCTAAACTTTTTTCTTTTGTGTAATTATCTCCACTTAGGACTCAGCTGTGAATTGAATTTCTACCTTGTGTTGTCTATCTTTGTAGACACCCATCACCCACTTAACTCAAATTTAAGACTACACTCTAGTCTATAGATCCAGTCACCTCAGGATTAAATTCCATCTCCCAGTGATGAAATAATGGGGAAGCTGGGGTGACTCTTAACTTACCTCCTCATTAAAATGTCTCCTAATTGGGATCATTTTGCGCATGCCTGGCAAGGTCCAAATGATATACTGTTAAACTAATCAGGAGGAAGACACACCTAGGTTTAAAAGACCCTGTCAGCCCTCATTTAGGGTCTTTATGTATTGGGAGACGTTGCTAACTCAATTTATCGGTTACTGCTAGCCTAACAAATTTATCACTCTGGGAATCTTGTCTCTCAGTTTACCTTAATTTCAAATGCAACAGTAGTGACTACAAGGGGTAAAAAAAAGAGACTCACACATAGTGCCTTAGGTTGGATGGAGGAAGAATTTATAAAGGATGAGAAAATGTACATCTGGTGGAGATTTGGAGAGAGTAGCATGAAGAAGAGACATTCTGAGTACGTGCATGGATCAAGGCAGGGAAATGCAGAATAAAATGAGGGGAGCAGTTTATAGTCCTAGTTAGCAGAGGGCTTGAAGAGCATAGTGTAATCCAATTGTTTTCCATCCGTGGCAAGAAGGGACAAAGGCACCCCCAGTTCAGGTGAGAGTGAGGAGACAGAAACCATTGGAAAATGAGGGCGGGAGGAAGGGTTAGGGTTCCTAAATTTGCTCTAGTAGTTTCTTATTTTTATTTTAATTATTTACTTTTGCTAACTAGGTGCTAATTAGACCTTGAATTCATGGTTTAGGATGTTTGGAATGGAGGGCATAGTGGTGGGGAGAGCCAACATTTTTCTTCACCTGCCTACAGTTCTCTCTACTGTGACAACACTGTCTTAGCTTGAAACCCAGTTTGAGTATCTGTTATTTTTAGTGGGTGAATCTTGGCTGTAAGCAAGGGGTGGACAGTGTGTGTGTGTGTGTGTGTGTGTGTGTGTGTGTGTGTGTCCTTGTAGTTTTCTCTATCCCTCCCCACCATGTGTGGCGGTACCATGAATTGAAAGGATATATGAAAGGTGACAGTCATTCTTACCTTGAGTTACTCCTTTAGAATAAGGCATAGAGGTCTTGGTGAAAATATAAATGCAATTAGAGAAAAGGTAGCAGATTAACTCTTTGCCACTCATTGTCACATTTCTGAGGAAGAAAATGTGAGAAAATGGGAGTATTGTTTTGCACAGGCTGGCTAAGGGCACAGAGGCTTTCACCTCCTGGAATTTATTTTCTGAAACCAATATGGTATGTACCATGAACAATTCTGTTGACACGTGGAGTCAAAGGAAGCAAAAGCTAAGTTAAAAAACCCTATTATGGTTGTTTTCTGCAGTATATTTTCTTTACCATATGAGACCCTGCAAGAGTGATATCAATATTTGGCTACAGAGAACAGAGAAATCACAGATTATACGCACCTTAAAAACTTTAGCACTGTATTTAAAAGTGTTTGACTCCTTGATTTAGGAGAAACCTGTCACCTTTTAAAGAAATGCCAGATTTGTTAAATAACACTGTGGCATAGAAATCCTGCAGAGAAAGTCTCTTATGACTTACACATTAATACAGCATGCTTTTCTTTCATTTGAGGGGAAAAAAAGCACAAATAGAATATAATTATGTTACATTTAAACAATTCACCCAAATCTCCTGGGTGATTGTTGAACTTTTTGTCTCCCAACATTACCTGCCCTTCTTTCTTTCCCCTGACATTCATAGGAAGGGAGAAAAGAAAATGAGCATAAAGTGATAATGCGCGTGGTTCAGCTTTTCCTCTCAATAAATCCATTGTTTTTGCCCATACTTTTGGAATCATGCTTTTTCTTCTTGGAGAACTTAGTGGATTCTGATCATTGATGAAATGGACAGACACTCTTCATTCAAGGATGAAACTTTAGAATTCCATATACATAGCACAGTGGAATGATGTATTCCGATTCGCTTGGCTTGGAGGGAATGTGGGGATGATATGCTCATGTTCCTTTCCCATCAGTTCTATGATCAGATACTTCAAATTTGTCTAAGAAAATAAATCAGTATAAATAAAAGTTCTCAGGATTGTAGATTTAGGACTGGAAGAGACCTTCACATTTGTCTCTCCAACCCTATCAATTTACCAATAAAGAAGTCAAGCATCAGGGAGGTGACATGGATGGACATACAGATTTATAAATCTCAGAACCATGTTTCAAACCATTGTTCTCTAATTCCAGACCCAGAAGGTTGTCCTTCTATCATACTTCCTCCCTCCTCTGAACTGTCTTTAAAAGAAAACATTTTAGGAGTGAGCAGCTGGCACAGTAGATAGATCAGTGGCCCTGGAGTGAGAAGGACTTGAGTTCAAATCCAGCCCCAGACACTTACTAACTATATGACCTTGGGCAAGTCACTTAATCCCAATTGCCCCACCCAAAAAGAAAGAAAGCATTTTGTTCTATGGGCATAGCTTTATCCTTGCAGTTCATTTTCTCATCTGTGTTCATTTAATTGACATAAACTTTTCTTTTTCTGTCAGGTAGCTCATATAACCTGAGTGGGAGAATCTGAGCTATTAATTTCAGTGGTTATTGTCACTTTGTTTATTTTTTTATCTTCTCACTTTCAGCTTCCTCTTCTCCTTTAATTTCAGAGACAAGCATAGCAATGTCATGGTTCTTCCCAATATAGCTACTATGCAGTCAAATATGCAGGAAATTGCCTGGGAGTAAGCAATTGTAATGGTGCCTTTTCATCTCCTCGTCCCTCCTTGCTCACAGCTCCTCTCTAAGCCGCAGTTTAGCTCTTACAGATATCCTAGGAGCTTAGACCTGTGAAGACTAATCACACAGTAGAACCTTGGAACAAGGTTCTCCATTTATAGGCTCTAGAATTGTGCCAAGAATTCAAGCCCATTTTAGGGACCTGTGCTTTAAAGACGATACCTCTTTTTAGCATTTGAAAATTGGAATGTTTGTCTATTTCAGATTCTTTTGCCTCTCTCCCAGTTCTTCACAATTTTTCTTTTTCAGATATAGTGACTCAATAATCATATTCCAAAGGTCATTCTGTGTCCTGGTGTGAAATTGGTTTGACTTGAAATTATTGAGGGCAGTTGTTTACTCCCAAATCAGCTGCAGATTTAGACATTAAAACCATGGCAATTCACTTTGAAAGTCCATTGTTTATCCAGATTAGCCATTTGGGTTGGGTTTCAATTTCCTATTAACTGATTTTGTGTTTTCTTTCCCATTTTGAAGATCTTTCCTATTGTTGTAGATGAGGAGAAAAATAAAAATTTGAATAGTTTTAAACCTTTTCTCTCTGTCCTCTGTTCATTCTGTAGCCCCAGGTACCCCAAGGATCAGTCTTGTCCTCTCTTTGGACTTGTCCTTAATTTCCATCCTTAGTATTTTCTGCCTGTGCCCTCCTCCCATTCATTTTAGTCCCACCCAGACTTTATCTTTCTCCAGCTGATATTCAGCTGCTGCCCTTTAGAATTCTTCCTCTACTGTTAACACAATAACATCTTTTTATCCTTCCTTCATTTCTTCTTCTTTTCTTTACTCCTGTCCCCAACAATCCCTCTTTCAGAAGAGTAACTAGCATTTATATTGCACTTTAAACTTTGCCAAATGCTTCCCAAATATTATCTCATTTGATCCTCAAACAACCCTTGGAGTAAGGTGTTGTTATTATCCCCATTTTACAGATAGATCACTGAGGGATAGAGAGTTGAGGATCACATAGCCAGTATATATCTAAGGCAGAATTTGAGCTCGGGTCTTCCTGACTCTAGATCCAACTCTATTGGCTGTGCCACCTAGCTGTTTCTCGGAGAGAACCTGGTCTCCTCTCTTAAGTAGCATATCTTTGTTTCCTTTTAAGACATGCCTTTCAAATGTCCCCATTTCCCCCCCCTACAATCTCAAAATCTCTTTTCTGTCTCATCCTTCCTCTGATCTCAGAGGATGAGAGATGTCTTTCTTTACTGACAGAGCTTATTATCCCACCTCCCTTGTACTTAATTTCATTCCCTTCCATCTCTAGGACTTTGCTTTATTGATCATTCTTGTTTTTCTCCACTGGATCCTATACTTAAGTCACTTACTCTTAAAAATGTCAAGGAAAATAAAATAAGCCACACCTTCCTTTGTCCCTGTTACTCCCTCAATTTATCGTCACCTGTCTTTCTCTTGGCTGTTCAATTTCTTGAAAGATCCATCCCCCCTGAATATCTCTACTTCCACCCTCTCAATTTTCAGCCCTCAGCACCCCAGTTTCCAACCCTGCCATTTTCTACTGCTGAGCATTTGTTAATTAGTCCTAGGCCATTAAAACAGCATTGCTCACTAGTTAGAGAGGTTGTACAGGCAAGTATCTCTTTGAGTATCTTAATGTGGTACATTAATGAACTTCTGCCACTTAAAATTGATGGCAGTGAATCTGTTTTATCTGTCTGGACGTTCCAAGGATACGCATTATAGGGACAAGGACTTACCTATACTTTGACCTCAAAGTAACCACAAAAACAATTCCAAAATCTGCCAAATTAATCAACATTTCAAATATTTTCCTAAGCAGGTAATATTTTCTCAATTGTCTCTCTGTTGGCAAGCAGTGTGAACAGAAATTTAATGAGGAAAAACCAAATGGGATTTGTGGAACACTAAAAGTATAAGAACTCAAATTCTTTTCTTTGTGTGAGGTCCATCTAAAAAAAGGAAATTTCATATGTAATTGGGAAAAAAATAAAATGTTTAAATGAAGTAGAAGTTCTTTGAGATCGTTAATAACTTTTTATATTTATTATTTTTTTTATTTTCAGTGTTCTACAATCACTACCATATAACTTAGATTTTTTTCCCCTCCCTTCCCTCTCCCTCCCGAGATGGCATACAATTTTGTGTGTGTGTGTATATATATATATATATATATATATATATGTATATATATATATATATATATATATACATATATATATATATATATATACATATACATATACACACATATATATATATATATATATATATACATGCACATACATTCCTATTAAATTCATTTTCACCAAAGTCATGCTGCATAGAAGAATTAAAATGAATGGGAGAGATCATATAACAAACCAAACCGTAATACAAAAGAAGATGATCTGCTACATTCTGCAATTGAATTCCATAGTTCTTTCTCTGGATGTGGAAGACATTTTGCCTTAAAAGACCATTGGGAATTTTTTAGGTCGTTGCATTGCTGTGAAGTTCTAAGTCTACCAGAAAAAATCCTCACACACTGTGGTTGTTGCTGTGTACAGAGTTCTCCTGGTTCTGCTCCTTTCACTCTGCATCAGTTCATATAAGTCTTCCCAGGCCTCTCTGTAGTCTTTCTGTTCATCATTTCTTATAGCACAATAGTATTCCATTACATTCATATACCATAATTTATTCAGCCATTCCCCAATTGATGATCGTCAATAATTGTTAAGAATGTAGAGGGGTCCTGAGAAGAAAAAGGTTAAGAGCTGCTGATGTAGTCTACAGAAATGGCAGGTTCAATCCCAATACCCAAGATATAACTGTATATAGTCTCATTTCATAACATCTCTTTGGGTGGCTTCTCTAGATAATGAATTGGTTTTTCAAACAAACAAGTAAAATACAGTACTGACATCTTTTTCCTTGCATTGCTTCCCTTCTCCTTCCAGATTATCTTCTTCTGTATTCATTGTATTCATTAGTTTTTATAGCAAATAATATTCTATTACCTTCAGACCATAACTTGTTTAGCCCGTCCCCAACCAATGTCATCTACTTTGTTTCCAGTTCTTTGCTATTACAAATAATGCTGCTAGAAATCTTTTGCTGTATACAGAACCTTAGTTTTTATCACTGACCTACTTGAGGGAGGGGAGATAGTCCTAGCCCCGGAATGTCTGAGTTAGAGGGAATGCATTTCCAAAGCATTTCAAATTCCTTTCCAGAATGATTGGACCATTTTACCCCTCCACCAATAAGAGCTCATTATTAGTGTTTTTGGTTTCCCACAGCCCCTCCAGCATTAACTATTCCCATCTTTTATCATCTTTGCCAGTTAGGTGGGAGGTGAAACCTTAGAGTCGTGTTAGTGTGCATTTCTCTTATTTTTAGTGATTTGGAATACCTTGTGAGTTCTCCTGAATGTCTAAAGCAGAAACAAAGCCAGTCTGGCTCCTTACATCTAGAGTCCAGTGAAAACTTTATTATGAAATGAACTATACAGTTCTACCTAAGGTATTGTGGGCTATACCAATCAACCGTTTTGGTCTGAAAAATTCTTAAAAATTATTGAGAACCCCAAAAACTTTTACTTTATTTTATTTTTCCCAATTACGTGTAAAAACAATTTTAACATTTTTTTTTTCAAATTTTGAGTTTCATATTCTCTCCCATGAGAAGATAAGCGATTTGACATAGGTAGGTTATACATGCATAGTCATGCAAAACATTTCCATGTAAGTCGTGCTGTGAAAGAAAATACGGACAAAAAAAAATCCCAAGAAAAGTAAAATAAAGAAAAAATATCTTCAATCTGCATTCAGGCTCTGCCAGTTCTTTCTCTGGAGATGACCAGCACCTTTCATCATAAGTCCTTCAGAAATGTCTTGGATCATTGTGTTACAGAAAATAGCAAAGTTATTCACAGTAGATCATTGTACTAGTGTGACTGTGTATGTTGTTTCCCTGGTTCTTCTCATTTCACCTTACATCAATTCATGTAAGTCTAGGTTTTTCTGAGAGCATCCTGCTCATCATTTCTTATAACACAATAGTATTTCATCACAATCATATACAACACCTTGTTCAGTCATTCCCCAGTTGATGGACATCTCCTCTATTTCCAATTCTTTGCCACCACTAAAAGAGCTGCTATTATTTTTTTTGTCCATGTAAGTCCTCCTTTTTGTTTTTTATCTCTCAAAGAGCTTTTTTTTGTAATGTGGGTTATATCGATTGACATTTACCATGTTAGAAATTAAATCTGATAAATTTAAGATGTTTATTAATTTAAAAATAACAATAATAAACCACAACATATTAGCCTAAGTAACATTTTAATGAAAAAAATTGTAAATAAAAAATAGTTTAGTGGCATTGTTTTATATATTTTTGCAGATCTTTTTATTGTCTGGCTCAATAGAAAACAACTGAATTCTAATGTGCTCCTTTCAGGATTCATTATGCTGTGATAATATTGTTTTGTATAAAGTATGAAGAAAATCTAGCCTCACACAGCTATGTGGTTGGAAAAGGGAAGAGTATTTTAATAATGTTTTAGTATTTTTATGAAAATAGTTTGTGACCTCAGCGGCCCCCAAGGTTTTGTGGACCACACTTTGACAATCATCAGTATCTGGAAACTTCTAGGTAAAGAAATTATCTCTGGAAAAGCAGGACAACATCTACAAAATTATAATGGGGATAAGTAGTAAATCAAGAGGTAGTAAATATAGTGAAAATAAAGACTTGGCTTGTATAGAGATGAAGCAAAAGACCCTGGTTTAATGTTTTCTAGCTTTGTGACCGTAGGCAGGACACCTGATCTGTCTGTGTTCTAATTCCTCCATCTTCAAAGTAGAAATAGATGCACTTAGAGTAAGTACCCACCTCCCAGGGTAGCTTTGAGAAAGGTATTTTGAAGTCCTTTAGAAACATCAGTTGTTATGACAAAAGTTGGCTGCAGACAGACTTTTCCAAGAATAAATACAATGCATTAAGCTAATGATATGTTTTCCAGTTCCTTCTCCTATGCCCATTTCCCTCCATCCTTCCTTTCTATTGCTATTTTGTGCTGTCCTTGCTATTTGTATAAAATCTCTGCTTTCAAGTGCAGTGTTAGGATTTTAATGTCCAAATCCCCATCTCATTTGAAATCTAGTCACATTAGAAATTACACTTAGGAAACTGAAGTGCTTCTCTTAACAACTGTCTCTACGTTTGAAATTTTTCAAACTGAATTCGAGTATTTCTTTATTTTTTAGATTAAAAGGATAAAAGAACCTTAAATTTTTAAACCTTTGGGACATTGCATTATTGTTCACCGGAAAAAAAAAATCACAGATTTAGAGCAAGAACCAACCTTAGCCTTCATCACGTTAGCCACTCATTTTACAAAGAAAGAAACCGAGGTCCAGAGAGAGAACTGAGACTTAAAAACAACTCCTTACTCCAAAACCAGCGATCTTTCCACTACACTATATTTCCTAATCTATTTGTGATAGTAAAATTTGGAAGCCTGAAGTGCCCATGAGGAATTCCCTATAATACAATAAACATCATTCTTGTAGAAAGTTACCACTTGTTTTCAAATTTAGAAAGTGATGTATAGCATCATTGTAGAGGAGTGTTTTTTATCACATGAAAGAACTGAATTCATTAGTTTGCTGTTACTAATTTGATTATAAAAGCTTGACATTAAGTATTTCCCCCACATCTCCAGTCATGCTGTCTCCATTTTCAGACATCTCCAGTCCATGTGGGTCATCACCTTCACTCTCTCCCCACCAAAAAATTGGACGCCCCCTGTTCCCCACTATTCTGGGCCTTGATAGGCGAGCTTTGGTCTTGTCTTAACTCAGTTCCATGCCTCCACAGCACTTTTTGGATTCCTCCAGGCAAGGTACCATAAAGTGTTTTCTTCCTTTGTTAGAATTTAATCTCCTTGAGGGCTGAAGGACTGTTAAATACTATTCATGCTTTCTTAATTCAGTACTCTGAGGCAAGGCACTGGTGACTCTCTCTGGTTTCAGTCTTGTTTGTTTTCATTAAAACTGCCTATATCCATGAGCAAACATCATGTGTTGGAATGACCTATCTTTTAAAAGGGATCCAGTGTATCATGAATTTCACACAGTAACATCTACCATGGGGTCTATACCATGGGATCTAACACTATGGTTTCCCTAACTGCAGAATTTGATAATGACTCCTCCTTGCTACAGCTGCTGTTGGACTGTTGGGCATTATCCCTAACATAGTACAAATATTTATAAACAGATTAATAAATTAGATGACGTACTGATGACCTCTCCTACTGTTCATCTCTTTCCATGAATATAAATGTTTAAATAGATGGACATATTTAAAAAGTTTTATCAATGCTAATTGCTTTTATATCATGGTTATTTTCCCATATATTATATAACATTCTGTTTTGCCCCTCTGCCATCTTTTGTAATAAAGAAAAACAGTCAAGTAAAACCAACCTATATAATAATTATCAGTATTTAGCATCTGTAATCCCCTTCTTCTATTATCAAGAGGAGGGTATCTATGCTTCATCACCTACCCCCAGGGCTAATAATGATCATTACATGTAATATGAGTTTTTTAGAAGTTATTTGTACTCATATTATTGTAGTCTCTAGTGTTTCCCTGCTTCTGATTTGTTCACTATGTATCAGTTCATACAAGTCTTCCCATGTTTCTTGGGATTACTTGTATTTATAATTTCTTATAGTTTAATAATAGTCCATTATATTGATGTCACAATTTGTACAGCCATTCCTAAAGTGATTGATGCCAATTTGGACTCCAGTTCTTTGCTATCATGAGAAATGCTGCTATCAATACTTTAGCATATATGAACCTTTTCCCTTTGGCCTCCTTGAGGTATATGCCCAGTAGTAGGATCACAGGGTCAAAGGGTATAAGCATGTTAGTAATTTTTCTAGAATAAGTCCACGTAGTTCTCTAGATGGTTTGGTATTCTATATAACCCCATCAACAGAGTATTAGTGTTACTAACTTCCCATAGTCCCTCTGTTAGATATATTCTTTTGAGGCAGTATTTGTACTTCTCGCAGAATAGTCTGGTTTATTTCTGCTTGAATGCATTGTAAGATAAGAAAGGATAGGAAAGGTCCAATCCACTTACCTCTTAATGTCTATTACTTCCATTTTATCTCTACCATCTCAGGGATTCCTCCCAAGCACTTTCTGTACATTCCCACAAAGCCATTTGGTGGTAGGCTGTCTTGCATTGGGAAGTTGATTGACATAATTTAGGGAGGTGGATTTTTGCTATTGCAAGTCAATTTCTTGTGGCTGGATTTCTTTAATGCCTTGGAAGTTGTAAATGGTGGGCACAGTGGTTTCATGTCTGCGTCTAGAAGAACAAACTCCATATCCAAATCACAGAATTTGGGTTCAAATTCTGGTTCTGTTATTTGTTATCTGTGTGATGTTGGGAAACTCATTTAGCCTCTCTGGTGTCTGAATTGAATCTTCTGTAAAATAGGGAGGGAGGTGAGTTGTGGGGATTGGGAGTAGTTGGGCTAACCCCTTCTGGCTATAAATATTCAGATAAGAGGCCTTGCTTAAAATACACAACTACCCGGTTGCAGTGTCCAGACAGCAATAATCTCTTTCAAAATAACTTATAGTTAAGCCTCAAGTATATGGTATAAGTCTTCCTTGAATACAATTGCATACTTGAATTCTAAGAAAATAACTCCTTCAGAAAAATTGTTGGTTTAAATTCCAAAGGGCAACTTTTCTCATTTCCTGATCTAAAAAAGCCCAACAACATGGCACCCTATTAGTTGTGTGAAGAATTTTGAAGAGTTTTCAGCCTGTGGATACTTGTCATCCATAAAACTAAATAAAAAGTTGTCCCATGTCATTTATAGTTAAAACTATAAAAACACAAACCAGGAATCTGGTTTTTCCAAATCTTGATTTAGCTGTGGGACTTGGACCCCCTGTTGTGGAAATTGTCTCCATTGTAGAAAAGGATAAAAGGGACAGGGACAGTGAAACATAGCCTAGAAATCTAAGTCGATTTCTTTTTAAGGCAGAATAAATATATTTGTTTTTCATACTGATGGCTTCACTAGTTTGGTTTGCCCTTCATTTTGCCATTGTATCTTTATAGCTCTAGTACCTAGAGATATCTGCCTTAAATATTTTTTTGGGGGGAGGTTGGTCCAGACTTGTGATTTTATCAATATAGAGAATTCCCAGTGTAGAAGTTTCTTCTACCAGGGCTGTTTGAATGAACAATTTGGCTTTAATTTATAGTTTTAGAGAGGTGTCTAGAGCACTGAGACATTAGGAAATTTAGCTACATAGCTAGTATAGGTCAGAGAGAGGTCAGAAACCCAGGTCTTCCTGGCTCCAAGTTCATCACTACTAAACCATGCTACCCATAGTAAAGAATTTATCAGTGTGTCTTGGTTTGAATTGAAATAAGTTCCTACCTACCCTCACCCCCAAATCATTTCATTTTATAAAAATATAGAAGTCATGTTTATTTTTTTTTTTTGGACTGGACCACAGTGACATGTTTTTAAAATTAATTTTTATTTTTCAGGTACCAAACATTAAAAAAATTATTTTTATTCTGAATATAATAAACACAAAAATGAGCGTTTCCATGTACAAAGTAGAACTACAAATCTCTATTACATATTGCTTGCTTTTCTTTTCAAATATATAATAGCTTTAGCATATAACTTTCAAGACTATCTTGCTTATCTGTGGGAAATAGTAATTTCTTAGGACTCATTCTCAATGTAGAAAAAGTGTTAGTTTAAAATGTTGTTCTTTGTGACAACTTTCATGCCAACCCTGGCTGTTAAATTATTAATATTTTAGCTTTTTTTCTGCTATTATAACTCAAGTTCTTTATGTCAGATGAGAATTAGTTGAAAGAAATAAGAGCATTTAGTTTGGAGAATAGAAAATATAGAAAAACATAATAGTTTTTTGTGTCTGAAGAATGGTCACATGGAAGACATTCTATGTGTCTCAGAACCAGGACTTATGGTTGGAAGTTGTACAGAGGAATGTTTTGGTCCATTATAAAGATGACTTTCCATTGTTCAGTATGATCCCTATGACTTAAAGTATTCAAGAGCAGGCTTGTCCTTCTCAAGGACAAGGTTCCGTGATTCAGTGGGAGGTTGGAGTAGATGACCTCTAAAGTTCCTTATAACTCCAAGATTATAGGAATCTATCTATCAAAACTCCCTTTTAAGTTTTCTTAGTGACTTTTTAATTTTCCAGAGAAAGAAAAAAAATATGGTTTCCTTAGTTTTTGACTTCATTTCTGAATAAGTCCTTTTCTTCCTGTTTGTTGTTAAGCTGTTTAGTTAATAATTCACAGTTTTAAAAAGAGAGATACATATTAAGAATCATAAGATAGCAGAGTAAGAAGGGATCTAGGTCATCTAATCCAATCTCCTTATTTCACAGATGAGGAAAATAAATCCTAGAATCTTGTCTAAATGACTTGCCTAATATTACATGGGTAGGAAGTAGATTGTAGGTTACTTGAAAGCAGGGACTGTTTTTGCCTTTTTTTTGTATCCCCAGTACTTAGCACAATAGTTTGCATGCATGTCATAGGAGCTTAATGAATGCTTGTTGAGTTGACTTGCAAAGCTAGGATTTGAACACAAATCTTTTGACTCCAAATCCATGGCCATTTGTACTGCGCCAAATGGCTTTCTAGTGTTTGTCATATGACCCCTGTAGACATTGACAGTATTTTGAAATATGAAGTCACATGACATAGACTTACATGGTTAGCATTCATTAAAAGAGAAATATTCTGTGGCTTATTTTATTTTTTTAAATCAGGGGAAGGATTTTTGCTTGTGAATTGTGATATCTGGATAGTTCATGTAATCCCCATAAAAGAGATGGCAAGCTCTGTCTCAAATTGATTGGCCTGTACTCATGAGAAGTAACATGGTCAGCAATGTCAGACTTAAACACAGTGGACATTGAGTGCCACATGTGCATGTGGCTGGGTTCCAGGTAGTTCCTGGTTGCCCAGTTGCTAATGGTACTCAGGCTTTATGCATGCATTTTCTTTGAATATTGTCTCCCCAAGAGAGGATGCCTTTAGCTAGCTATTAGGCAAACAAAGGAGATCTTAATTTGACATGGCAGTAGATTCCAAGCTGATGTTATTATTTAGGAGCAGAACAGAAAGCTGATAAGCACAAAGCTTTTTCTTGATAAGTGATATATAGTGAGGTGGAGGGGGAGGCTTTTAAGTTGTGCCCTGTATTTGGAAAGCCACAATGCAAGGAGAACTCTTTTTTCTCTTCCTCATAAATTCTCATTTAGCTTATATGTCAAATCCTTTATAGAATTTTTTCTTCAAAGTTTCACAGGTTTTTGTAATAGAATGTTGACCATAGAATCAAGATGCAAAATTATCTGAGGAGGTTAGAACTTGGGGCTGGAAGCATCAAGTTCAGTTTTACAGGACTGAGTGGAAAGTCTTGCATTTATCTTCGAAAGATCTACTTAGCTAGGCACAGGATGAGGAAAGCTTGGGGTAGCCCCTCCCAAGAAGGTAGGGGAAGGGTGGAGGCAGGGAGGACATTGTTTCAGAGAACTGATGCCCTCCCTGCCTCCACCCTTCCCCTACCTTTTTGGACTGTCCCCTAGGCTTCTGGGCCATTCCCTCTCTCCCCCAATTAAGTCATTCACAGGCACAGTTAGCCTACCTATGACTCTGTGGAGCTAGAGTGGTATGGTAAAAAGAAAATGGACCTAGTTCCAAACCCTACTTATGTCATTAACTATCTATGTGATTTAGGGGTATCACTTCAACTCCATGGACCTTAATTTCCTTATCTGTAAGATCAAAGAGTTGACAAGTTCCTTCCAGCTCTACATCTATGACTTTGTGATAGGATATGGAAGGGAGAAAGAGAGAGAGAGAGAGAGAGAGAGAGAGAGAGAGAATGAATGAACAGAGCATGACTGAAGGTGTGTAAACCTGGGAGACTGGTAGGATGGCTCTTCCCAGTAGAAACAGAGAAGTTCAATTAGAAGTTCAATTCAACAAGAACTTATTAAGTCTGAATTCCTTTAGGAATAACAAGTTGCTTGCTATGAGACAGGTACTGTTTTCAACACAGGGAGTACAGAGATACAACCAAAATAGTTCCTGCCTTCAAGGAGTTTTTAATTTATGGGTAGCAAACACCACATATACAGATAATTGGATATAAAATATTTACAAAGTAATCAATCAGTCTTCAAACATTTAGTAAATATCTACTAGGGATCAGACACTTTTCTACGCTGGGGATACACATGTATGAATGAATGAAACAATCCCTACTTTCAGGGATTTCTAATGGGGGAATACATATTATTTCAGTGGAGGGGATATGTGGAGGGGACCATGAAAAACTGGGAGAGCCTGGAAAAGTAGAAATGGCTCTTAGATACAGCCTTTGCAAAGAGTCAGAGAGCAGAGATGAAATGTCATATATGGGAAAGAACATGGGAGCCAAGTTGGCTGGAACATTGAGTGCCTGAGTGTGGAGTAATGTGAAATCATTCTGGAAAGAAAGATTGGGGGTGGGACTTTAAATACCAAGCAGAAGAATTTGTATTTTATCCTGGGGACTACAAGGCCCAAGTAAAGCTTCTTGAACTGAAGAGTGACATGATCTCTCCTATGCTTGAGGATTTCAATTTGGTGAAATTGTATGGAAGATGGATTGGAGAGGAGAGAGGCTATATACAGACACATTAGGAAATTATTGCAATAATTCAGGCAAGAGATGATAAAGGTCTGAATTTGTGGAAGAGAATGGAATCCCTGTACAATGGGTACAATACTTAGCAATTGATTGGATATGAAGGATGGGAAAAGTGAGGAGTGAAGGATGATTATGAGTTTGTGAACCTGGGAACTAGAAAGAGGATGGTGGTGCCCTTAAAAGAACTAAGACAAGAGAGAAGTAATTTAGGGAGAAAGATAATCAATTCCACTGGATATGTTGAGTTTGAGTTCCCGATGGAACATTGAGGTAGAGGTATTCAGTTGACAGTTGAAAGTGTGAGACTAGATATTGGGAAAGAGATTTGGGGTGGATTTTTGGATTTAAGAGCCATCCACATACAGGTGATCATTGAACCCCCTAGGAGCTTGTGAGATTAAAGAAAAGAGAGATTTAGAGAGACAGCTGAAGGTTAATTATGTATGATGATCTAGAAAAGGAGACCGAGCAGTCAAACAGTTGGAAAGTGAAACAAGAGAGAACCAAGGGCAGTGAGAGTGTCAAAAGCTACAGACAAGTGAAAGATAATGGTCACTACAGAAAGACAACAGAACAGAATTTGGCGGTAAAGAAGTTCTTGGTCAGGTTGGAGAAAGCCGTTTTAGTCAAGTAATGGTATCAGAAACCAAACTGGGTGAAGAAGATGGATACCATTGTGCTATAAGAAATGGATGAAGGGAATATTTTTGGAGAATCCTGAGAAGACTTATATGAACTGATATGGAATGAAGTGAGTAGAACAAGGAGAAAGGTTCATATAGTAATATTTTTTAAATGACAGACTTTGAAAGACCTAAGAACTCTGACTCATATAATGATCAACCATGATTCCAAAGGAGTGATAATAAAGGATACTACCTGCTTCCTGACATAGAAACAATGAACTAAATATGCAGAATGAGACACATTTTTTTTTTTTGAACACGACCAACATGGAAATTTCTTTTGTTTTACTATACGTATTTATTATGAGAGCTTTGTTTTTTCTTTTTCTTCCCCACTGGGGGCAGGGGAAAAAGGAGGGAGAGAAAATAAATACTTGTTAATTGAAAAAACTTTAAAAATAAAAAGCATGAGCCAGGTTCTGAAATCGTTGAGGATGAGCGGCATATAACCTTTATGTGGTTCAGAACTAGGACCAGTGGGTGGAAGTCAGCAGATATCTGGAGAGAGTGATGTAGAAGAGTCTGAAGGGCTCCAAGGAAAAGTAACTGCTGATCGATGGTGGTAGAGGGAAAATTCAGGAATGAGGGAGGGCAAGAAAGAACAGGAAGGGTCTTCCTCCTGACTTGTTGTTATCTAAGGGATAGGGTAGCTACCTACACTGAAGAGAATGTCTAGAGAATGTCCATGTGTTCTGAAGAGATCCAAGTTTCTACAAGTGCCCAAAGATAGAGTGAAAGATGATTGCACCTAGAAAGGGCGTTTATTAACAATGGAGTAGCAGCTTCACTGAGGCAGTGGTATGGCGTAAGATTGACTGAACAGTGATTCAGGAAGTAGCAGATGAAAAAGGGTTTTGTTTTTGTTTGTTTTAAATCTAATCGGACAGTTGTTCTGAATATGAACACCTGGGTCTTGAATTTCCATTGCTTACTACATGTATGATCTTGGGCAAGTCACTTTGAAAATGAGTAAAATGAAGGACTTGTACTAATCTCTAAGGTTCTTTTTAGCCCTAAATCTTATTATTCTTTTTATTAGTCCTTTATGGTGTTTGGGGAAACCCCGCACTGATGTTCATTTATCTGTGGAATATTGGTTGGGAGTAGGGTCAAGGCTTAAGAACCATGTTCTACAAGAGGTCCTTCCTGTTTCCTCTAATGCTAGGGTCTTCCTGCCTGAGTTTACCTTGTATGTACTTTGCATGCATTTTATATATGCCTTTATATGTACATGTTATCTTCCCCCTTAGAATAGATTCTTTGAGTTTGGGGGATATTTTGCTTTGTTTTTGTAGCATTTAATCTCTCACAGGCTCAGTTTTGTCATCTGTAAAATGAGGTTAATAATACCTGTAGTACTTACAGTGTTGTTCGGAGCTTAACAGAGCACTTGGCACAGAGTAGGCATTTAATAAATGCTTATGGATTGACTGAATATGGTAACCTATTGAGTTAGGTTCTCCTAGATGACAATCTGGAACTGGCAGGAGGAATTATCTTTTATATTCATACTCTAGATTTCTTTCAGTAGTCCTAGGTGTGGGCATAGGGCTAGGAAATTCAGACGGAAATGAGATTTTCTCTATACAGTCTACTGCCATATATACTTGTTTTCAATGCAGGAAATGCTCAAAGCAGTGGGGAACTGTCAACAGCTGAAGCTTATGCAGAAGATCCAAAAAATGGAGGCAAAACTTTGAGGAAACCAAAGTGCCCTAGTCTGGGCATCTCTCTAAGATTATAAATTGCAAAATGTACTGATCTGCATTGTTGTGGTGTGGGATGTTTCCTTATCTGGAATGCCTTATATTAGTGAAAACTCAAGTTTGGTCCTTAATTCTATGCCTGTCTTGCCATCAGTCAATCAGCTAACTAGGATTTATCAAGCTCCAATCATGTGCCCAATCTTGTTCTCTTGTCTGATGCCCCTTTGTTATCCACCCATATTTCTTTACTTTGGATATGCCTTATTCTTCTGCTCCCTACTTATTTGCTTCTGTATGCTAACTAATCCTTTGCCCAAGTATAACTTTCATCTTACTTCTGGCTCTTCACTACCACAGCCAGCGGGGTAGCTAGGTGGTACAGTGGATAGAGCACCAGTGCAGAAGTCAGGAGGACCTGAGTTCAAATCTCACCTCAGACACTTGATACTCACTAGATGTGCATTGGGCAAGTCACTTAATCCCAATTGCCTTATCCTGAGTCATCTCCTGTCATCCTGATGAATATCTGGTCACTGAATTCAGATGGCTCTGGAGGAGAAGTGAGGCTGGTGACCTGCACAGCCCTCCCTCACTCAAAACAAAGTCAAGTGCAAGTCACGTCATTATTTCTCTGATGGATTGGTCTTCTTTGGCCACGAAGGACAAACACACACGCACACCACAGCCAGCACTAATGTGCATGACCCTGCCCACAGCAGTCTGCCTTGCTAGAATCACAGTCATTTCCATGGAGAGTTTCCTCTGTTGTCTCACCCCTTGGAGTGGATCAGTGGGGAAAAAATAAACCTCCTAGAAGAAGAGAAGGATCTTCCTAGAAAAGAGATGGTAGAGGGCCCACTGACTGCTTTTAATTCTAGTGATTTCTAATTTTTGTCTTAGGCTGACCCAGCCTACCAAGTGAAATTGAGCTTAAATGTTGGAAAATTCTGACTTTCTTATATGGTATCATGACGGAACATTCTGCCCACCTCCTGATAGAGAGGTGAAAGTCTCCATATATTTTTTGGACATGGCCAGTGTGGAAATTTTGTTTTGCTCATAATGTTTATAATAAGGGTTTTGTTTTTCATTCTCAGTTGGGAGAGTGGTTGGGATAGGAGGATGAGAAGGCAGATTTTTGTTGATTGAAAAAAAGAAATAATTAAGTACTTATCTCATTGGGCCATTGGGACATCAAATGAAATAATATATGTAAAACACTTTGCAGATGGTCAAATAGTATCTGAACATCAGCTGTCATTATTCTAGAGATTGTACCTCCTTATTGGCAGCAAACTGCTTTGCAAAGTATATCAAAATGCAGCATGTCCTTCCATTGTTAAGTGAACTCTCAAGAGATTAATCATCTCCTGAGAGCATCTTAAAGTGTAAAAACATGAGGGTCTCCAGATCTCTTCTTAGCTACCTCTTGTCTGATTGGTGCTTGCAAAACCCTTCCATTGCCTGGTACTTTGTACTTTCCTTTGCCTGACAGAGATTTAAAAACAAAATCAGTTCCTTCTGTTGCTTAAAATAAACCTCATTAGTTAAAGGTTAGGTTGATATTATATGAACTTCTGATGGGAATCATTCTGTGAATATCCAGGAAAGGAGGACTCAGGGACAGCCAGAAAATCCCAGTCATAGGTTGAACAGGTCTCATCTTTGTATTCTCAGAACCTAACTCGGTGCCTGCCACAAAGAATGTGTGTAATAAATGCTCATTGATTTGAACTGAATTGAGTAGGCTGCTGCCAGGAACATACAATTTCAGTGATCTCTGATCTTAAAAAACAACCAAAAAAGAAGTCCATTTCCTATTCCCTTCATTAAGAGACACAGCCTTTCATTCATTTCCCTTCACTGGGTCTTAGTTTGTTCATTTATATAAAACCAAAGGGTTGGACAGGATGGCAATTGATTTCCTTAGAGGGTAGAATGAGGTAGAATAGTGTAGAATCATAGAAAGTCAAAGTTCAAGCAATAGCTTTCTCAGTCAGAAACTTCCAGCCCCCCCATTGCTAGTATCTTCTGTTTCCTTCTCTCCATTTTCCCTCCTCCCTTTTTTCTTCCCTTTCCCCTCATCTCCACCCCCACAGCCTTCATTCATGCCTGACCTTGAGGACTTCTGCTGACCTTCAACACCACATGGTGTAGCTACCCTTGGTCACCCCTCACCATTCCTGCCATACATCTCTCATGGACTCCCCTTCCTCCAAATCCATACGTAGAAAACAGATGGGTCAACCCCTTTCCCAAAGCAATCATACCTATGGTCAGACTATCCCTCTGAGCCACTGCTCTCTACCTCCCAACTGTCTTGGACGCATATAAAGATATTTTTAGTTCTGGCTCTTTCTAATGCTTTTTATACATGATCTCATTTCCTGAAATCTACGTGTGAGGTAGATATTACAGGTATTATTGTCTTCATTTTATAGACAAGGAAATGGAGACTCTGTAAGGCTGTGTGATTTGTCTCTGGACCCCTAGCTTCCATGGGGAAGATTCAGATTTCCATCTTCCTGTCTCCACCAATCCCACCATACAATGCTGTCTCTTCAAGTCATCTGTTTTGGTTTGAAACCAGGTGGTGTTTTTCATGATATAATTTTTTCCTCCATTAACTTGTACCCTACCTATTTTTCAGAGTCCTTTATCTGGAAATTCACATGAGTCTATCCAGTCCCGAAGAGTAGTGATTTCTCATAACATGGATAAAGCACTGAAAGAAGGTAAGGATTTTATATAGATATGTATTTATGTATAGAGAGGTATCTATAGAGATACCTATATCTATTCACACACATATTTCAGTATGAAGCAGCGCATTATATGCTGAAATTCAAATAAGATGGAGGGAATTGATGAAGGTTTCTATCATTCATCCATAGAAGTGAGTACTTTTTCCTTGGAGGTATTTATATTTTATACCAATTGCACATAGTAATGTCAAATATTTCTACCTTCTGCTTTCCTAGGCTCATCTGAGTCCCTGTTAGTTTTACCAGATGAATGGGAAAACAAATGAAAAAAGACAAACGTTATCAGTGTTATCCTAGATTTGTTTCAGTTCGCCATGAGAAACCTTGCATTTCAACAGTAATTCTTATGCAAGGCCTAGTTCTTGAATTAATAATGGGAGAATCATGTTTAGAAGTGTTAGGTGAGCATTATGGTAAATAATGAGAAAATAATCCAGAAGTTCCCCCACTCTCACTGCCTTGATTGGCATATTTTACCATTCATTTGTTCTTAGTGTGCTTATTTTAAATTATTTTAAAAATTTATCTGGCTGCAACTTTCCCAGTGATTACACAACATACATATAGTAAAGGCTCTCCATTTGGGGGAACTTAGATTAGATAGTATATTTTACATATGTATGCATGTATGACTGCACATTTATGTAAATATGTACACATGTAATAATTATATTAATATACATATACATATTGTCATATATGCAGCTTACAAGTGTATGGTACACAAAAATCACATTTCATTCCATGGTTAATTTTTAAAAATTTGCTTATTCTGAATGTATATGTAGAACCTATATAAGATTGCACTCCATCTCAAGGAGGGAGGGGAGAGGGGGGAAGGGAGGGAGAAAAAATCCAAGATATATGGAAATGATTGTAAAAAACTGAAAACAAATAAATGACTTAATTTAAAAAATAAAAAAAAAATAATTTGCTTATTCTCCTGAGAACAGATTGCCTTAGAAGTTCTGGCAAATCTATTACATTTCATATCTGTTTGCTGTCCCCCAGTTTCATCTATAAATGCTCTGGTTTAGTTGGGTATCCTCATGCTAAGCTTTTTGAAGGCCTTGATTTCCTCTCGACTGTTTTTTCTTGTTTCGTGAGATGACCCTGCTCATAATCATCCTTCTATTGTACTGTGAATCATCTTTTGAACATACTCTGCCATTTTTTTGAACATATAATGATGCTTTTTTGTAACATGTCAAGTAAACAGTGAAAAGAATGTTGGCTCTGGGATGTTCAAATCCCTTTTTACACTGTGCTTATGTGACTTTGGGAAAGTCACTGAACCTCTCAAGGCCTTCCCTTCCCTTCCTTTCCTTTCCCTTCCCTTCTCAGGTCCCTTCCTGACGTAGGGCTATGATCCTATAATCTCAACCCTTTTCTCCCTTTCTGCCTCTCCCACTGATTGTAGGATCTTATTGAAATAAGAGACTGCGTTCAAATTATTCTTTTCTAATATCTTGAAAATTAATTAAACTAAAAATATTTAAACTGTTATTTAACTCAAGTGGTGGGCTTTTGCATTACTTTCGTGCTTTAAAAACCTCACATTAAGCGTTGCTCTTCCCTTGGGTATGTACCAGTTTGAAGATGGGCACATCTACACAACTCTTTGAGGAGAAACAAGCTAAGTTTTGGGTTTGTTGAGGCAAAAGTTAGTTAACTCAGGTTGTTGTTTTTTTTTTAATCTTATCCTCAAGGTAATTTCTCTTCATTTATTATTATAAAGAAAATTGTAGAATCAATAACTTTCTAAAGCATTTGAATGAGAACTGTCCTTAGGTCTACTTTGTACAGCCTTGAACATTTGATCATAAAATATTTACTTTACACTTTAGTGGTATTGATGTACTCCTCTGGAAAATCTTGAAGTTATATAGTCTATTATTAAAGGGGAACATTTATGCCATATAGCATTATAGTCAATAAAGTTGGGGATTGAGAGGGAAAATATATTTAGTGTTTAGTATAACAAAATAAGAAAGGAGCATTAGAGGACCCTTACTATAAAGAATGTTAACCTTGTAGCCTAATGGCATTGTTATCTATAGTCCATATTTTTATTTTGAAAGAGATTTTTCAAAAAGTACTTAGAAACATAAAATAGTGGGTAAAATTATATGTGACTTTTATGTAACCTACTTTTCTAAATCTTGGCAAACAGGACATTCTTTTGAATTAGACATTCAGAACATTGTTATCTAACTTTTATAAACTTCTGTTTATTTCTCCTAAAACTGGCATTTCATTTTTAGGTCAGCAGTATGCAAACAAAGAGCTAACACTGTAAAGCTCTTGTGATTGAATTCTATTGAATAGAAATGATCAAGCATGGCCTTATTTTTTGCACTCAAAAGGACCAAACAAATTGAACACAACTGAAATAAATTGACTTTTATGTTTTTCCTTACTGACCTCCACTTCCCCCATTTAGAGCACGTAGTTTTAAAAGGGAAGTTTTCCCCTTCCCTTCCCTTGCTGTAAATACTGATCATCAGAAAAGAGTTGATCCATTCCTCTTTTTTTCTATTTAGGCAGTCTGGTGGTCCTCTGCTCCCAGGGGCTCACCATCTTGGTGCCAGATTTAGCAAGCGCATCTCATTAAATTAGCTTTATCCCTACGATAGCTCAGAACTCTAGGGCTGAAGCCATTTCTTAGTCTTAACCTCCCTAGCAGTAGGGTGTATAGGCATTTACTACTATGCCAAGTTAGTTTTTTAAAAAATGGAATTTCAAGTAGTCTGTCCATAGGATTTATTTTGTTAAATCTTAGCTGATTGAATTATAGAGCATCAAAATGGCATGAAGTCAGAAATATCGAAGGAAATAATAGAGCTATTTTTTCTGTGGGAGTAACCAGAATTGTTAGGACTCCAGGTATTTCAAGCAAACGTCTGCATGGGATGAGTAAAGATTATACTTTTCCATTATACATGATATTAGGATTATTGATGTATTGTCATTTTAAAATGTGAAAGACTGAGTATTAGAAGCTCAAAACCATGAGATGACTTTAGATCTACCCATATTTATGTCAGAGAAAACTCAATAACTTCCTCTACC
This sequence comes from Notamacropus eugenii, assembly GCF_028372415.1. NCBI lineage: Eukaryota > Metazoa > Chordata > Mammalia > Diprotodontia > Macropodidae > Notamacropus > Notamacropus eugenii. Next base: position 104,080,186 of record NC_092878.1, read on the forward strand.
CATAACAAGCATTCTAAGTTTCTGCCCAAAATAGAATCCTAGGAACTTTCCACACCTCTATTTCCATAATAATAATAATAATAAAAACGCATCAAATACCACAGTTATATTGGACCTTCTGTCAGACTTCCACAAGATCTACTCCCTAATTTTCATTTGGCTATTTATTTGTTTATTTATTTAGGTCTAGACCGATGATTTCATTTCTGTTATCTTACCATTTTGAACATTTCCCTCCACTGATAGAGACCCATCTGGAGCCACTGGGAAGTTAAATAATTTGCCCAGGGTCACACAACTCTGTGTCCAAGACTGAACCAAGGTTTTCTTCTTTGCAAAGCTGGCCCTTCATGCCTTACCCTATAGTGTCATTATTTTATTTTGGGTTATAGGAGTCCTTTTTTTACTCAACAAATATTCAAATGTAACCTTAAGAATGAGTTTTAAAATATCACCACTTTGTAAATTTTATCCTTTTAGAGTCATCTTGAATATTAATCAATATTCTGCCATTGAAAACTGTTCTCAGTGTCTAACAAGTATCTTCTAGGTGACGATCTACAAACCTGTCTCCTAGGTTTTAGGTTTCATTATTTTGTTCTTTGCTCTTATTGTTGATATTTGTTTGGTTTGAAATGGCCCCTGTTGCTTTGGGACATTTATAAAGGGCGTCCCAAAAGTCTTAGTGTGGTTTTAAGCTACTTAGCTTAAAGCTAAAACTTAAAAAATCTGAAATATCAACAAATATTTTGTATTGTAAAGCTTTCTGTAGTTCATCACAACAGGGATCCTGATAATATCTTTTTTAAAAAATAGTATCCTGTTTTTTCCTAATTACATTTCAAGACAATTTTTAGCATTCACTTTTTACAAGATTTTGAGTTCCAAATTTTTCTACCCCCTTCCCTCTCCTCTTTCTAAAATGGTAAGCAATTTGATGTAGGTTATACATGTGCTATCGTATAAAACATATTTCCATGTTAGTCACTGTTGTGAAAGAAGAAATAGATCAAAACAAAAGAAAACATGACAAAGAATAAAGTAATTGAAAAAAGGATACTTGAGGATCCATCAGTTCTTTTTCTAGATAGCATTTTCCCTTCCTTAGTCCTTTGTTCTTACCTTGGTTCACTGCGTTGCTGAGAAGAGCTGAGCCATTCAAAGTTGATCACCACACGGTGTTGGTGATACTGTGTACAGTGTTTTCCTGGTCCTGCTCATTTCACTTTCTGTCACTTCATACAAGTCTTTCCAGGGGCAGCTAGGTGGTGCAGTGGATAAAGCACCAGTATAGGAGTTAGGAGGACCTGAGTTGAAATCTCACCTCACACACTTGACACTCACTAGCTGTGTGGGCAAGTCACTTAACCCCAATTGCCTCATCCTGGGTCATCTCCAGTCATCCTGATGAATATTTGGTCACTGGATTCAGATGGCTCTGGAGGAGAAGTGAGGCTGGTGACCTACATATCCCTCCCTCACTCAAAACAAAGTCAAGTGCAAGTCATGTAATCATTTCTCTGATGGCATGGCCTTCCTCAGCAACAAAGGACGAACACACACACACACACACACACACACACACACACACACACATCTTTCCAGGTTTTTCTGAAATTTGCCTATTCATCATTTCCTATTGAACAGTAGTATTCCATTACATCCATATACCACAGCTTGTTCAGTCATTCCCCAGTTGATGCATATCCCCTCAATTTCCAGTATTTTGCCATCATGAAAAGGGCTGCTATGAATATTGTTGTACATGTAGGTCTTTTTCCTTTTTTATGATCTCTTTGGGTTGTAGACCTAACAATGATATTGCTGGATCTAAGGATATGCACAGTTTGGTTGCCCTTTAGATATAGTTCTAAATTGTTCTCCAGAATGGTTGGATCAGTTCACAACTCCACCAACAGTGCATTAGTGTCCCAATTTTCCCACATCCTCTCCAACATTTATCATTTTCCCTTTCTTGTCATATTAGCCAATCTGATAGGTGTGAGGTGGTACCTTTTAATTGTTTTAATTTGCATTTCTCTGATCAAAAGTGATTCAGCACACTTCTTCATATACCTATAGATAGTTTTGATTTTATCTGAAAACTGCCTATTCATATCTTTTGACCATTTATCAATGGGGAAATGACTTGTATTCTTATAAATTTGACTCAGTTGTCTATATATTTGAGAAATGAGGCCTTTATCAGAGATACTGGCTGTAAACATTATTTCTCAGCTTTCTGCTTTCCTTGTAATCTTGGTTACATTGGTTTTGTTTGAGCAAAGACTCTTTAATTTAATATAATCAAAATTATATATTTTACATTTCCAATGCTTTCTATCTCCTGTTTGGTCACAAATCTGTAGCTCACTTGACTTTTCCTTTAAGCATTTGGATGCTATACCACTTGGTGCATATATCTTTAGTATTGATATTACTTCATTGTGTATGGTACCTTTTAGCAAGATGTAGTTTCCTTCCTTATGTCTTTTAATTAGGTCTATTTTTGCTTGAGATCAGGACTGCTACCCTTGCCCTTTTTTTTTTTACTGCAACTGAAGCATAGTAGATTCTACTCCAGCCCCTTGCCTTTACTCTATGTGTGTCTCTCTGCTCCAAGTGTGTTTTTAATAAACAATATATTGTAGGATTCTAGGTTTTGCTCCCCTCTGCTATCTGTTTCTGTTTTATGGGAGAGTTCACCCCATTCACATTCACAGTTATGATTACTGTGTATTTCCCTCTATCCTATTTTTCCTCTCATTTGCCCTCTCTCTTCTTTCACCTTTCCTCTCCTCAATAGTGTTTTGCTTCTACTGCTTCCCCTGCTCTATCCTTCCTTCTGTCAGTCCCCCTTCCCTTTACTTAATCTCCTTTTCTCTTTCAAGGTAAGATAGATTTCTATATTCAACTGATTGTGTATATTATTCCCTCTTTGAGCCAGTACTGATGAGAGTAAGATTCAATACTGATGAAAGTAAGATTCAAGCAATGCCCATCACCCTCCACTGTAATAGGTCTTTCATGCCTCTTCATATGAAGTAATTTACCCCATTCTACCTCTCCCTCTTTCTGCACTCAATGTACTCCTCTTTCTCATCCATTAATTTTTTTTGTCATTCCCTCAAATTCACCTTATACTTCTATCTGTGTTCATCCTTCATTTTTGAAGAAGACCATGACATCAGAGAAGTGGTGACATGACTGGCACTTGACTTTGTTTTGAGTGATGGAGGGCTGTGCAAGGTCACCAGCCTCACTTTCCCCTCCTGAGCCATCTGGATTCAGTGACTAGATATTGGTCAGGATGACTGGAGATGGCCCAGGATGCAGTGGGAGACCTATACTTCTGTCTATGTATATCCCCTCCAGCTGTACTATTAATTGTACAGTTTTTAAGAATTACAAGTATCATCTTCCCATGTCAGGATGTAAATGGTTCAGCTGTATTGAATCCCTTATATTTTCTTTTCCCTTTTTAGTCTTTTCTTGAGCCTTGGTATTGGAGATTAAATTTTTTTGTTCAATTCTGATCTTCTCCTTATGAAAGCTTGAAATCCTTCTATTTCATTGAATGACCATTTTTTTCCTTGAAGTATTATGCTTAATTTCTCCATGTAGGTGATTCTTGGTTGCAGTCCTAGCTTCTTTGCCTTCCTAACTATCATGTTCCATGACCTCTGATCCTTTTATGTTTTGCAGCTGCCAAGTCCTGTGTAATCCTGATTGTGGCTCCTTAATAATTGAATTGTTTCTTTCTGACCACTTGCAGTATTTTTTCCCTGACCTGATAGATCTGTAATTTGGCTGTAATGTTACTTGGAATTTTTATTTGAGGATCCCTTTCCTGAGGTGATCGGTGCAATCTTCCAGTGCCTATTTTGCTTCTGGTTCCAGGATAGCTGGGAAGTTGTCCTTGATAATTTCTTGAAAGATGCTGTCTGTGTCCTTTTGATTGTGGCTTTCAGATAGTCTAATTATTCTAACATTATCTTTCCTGATCTATTTTTCAGGTCAGTTGTTTTTTCAATGAGATATTTTATATTTTCTTCTATTTTTTCATTCTTTTGAATTTGATTGATTCTTGATGTCTTGTTAAGTTATTAGCTTCCACTTGTCCAATTCTCACTGTTAAGGAGTTGTTTTCCTCAGTTAGCTTTTGTACTTCCTGTTCCATTTGTCCAATAGTACTTTTTAAGGAGATGTGTTCTTCAATGGATTTTTGTATTTCCTTTTCCATTTGACCAATTCTCCTTTTTAAACAGTTGTTTTCTTTTTCCAAGCCATTGACTCTTTTTTTCACAACTCTCTTGCATCTCTCATTTCTTTTCCCAATTTTTCTTCTATTTCTCCTACATGATTTTTAAGCCCCTTTTAGAATTCTTCCATGAGTTCTTTCTGGCCTTGAGATGGCTTCTTGTTTTTCTTTGGGGTTGGGTTGACATTGCCCTCTTCTGAGTTTCTGTCTTGAGCTTCCCTTCCTTGATCACCATGATGACTTTCTATTGTCAGATTCTTTTGTTCATCTTTTTTGGTCTTTTTCCTTTCTTTGAAATTTGAGCTCTGCTCCTGGTGTGGAAGGGACAGTATCAGGCTTCTTGTGCTAGGGGCTGCAGGCCATGGCTGTTACTTGGTGCTGCACCGATATTGCCCTGCAGTCCATGGGGGACCCTCTTATTTGGTGCTACACTGAGGATCTGGGGTGGGGGGATAGGGAGTGTCTGGTGGTGCTGAGCCAGGGTCCTAATGCTGGTATCTGGTATGTGTTGAGGTTGGTGGGATGTTTCTGTTTTTCCCAGGAGCTACACTGAAGCACATGTCCATCTAGCCTTTGGAGATTGCCTGTTTGCCCTGGACTATGCTGTAACATTTGGTTGTCTCTCAGAGGTAGAGTCTGCCCATGCCCTAGCTATGCTGAGCCATGGGGGGAGGGAAGGTCCTGGTGTTGGCGATTGCTTGCTCCACCACACTGGGGCTCAGGATCTTCTGCTGGTCTACTGAAGTGGGGCTTGCTGCTGGCTTGCTGGGAAGCTTTCTGTCCTTGATTGCCCTGGTAATATCTTTTTATAGATGCTTGTAGCTCTTTATGGAAACCTAAAGGTTGAAAACCTGGGGCGTAGCCTTCTATGGGATGTTCCTAAATTCTCAGTACAGTTAGTCTGTATTAGTCCAATGATATGATGACAGGAAGGAGGAATTCTTGCTAACTATTTGAGAATGGTTTTTGTTGATTTGGAATTATGTGCTGTTTGTACCTATGATGTTGAATCATGCATCAGGTGATGCTTTTTCCAGAAATCAATAAGATTGTGGGAAGGCTTGGTTAGAACGTGCAGAGTCTGCTTTTGCTCATGCTTGAGAGTGAGCCTAGGATTACAACTGTAGGGAAGGGAAGGGAAAAAGATCATTTTATTACTTTGGGTGAATTGAAGCAGAATAGATTTCTCTAGGGTTTTAGGGGAAATCTTGGTGGGCTGGTTAAACCAGAGAAATGTTTTGTGTATTTACTTGTTTTGTAATTGACTCTTCATCATCTCATTTGGAATTTTCTTGGCAAAGATGTTGGAGTCACTTACCATTTCCTTCTCTGGCTCATTTTACAGATGAGGAAACTGAGGCAAAAAGGGTCACAGAGTTAGTAAGTGTCTGAGATCAAATTTGAACTCAGTGTCACCTAGCTAGGTAGAATAGTGAAGTAAATTTGGAAACCATCTTTTCTGTGCAATGTGGATCTTTTCAGAATGGTGCCTTTTTGATTACCTGAACCTTACCAATTATATTTATGTAGATACTCCTCTTTGGAAATAATTACCCTAGAAAAAGCATCTGGATAAGACCAAGCATACACAGAGGAAGTATGTGATAAGTGATGCAATTTAAGGATGTTGAATGTGTGTCCTCAAGATATCTGAAAGAGGGGAAGGAATTGTACAACTGGAAATAACTTAGAACAGCATTGCATTTGAAAATAGGTGACTAAGAAAATAAAAATAAGTCTGACCCATATACATACTTTCTTATCTGTATTAATAATTTTTTACAAGAATGGTCTATGCAAATATTAAGGCATCCTTGATGAAAATATGAGAGAGGAAGAGGCAGGCTTTTGAGAGCCATATAAAATTGACCATATTTTCAGTCACATAATTGACTGGAAGGTACAGAGAATACAAGCTCTCACTGAACTTACTGTTGACTATTTTGAAAAACTGTTGGAATCTATATAACAAAACACAACTTTAAAGGCTCTTTACGAAAAGACAGCTTTCATTTGTATGTCATGATCATAATAAACTTCCTTGATAGATGCAACAACAGAGATAACTTTATAGGATAATCCTACTATATTTCCAGGCTAGTGACTTTACATGGGCAAATGTTTTGAATGATAGCTGATCATCTTGGGAATTGTAGATCCCTTTTCTCCCCTCCATATTCTGGTTTGGAGAGGATGAGAGGAGAGAGATGCTGTTTTCAGTTTGCCTCAGTGCCCTTCAGAAAACTTTCCTCAGTGGTGTCCATAGCTCTTATAATGCCCCTTCAGTGTATTACAGTCTGATAATAAAAGTGTTTCCATAGCACTTTAAAGTGCTTTAAAAGTGTTACCTAATTTGATCCTCATAACAGACCTGAGAGGTAGTTATTATCCACACTTTATCAATGAGGTAACTGAAGTAGATAGAGGTTAAGTGACTTGTCCAGGGTCACATGGCTAGTATGTGTCTGAGGCTGGATTTGAATTCAGAGCTTCCTCTCTCTAAAATAGGGGCCATTCATCCATCTCTCTCTCTCTCTCTCTCTCTCTCTCTCTCTCTCTCTCTATATATATATATATATATATATATATATAAGATCCATGCTGACTTCATATTGACTTAGTTGGAATGTTACCTATGTTGTATTATATTTTTATTTATTTTGATAAATATTTCCCATTTGCATTTTAATCTGGTTCAAATTGAATTTGGGAGGGCCTGCTGGGGATGAGTTGGACACCTCTGGACTACAGGACTTCTAAGGTCTCTCCTGTAGACTATAAGGTCTATGATTGTATGATTTTCTCCTTGCAGATACAAATAGCAAAGTCTCTGGAGGCTAAGTTTCCCTTACCTCACTAGTAACACACTTGGCTATTCCAACTGAGTCTCCTCTAGCCCTCTGAGATGGCTTTTATCTGTGCCGATCTGCATTCTAATTGATTCTAGCTCTGACTAACCCTTAACTTACTTCTATGTCAATGCTGTCACCTTCTCCCCTTACCCCCTCTTCTTTCTTCTGTCTGTGTCTTTGTTGGTGTTGTGGGGGCCCCTGCCCATATAGAGACTAACAGTTTCATGAAACATATATAGTCTCTATATAGAGATTACATATATATATATATATACATATACATATACACACACACAGACTATATAGACATATAGTCTCAAAATAAAAGACTACATTAAAGCAAAGAGCTTGAAATTCTTTGTAAATGAGTACAAGGATTTGGATTCAGGAGTTCTTATCGTGAGTCATGAACTTGGTTTTTAACATACTTTGTCAACTTTGGGGCAGCTAGGTGATACAGTGGATAGAGTACTAGTGCAGGAGGACCTGAGTTCAAATCTCACCTCAGACACTTGACACTCACTAGCTGCGTGTGACCTTGGGTAAGTCACTTAACCCCACTGCCTCATCCTGGGTCATCTCCAGTCATCCTCATGAATATATGGTCACTGGATTCAGATGACTCTGGAGGAGAAGTGAGGCTGGTGACCTGCACAGCTCTCCCTTACTCAAAACAAAAGCAAGTGCAGTCATGTCATCATTTCTCTGATGGCATGGTCTTCCTCAGCAACAAAGGACAAACACACTTTGTCAACTTTATTGTAATAACGTTGGTTTCCTTTATAATCCTACATATTTATTTCGTGCATTTAGAAACATTATTCTGGGGGGGGGCTCTATAGATTTCATTCACCTTCTAGAAGGGTCATAATTCAGAAAAGATTAATAACCCCTGGGTTACATTGCTATTATGAATTTCTTTATAACAATCCCATAGGATTCTATATGTTTTAAAATTTTAAAAATCTCAAAATACAGTAATGACTTTGTAGTTTAATGGTGTGACAAAATGGGGGGGGGGGGCAGGGTCTTTATAAGTTTTCTTATCTATTCTGTTTACATTTGAACTTACATGTCCTTTCATCTTGAGTCTAGCATTACCTTTGTCCTTAGGGGCAGGTAAAGATTTACTTGTATTGCTATCAAGTGAGAAAGTATTGGAGTAGACCGTGAACCCAGATGAAGGTAATTTGAAAGACACACACGGTGTGTGTGCGTGTGTGTGTGTGTGTGTGTGTGTGTGTGTGTGTGTGTGTGTGTGTGTGTTATGGTGTGTTAACATCAAAGGCCTCCAAAATAGCCATGCTCCAGTGCCTTATCAGGCTTCTCAAAAGCTATGCCAATGGAAATACAAACTCTACCAAGCATGGCCCAAAGACCAGCATAGCTAAGTATGGAGAAACTTACCAGGTTGACCAATAATTGCTTGTCTATGGCAACCTTTGAAACAAATAAAAATACAAAATGGCCCCATGGTCCTTGGTGGCTCATGACTCCCTTTCATTCCACAATGATGACAGCAGAGGGATGGAAAAAAGGGGCAAACGGTACCAAAAATGGTATGGTCTGTTCTACTCTAGTAAATTTAACTGTTAGGACTATCTATGTGGATCTTTGTTCAGTGACTAACAAATTTATAGATGGAAGGAACTGGACCATAGTCATATTAAAGTTTTCATTAGAAATGAAACCAGAACACAAGAAAACAATGGCAGTTAAATGAGAGGCTGGCACAAAAAGGAAGGTAGTTTTCACTTGGTGTCCCAAAACACCGAAGAAGATATCATGTGGTACAACATCTGGCCATTTTGCCTAGCATGACTCCAAACACATAGTGCCTCGATTGGCTTCTTTATCCAGTTCACATTGACGCTAGCAGCACAGGTCTAAAAAGGAATGGATGTTATTGCTTTCAGGGTTCTAAGGGTAATCATGATGGATAGCAATGCCCCTAACCCTAACACCCTGGCCCCCAGGTGGTATGCTTCCCCTTAGCAATCAGCCAACAGACTCAGTTACTCAAATAGTATAGCAAGAAGAGTAATTACAAAGTATTTCTCCCAATACCAGTGGTACACTTTCCTAAAAATGTCCCTGGAGTCAGGGTTGAGGTGAGAGGAGAGTGAGTAAGAAGTTAAAAGTACAGTTGTAGTGAGGCACCCATGTGCAAAATACATATGAGCATTCCTCCTGATGTTTCCTGTGGGACGTGATGACGGTGATGATGAGTCACTGTGCTGTTCAGCAGAGCTGGCTTTTTGTCAGGCTGTGTCATCTGCTGTGACAGACCACAGGGCTATGACTGTAGAAGGGGGCCAGGCTGACCTGTCCCCTGTTGGGCTTTGCCAGGCAAGTTGCTTGACCACTGGGCACTTTTCAGTGTGGGCATCTCTTTTGGGTAGGTCAGTCTGTTGGACTCTCCAGGTTTTGTTGGCAGCTGTGGTCTTCTCTACTTCTTAGTCCTCAGCACAGCTGGGTGTTACTATGCTGGGATAGTGCCATGTGTTCTTTAAGTGGAGTGCTACAGAAGTCTTTTTGCTAAGGCTATGACCCTTGATTTAGAGATGCATCTTTGACTCTCAGAGCCACTGTGGTTGTTTATCTGAGTTGGAGATAGGAAAAGGCCTTGCTGCCCTAATGGACAGCTCCTCTGAGCTCAAGAGCCCTTTCCCTAGGTAAGCCACTCCATGGTTACCTTAGGGTGATGTATTTAAAATTTGTCGTTTCTATTTCCTATATGCTTTTGGGAATTTTCTGTAGATGAGCAGCTAGGGACAAAGGTATGAATGTAGTCTATGTCTAGGGGAGGTAAGTTTACTATCTTGTTTGCCTCTTCATATTCAGTTGAGATACTTTAAGCTTTCTAAAGTGGGAAATCTCTATTTTACATCTGGAAGCTTTTCCCTTTACATTTCATTTTCTCTGTCTTCAGGGTTTTTCAGAAGTCTCACTGGGGCACTCCCCCCCCCCCCCCCCCCCCTTTCAAACGTAAGTGTTTAATAGTAGCAAGAGATCTACTTTTGGAGTGAGGAACAAATCCTGCTTCTGCTCTTTCCTACCTACATGATCTTTGGCAAATTATTTAATCTTTCTGGATCTTAATCTTAACAGACCTACTTAATTTTTTTGAAGTTTTTATATTCTATGGAGGATAAAGTAGAAAAATTCCACAAAATATTTTAGAAAATTTTCAAAACCATGGCAATATATAGTTTCATATTTAAGGACTTAAAAGCAATTGTGGAGCATGGAGGAATGATATAGAAAAATACTTGGGAAAATGATTCAGGATGAAGAGTATAAGAAACTAAAGACTTTTTCTTAATCCAGAACCATTTTATCAAACAAGCATTTGTAACATAGAGGTTTGATTACTCAGAAGACTCATGCCCTTGTGTTACAAATACTTTCATCACGAAAAGAATTGCAAAGCACTAGACATGAGGAATAACAAACACTATTGTAAAAAATGAAATGTGCTTTTTCTTACTAGGAATCATATTAAAACAGTGCTCTAAATGATTCTAGGCTGCTTCCTTCTTTAAAATTCCCTATTTTCTCCTCCAATATTCTGATATTACTATATGCCTGTGAGTCACAGATGGAGATTCTCAGAAGAAATCAATATTATAAGCCAGCCAAAGGATGATGGAAAGACAGTGATGGGGGAGGGAATCGATTGTAGCAAATTACCAATGAAAATTTAGGTGCAAGAAGTGACCTAAGGACCTGCAAAACCAGAAACAGAGGGGAAGGCAGCCATGTAGAAATATTAAATAGAAATGCTGGAAAAATAATATGCAAAACAGCTTTATGTGATAAAAATAATCTGCATGGTCCCTCTAAATTAGAATATTAAGATTCCCCTGGAGAGCCTATCACAGCTTCTCAAATGGAGTAGGTATTCAGAAAATATTTATTGACTTATTAATTCAGCCAGGTCCTGATTAGTACAAATAACGAATCCCCCCTAAAGTGATCCCATTATTTGAACTCATCCTACAAATTCCCATTGATCTTGACACAATCGCTATAGTTTACATAATTATAACTTCAAATATTTTGAAATGAAATACTTGTGAGCACTTCATGGGTTTCATTGTTTGTGTTAATCAGGCCTAGCTGCCCATAAGTGTTGCATAAGCTATCCCTCATGATCTGGTTGACACTTTTCCATCTGCATCTGGGCATTGAAGTAGTTGGTTTGGTTTTTTTTCCTGTTATGGTACTTCAGATAATTCCCTTCCCTCTTAACTATGTCCCTCCTTCTTTCCCACATCTCACTGAGTCCTTAATAAAGGCAATGCCTTCTGTTTCTGTCCTCTTAAAAAAATGTTTTATTATGTTTTCCTTTTTCTAATATCATTGTGAGAGAAATGATTATTAATAACAAATGATTTGGAAAGATCCAGACTTCCCCCTTTTTCTGCTGTCTTCCTTTCAAAGTTCAGTCTCTTGAAGGACATTAGTGATAATGAAATTAAGTGAACTGTCTTCAGTCTTGGTAAGCCCACACCCAACCTTCTGATCAGGTTTGGGTGGAGATAAATTCTTTGAGTAGATTGCTCAAGGCTGTGCAATTAAGGGAATGACACAACCAAAGTTCATTAGAATAAGTCCAACCTCTCATTGTAATATTCATTCTCTCTCATTACTTGTTAACCAATCAGAGTCCATGGTACCAGTCCTCCCCACCTTGCCCCCTACCCCCTCTCACTGCCACCGCCACCAGGGCCATATAAACTTTGAGCCGGGGCTGCCATGATTGTCTTTGGTATTTGAGAATGCCACTGACCTCTTTAATTAAAAATGCTAGCATTATTAATAAAATGGCTAATTACCTAGCAATTATGTCTTTCAAACTTTTATAATGCTACAACTCTAGCTGATTCCCCTCCTCCTCCCCCATAGATCCCTCCCTTACAGCAAGTAAATATGGTCAAGGAAACCTAAGGAATATATTGACCATGTCTGAAGGTATATGTCCTGTTTCACACCTGTAGCCCACAACCTTTTGCTAGAATTTTTCTTTCACCTAGTTTTATGAATAGATTTGTTTCTTCAGTTAAAGATGTCTTTCTTCCTGTACCTCAATCCCTAATAGATAAACTGTATTTATGGAAAATACAGATCTTTTAGGATTCAGAGGGCATGTGTGTGTGTGTGTGTGTGTGTGTGTGTGTGTGTGTGTAAGTGTGTAGAGATGGGAAGAGAACACTAGAGAGTTCTACACTCACTTTTTTCCTCCAACAGAAAACCTTCTTTTGTAGGTTTAATGCTTTGCTTCTAGGATAAAAATAGAGACATTACTCCCATGTCATACAGTGTACGTGTTCATCTTTCGTTGCCGAAGAAGACCATGCCATCAGAGAAATGATGACATGACTTGCACTTGACTTTGTTTTGAGTGAGGGAGGGCTATGCAGGTCACCAGCCTCACTTCTCCTCCAGAGCCATCTGAATCCAGTGACCAGATATTCATCAGGATGACTGGAGATGACCCAGGATGAGGCAATTGGGGTTAAGTGACTTGTCCAAGGTCACACAGCTAGGGAGTGTCAAGTGTCTGAGGTGAGATTTGAACTCGGGTCCTCCTTACTTCTGCACTGGTGCTCTACCCACTGCACCACCTAGCTGCCCCTGTCATACAGTATATTATTTAGATCGAGGAACATTTTTGTTTTTATTTTTTTAAATTAATTAATTTTTTAGTTTTCAAAATTCACTTCCACAAGATATTGAGTTCCAAATTTTCTTCCCATCTCTCCTCCTCACCCACCTTAAGACATCATACATTCTGATTACCCCTTCCCCCCATCTGCTCCCCCTTCTATCATATGTCTCCTTTCTCTCATCCTCTTCCCTTCTATTTTCTTGTAGGGCAAGATAGATTTCTATAACCCATTGCCTGTATGCCTTTTTCCCCCAATTGCATGTAAAAACAATTTTTAACATTTGTTTTTAAAACTTTGAGTTCCAGTTTCTCTTCCTTTATCTTTCTCCATCCATACCCACTGAGAAGGCATGCAATTCGCTATAGGTTATACATGTGTAGTCATGCAAAACTCTTCTATAACAGTCATGATGTGAAACACTAGCTATATTTCCCTCCATCCTATCCTGCCCCCCATTTATCCTATTATCTATTTTGACCGTGTCCCTCCTCAAGAGTGTTTACTTCTAATTACCCCCTCTTCCCATTTGTCCTCCCTTCTGTCATCCTCCCACTTCCTGCTTATCCCCTTCCTCTCTACTTTGCTATAGTGTAAGATAGATTTTCATACCAAATTGAGTGTGCGTGTTATTCCCTCCCTAAACTAAATCTGATGAGAGTAAGGTTCACCCTTTCTTTCTTATCTCCCCCCCTTCCCTTCCATTGAAGAGGTTTATCTTGCTTCTTTTATGTGAGATAATTTACCCCATTCTATTTTTCCCTTTCTCCTAATATATTTCTTTCGCACTCCTTAATTTTATTTTTTTAGATATTATCCATTCATATTCAACTCATCCTGTGTCCTCTGTCTATATGTATATAATCCATACAACTGCCCTAATACTGAGAAAAGTCTCAAGAGTTATAAATATTATCTTTCCATGTAGAATGTAAACAGTTCAACTTTGGCAAGTCCCTTATAATTTCTCTTTCCTGTTTACCTTTTCATGTTCCTCTTGATTCATATATTTGAAAGTCAGCTTTTCTATTCAGCTCTGGTCTTTTCATCAAGAATGCTTGAGAGTCCTCTATATCATTGAATGACCATTTTTTCCCCTGAAGTATTATACTCAGTTTTGCTGGGTAGGTGATTCTTAGTTTTAATCCTAGCTCCTTTGATCTCTGCAATATCACATTCTAAGTCCTCTGATTCCTTAATGTAGAAGCTGGTAGATCTTGTGTTATTCTGATTATGTTTCCACAATATTCGAATTGTTTCTTTCTGGTTGCTTGCAATATTTTCTCCTTGACCTGGAGCTCTGGAATTTGACTATAGTGTTCCTAAGAGTTTTCCTTTTGGGATCTCTTTTAGGAGGCAATTGATAGATTCTTTCAATATCTATTTTACCTTCTGGTTCTAGAATATCAGGACAGTTTTCCTTGATAGTTCCTTGAAGAATGATGTCTAGGCTCTTTTTTTGATCATGGATTTCAGGTAGTCCCATACTTTTTAAATTGTCTCTCCTGGATCTATTTTCCAGGTCAGTTGTTTTTCCAATGAGATATTTCACATTGTCTGCTATTTTTTCATTCCTTTGGTTTTGTTTTTATAATTTCTTGATTTTTCATAAAATCATTAGCTTTCATCTGCTCCATTCTAATCTTTAAGGGAATATTTTCTTCAGTGAGCTTTTGGACCTCCTTTTCCATCTGGCCAATTCTTTTTAAGGCATTCTTCTCCTCCTTGGCTTTTTGGATCTCTTTTGTCATTTGGGTTAGTCTGTTTTTAAAGGTGTTATTTTCTTCAGCATTTTCTTTTTGAGTCCCTTTTAGCAAGGTGTTGACTCGTTTTTCATGATTTTCTTGCATCACTCTCATTTCTCCTCCCAATTTTTCCTCTATTTCTCTTATTTGATTTTCAAAATCCTTTTTGAGTTCTTCCATGGCCTGAGACCAATTTATATATTTCTTGGAGTCTTTGGAGGTAAGAGCTTTGACTTTGTTGTCTTCTTCTGTTTGTATATTTTGATCTTCCTTGTCACCAAAGTAAGATTTTATAGTCTGATTCTTTTTCCGGTTTTTGCTCATTTCCCCAGCTATTTACTTGACTGTTGAGCTCTTTGTCAAAGTAGTTTTCTGCTTCCAGTGGGGGTTGGGGGAGGGGTTTACTGTCAACCACTTGATCCCCCCACAGTCTGTGGGCCTAAAACTCCAGAAACAGCTGCTGGCTCTGCCCCTGCTGCCTCAGGCTCCTCTGCCTCCTCCACTGCCTTGGGGCTGATGCCCAGCCACTCTAGTCTCTCATACAGGCCCGACAGGTTTTTTTCCACTGACCTTCCAATTTGTCCTTGGTGTTTTGGAATTGTGAAGTCTGGAAACTGCCACAGGTGCCAGAGATTCAGTTCCCCGAGGCTTGTTCAGGTCCTGTCTGTGCTAGCGTGGCCCACACTGGATTGTGCTCTGCTCCCATCACTTCCCATCAACCTTCCAGGCTGTCTTGGGCTGGAGATTTGCTTCACTCCATCATTCTGTGGGTTCTGCAGCTCCAGAATTTGTTTAGAGACATTTCTTTACAGGTATTTGGCTGGGGGAAGAGCGCTAACAAGTCTCTGCTTCTACTTTGCCATCTTTGCTCTGCCACCATGGGCACGCTTTTAAAGCAAATCGCGTGATACTATACTTGATATGCTGTACCTGTGGCTTGCCTTTCATTGTGTCCTAAGAGACTCACAGATGTAGCACATTTAGATAGCAGGAGCCTTTGACTTGAGAAACTTGAGGAAGTGAGGTAACTTTTGTTTACACTATACTTTTAAAAGTTTAAAGCCAGTGAATCAGCTCACACTGATTTGCTTTTACAGAAGCATTTTTAAAGTTTCTTTCTATCACATTCTTAGACCAAATATTTTTCTGATTTATGTGCTGAATTTTTATGGGCTTTAGGTAGAAGGGAAGAGGTTTTTAAAAAAATTTTGATGCATTCCAGATACAGTTTATGCAATGACTGGGAACTTTAGTACTTTTGCTACATTCATTATGTACTAATCAAATTTAGACTACTTTCTTTTATCTATTTTTAATTTTTTTTTGTTTTTATATCACCTTTATTTCCCAATAACCAAACTAGGCTGCTTTTAAGGACACTGAATATTCTTCAGGTCTAGTATATGTAGTCTGGTATATGTAGTGCTTATTTCACCATCATCAATGGTAGAGTTATATCCACTGGTACTACAACTGCTTTCACTGACTGTGTTGTTACACTCTCTTTTCCAAAAGGTGAAAGGGTCCTATTAGGAGTTGTTGTTTAATTGTGTACAATTCTTTGTGACCCTGATGCGGTTTTGGGGTGTTTGGGGACCCTTCAAGAACTGGGGAATAGCAAAGGCTTGTCTGGAAAGAATTCACGGACTCAAGCAATCTTTACGTCAAGTTGGCAAAGTTTTATTGACAATAGTATAACATGCTATTCGGTGGGCAAAAGTTCTTAAGGAACCTGAAACCTTAAATGTGTACAGTTAAAGTTTATATATGAAAAACCATAGTAAAATATGTGCCAGGTATACTAATTAGGTGATTCAGGGCAGGATTAGCTATTGGTTAAGGAGTGGGGAGGGCATAGAGAGGTATTTTTAGGTCTTCTTCGTCACTAAGTTAAGTAGTGGTCAGGGCCACCTGAGGATTGTCCATTCTGCTACCAATCAGTGTCTTGGTTGACAAGATAAATGTAGGGAATGTACACATGTCTTGAGTCCAGGATACGCCTGAGGTAGGGAATTGGTATAGATAGTACATTGGGTACCAAATATCTTTATGAGTCAGTGCAAAGCTGATTCAACCTAATAATTCCTACAGGTGTGGTTGGTTGCTGTATCAGGGAGAGAGATAAGTGGTTCACTGGGGCCCACTCATCAGTAATTGCTAGGCATAATGTCTTTGGGCTGATGAAAAGCTGTCAGAGATAGTGTTTTGAAGCTAGGGAGAAATATGGTCTTGGAATTGGGGTCTGAGCCCAGGCACCCAAGCACCTCATCAACCCCATTTGGGATTTTCTTGTCAGAGATACTGGAGGGGTTTGCCTTTTCCTTCTCCAGCTCATTTTACAGATGAGGAAATTGAGGCAAATAGGGCTAAGTGACTTGCCCAGGGCCACATAGCTAGTAAGTGTCTGAGGCCTGTTTTGAACTCAGATCCTACTCTAGGGCCTGTGCTGTATCCACTGTGCCATATAGCTGCCCAGTAGGTGTTGTGGAGAACCTAAAAATGTCAAAAGATTTGCTTTTCTGACAACTTTACCATCACTCTGTCAAACATTTGTTTCCATGAGTCACACTCTTCTGATTGGCAAGCCTGGACGACCATTTCATGAGGCCAAGTATATTCACATGATACCCTCCAACGTTCCTTCTGTCATTAAGTCTGTGATCCTATAATGTAAAATATATCTGAGAAGGTAGTTTGGATATGGATTGTGAGCAGTTTTAAATGCCAAATAGAAGGGTTTGTATTTTGTTATAGAGGAAATAGGGAGCCATCTGAGTTTTAAAAAATTTTTTTGGTAGGGCAATTGGGATTAAGTGACTTGCCCAGGGTCACACAGTGAGCGTCAAGTGTCTGAGGCTGAATTTGAACTCAAGACCTCCTGACTCCAGGGTCAGTGCTCAACTATCTGAATTTTATGAACTGGAGAGTAACAGGGTCACTATGCTTTTTTTTTTTAATTAAATTATTTCATTTGTTTTCAGTGTTCAACAGTCACTTCCATATGTCTTAGATTTTTTCCCCTCCCCCCACTTCCTCCCTGAGAAATCTTATATAGGTTCTACATGTATATTCCTATTAAATACATATTGCATAGTAGCATTAAAATGAATGGGAGAAACCACAAAACAAAACATAATACAAAAGAAAATGGTCTGTTTCTATCTGTGATCCAGTTCCCTAGTTCTCTCTCTGGATGTGGAAAGTGTTTTGCCTCAAGAGTCCATTGGGAATATTTTAGGTCCCTGCATTACAATGAAGTTCTAAGTCTACCAGAAAAGTTCCTTGCACACTGTGGTTGTTGCTGTGTACAGAGTTTTCCTGGTTCTGCTCCTTTTGCTCAGCATCAGTTCATATAAGTCTGTCCAGGCCTCTCTGAAGTCTTCCTGTTCATCATTTCTTATAGCGCAACAGTATTCCATTACATTCATATGCCACAACTTGTTCAGTCATTCCCCAGTTGATGGGTATCCCCTCGATTTCCATTTCTTGGCCACCACAGAGAGAGCTGCTATAAATATTTTTGTACATGTGGGACCCTTTCCCATTTCTATGATCTCTTTGGGATACAGTCCTAGAAGTTGTATTGCTAGGTCAAAGAGTATGCACATTTTTGTAACCCTTTGGGCACAGTTCCAAATTGCTCTCCAGAATGGTTGGATCAGCTGACAGCTCCACCAACAATGAATTAGTGTTCCAACTCTCCCACATCTTCTCCAACATTTATCATCTTCCTGTTTTGTCATGTTAACCAATCTGATAGGTGTGATGTGGTACATCAGAGTTGTTTTGATTTTCGTCTCTCTAATCAATAGTGATTTAGAGCATTTTTTCATATTACTATAGACAGCTTTAATTTCTTCCTCTGAAAACTCCCTGTTCATATCCTTTGACCATTTATCAATTGGGGAATGACTTGTATTCTTGTAAATTTGATTCAGTTCCCTATATATTTTAGAAATGAGGCCTTTATCACAGATACTAATTGCAAAAATTCTTTCCCAGTTTTCTGCTTCCCTCCTAATCTTTGTTGCATTGGGTTTATTTGTACAAAAACTTTTCAATTTGATGTAATCAGATTTATCCATTTTGTACTTCATAATGTTCTCTGCCTCTTGTTTGGTCATAAATTTCTCCATAGGGTCACTATGCTTTACGAATATCACTTTGACAGATGTATGAAGTATGGCCTAGGAAGGGGTGAGACTTGAAATAAGAAGACCAATTAGGAGGCTGTTATAAGTATGTAGGCAGGAGGTGATGAGTTCTTAAGCTAGAGTGTTTTGGGATGTATGAGAAGAGAGAAAAGTATGGATAAGATTGGTGTTGTATAAATCGGATTGAAAATATTTGGTTGACCAGTAACTGGATATATCAGAGGAAGACCGATGAGTCAAGAATAAATCTCCCCTCTACAATACAAATAATGAAGAATAAACATTAAAAAAAAGATGAGATCTAAATTTTTAAAAGAAAAACTTTAACAAAGTAAAGTTTTGTGGTTTTTGTTGTTTTTATATGGTTGTAGCCAATGTGTTTGCTCTTCTAATTTTCCTTTTGAGAAAGCAAATATTGAGACATTATATCACTTCTCATGACTCATTCCATGTTTTTTCTGTAATCTTTATATTTATCATTTTAAATCTTACAATGATATTCCTTTACATTGATACAATCACAATCTGTTCTGCCATTATCTTGTCATTGGCTATCAAGATTGCTCTTAAATTCTTTTGTTACCATAAAGTAGGCAATGTTTTTCCACAAACAGGTCTTATTTGCCATTACTATTAGCTTTAGCATAGTCCATATAAAAGAAATTGATCATGTTTGTGGCCCTAAAAGTACATTATTTGAGTGTCCCCCCAAAAGATTTTTATTGCGTATATTTCTAATAGAATATGATAGCATGTCTTATTATTTGTCCTATAAATATCACGGACATTTCTGGATTAAAACAAATGCCATAAAACAAATAAAACGATGTGATAATATAGCTTGTCTATTTTACCAAGGTTTTGTCCAGGAGTAAATTTTTGCTGCTTAAAGCTTTTGGCCAGTTGATGAATGTAAGACAGTGTTTCAAAAATTGTTTGACCCTCCACTTGATTATTAAGAGTTTAAATACTGTTTCATCTAATTTTTTTTTTTTTGCCATTTATGTTTCCTGCTAAAAATGATTAGTTATCTTTTCATTATTCATTGGGGAATGGTTATCACTGTCATAGATTTGTATAATTTCCTTGTGGATTTCTGAATGTCAGATTTTTTTGTTCTGTTTATCATGGGGCATTTTTCCTCATCCGTTTCTTTTCTTTTTATTTTGCCTATTACTGTTTTTAATTGTGCATAATCCTTTTATTTTTCTATAATTGTTCCTTCATTTTGTTGCCAATGATTTCTCCTATTTTATAAATACAGATTTTGTCTTTCTACTATTGAGATAACTATTGCTAGTTGTGATTCTAATTTTTGTATGATTCAAATTTTTTTTAATGAATCTATCCAAACTGAAATTTATTTTCAGATATGGTGTGAAGTGTGAATATAAGCTCATTGCTTGTAATACTGTTCATTCCCCCACTCCATTTTAACTGAATAATGGTTCCTCTCCTGATCTGAGGCTTATCAAATATTAATGTCTCATATACATTTAGTTTTGAATTCTGTATTTTGTGCCATTGATCTATTTTTCTATTCTTAAAAATTACCATTTTATACTATATTTTCAAAACTAGAAAACTTTGAAATTGAATTGAAATTCCAGCATCATTGTTTCTCTTGATATTCTTGCCAATTTATTTTTCTTTTATTAAATTTTATTTTCAAATGAAAATCATTTTTCTTTCCCTCCCAGTCACCTTTCCCCACTATTGAGAAAGTAAGAAAAATAAAATTCCCGTTACAAACACGTGTGGTCAAGCAAAACTAATTCCTGCATTAACTATGTCCAAAAATTATAATTCTCTGTACTTTGAGTCTGTCGCCTCTCTGTTAGGAAATGAATATCATTTTTCACCATGAGTCCTCTGGGATTTTCTTTGGTCATTGTGTTGATCAGAGTTCCTGGTGATTTAAAGTTGTTTGTCTTTACAATATTACTGCCATTATGTAAATTGCCCTCCTGGTTCTGCTGACTACACTCTGCATCAGTTTGGACCGGTTTCCCTAGGTTTCTCTGAAGCGGTCCCCTTTATCATCATTTCTTACGGCACAATAGTATTTTATCACATTCATATACCATAATTTGTTCAACTGTTCTCCAAATGATGGATACCAACTCAGTTTTCAGTTCTTTGTCACCTCAAAAAGAGCTGCTATAAATATTTATATACAGTTTCCTTTCTTTGGTCTCCTTTGGATATAGACCTAATAGTAGCATCACTGGGTCAAAGGACAAGCACAGATAAATAACTTTTTGGTCACAGTACTGAATTGCTTTCCAAAATGTCTAGACCATTTCATAGCAATACCAAGGGTGCATTTAGTACACTTGTTTTTCCATGGCCCCTAAGAATTTGTAATTTTCTTCTGTCAGTTTTCCCAATCTAATGAGCATGAGGTGGAATATCAGAGTCTTTTTAATTTTCATTTCTCTAATTATTAGTGATTTAGAACATTTTTATATGACTATTGGGAACTTATATTTCATTCTTGGAAAACTACCTGT
This sequence comes from Notamacropus eugenii, assembly GCF_028372415.1. NCBI lineage: Eukaryota > Metazoa > Chordata > Mammalia > Diprotodontia > Macropodidae > Notamacropus > Notamacropus eugenii. The sequence continues at coordinate 104,101,383 of NC_092878.1, forward strand.
GCCTAATCTTTGACCATTTATCAATTGGGGAATGACTCCTATTCTTATAAATTTGACTCCTTTTTCTCTATATATTAGAAATGAGACACTCGTTGCAAAGATTTTTCCACTTACCTGCCTCTGATTTTAGCAGTGTTCATTTTGTTTGTCAAGAGAAGAAACTTTTAAATTTTATGCAGTTGAAATAGTTCATTTTGCCCTTTGTGATCCTTCTCCATTTCCATCTCTTTATCTCTGTTCCCCCATCCACAGACCTGATGAGTAATCTCTTCCTTCTTCCTCTTATTTATTTATGATGTTACCTTTTATGTTTGTTTTCTACCCATTTGGAGTTTATCTTGATATAGTGGGATATGTTGCTCTATATCTAGTTTCCACTGGATTGTGTAACAACAGCTTTTGTAAGATAATCAGTTCTTTCTTCAAGAGTAGGGATCCTTGGATTTATCAATCACTGCACCCATCAATTTTTCTCCTCATATACTTTCTTGTTCTCATTTTATAAAGCATGTTGGTTGAAACTATTATATCTACAAATTAATTTGGGAAATATTGACACTTGCACTATATTAAAGTCTTGTAATAATATAGAAGTATTATCTCTTTGATCTTTATTTCTGTTAAAACCATTTAGGTTTGTTTATAGAAGTCTCAAATATTGGAAATAGGTGAATGCTAAATATTTGATACTTCTTTTCATCACAACAGATGGCATTTCCTTTTATATAAATTTTCTTGGGGTTTTTGGGGAGGGTATAAAAATAAAGATATTTTATATTTCACTGTCAATCCTTATTTTTAAAAAATTCTTTTTTCATGCTATTATAGCATCAATAAACTTGAAATTTAATTGAAATTCCAGCATCATATATTGATATTCTTGCCAATTTATTTTTCTTTAATTAAATTTTATTTTCAAATGAAAATCATTTTTCTAAAGCTGTATTGAATATAAGTCACTCAGAGTGGGCAACAGTACTTTGTACCTCTTTTAAGTACTTCTAATGTTTCTCTATTCCATATAATCTCAGACCTTTACTGTACTTTCTAATAGATGCTTTTATTATATTCAGGAAAAATTCTTGTTTTCCTACCTCTTTTCATGTTCATTCATTTACTAGCAAATAGATGCTACATTTTTTTTAGTTTTCTTCACCTCTTTTGTTGTAATCATATGATTTGAAAAGCTGCCCAGTGTAGCAGAAAACATTGGACTTGAAGATGGGAAATCTGGGTTCAAATTCCACCTCTGGCAGCTCTGTGTGGGCAAAAGGGGGTTCCAAAGATTTGAGTCTGAATGTAGGCTCTGTTTTATATTGAACAATTCTGGGTATCTATCAGTAAAATGAGGGGGTTTAAGATGACCTCTAAACCCTTTTACAACTCTCAGTCCCATACCATTACTTGTACTGCCTTCCTTAGAGGTTGCTCTAAAGAGAGCAAGTTGCCAACCAGAAATGTAAGCTATTTTTTAAAATGTGATTTATTATGTTGATTTTTCCTTTTTTTTTTTTTTAACAAAAATATAAGGTTATCTTAATGTTATTTTGTGGTTGTTCTCCAGTTATGTTTGACTCTTCATGGCCCTATTTTGTAGTAGAAAAGGGTGTTGGGTTTCTTGGCAAAGAGCCATTTCCTTCTCTAGCTCATCTGACATTTGAGGAAGTCAGGCAAACAGGATTAAGTGACTTGCCCAGAGTCACATAGCTAGTAAGTGTCAGGCCCGATTTGGACTCCCAAAGATGAGTCTTCCTAACTCCAGGCCTGGCACTCTATCCATTGTGCCTCCTGACTGCCCCATATTTATATTTTACCTCCCTGGTATTATTCTAATGTGCTCAGATTTTGTGATCTATCGCTCGAATGTTAGGATCATAGACTCATAAGCTCAAAGACTGGAAGGTACTTTGGGGCAGCCTAGTCCATACTTCTTGTTTTATAGATGAGGGCCAGAGAGTTAAATGACCTATCTAAAGTCATATAGGTCATAAGAAGCAGAGCCAGAATTTGAAGTCAAGTCCTCTGTGGAACCAGTTGTCTTTCTCCTATGCTAGTATATTTGCAAACATTTAATTTTTTTGTTTCTCTATTCATTAATGAGATGGACTTGTAATTTTCATTTTTTGTGTCATCTTTGCCTAAACTTGGGATAAAAAATCATACAAAAAAGGAATTAGAGAGCACATCATCTTTAGAAATAGTTTTTATAATAAAGAAATTACTTGTTCTTTAAAGCGGGAAAAATTACCTGTGAGTCTGGTCCTAGTATATTGTTATGGAGCTGCTAATTAATAGCTTATCTGAGATTATTCTATTTAGCTTCTCATTTTCCCTTTTTTTGTTCAGTTTAGGTATTTCTATTTTTATAAATGCCATTTTTTACTTTCTCATGTTTGTTAACATGTACTAAGTACAGTTCATGATCATTAAAATTTTTTTCTCCATTTGTTTCAGGTCTCTTTAGAGATTTCATGTCTCTCCTTTCTGATTTATAAGTTTGATAATTTCAGTTTTCATTCTTTTTTATTAAACTTACTAATTTCTTATTAATTTTATTAATCTTTTAATATTAGCAATCTTATTGATAATTTTTATTCTTTTTTTGTATTATTCTGCCTTATTACTCATTTCTTATAATACTTTCTTTCACCATATTGCTTTATTCCTTTTGCAGATTCAATTTTATTTGCTTTCTATTTTTCTCTTATTAATATAAGCATTCAAAGACTGTTTTTGCCTCTGAGTAGCACCATGACTTCATTATGTAGACTTTTATTTGCATTTGTGCTGTCCAGTGTCGAAGTTTTTTTTCTATTCTTTTGGTTATTTCTTCTTTAACTCAGACCTTCTTTTATAATTTTTAAAAATTTCATGTAGACATGCAATTTTTAATTTTATTAACATTTGCCAATACAGTAACTTACTTTATTGTTATTTCTAGAAATGTAATATAGGATAATTCTAACATTGTGAATTTCTTGGTGACTAAAAACATGATAAATTTGCATGACCTTCCTTTGCACTTAAAATATATTCCTTGATTTTTTTCCCACTAAATGCTGTCTTATATGGCCATCAAAAGACTGTTCAAAACACTGTTTAAATTTGTACCTTCTTTGTTATTTGTATTTTTATTATATACCAATAGTAGTGTTATAATCTTTTATTATTGTCTAGTCATTTATGGACAAATATTAACTTTGTCTTCATAAAGTTAATTGCTGTGTTATTGGATACATGCATATTCAAAATCGAGACAATTTTGTTATCTATCATGACTTTAAACATGATATAATTACTTGTTTATCTCTTTTCATGCTTCATGGTTTGAATTCAGCTTTGGAATTGCATTTGGGATGGCATTTTCTGAGTTATTTCTATCATGATAAATTGAATCCAGCTACTTCAATTGAAATCTGCCTACCTCTTTTCTTGCTAGATTTCCTATATACAATATATTGTTAAATTCTGGTTTTTGACCCTTTACGTTGTAATTAATATACAAAGTATTGAAATATTCATAACTTTTCCCCCTTTCCTTTTATGGACAAAGTGAATCCATTTAATTTAGGTTTATAGTTACCTATATTTGACTTTCCCCCACTACCCATCTGTAAAATAGTCATGTTTTTGGTCAGAATTTTTTTCAAAATTTGTCAAATTTTCCTACTTTAATATTTTAATAATGTAATCAAAATGGCAGGTAGGACCCCTCCAGGTTGCACTCCCATCTCACACTCCCAGTTTGGGTTCCTAGAGAATAACTACACCCAGGTTACAGACACTGTGAATCTATACTCCTAAAATTCCAGCTAAGGAGCCCTCATGATGGGAACCTAGTAGTAAACACAGTTAGCTAAAAGTAGCCTGTCTTTGAGATAAATGTTCTGCTTGCATAGAGAGCATTTTTTTTAACATAATTGTTTTTTGCTTTTCTCCTTCCAGATTATCTTTTACTTCTATGTACTTGTATTGCCAAACAGTTGTTCTTTTTTTTTTGCTTCTGTAGAAAGACTTACCACAATGGATTCATATCTTTGTATTCTGTCATTAATTTTTGCTGTGCATGTCAAAAAATTCAGCTCTGATGACTCTTATTTCTCACTTGAACAAATCAAGAACATCCTGCTGTGGTTTCTCATTGTCTTGGAATTTCATAGTGTTTTCTGTCTCATCATGTGTTACACTTCCTTTGTCTTACAGTATGTTCTCAGAGATGTTTGGATTAATTGGGATGTCCTGGAGGCCATCTCTTCTGTTTTATAATCTGCTTTATAAATGAGACATTTTTTGCTTCTGAGATATTTAGTAATTCAGTCTTTTCACCCTTATTTCTCTTTCTGACTCCTTCCTCTTTATTTGCAGATCACTCCTGAACCTCAAAGCTCTCTCAGCTTCCTCCTGTGTTAGAGAATTCACTTTTCACTGGCCTCAGTTCTTGCCCTAAGTGACTTCTTGGAGGACAGAATTAGTCCCAGGCAGATGCCAGTCTTCTTTCCTTCGGATATGGGGCAGCCCTATACCAAATGGGCACCTCTGCCTTTGTTCCCTCTGTTGTTTAGTCCTCTGGCTACTGTGTAATGTGCTACCACCCAAGCTTTTCCTTCTCTGCACTGGAGGAAGGGCAATGAAAGTATTGAGTTTTGTTGCTTGTTGCCACACAGTGGTAGGGATGAAGGTCGGGTAGGGTTTCTGTCAAAATCTAGAGCAACCGCAAAGAGAGTATTGAGTTTATTCTGGGACACAAGCCTAAGCTTAGGTTGTGCTCTCCTACCATGTCAAGAGGACTGGTGGGGAAGGGGCTATTCAATGAAGGGATTAGGGTTTAGGATTCTACCTTGTCTAATGTTAATAAACAGACTTCTCAGTGCCTTGGTCTGTGGAAATAGATGCAGTTATTTTACTCCTTGTGCATAATTTTTATTTGGCAGAATTTTAAGAGTTTGAGAGAAATGATTATTTCTCTATTATATTAATAACCAATTATTGAATTAGACCTAAGTTTTCCCTCCTTCCTCATTCAGAAATCAACCCCTGTAGACAAGCCTTTGAAGTACAGGGATGATAATGAGATGAAATCTTGCGCAAAACTTAGATCTGATCAAAAGGTAGAGAAATTCTAGTTTAAGTGAAATGGTAGATCAAAGCCCATTGGGTTTTAGTCAGGTCTGGGTACATGTGGATTCCCCCTTTTGTCTAGACTGCCTTAGACAGAGTGGTATGTATATAGATAAGTCTGTGACTAACACTGAGTGATCAGATTCAAGTCTTCCAGATGCTCATTAGAATAAGCCCATCTCTCTCATTATAATATTCATTCTCTCATTACCTGTTAACCAATCAGAGTTTCCCACCTTCAGGAACACCCACTTTTCCAAAGGCATATAAACATTGAGGGAGTTCCATGAGGGGTCTTTAGCATGGAAGAGTGTCACTGACCCCTTTTATTAATTATCTGCTAGCAATAATTAATAAAATGATTAATTACCAAGGAAAGGTGTCCCTCAAATTCTTTTATGTCACAACCTCCCTACCTTCGGGTTTCATGATGGTGGGTGATTGCTGGCATTTATGGGCAAGACCTCCTTCCTTTTCCAATTGCATTTCATCTTGCTGATTTCCCTCTGCATCTAAAAGTATATATCATCAGAAGAGCAAATGCCAAGGGAAAAGGATCCCAGACACTGTAAAAATCTCTATCCACAAGGACAGAAATTCATTGAGATCTGCATATGAATAGTAGAGTTTGGCTGGTATTTGCTTTTTCAGAGAGCAGATGTGAGATGTGAGTGTTTTCCAAAGAAGAAAGTGATTCAGCATTTCATACTGGGGTACTTGTGGTTATGCCCTGGATGACCTCTCAGTATCTCTGGGAGCAAGGCAGGAGAACATAGGCTTGCTTGAGTGGCAGCATCACTTGGGTGTCTACCAATAGCCGGTTATTATGTCTTTAGAAGAAAGGTCCATTGCTGCAATTGGATGACAAGTGGTCCCTTTATTTTAGGTTCTACTTTGCATTGTGTATGTATGATCATATGTATTTCATTTAACAAAGAAAGGACTATAAAATCATTTGGGATTATGAAATTCTATTGCAGTCTCCAAGTAGTGACCCAGGAGGAGTTAAATTTTTATTTTAAATTGCTTATTCACAAATGTGTTTGTGTTTCTGGGCATATTTACATAATGCATCTTCAGAATCAAGACTGCTTTCTGTTTTATATTGCCCCTATTCAGAGTGTGAATTGCTTTGAGGGGGAAGGGAGGATGTTGACAAGATAATGATTACTATTGAATACAAGTATTGTTAGGAGACTGCTATATGCCAGACAGAGATAGAAAGATAGAATGAAATTGTATTAATAAGATACAACATATAAGCAGGTACTTGTGTGTGTAATAAATTGAGAAGGCCTTACATCAAAATAATTTAGGGATTCAGGAAAGGCAGACCCCCTTAACACATGAGCTGAGCTTTGAAGGAAATTAGGGGATTTTAAGAGGTAGACTTAAGGAGGGAGTTCATTCCAGGCACAGGGGCAGTGTCTGTGCAGAGTCAGAGAGGTCAGAGATGGAGTGCCCATTCTGGAAACAATTAAGGGAGGCTATTTAAACTGAAATGGAGAATGCATGAAGGGGAATAATGCGCAGTGAGCCTGGAAAGGTAGGCAGAAGCAGATTGAAAAGGACTTTTAATGGCGAAAAGGGAATTATCATAGAGATAATAGGAAACCACTAAACATTTTCTGAGCAAGGGAGTGGCATGGTAATGCCTACTTTAGGAAGATGATTTTGATAGATGTTGGGAGGATGAATTTGAAAGGAGACATGCTGGGATATGAAGGCTAAATCTAGGATGCAGTCTAGAGATTGAGTAAGGGGTCAGTGGGACAAGTAGTATTTAAAAGGAATGGCTCCTGGTATTGAGAGTGGTTGTACTTAGGCATGGGCAGCTGGCAGGTGGCACTGCAGTGGATAAGAATACCAGGCCTGGAGTCAGGAAGACTCATCTTCCTGAGTTCAAATCTACACTAGCTGTGTAACGTTGGGCAGGTCACTTAACCCTGTTTGCTTCAGTTTCCTCATCTGTAAAAATGAGTTCAGAAGGAAATGGCTAACCACTCTAGTATCTTTGCAACTCAAACTACTATTAACGCATCTTCTATGTCCAAGGCCCTGAACTTGATGTTGGGGATATGCAAATAAAAGTCCTTGCTTTTAGCAAGGAGTTTTTATTTTGAATTCATGGGGATGTAGATATCTGGGTTTGGACTCAGAGGGAAAAAAATTCAAATTCTAGCCGTGTGCCCCAGGCCCAGATATTTAATCATCTTTAGTCTTTATTTCCTCATCTGTAAAATAATAGAGTTGGTAAATGGTTTCTAAGGTTCCTTCCAGCTCTAAACCTGGAATCCTATGTACAGAACTGCATATCTAAGACATTGGTATAGATGATATCCTGTAGAGAAAACCTTTTTTTTTTTTAAACATTAACATTGGCTTGGAACCCTACTCAGCCATGCTCTAAGTATTGTGTTTTATATTTTTTGAGCTCAAAGAGACTATTCGTTGGGATCATTTAATGCCAGGCCCAAGCCCTCATTCTAAAGATAAGGAAAGATCTTCATACCAGAGAGATTATCTCTTGATTAAGGACATATGATCACTCAAGCTAGGGTAAAGATTGCCAGTACAATTCTATTTCCGTAAGAGACCAAAATGTCTGCAATTATATTTTTAGAGGAGTGTTTTGTTTTCACATATCAAGCATTTACAATGTATTCCTACTTTGTGAGAGGTCTCTTGTAGTAAAGCAAAACAGTTAAGTAAAACTAAAATTATCTGAAAATCAACTGAAAGTATATATTACATCTGTAGCATCCATCCCTTCCATCTTGCCATGGCAAAACAAAGCAAAAATCTTTTTTTTCCCTTCTATCTCCTGCCCTGTTGGGAAAAAAGGAAAAAAAATAAATTTCTTGCATAGTCAAGCAAAAGCAAATCCCCTCAATGGCCATATAAATACACACAAATATATATATATGTATATATATATAGATGTATACATATTTCTCTATTTAAATTCTATATCCTAGATTCATTACTTCTATGTAATGGATAGCTGGTTTTATCATCTTAGAGAGAAAGGAAGAGAGCAAGATAGAGACAGATAGATAGAAAGATGCTTCCATTTTCAAAATAGTTTTGAGGATTATTTGATTTCCTCCTTGTTATAAATGCTACTGGATGATAATTGTTTTAGTTTAATAGCAAGTGGGATCATGACATGTAGACCTTAAATAGAATCTTTGGAGAATAAGAAGCTGAACTCAACTGAGCAAATCTCATTATGTCTGTGTAAAGAGATCATATAAGCTTTAAAATTTATATTCCCATCCATCTGTCCCATGGGAGAGGAAAAAGATTTCTTTTGTTTGACCCTTAGAAGGCAAAACCAGGGCTCAGTGAGGGGCTCAATGAGTAGAAGTTATAGACTGTCAGATTTGGAGTTTGTTCTATGAAAAATTTCCTGATAATAGGAGCTGTCCCAATGTGATATGCTATCCATGAAGTAATAAGGTTCCACTAGGGGGTTAGGCTGAGCATGGTCATTCCCATTTCTGTTCAGGTTGTACTTGGTGTCCCTTGACATCACTTCCAACTCTGAGATGCTAGGGTTTTATGAAAGGACCTATGACCTGATGACTGACCATTCAGAGTTTCTTACACACATAACATAAATGTTTCACTAATATTAAGATATGTACAAAGGTACCCTGCATGTCTTGAAGCAGTTTGCACGTAGCGTCTCAATTACCCACATGATATATTTGTCTAATTTGGAGAGGAGGCAACTATCACTGCTCATTGAAATCCGGGTACCCAGACTCGGTTCCCCATTTGTGTGGTTTTATCAGGTAAAGGTGTCTTTTAGGAAAGGTTTCTAAGAAGCCACTTTCCATGACTTTTCTAGAATCTGTGTGTTTACAAATAGTTCAAATATTTGCTTGAACATATCATTAATATCTGGACATGCTCTCAAATCTTTCATTTGAAAGATTTGACTATGGAATAGGGACAGTTCTGGACCTGTAATTTCATTGGCATAGGGAACTCTACTAATGTAGATCAGTTCCTTCTCAGAGAGCTGCCTGGGGGCACTGAGAGGTTTGCTGCCTTGTCCAGGTAAATATAGGCAGAATTTGTCAGATTTAGGATTTGAACTCAAGCCTTCCTGGCTCTCTATCCAGTATGAAGCTGTTTAGTAGTTCTAGGGGCAGCTAGGTGGTGCAGTGGATAGAGCACCAGTGCAGGAGTCAGAAGGCCCTGAGTTCAAATCTCACCTCAGATACTTGACACTCACTAGCTGTGTGACCTTGGGCAAGTCACTTAACCCCAACTGCCTCATCCAGTAATCCTGAAGAATATCTGGTCACTGGATTCAGATGGCTCTGGAGGAGAAGTGAGGCTGGTGACGTGCACAGCCCTCCCTCCCTCAAAACAAAGTCAAGTGCAAGTTATGTCATTATTTCTCTGATGGCATGGTCTTCTTCGGTAACGAAGGACAAACACCGTTCAGTGGTTTTAGTCATGTCTAACTCTTTGTGACTTATTTTGGTTTTCGTTTTTTTGTTTTTGGGGGTTTTTTTTTGCAAAGATACTGGAGTGATTTGCCATTTCCTTCTCTAGCTCATTTGGCAGATGAGGAAACTGAGACAAACAGGGTTAATTAAGTTACCCAGGCTCACACAGCTAGTAAGTAACTAAGGCAATATCTGAACTCAGGAAGATGAGTCTTCATGACTCCAGGGCCAGTACTCTATCCACTACACCACCTAGCTGCCCCTATCCAGTATACCACAATGATTAATTAAACTAAATATATCTTTGTGTCAGAATATAGGATCAAGGCAGGACCCAGCCATGTTTCCTCGAATTGTTATGAAGAGCAAATCAGATATGTATGTAAAGTATTTTTAAAAAAGAAACTGCTGTAACATTGCTGAATTTGTATTGCAATTATCAGTTAATAAGTTGAAGAATTAAATTTAAGAATTAAATTGAACTGATTAAACCTTTAGACAGATTAAAATAAATGTACTGGCTAGGAACATAAGACCATAGATTTAGATCCACAAGGGATAATCTTGTGTGCTTTGTCTCACTTTTTGTATGCTCTTGTTTTCTCTGTCCTGTGCCCATCCCCAACCCCCAGTAGAATAGGTTAGCTCCTTGAGGCCAAGAACTATTTCATTTTTAGTAGTGTTTTTAGCACCCAGTCCCATGACTTACATATAGTAGGTATTTTTTAAAATGTTTGAGTCAAATTGAATTCTCATATCTCCTTCATTTTATAGATGTGGAGACTGAGGTCCAGTGGGCTGGAGAGTTTCTCAAGGTCACATTTGGTTATGAATTCTCTTTGTGTGTTTAACTTGCTGGTTATCAGAAAGAGATGCAGACACTGGGAAGAAAGCTCTATTTTAAAATATAACATAATTCAATTTTATCAAAACCATATGAAGAATAGTTTAAGGTGCCATAAATCCTACAGCAGTCTAACCACATCCATATCTGCATTCTACACATTTGAAGAATATCTTATTATTTATGTTTGGAGTACTTTTCCTTACTGTGCTTATCTAAAAAGAATACAGGAAGAAAAACCCATTCCTATGGCTTCCTATCCCTCTTACATGTCTGCATCTATAATCCTTTCAGCTTTTATCCAGCTTGCACATTCAGGGTTTGGCAACCCTATGTATAATTTAGACAGCTTAAATGTTCCATTCACATTGGGGTCTATATGTAAGCCATGATGAATCTATTGAATTAAATTCAAGGAACATGTTTTAAGTATCTACACTGCTAAGGACTGAGGATGAGTAATGAGTGCTGTACTCTTTTTACTTTTTATTTTTCCCTTCCCCTCCACCCTAAAGAAAGCTACATGGTTATACATATATATATACATATACTTACGTAAGAGTGTGCTATACTTATTTCCACTGGTCATGTCTTTCTCTGAAGATAGACAGTATATTCCTTCATAATTCCAAGTCTCCTCATGTTTTTCTAAATCAACCAGCTCATCATTTCCTACATCACAACAGTATTACAACCTAATCCCATCATACTATTTGAGAGATTGTCTATGAAAGCTTTTCCCCAAATTTTCTGCATTCCTTCTATTCTTGGCTACATTGGTTTTATTTATACAAGAAAATTTTAATTTAATATAATCAGAATTATCCATTTTATACTTCAACAATGCTCTCACTTTATCATATAGTTTAAGGTCTGATACTCCTGAATCTGCTTCCTTTATATCTTTTTCCTCTGTTATTTTTGAAATTCCTGACTTTTTTCTGTCAAATGAACTTTTTTAACTCAGTGAAATACTTCTTAAGTAATTTAATTGGGATGACATTGAATAGTTAGGTAAAATTGTCATTTTAAACCTTATATTGGCTTCACCTACCCTATGAACAATAAATATTACTTCAATTATTTAGATCTGAGTTTATTTGTATAAAAAGTGTTTTATATGTTCCTATGGCTCCTGTGTCTATTTTGGCAGATATAGTCTCAAGTATTTTATACTGTCTGTTTATTTTATTTTATTTTTGGAGGGGGAAGGCAAGGCAATTGAGGTTAAGTGACTTGCCCACAGTTACACAGCTAGTAAGTGTCAGGTATCTGAGGTCAGATTTGAACTTCTGACTCCAGGGCTGGTTCTCTGTTCACTGTGCCGCCTAACTGCCCCTATTTGTTTTAAATAGTCTAAAATAATATTGAATAACATTGCTGACCCATAGTGTTGTTTCCCTACTTTTCTCTTTTGACTAAATCTATTTTAACTTTACTTTGTCTGAGATAATGATTACTATCCCTGCTTTATCCAGGAGGCTAAGACTAAGGTGAGAGGCTTGTCCAGTTTACCAGAATTTAGAACTAACAGCATCTGTTAAAGGCTAGAGAATGAAAATGCAGAAAGTCCAAAAGAAAGAACTCTGTCTGAAGTGAGGCTGCTTTCCTGGGTGTGTGAGGCAGGGGTGATGGTTTCTGAAAACCAATTTGATCCTTCTGAACAAGGACCTTCCCTTCCTCTTTCCCCCACTCCCTACCAGTAACCTCTCTCTGTCCCCCAGCTTACATTGGACCCTGTTCAGGCTCTGTCCCTTGGCCAGGCAAGAAGGGAATCTCACAGCTGTCTCATTAGTTCCTCTTTTGGTACTCGCAGAGCAGAGGGCTTCAGTGGCCAGGCTCTGCTTGATGTTGGGCTTAGAAAATCCCTGATTCCATTTTGCAGTGTGAGCTCTGCAAAGGTACAGCTGGGGCAGGCAGACACCAACGGACACAGAATTCTGAATCACAAAGTTTTATTCATCACAAAGTTTCCTTTTTCAGTGACTTCATTCAGTCCATGGTGTCTCATAACTCTTGAGGCTAGAATAATGAGCCGGATGACTTGTCTTGTGCCTTGATGTATTCCTGAGCCCTGACAGGATGATATGCTCCAACATTCAGTCTTGAATTTCACCCTTCCATTCACTTCTCTGATTTGCTCACCCATAGCCTCTTGGGTCAGCTATCGATAGAGCTGGTAGCCTTCAGGCACCGGGTTGTCAATGCCCCTTCTTCTATCTTTGTATAGCTTCTCTGACTGCCTTCAAATCCCACATAAAATCCTACCTTCTGCAGGAAGCCTTTCTTGATCTCCCTGAATTCTAATGCCATTTCTTGGTTGATTACATTCAATTTAACCTGTGTATATCTTGTTTGTATATGGTTATTTTCATGTTATCTCCCCCTCTAGACGGTAAGTTCCTTGAGAGCAAGAACTGTCTTTTGCCTTTCTTTTTGTCTCCAGCACTTAGCGTAGTGCCTAGCACATGGAAGGTCCTTCATAAATGTTTGTTAATTGACACTCTAGCAGAGAAGCTGATGTGAAACTGTGAGAAAGATAACAGGAAATGGGAATCTGTTCAGTATTAGAGAAAGTGAGAAGGAGGGAATCCTCCGTGACATCCTGAGACCGTGGTCTACACCAACCATTTGAGTTCCCGCTCTCATGCTCCACAGGTTTTATTTTGGATTTGTCTTATTTTAACTACAGTGGGAAGAAGCTAGAATGTTAGTGATTCTCCTGGTATGTGCCCCATAAACACCACTAGTCCAGAGCAATGAACTCGTTAGGCAAGTCATGGAATGTTGTAGCTGAGAGGGATTGCTGTGGAGCGTTATGTTAGATGCTAGAGAACACATAACACTATAGTGAGCTTGGTCCTTTAGTATGGGCTCATCATACTGCCTCACACATTTAAACTCACTAGCTATGTGATCCCGGTCAAATCACTTAGCCTCTATTTGCCTCAGTTTCTTCATCTGTAAAATAGGCATAATAACAGCACCTAGCTCTCAGTGTTCTTGTGAGGATCAAATGAGATAATGTGCTATAAAGCACTTAGCACAGTGTCAGGTACATAGTAGGACCATATAAATGCTAGCAATTTATTATTATCATATTGTATATAATTCTATACAAATATGTTTATGTTATATGGATATTATATATATATCATTATTATAAGTAATAATAAGTCTTATTCAGTTGAAAGAGTGCAGGGTTTAGAATCAGATACTTGGATTCATATCTCAACTCTGCTGCTTGCTAACTACATGACCTTGGGCAAATCACTTAATTTCTCTGGGCCTCAAGTTTCCTCATTTGTAAAATAAGAGGATTGGACAAGATGACCTCAAAGATCCCTTCCAGCAATAAATCTGTGATCCTGTAGTCCTATAATGCAAACCCTTCATTTCAGAGACAGAGAAACTGAGGCCCAGAGAGGCAGACACTTATCTAAGATAACATGTAATGAGTCAGATGTCTTGAGTCCCATTGCACCATCAAGCTTTCCTAAGCTCTCTTATTCTGAAAGACCAACTTGAGTTTTTCCTCCAGTGTGATTTCAAGACCAGGAATTCTTAACCTGGGGTCTATAAAATTTTAAAAAATATTTTTTAAATGTTTTGATAACTATATCTCCATATAATGTTTCTTTTGTAATCTTATGGATTTTATTTCATGCTTTAAAAAAATATATTCTGAGAAGGGGCCCATAGGCTTCCCCAGACTGCCTAAGGGGTCTGGTACACAGAAGATGAAGGATCATTGCATTAGACTAGATCTGTGTGTTGTAAGCAGCAGCCACTCTACAGGATGTGATGAGAGACCTCTCGAAATGGTCATTGTGCTTCTGCATTGCCAGTTTTCACCATCCAAGTTTCATTTATTGTTTTGTTTTTTCCTTTGGTAGTGTTCGACTACAGTTATAGGGATTACATTCTGTCCTGGTATGGGAACCTCAGCAGAGATGAAGGGCAGCTGTACCACCTGCTCTCGGAAGATTTCTGGGAAGTCGCCAAACAGCTGCGTCACAGACTGAGTCATGTGGATGTGGTGAAAGTTGTATGTAGTGATGTTGTCAAGACTTTGCTCACCCATTTCTGTGACCTCAAAGCTGCTCATGCCAGGTAATACCTTTGAGCTGGAAAAAAAATACCCAGGGATTTTATTTTCCATTTCTTCTGGTTGGATTGGGAATCAGAGTTCAGACAGGTCACAGTGTCTCTCTTTTATGCTTGGGTTCAGCATAAGAATGCATATTGGTCTGGGGGTGGTCATCCAGTTGTATGGGTATATTTTGTTTCTAATTTTATGACAGTTTCCAAATCAGTTTTTAAGGAATTGGTTTTCCATAGCAGATACTTTTCACATGAAAGTATTCTCAGCATCATAGTTACTTATCATGAGAAAAATCAGTTTTTACAACTAGCTTGAGCATCTTTGAACACTTTGTGATTTTTAGTTAAATATAGTTTGTGTTTCTTCTTATAGAATGCTGTATTAAGAACTGCTTAGCATTATAACACCTTGAAAACTGATTTAGAGAAACTGTGTGTGATATTTAGAGATGGCATTTAAATGTGAGAACGTAAAAAAGACACCAAGAGCTACTGTTTGGGCACATAGTAAAAAAATGAGTCCTTTGCTAGTGTAACTGAGAGAGCTTCCTTGGGTGAGTTTATGTCTCCATAAATGAATGTACATTTTGAAGAAAGGAGCTCAAGCTATTATACTTACTATTGAGAGAAATGATTATTTCTTATAGTAATAACTAATTATTGAAATAATGCTTTTCCCTTTTTCTCCTTCCTTATCTAGAAATCATCCAGAGTAGGAAATCTTGCTCAAAGACTTACCTAAGCTAATATCTAATGAATGATAGTAAGAAAAACTATGAATTTAGGTCAGGGGTGGGGAACCTGCGGCTTCAGGGGCATGTGTGGCTCTCTAAGTCTTCAAATGTGGCCCTTTGATTGAATCCAAACTTCACAGAACACATCCCATAATAAAAGGATTTATTCTGTAAAACTTGAACTCAGTCAAAAGGCTGCCCCAAGGACCTAGAAGGCCACATGTGGCCTTGAGGCTGCAGGTTCCCCACCCCTGGTTTAGGCGACTGGGTGGATTTCTGCTCATTGTGTTTACTCAGACTCGTCTGGGAAAATATGGATTCTTCCTTTTGTCAGATGAATGATATGGAAGTTGATAAATCTCTTTGATGAAGATTTGGATGCTCAGTGTCACATACCCCAAGACTCTCATTGGACTATAGCCCAGCCCATCATTGTAATAATTCATTTTTCTCTTTAATTGTTAACCAGTTAGAGTTGACTGCCACCCTCAGTAACACCCACTTTTCCAAGAGCGGATGAGTTGTAAACCCAGCACCATGAGGGTCTTTGGTATTCAGGAGTGCCACTGATCTCTTTTATTAAAATGCTAGCATTATGTGTAAAATGACTAATTAACCAGAAACCATGTCTCTCAAACATTTTAAACATCACACTATGGAGTTCATTCTTTCTCGGGTCTACTGCCAATGTTTTCTGGGTGTCAGAGTCTTGTGGCCTTTTGCTGCAAAATTCTGTTGCTACCTGTTACACAGGTACGCTAGAGAGAGAGGAAAGATTCAGAAGATATTGCCGAGGAACAACACAGTTTGTGACATAGTCATCAACGCTCAACCCTTCAGTGTTCTTTGTGCCTAAGACCCAGGGCATCTTGGTCCAATATTTAAAACTCCATCTAGGGGATGCACCAAACCAGGCATACACCATTAGTCATCCAAGAAATGTAGGTGTCTGATTGTAAAGAAGTCTCACCTAAATGTCTCTTATTTTCCCTTCTTTTTTGGAAAACCAGCTTCAAATGGAGTGGTATAATGGGGCATTCTAGAACACCAGGCCAGAATGTCTCTTTCTACCTGTCTACTTTTATGAGCTACCTATATTTAGCCATCTCTGGTGCAGGACAGAGATTGGTGCTTACAGCCGGGCTATTAATACGATTGCTTGCTCCCCTCCACAGTTCAGCTGTCCTGGCTTCCTTTTAATTTAACAAACATTCATTAAACACCTACCACTTGCCGAGTACTGGCCTAGATATTGGGGAAGATACCAAGTTTCCATAGGCAACATTATTCATAATGGAATTAGTAGGGGGTTCATTCCGCAGGGACTGATAACTGTCGTGCAAAACAATATATAAAAGCAGCAGGAATGTGAAAAGCAGTGCTTTGTATGATGCAAAGGGAAAAAGTTGTTGATTTAGAGGTTTCAGGAAAGGTTTCATGGAGGAGAGAAGATAGCGTCTAAGTTTTAAAGAATGAATGGAAATTTAGTAGGCAAAAAAGGGTGACAGGTTGGTAATTTGGTGAAATGTAAAGTTATGGATTTGTAGTCAGTACTATTCAAATTCTGTTTCTGCTATTATGTTACTTGTGACTTGGACAAGTCATGAAAATTTTTAGGGCCTTAATTTCTTCATTTATAAAATAAGGTTCAGGGATAGAAGACGATACAGTGGAAAGGGCAATGATTGGAGTCACGGGTCTTGAGTTCAAATTCTATCTTTGCTACTTATTACCTGTGTGACCTCAGGGAAGTTACTTAATCTCTCTGGGCCTCAGTTTCCTCTACTGTGAAATTAGGAGTACTGGACAGGGTGATCTCTAAGGTTCCTTCTGATTTTAGACCTACGATCTTGTAATCTTTGAGTCTATAACTAGATGATTTCTGGCATTCTTTCCAGTTTTAAATCTTTGCTACAACATAGGGATCTGTGTATATATTACTTACACGTTTAATGCTCTTTCCTCATTAACAACCCTTTGAGGTAGTATGTTACTTATTCCATTTTACAGATGAAGAACCCAAGGCTCCGTGAGTTAAATGAATTTCTCATCATCACATTGGAAGTTAAACAGAATTTGAACCCATGTCCCTTGAGAGCTCCAGGCCTAGAGTCAGGAAGATTCCTCTTTCTTAGTTCATTTCTGGCTGAGACACTTAGTAGCTGTGTGACCCTGGGCAAGTCATTTAACCCCATTTGCCTCAATTTCCCCATCTGTAAAATGAGCTGGAGAAGGAAATGGCAAACCACTCCAGCATCTTTGCCAAGAAAACCCCAAAAGGGGTCATGAAAAATGACTGAACAAAACAACTCCTGTCTCCAAATCCATTGCTCTTTTTAAACTACCCCATACTGCTCTGAGAGGCCAAAGCTTTTAAATTTTGAAAAATTCAATGGAAACCAATCCCGAATTTATAAACTTTTGCAGCATGTGTACAACTAACCAACAACCTCACTAGAATTTAGAGAGTGCAGACAGTTTCAATATGTCTGAAGTAATTTGGTAAATGTTTTGCATTATCTCTTACTACATGATTACTTTTTTATTAATGAATCTGGCAAAAAATTCAACACAATTTTTCTTTACTTCTGTTTTCCATGTACTTTCAGTTGGTGAAGCGACTTTCAATTTGCTGTACTGCCAAGAAGTTTTATAAGCTTCTATAGGGCGCAGTGTCTAGTGTACTGCCTGATGCATAGTATGTGACCTGAATAAATGTTCACTGTTGGCTCAATTGGCTTTCCGCAGGGCTGGTTTTCAGGTGTTCCAGGTACAGAGGGGGCCGTGGAAATCCTCTCAGTGGTGTTTGCTCACCCACTCCCTCTCAGAAGCATCCCACGCACATGAGTCAGAGAATGTTAGCTCTGGAGAGAATTTCAAAGATCATGTGGTCTAACCCACTCGTTTCACATATGAGAAAATTTTACTATTGGTTATATTTCCAGGGGAAAAAAAAACCTTTTTGGTTCTGGGTTTTTTTTGGGGCAATGAAGTATAGAGAAATGGAAGTTTAACATTTTCTCCCTTATTCATTCAACTCCTGGGAACAATTCTTTCCCTCTAGAAATGAGAAGAATTTTTTTTCTTTTTGAAAATCAAGGCCATCCTGTACTGATTACTTGTCTGGGTAGATGCCTTCCAGCTGCATCATTTGGAGCAAACAGTGTTTGTTCAACTATTGTTAAAAGGCTTCAACTCTTAAGGACTGTATCTTGGCATGTTGGAATTTCAAGATATTCTGTTCATTTCCATTTTTCGAAATGTTTTTCAACTTCTACTAATGTCATTTTTTAGTGCCTCTTAGGGTTGTGGAGGGGACAAAAAACTGTGCAAGATATTCTCCAAAACTCAAGATGCTCCATTTACTGGCCCAGGGATGGGTTGTGTTTCTGTCTTCTGAGGATGGGCTTAGCTGAACTTGGCTGAGCCTCATCACCAGAAGGTTGGTCACCAGCTTTGGCCACAATCACTCAGGAAGCCATCTGCTAAGACATGGTTGAATTATGATCTGCATTAATAGGAAGATTACTCATATTGATAAATTGACATCTTTGGAAGGGAAGAAGTCCATATATCAACCTATAGCTTCACAATGGAAATGTAATTAATTGGTTTTTAGCATTTAGGAATGCTAGCAATAAATAAAGTGGAAAAAATGAATATTCATAGGCAAAGAAGAAGTTAAAATATTTGTATTTGCAGAAGGTATGATGACATGTTTAGAGTATCCAAGAAACATGTGCAAAAAGCTTGATATAATGGCTTTAGTAGGATCAGGGTATAAGATAAATCCACGAAAACCATCAGCATTTCTATGCAAAATGGATGAAGAGAAATACAGTTTTTCAGTAATGACAAAATGTTATCAAATAGCTACAATACCTACTATTTATAGAATACTTGTTATGTGCCGGGCACCGTGCTAAGTGCTTTATGGTCTCATTGAGCTTTACAACAACTCTGTGAAGTAGGTGCTGTTATCATCACTCTCATTCCTTAAAAATTTATTTGTATATTTATTTTTAATTTGCAGCATTCAGTTTCACAAGCTTTTGAGTTTTAAATTTTCTCCCTCCTCTCCCCTCCCCAAGACAGTGTGAAACCTAATATAGGCTCTACATACACATTCATACTGAACATATTTTCACATTAGACTTATTATCATCCTCATTTTATAGCATAGGAAACTGAGGCAAGGAGGTTAAGTGACTTGCCCAAGGTCACACAGCTAATGAATATCTAAGACGTAGGTCTTCCTGACTCCAGGTCCCGGCTGTCTATCCAGGGTGCCATGTAGCTGTTTTGTCTAATGTTTTCTCAGTGTCAGTTCATATATGTCCTCCCTTCTTCTCTGAATTTCTCATGTTCATTATTTCTAGTCTACACCTATTTTTCTACCAGAGCAAAGCATTCATTTTGAGAATTATATGATATTGAAGAAAAACTAGATCAATGATAGAGAAATAGAGAAATTAGAACTAAAAGCATATACTAGGGTAGTAATTGGGAAATCCAGGATAAGAAAATATCAGGGATGAAAATCATTAAATAAAACCATTGGAAAAATTACATGGCAGTATGCCAAAAATGAGAATAAATCTACATTTCATTACACTGAATTTTAAGTGGATCAATAGTTGAGATGTAAAAAAGAAGAAATTAGAATAATATCTATCATAGACATGGAACAAGAATTCCTAGCTTCAACAATTAGAAATTACAGGTGACAAAACAGATGGATTTCATCTTATGAAAGTTGCGTCAAACGAAAAAGCAATGTCCATCAAAAATTACAAAAGGAAAGTAACATATCGGGAAGATTTTAGCTGTAAATATTTCCAATAAGAATATGACACCAGAAATTTAATTAAATTAAGGTGAAAAAAAAGACTTGAGGAGTGATCAAATGAATGAATGAAATAGTATTTACCAAGCACCCGTTATATTCCAGGCACTGTTTTAGGAATTAGGGATACAAATACAAATATGAGGCTGAGCCTGTCCTCAAACAGCTTATATTTCTAGGGGAAGTAGCACATATAGGGGGACAGTGATGGCCAGGGAAGGGAGTCTGAGGAGTCACAGGGATTCTGAGTAGAGCCATGTCAAGCCTTTACCTGCAGTGATGGTGGCATTGACTTAGGATAGCTGTTCTCAGAGCCAGAGGTGAAAGAGGGAAGAGGGACAGAATTTGCGCATATATATATATATATATATATATACATATATATATATGTGTGTGTGTGTGTGTGTGTATAATATACATACATGTATGTATACATGTGTGTACATATACACACACATATGTGTGTGTGTATCTGTATAGAATATGGGAAGCTCTCTGGACGTCCAATATGGAGGGTCACTGCGAGGAAAAGAGTGCAGATGGCAAGATGCTTAGGTTAGACCCTAGTTTCCTGGTGATTGAGGATGGGCTATGAACACGCTGTTCTCAAAAGAAAACACACCAGTATCATTAACCACCTGAAAAAAATGTTTAAGCTCTGTAATAATCAGAGGAATCCAAATGAGAACAACTCGAAGATAGCACTTTGTGCCCATTAAATTGTGAGCGATAGTTAAGAATAACATCCCATGTTTGACACGGCTGTGAAGAAACAGGCCCTGTTGAGGGGGTAGGGACACTATGAATTGAAAGATTTTTTTTTTTTTGGTCTAGGAGCATAGCAAGATCCAGGAGCTCCTCAGCTGTTTACAAACTTTGACCCAGTGACTCCATTTTGTTGGTATTCACTTGTGTCCAACTGTTCATGACCCTGTGGACCATACTGTCCATGGGGCTTTCTTGGCAAAGATACTGGAGTGGTTTGTCATTTCCTTCTACAGTAGATTAAAGCAAACCGAAGTTAGGTGACTTGTCCAAGGTTACACAGCTAATGAGGCAGTATTTTAACTTGGGTCTTCCTGACTCCAGGCCCAGCACTTTTCACTGAGCCACCTAACTGCCTCCTAGTGAAGCCACTATTATACTCTCTATATATACTTTATTATACTATGTATACTTTATTGAAAAGAAAAGAAGACCTAAGCATTCATAGCAATGCAGTTTATGTTAGCAAGCAATTAGAGGCAAACTCGTTGCCACCAATTAGAGAACAGCTGAACAAATTATGAGAAATTACAAGTAGAAAGACTTCAAAAAAGCATGGGAAAATATATTTGAAATGATGCAAAATCAGAACAGTCCATATCCTGACCCCAATGATATAAAATGTGATTAAAATGGTAGTAACAAAAAAATGTGGGGAACTATATGCTATCAGGAGATATGGAATCAAACATGGAGCTAATCTTATTAAAGTTATTGTACACCTATAACCTATATTAGACTGTTGTCTTGGGAAGGGGGTAGGAGAAAAATTTGGAGCTAAAAAATCTTACAAAATCGACTGTTAAAAATATCTTTGCATGAAATTGGAAAAAAACCAAAATACTGTTAAGTGGGGGAAAATGAAGTTAATGAACATCTTTCAAAACAAACATGTAAATAATGGAGTTTGTGCTTTCGTGTTTCATCTCTTTATCCTTGTTTGTGCATTTCATTTTTTCTGGATTGTTATGACGTTTAGAATCAAAGTATGTAAAAAAAAAAGGGGGGATGAGAAAAAAGTAGTGATGCTAACAGAAATAGAACATTAGGAGGTGGGATGGTTTAGGAGCAAAGGTAAGGAATTAGGTTTTATGGACTGTCAAACATCTTTTGATTTGTGCTGCTGGCAGAAGAGCTGGGTCTCTAAAGGTCTTTTGACCATGGTGAAGAATGTAGATCTGGAGCTCAGGAAGTAGGAACATCAAGATTGGAGATATACCTTTGGGAATTATCCACAAAATGATGAGAATTGAAGATGTGGGAATAGATGAGATCACAAAAAGAAAATGCAGAGTCAGAAGAAAGAAATCCAGAGGCCAGCCTTGGGGATTGCCCAAATATATGGGGGAAAGAGGGAAGGAGAAGAGTGGACAGAGAAGTAGGTGTCATGTCACCAAAACTAAGGCAGCAGAGAATTTCAAACAGTCTTCCTTCCATGAGGTCAGAGAGAATGAGAACTGAGTAAAAGCCTTTGAGCTTAGTAATTAAGCATGGGTCATGCTTGAGGCAAATTCTGGAAAGCAATTTTTGTAACTATGCTTCAAAAGCTATTTATTTATTAAACTGGGCATATCCTTTAGTCCAGTGATACTGTTACCAAAGAGACCAAAGCCCCAAAGAGACCAAAGAAAGAAGGAAAGGGCCTATGTGTACAAAAATATTTATAGCAGCTCTTTTTCTGATAGCAAAGAATTGGAAACTGAGGGTACCCATCAAATGGGGAATGATTGAATAAGTTATTATATTAATGGTATAAATATAATGGAATACTATTATGCTATAAAAGAAATGATGGGAAGGGGATGGTTTCAGAAAATCTTGGGAAGACATTTATTAACTGATCCAAAATGGAGTAGCAGAACCAAGAAAATAACTTATTTAACAGCAACAATATTGTAAAGATTTTAGGAACTCTGATCAGCAACCATAATTCCAAAAGTCTCTTGATGAAACATGCTCCCCACCTAATGGAAGAGAGATGCAGAATGAAGTTTATTTTTTCTCTTTAATCTTTCCCTCCATTTTCCCTCTTTCTTTTCTTCTCTCTTTCTTTATTTCTCTCTCCTTCCTTCCTTCCTTCCTTCCTTCCTTCCTTCCTTCCTTCCTTCCTTCCTTCCATCCTTCCTTCCTTCCCTTCCCTTGAAATTTATTTTGTTTGACTATATATATATATCTATAATGGCTTTTGTTTTTCTTGCCTTCTGAATAAGTTGGGGAAGTGGAAGTGGGAGGGAGAGAATTTGGAGCTAAAAATAAAATTCAAAGTTGCTTCAGGCTAGAGTATCTGAATGAGTCTGTCCTTAGATAAATTTCCCATGAGGCTCTCTCATCTAATCCCCTCATTTTACAGAATAGGAAACTGAATTTCAGGAAGGTTAAACTACTGACCCAAGGTCATACAGGTGGTAAGTGACAGAAGTGAGATTTCAACCTAAGGAAATTGTGGGTGTCGGTAAAATGTCACATGTTGAAAAATTTTCAAATGTGTTTCTGTTTGGCTCATTTGGGCAGCTTCTATTTAATTATGCACAAATAACAAATTGTCCTTTTAGATGACTCACTTCCACAATTTTCTCCCACCCCACTCCCCCTTTCCTTCTATTTTTAGACAAGAAGAGCCACCGAGGCCCTTTCTATTACATGCATGCTTAAGGAACTCGGATGAAGAAGTAAGGTTCCTACAAACATGTTCTCGGGTTCTGGTGTTCTGTCTCCTCCCCTCAAAGGATGTCCAATCTCTCAGCTTGCGCATAGTCCTTGCAGAAATTCTCACAACAAAAGGTAGACTTATAAAATTGAGATTGCTTTTAGATGACTAGATTTCTGTGCGTACTAATCTGTTGATTACACTTTTTGTGGCACCTATGCTCACTTTGTACTCTTGTTTTGGAAGTGTGAAAATCAAATTTCAAGAAAATTTCATGTGGAAATAGAGAAGCAAAGAGAGCATCCTTTGGACATCCATGAGAAACATAAAAATAGATGGTGACAGATGGCCAAGTGAACAATTCATCCTCTTATTTATTTTGAAATGAGAGAGCTGTTCCTTCTGCCCTGTATAGGAAAGCAGCCATTCTTGATGGTCTCTGTGTCCACTGAGGCGTTAATTAACACAAAATCATAGACTTTAGACTGGAAGGAACCTCAGAGGGCATACAGTCTAACTCCTTCATTTTACAGAAGAGGAAACTAAGGCCTACAGAGGTTAAGTGATTTGCCCCAGGTCATACAGAAGTAAATGTCAGGGCGAGGTAATCCACTTGAGTCAGAATTGCATTAGTGGTAGTGGCGGGTCTTAGAAATTCTTGATTTGTTTTCATGGTTTATACAAATTTAAAGAGCAAGAACATTACAGCCCTTTGAATATTCTCTAAAAGAAATAGAATGAATAGCTATGCACAGAAAATGTTCAGCCTGAAAGGAAAAAAAAAAAGCAAAACCTTAAATTACCTGACTTAAGAAAAACATATCCTAACCCAGAATTTCAGTAGACAGCTAAATTGTTCTTTGCTTAAATAAGTGAGAAAAGATTTTGTACTGAAAGGCAGGAGTCTTTGAGAAAAGAGACCTCAATCTATGGTCTTTGGGTACAATTCCAAAAGATTCCAGTTATGTTATGTTAGCATTCTGAAGTAGGAAAGGGCATGTAGTCCTCTAATTTTACAAATGGGGAAACTGAATCTTGGAGAAATGGGCACATACCTAATTAGAAGGAAAACTTGTTTTCTTTTTTTAATCAATGCCCTTCCTCTTTAAAAATAAATGAACAAACAAAAAAAATACATTGTCAACCATCCTCTACCCCCAACAGAAGCACATCTAAGTAAAACTAACCTCTTCTGACAATAAACTCTCTCATGCCTACATTCCACTACTTGTGTGTCCTCAGGAAGGGAATCATCCTTTGCTGTCAGACCTGTGAAGTCTCAGTTGGTCAAGGCACTGTTTCTGCATGCAATGTTTTTCCCTTTGTATACTTGGTCTGTGCCAGGATCAGTGACACAGAGACAGATGGTTGAAAATCCAGCCTGTGACCAACCTGGAACTTTGCAGATAAAAGAAATGTTTAGCTATGAATTTGCAGTCTAGTTTGAGATGCATCATTTTCTCTGTATTCTGGTAATCAACCAACAGCACCTTTAAAAAGTAAGGGACATTTTTGGATCTGAGAACAGTAGAGTGAACTGCAGTATCCAAGTAATATTCGATCTTTTCTCTTGTAAACAAACAAAATTGGCCTGGAGTCTCTGCTGGTGTGTCATAAGAGTGTTAACCCTTATATTTTGGCACACTAGACTGGTTAAAATAAGTGGAATTTTCCTTTAAGGCATAATCAAAGACTTCAGTGTATGTATTTTAGAGGAGGAACATTTTAGCAGAGGAGCATGGGATCCTGGTGACTTCATTTCCTCACTCCCCAATCCTTATCTTTGTTTCCTAATGGAGAAAGTGATATGTCAGTGTTTGGCAGCACCTCCAGAGATGGACAGATCACCCTGGACCATTTTATTAGGTGGGTGGGATGGGTGGGAACCTGTCTGTGAGAATTTTTTAAAACAGCATCTATTTATTTTCGATGCTATTAATTAATCTATTTTAAATCAACATCTATTCATTTTAGATGCTATTAACCTATTTTAAAGTAGCATCTATTAATTTTAGATGAACAAAGAGATTGCTTTGCTTAACTATGTTAGAAGAGGCAGCCTGGTACAGTGGATAGAGTCAGTCAGACACACCTGGGTTCAGGTCTTGCCTCTGACACAAACTGGCCATGGGACCTTGGGCAAGTCATTTATGTTCTCAGAACCCACATAACTTTCAGAACAGCTGGCACCCTTGCGTTGGTAAGGGAAATTTGCTCTAAACTAATGAAATCACAGGTCTGGTCCCTGCCAAAAAAATGAACGTTAGGTTACGCATGTGTCCAAAATGAAATGTGTATGTTGGTTTATATGTCTGTTAAGAAACAAACTGAAACAAAAAGGGATGGCTGTTCAATGCCCTCTTCTTTTCCTTTAGTCTTACAGCCTGTGGTGGAGTTGCTGAGTGACCCTGATTATATTAACCAGATGTTACTGGCCCAGCTGGAGTACAGAGAACAGGTGAATGAACATCACAAGAAAGCCTACACATACGCTCCTTCTTACGAGGAGTTCATCAAGCTCATTAACAGCAACTCTGACGTTGAGTTCCTGAAGCAGCTAAGGTACCTGATGTTCACTCATAGTGCGTTCAACGCCCAACTTGCTCATGACTGTGGCCCTTTACCAGACTGGGCCCAGCTAGGTGATTTGAGGGAATCGGCAAGAAAGGAAGTTTATAAATCTTGTCATTTAATGAAGTCTAAATTAAATCAGCTCTTCCTTGAGGCAGCTGGAATGGTTAATTTTTCCATCATATCTGATTAGTGCAGATTGAAAGCTACTTGGTTGTTAATGGCACCTGCTTGCTTTCTGGGTGCCCAGAGGTGAGGGATTGTTTGAAGAAATGGGGGGAGGGGGCAGCTTTGCTTTCTCCTTAAAACATCCGACATGGTACCGTGGACAGGTTGTAGGATTTGATGCCAGAAGACCTAGCTTCAAATCTTACCTCTGCTATTTAATGCCATTGGGATTTGGGGTAAAGTCCCTAAGACTCTTTAGGCCTCAGTTTCCTTATTTGTAAAATTAAAGTTATAGGTTCCATGTCCTCTGAGGTCCGCTCTATCTCTATACCTGTAGTGTGTGTTTGAGAAGCAGTGCGCTATAGCAGTAATAAGACTAGCTCATGTACATAGTGCTTGCCAGGCACTGGGCTAAGCACTTTATGATTACTATCTCATCTGATCCTTGAAACAACTCTGGGAGGAAGGTGGTATTATTATCCTCATTTTACAGATGAGGAAACTGAGGTCATCGGAAGCAAAGTGCCTTGCCCAGAGTGACCCAGACATGAAGTGTCTGAGGCTGACTTTGAACTGGATTTGCCAGCTCTATTCAGTATGACAGCCAGCATAGAGTACAGGCTTGGAGTCAGTAAGACCTGGTTTCAAGCTGCCTCTCATACGTACTGGCTGTGTGACCCTAGGCAAGTCACTTAATAATAATTAATAGTAGTAATAATTGTTGTTGTGTTTGTCTTTCATTCTGAAGAGGACCGTGACATCAGAGAAATGATGACGTGACTTGCACTTGACTTTGTTTTGGATGAGGGAGGGCTGTGGAAGGCACTGTGCTAAGTGCTTTACAATTATTCTTGTTTGATGCTCACAACAACCCTGAGAGGTATATAGTATGATCATCCTCAATTTTACAAAAGGGGAAATCAAGTTAAATAGCAGTTAAATTACTTGCCTAGGGTAACACAACTAGTAAGTGTCGAGGCTGGATTTGAACTCAGATCTTCCTGTGTTCTATCTACAGCACCACCTAGCTGCCAGTGAATTGTAGTCTGTGTTTGCCCTTCATTCTCAAAGAGTAACCATGACATCAGGGAGATGATGATATGACTTGCAGTTGATTTTGATTTGAGGGAGGGAGGGCAGTGCAAGGTCACCAGCCTCACTTTCTCTTCCGGAGCCATCTGGGTTCAGTACCCAGATATTCCTTAGGATGACTGGAGATAGTCCAGAATGCTGCCAGTGAATGGAGAGCTGGTGGTGGAGTCAGAAAGACCCAAGTCCTGCCTCTCAATGCTGGTTGTGTGACTGGGCAAGTCTCTTAACCTGTGGAGTGTTGTAGGCCAAGGTGCTGACATGCATTGACAGGGAATGACCCTCTTTGGGCTCTCTCTCTTCCCGTGACATTGTGGTGGCCTGCATTAATAACTTCCATTGCTCCTCATCACTAGAGCTGTTCCTCTGAGGAGGCTCTGGCTCAGCAGGAGAAATGATCAGCTCAGCCCCAAGTAGAGAAGAGAAAACAAAGACCAACCAAACCATGAGAACCCATTTGCACAGTGGAACCATATTATGAAGAGTAGAGTCTAACCCTTCTGCTGCATCACTCAGGACCTCTCCTTCAGGGATTTGTAAATCGCCTTTAATGTAGTCATTTACTGACCTCTGAGAAGCTTCCCTTTCTTTCTGCGCATGTGAGGCTCATGTCTTTCCCTGTACCCCCAGCTCCTGCTCTCCTATTCAGTAGCTTCATTGGACCTGTTGATGTCTCCTTGACCACTCTTGGGTCCTAGTTCATTCTCACTCTACCTTAGGAGGTGTTCCTACTCAAGATCCCAACATCATCCAAAGCGCTACTATCTTCATGATTCTTAACCCTGTAGATTCTCTCTTGTTTTTCTCTCTCCTTCATTTCTCCTAAATCGTTTCTTCATCCTCATTGTAAACTCTAGTTTTTACACTCGTCCTTGGTCTCTCAATTCATCACCCCCTCTTCTGACTTCCATTTCATTTCCTTGACCCTATAGCTAAAGAGTTCAGTTATACATTGTCCTCTTCCCTTGAATTCCTTGCCTGTCTGCCCTGTTGCCAGTAATACCTTGACGAATTCAACCCAGGGTGATTTTTCCACTCCTCTTTTTGTGCTACTCACTCTCACTAAATCTGTCCTTTAACTCATGATAAACTCCATTACCTCAATCCCTAAAAATTCTGCCAGCACATTTCTCTCTATCTGGCTTCACTTGCCAGTCTTAATTCCTTAGACTGCCATTTTAATGATTCTAATGAGCACCTTAGAATTCCTCCCTTCTTCCTACTTCTAACCTACCCTCCCCCCTCCACACATTTTTTATTCCAGATTAGATGTTTCTTAACTCAATCTTTCATAACCCATCCACTTCCTACCTCTCCAATATTCTGGCACCTCATTCTCCATCAGGTACCCTTTGATCCAGTGACATTGGCCTCTGGTCTGTCCCCATAAACAAGACACTCCAATCTTTCTGCTGGCGGCCTTTTCTCTGCCTGTTCCTCTCCAACCTCTCTGGTTTCCTTTAAGGCCCAATTAAAATCCCTTCTTCTACAGGAAGCATTCACCAACATCTCTTAATTTTCGGGCCTTCCCTATTAATTATTTCCTATTTATCTTGTAAATAGCTTGTTTGCACATATATGTTTGTTTTTTGTCTCTCCTGTTAGATTGGGAGCAACTTGGGAGCAGGGACTGTCTTTTGTCTCTTTATTTTTATCTCCAGTTCTTTCATGGCAGGTGCTTAATAAATGTTTACAGACCTATGAAGGAAAATATGGATAATAATGGTACATGCTGAGGTGTGGAGGGGATTATAATCTTTTTGGTGGAGAAAGTATCTATATCATTCATCAGAAGAATTAGCCATAGCAAAGAGTCAGGATATCTCTTTTTCCAGGACTAGAAAGAAAGAGGAAAGAATGAATGATGAGGCAAAGTAGAACAGAGGAGTTGAAAGAGTACAGCCTGATGACTTGTTGTCATAGTGAAACAGACAAGCAGAATTTCAGCTCTGTGTGTTGGGGATGGGAGTTGATGACTTGAGAGAAGTGTAAGAAATTTTTTTGTTTTTATTTTTTAATTGCTGTGGGGAGTCAACAAGGATACAGTAGAAAAATTAACTGCTAAGTAGAAGTGAGGGACTGACTGAGACTGGGTACTGTACAATTATAGTGATTGAAATCAGCTTGATTTCATCGTTTTCTCTCCAAATGATCAGTAGGTCTATTTTCTGTTGTTTAGTCATTTTAGACAATTTGTGACCATGTAGACCATCCATGGGGTTTTCTTGGCAAAGATACTGAAGTGGTTTGCTTTTCCTTTTCCAGTGGATTGCTTTTTGTCAGAACTCCCCACTATGACTTAGGGTAAAGAAATTCCATTAAATTAATTTAGTTTAATTTAAATTAAGGAAAATGCCTTATTCTGTAAATAGCTTATTTGCATGTGCGTTTGCTTTTTTTCTCCCCCATTAGATTGTGTGTAATCCTGGGGGCAATAGGGAATCATTGGAGTTTATTGAATAGGGAGTGATGATCAATTTATTAAAGACCTACTACTTTTATTAAATATGTGCTATGTGCTAGACGCTGCTTAGGCACTGGGACAGGGACCAAGCTACAAAGACAACAAATGAAACTATTTCTATCTGAGGAGAGTTTGCATTCAAACGAGGGAGACATAAGTACCTGTATAAATAAATACAGAATAAATCTAAGGAAAATAAATATGGAGGGAAGGCTCTAGCAGTTGGGGAGATCAGGAAGGGTTTTCTGGGGAAGGTGGTATTTGAACTACCTATTTAAGATATGTAATGAGGTGTAGGGGTGAGGAGAGAATTCATCCCGAGCATGGAAAACAGAGAGTGCCAAAGAATGAAGACCACGGATGGGATGTTATATGTGAGAACCAGAAAGAAAAGTTGGTTTGACTGGAGGGGAAATGATGGCATTAATGCTGTTTAATTTGTTAATCAATGAGCTATGTGCCGTGCATTGGGAGAATAAAGTGAAAGTGAAGCCGTTCCTGACCTCAAGGAGTTTCTGTTTTATCGGGGAAAAGAACACGATGGCAGGATCATAGCTTTGGAACTCAAAGAAGCTTCAGAGGTCATCTGATTCATTGGTGTCAGACTCAGATAGAAGGGGGTCGACCTCTGGGGGGCGAATATTCTTAGAAAACCACAATTTAACACCAGCATTTATTTATATTGTGATTTTCACCTATTTTGTTAAATATTTCCTGATTACATTTTCATCTATTTTTGAGGCACCTTGTGGTCCAAGGGCCGTGCATCCGACATCTCTAAATTTATCCCCTGATTTTATTGTTTGAGGAAATTGAAACTTTTGGGGAAATTAAGTGACTTACTTGTTCAAGGTCACACAGGCAATATATGTCTGATTTGGGATTTAAATCTAGGTTCTTTGACTCCAGAGCCTATGATGTTTCCACTGTTCCATACTCTTACAAAGTATATATAAGGTATTAAATGCAAAGTAATTTGACGCACACTAATAATTTTGGGAAGATGTCGAGAAGAACCTCAATTGGACACAAGCCAAACTTTGCAAGGGCTCCATTAGATTGTAAGATCCTTCAGGGCAGGGACTATCTTTTGCTTCTTAGTGTATCCCCAGAGCTTAGCATAATTCCTGGAACATAATAGATGATTAATAAATGTTTATGTATTCATTCATTCATTTGTCTATCTGTCTAACATCTATCTATCTATCTGTCTATCTATCTATCATCTATCTATCTGTGTATCTTTCTATCTACATATCTACATATGTACATATGTATCTATCTGTCTACATGTGTATGTATCTATCTACATATCTATCTACCTATGTATGTATGTATCTAGTCTGTCTCTTACTATAAAAAGGTGGCGGGAGTGGGTTGGGGGGGCAGGGCGGTCTATACAAAAGCATTTAGACAGGACTTGGAATGTTGTTTACAAAAAGTAGCAAGGAGGTCCAGTTTGGCCAGACCTAGACCATGTGAAAGAGACAAATATGTAATGAAGCTAGGAAGAAAGGCTGTAATCAGGTTGCTGAGGGCTTTAAATGCCAAGGCTATAAAACTGATTACGTGCTCTTGTAGAAGTAGTTTGAACATACGCTGCCTAATGGCTTTGTTTCTCTGCTGTGCTGGCCAGAGGCAAAAATGCTCTGAATCTGGGTGCTGCTGCTATGGCTGCTCTTTCTGAGCCTGCTGCTATCAAGATTCTTATGGGAGTAGATGGAGCTTGTGCTGAGGGTTTCTGTTGACCCCAGGGACCAGGAACTCCCTGTCTTTGGGTCACAGGGTCAGATATCAGGATTCAGATTCTTGTCTGCTTCTCCAGAGCTGCCTCCTTGGGATTTCAAAGAACCAGCAAAGGACCAGATTTGTATGGAAACTTAAGAGATCAAATAGTCCACTTTGTTTGTGTCCTGGACCTCTGGGGCAGTCTGGTGAAGCTTTTGGAACCCTTCTCAAGAAAATGTTTTTTAAATGCATAAACTACACAAGATTACAAAGTAAATCTGTATTAAAACACACTTATATGTGTATCTATGTACATATGTGTATATATGTACACATGTGTGTATGTGTATATACATGCATGTGTATGTATATGCATACACATATGCATGTGTGTATACATACATATGTACATTAGCTGTTTATCCAAATTGTAGCAAAACAGAACTCAGAGAAAATATACATATGAGAATATGTACCAGACAATACAGAGTGAAGGATTACTCCCATTGGAGACAGGTAACTCAGCTCAACTAAGAGAATCCTAGATCTCATCCAAAATACCCAAGTTATCCTTGATTTAGTTCAAACTTTTCATTTTTCAGAGGGGCAAATGGAGGCCAGACAGGTAAAGTGAATCAACTTGGGTCTGAAAGGTCATAGGTGATCTTACTTCAAACCCTGTGTTCTTGCCATAATGTGAAATGATTTTTTGTTGTGGTTGTTAAACTTGCTTATTTTCTCAGGTTCAATTCAGCAAATGCTGTGAAACGCTTTCTATGTGCTGATGACTGTGCTGGAAACTGTATGAAGCACAACATTTTGGCAAGATATATGACCCCTGCCCTCATGTAGCTTATAGTCGAGTAGGGGGATATTATACACACACACACTCTGCAAAATAACAATTATCTTAATGATGCAAAAAAAGCTCTGTGGTTATGTACAAGCCAAAGAAGAAAAAGGCCTTTACTAACTGGGGAGATCAGGGAAGGGGCAGAGAACAAGCATTTATTAAGCACCTACTGTGTGCCAGGCACTCTATTAAGCACTTTAGAAATATTATCTTACTTGATCCTCACAACAACCCTGCGAGGTGGTGCCTTATTATCCCTATTTTACTTTTGAGGAAACTGAGGCAGCCAGAGGTTGTGACTTGCCTACAAGTAGGAAGTGTTTTGAGATTGGATTTGAAATCAGGTGGTCCTGACTCCAGGCCCAGCACTGTAT
This sequence comes from Notamacropus eugenii, assembly GCF_028372415.1. Lineage (NCBI taxonomy): Eukaryota > Metazoa > Chordata > Mammalia > Diprotodontia > Macropodidae > Notamacropus > Notamacropus eugenii. The sequence continues at coordinate 104,134,154 of NC_092878.1, forward strand.
TCGCTGCATCATGTATGTTCTTAGAGGAAGTAGCATTTGAATTGGGCTTTGAAAGTCATAAAAAGAAATCTACAGGTAAGGAAGGAGAGGCAGAGCATTTCAGACATGGGGAACAGGGCAAGCAAAGGCAAGGAGGGGGAAAAGCAGTGAGGCAGCTAAAGGGGTAATGAGTCAGCCTTAGAAGGGGGGGCACAAGCTCAGTATAGTGGTATTTCAGATCCTTTCCAGCTCTGTGATTCTGTGATTCAACAAGCATCTTCAATTTTACACCCTCGGAGCAGGTGAAAATGAAAAATGCCTTATAAAACTCCTTTAATTATTATTCCAAAACCCACTAGAAATCCTACAAATATATTTTTAAAAGAATGATGAACTGTGCCATTAGAACATAGAAGCATTGACTGTTAGAGTGATAAGAAAATTTAGAGATCATAGCATCCAGTCTTCTCATTTTAATAGATGAGAAAACTCAGGCCTGAAGGGACATGACTCAGCCACTGTCTATTTACTAGCCGAGGAGGTAGTGTTCATCCCTCAGTTATAACCTCCTTTGATCTCACAGCACAGAGTAAGCATTTGAGAGCTTTTTCCACACTGCAGGCCCCTTACTATCCCCCTCCCCCATTATGGCAAGTACCCTCCATGAGTCATGCTGCAGGCTCACACTGGCCTTTCCTCTTTTCTTTTGCCACCATACAATTGCAAAGCCTTCTATTTTCCCTGACCCTGGGATGTCTTCCTCTTGGCACCATCTCTTGGGCCACTCTGGGGACTCCACCTGGGTTTCCAAAGTGAGTATAGAAAAAAGCCCAGTGACCTACTCTAGCAATCACACAGATGGATCTTTGGCTCTAAAAAGAAATAGGTGAGGGTGTGTAGAATTATTCTGTTGCTTGGCTACTTACTGTTCATCTGAAATAAAAAAATTACTCTCTACTCAAGGGCCAGGGCTGATCACTCGTACAAATAGACAAAATTACTTTTTATTAGATTCCTGTCTAAAGCCTAAATTGATATGAAGTTAATCATCTTTATAGTGCCAGTGACACTGCTTGCTCCAGGACAATTGGACTTGTCCTTGCTGGGGTCTTTTTCTTCTGTAATTGTTAGTGTACACTGTTGCCTGGCATTATTGATTCCCTGGATCTCTTTAAATTGCTACCTATAAAATTAAGGGGACAGGCTGACTAGGCATGAGAAGGTGTGTGTCTTTTTAATTAAATTTGTATGGTCATTTGGAGATGCTGAAACAATCTACTTTTCAAGCATGCTCACTTGGGAAATAAGCATGTATTGGGAACTTAGCAAGGTCATTCAAGTTAGTGCTTAACTGGGCCCTTTTCCCCCCCAAATTTATTAATTTATTTGTTTTCAGTTTTCAACAATCACTTCCATAAATTCCACATTTTCTCCCCCTCTCTCCCAAGACAACATATAATCTTATATGGGTTATACACATGCATTCCTGTTAAACACATTTTCATATTAGTCATGTTGCAGAGAAGAATTTAAAATGAATGAGAGAAATCATGAGAAAGACAAAACAAAACATGACAAAGGAGAATATAGTCGCTTTATTTTGTGTTCCGACTCCATAGGTCTTTCTCTGGATGTGGATGAGTCTTTTGGAAGTGTTTTAGGTCCTTCTTTACATTGCTGTGAAGAGCTAAGTCTATCAAAAACAGTCTTCACACACTGTGGCTCTTACTGTGTATAATACTGTGTATGATTACTCCTGGTTCTGCTCACTTCATTCAGCATCAATTCATATAAGTCTTTCCAGGTTTTTCTGAAGTCTACCTGTTCTTGACTGGGACCTTTTCAAGGAAGATCTTGGATACTTTCTATCTGTTGAATGGCCCTCTCCCATCCTGAGTCAGGCAGGATTAGGTGGTTATGCTCTAAGGTTATGGAGCTTTCCAGGATCCTAAGTTATCTGTGGATTATTCAACATTCCAGATATCAGGAGTCTCTATTAACTGACATTTCCAGGTTTTGTTACTATGAGGAATAACTAATGTCAGTCAATCGATAAACATTTATTAAGCACCTACTAAGGTCCAGGAGGTAGCTAGGTGCCACAGTGGATAGAAAGCTACTCCTGGAGTCAGGAAGACCTGAGTTCAAACGTGACCTCTGACACTTACTACTTTTGGGACCTTTGGCAAATCCCACTTAACCTAGTTTTGCCTTAGTTTCCTCATCTGTCAAATGAGCTGGAGAAGGCAGTGGCAAACCATTACAATATTTTTGCCAAGAGAACCCCAAAAGAGGTCACCTGAATAGTTGGACATGACTGAACCACAGAACCACAGTCACTGAAATGGGCTAGGCGCTGTCCTCAGTGCTGGAGAGGCAAAGAAGTGTAAAAAAGAGTCTCCACTCTTAAGAGACTGACTGTCTCATGGGGAAGGCAAGAGACAAACAACTCCATATAGATGATCTACATATAGAATCAATTGGAGAAAGTCGACAGAGGAAGGCACTGGTATTAAGGGGAGTTGAGAAGGACTTCCTCTATAAGGTGGGAGGTTAGCAGGGATATGATGAAGCTTCAGGGCAGGTAGGTGGTACAGTAGAGCATCATGCCAAGAGTCAGGAAGACTTATCTTCCTGAGTTCAAATCCTGCCTCAGACACTGTTTGTGTGACCTTGGGCAAGTCATTTAACCCTGTTTGCCTCAGTTTTCTCATCTGTAAAATGAGCTGGAGAAGGAAATGGCAAAACTCTCCAGGATCTTTGCTAAGAAAACCCCAAATGGGTCATCCAGAGTTGAACATGATTGAAATGACTGAAAAACAAGTGGTACTACAAGATGATGAAATGTCCTCTAAATCATAAAGGAATAAGGATAGAGACCAGACCTATGTCTTCATTGGAATAGGGAATTCCCAGATGAGGAAACCTGTTCTACCAATGCAGGTTGGCATTTTCTTTGTGACTTATAGTCAGAACTGAGAGATGAACTGGATTGTCCAGACAGCTGGTATCAGAGTTAGTTACTACATTACACTGCTTCTTGTTAATTCATAAAAGAAACAATGAATTATATTCCATATAATTTTTGTGAAAAGCAACATGTTGCAGTGCATTGAGGGATGGATAGCCTTGGTGTCATGAAGACCTCGATTCAAGTCTGGCCTCTGAAACATACTGGCACTATAAATGTTGGAAAGACATGTTAACAGTTTGATGTTCCAGGAAACTCCTTAAGACTGTGGATACAAATGAGTTACTGATTTGATTGAGGAGAAGGGAGGAGTTTCCATACTGGGAGTTCCTCACACAGATGGAATTAGAGATCTAGGCTAAAAAAAAAAAAAGTTTTAATGTTGAATGTAGTTTGTTGCATTCTCCTTTGATACCTTGAAAGATCTGTGATTTAATCAACATGGATACTGTATCCACCAAAGCAAACGATAATTTCCTTCCTGCCTCGTACAATTTAATTGGATTCAACACAACATTTGCTTTGTGTAGAGTAATCTTCTGGGCCCTGGGAGAGGTATAAAGTTTACATAAGACATGGCTCCAGACTTCATGGAGTTACTTCCTGGGTCATAATCTCAGCCTTCCCACTTGGATAAGACCTGTTAGACTTTGTCCTTTGCTGATGTAGCCTGTGAGAATTGTCCAGGCTAGATGGAGACACAGGAGTATGACTCCAGCACCTTCAGAGGCATTAGGTGGCACAGTGGGTCTCTACCCTGAACCTGGAGTCAGGAAGACCTGAGTTCAAATTTGGTCTCAAACACTTACTAGCTGTGTGACCCTGGGCAAGTCACTTAACTTTGTTGGCCTCAGTTTCTTCAACTATAAAATAGGGATCATTATAGCATCTACCTCACGGGTTGTTTGTGAAGACCACAAGAGATATTTGTGAAGTGTTTAGCACGGTGACTATCACATGCTGTTGTTCAGTCATTTCAATCATGTCCAGCTCTTTGGGACAAGATGCTGGAGTGGTTTGCCATTTTTTTCTCCAGCTTATTTTACAGATGAAGAAACTGAGGAAAACAGGGTTAAGTGACTTGCCCAAGGTCACACAGCTAAAGTCTGAGGCTGGATTTGAACTCATGAAAAGAATTCTGCCTGATTCTATCTTTACTTCTTTTGTTCCCTTTTGGATGGTTGAAAATTGGGAACTCATTGTCTGACAAAAGTGATGGTTTTTCCATTAGCCAGAATATTTGATTAACAAATCATACATCCCCTTACTAGATCATACAGGATAACAGTTGATTGTGTTGTTCCAAGGACACTTTTGTTTTTCACATTTTAAATGTCACAGCCAATTCTTTCAGATGCATGAGAGTCATTTTACCTGGCAAAATCTCAAAGCAAGGGTTTGAAATTGGCTAGGATTTCATTTCTATGGAAACATACCATTAATTTATTAAATGAATAATTAAAAAAAAACCTAAAGTGACTCCCTAATCTTATTATAAATGTGGCTGTTTTCTTTGTTGGTTCCAGTTGACATCCAACCCAAGCCAGGCATACAGTAGGCACTTCATATATAGTTGTGGAATTAAGTTCTTCTTATGCTGTGTGATTCTTTTCCAGGTTGTCTCAAAGAGCCTTTGCAGAGGATCCATTCAATATTCTAGAAGCTTTTTTTAAAAGTTCACATTCAAGCTGCTTTCATAAATATCACTGCTATTGCTATAACCTTTGTTTTTGCATATACTTCATTGGCATGCATTTTATACTTGTAGTTTTTGTTTCAGATACCTCCTTTCTGAAGCAACCTCTTCACCAGAAATCATAGGGTGGCAGCAAAACATTTAATGGTCAATAGGTGAAAGGAATTTCCAGTTGTCCAACTTGAATGATTCTTGTCTCTAGTATTTGGCATGCCCAAGCCCTGCCCTTTGGGACAGTCAGAGGCACCCTGACATTACCATTCCCTTGTCTTCCCCTTCCTTTTCTTCCATTTGGTCATGGTCCTACCTTTTCTCTAGAAATGACAGTGAAAATGATGGCACCTGAAAGGTTTACTTAGCACATCTCTCCTTCATTTCCATAGTTCAACTAATTATCTATGGCTAATAAAGGCAAGTAGGCTTTATCAGGCCCCACACTTACCTTGAATTGGTAAGATAATAAGGGAGAATTCCATTCTGATCCATTCTAGTGGACCCATGATTCAGTTGGTCAAGGAAGGGACAATAAGGGTTCAAAGAGTATCCACCCTAGTAGGAAATCCAGGATAGGGAGAGTGGTCTAAGAGGTGGGAAATTTTGTGCCATGGTGAGATCAAATTGTATGTGCTTTTAAATGGCTTTAGGGAAAAGTCTCTGTAGTTTTACTCTTCTTGAGGCAATTAGATAGTGCCCAGGATAGAGTATGGGCCTGAGTTTAGGGAGACCCAATTCCAGCCTCAGACATTTACTAGCTGTGTGACCCTGGGCAAGTCACTTAACTTCTGTCTACCTCAGTTTCCTCTCTTGTAAAATAGGGGTAACAATAGCATTTACCTGTCAAGGTTGCTGTCAAGATAAAAAAATGGAAATAATATTTGTAAAGTAAATGCTTGTTTCATTCCTTCCTTCTTCCTTCTCAAAGATCCATCCTGTACCTCACAAACTTCTCATCTGTTTCAATTCTGATAATCAGCTACAGAAGCATCATATGGGGTGACATAGAATTTATCGTACTGGGGTGATTTTGAGAAAAGTGAATTTCTTGATTCTAGGAGACGTGTGACATTTTTCTTACTAATAGTTGACTTATTGAAAAGTAAAATTCCCAGATTTCCAAACAGTTATGTCACATAAGTATTATATCTGCTGCTGAATTGTCTGTCTTGGGCTGGTTCAAGACTAAGATGTCCCTTAAATTCCATCTGGCTCTGTTTTCTTCCTTCCACAAACCAGGAAGCATGTGTATGTTATTTATCAATTTCGTTGAAACTGTTGACACAACCATCTTGTATTATGTGGTAGGAGTCTTATGTGAGCCTAATGGATCCAGAAGAGCTTTTCATCATTATTCTGACAGCTCGATTAAGCTTTGCATTGGAAGATTTTAATTTTTTTTGTACTGGCCTTCAGGTTGAATTAATTGAATAATGCTAGTGCTAGAAAATATTTCTAGGCCTTTTTCCATTTAGGTGAGCTAAAAGTCAACTTTTCTCAGGTGATGTATTCATTCATATCTATTTATGCCTTTATCTATCTATCTATATATATAATATCTGAGTGTATGTATTTGCTTGTATTACATATGGATGCACATGCATATGTACAGGATCATTCTTGAATATGCATGCACACATATGTGCATGTATACACATTGTGTACACACGTGTGTAGATGTATATACATGCTTACATATACATGCATATACACATGCACACATATACATACATAAGTATGTATGATCTATATCTCTATGTCTTTTGCTTTTACATCACCTTCATTTCCCAAAGGATATATTCTACCTCCCCTATCCGGAGAGCCATCCTTTTTATAAAGAGTAAAAAAGAAAGAGGAAAAAGACAAAACTAATCAACCCATCAGGCCTCTGATAGTGCATGCAGTCTTCCTATCCATAGTCCCCCACCTTTACAAAGGAGGGAGGGAGGGAGGTTCATTTTTTCCTCATGCTTGGTCATTATAATCACCTATCATTCATTTTCTATTCCTTCTCTCTATTTACATCCTTGTAGCGGTTGCAGATATTATTTTTCTGATTCTGCTTTACTTTGTATCAATCCATTTGAGTCTTTCCTGTTTCCTGTTTATGTTATGGCACAGTAGTATCTCGTTCCACTCATGGACCCCCAGTTTTTTAGCTATTCCCTGCTTGATGAGACGATCCATTCTTACAGCCTACCAAGCTTCATGCTGGACCCAGGGTTCTTTTCTTATCCAATTAGATAACCAGATTTGTTCTCACTGTGAAGGTGAGGTCAAGATATTTTATCAAATGTTGGAGTGATGTAAATATTAGTATCAGTGAGAACAACATGTACCTGAGTACATAAAAACTGAATTCAGGCCATGCGTTGCTCAACTGAAAATAATCTTAAGGTTAATGGGTCTTCCTACAATGCCACTCAACTGTAGGTTTGGCAGCAGAAATCTATCAAGAGTTCGGTTTATGTTTTGGTTTATTGGTCTATCCTGGAAATGGTTTATTGACGTTTTTCTTTGTGAGCTAGAATCTCAAGAGAACATTTCGTATCTGATACTGTTACCATACAGACTAGTAAATGGGCACTGCAGAGGATGCCAGGGTATTTCCTTATTTTACAGATGAAGAAACTGAGGCAAACAGTTAAGTGACTTGTCCAGAGTCACACAACTAGTCATTGTCTGAGGCTGGATTTGAACTCAGGAAGATGAGTCTTCCTGATTCCAAGCTCAGTGCTCTATCCACTGTGCCACGTAGCTGCCTTAAGAAGCTCCTATTCTTAGCTATCACAAAAGGTGCTGCTATAAATGTTTTGGAGTTTGGGGGTACGTTTTTCTTATTGATATCTTTCTTGGGTATAAGTCCATTAATTGAGTCTATGGTTCAAAGTTGTATGGACATTTTATTTTATTTTTCTATTTTCAAAGATTTTATTTTTTCCAATTCCATGTAAAAAATTTTTAACATTCATTTTTAAAAATTTTGAGTTCCAAACTCTCTCCCCTACTCCCTCCTCTTCCCCCTCAATGAGAAATCAAGGAATTTGACCCCAAGCTATACCTGTACAGTCTTGTGAAACATATTTCCATATTAGTCATGTTGTGAAAACACAGACAAAAAGAAAGATTTTTTTTTAAAAGTGTGCTTTGATATGTATTCACATTCCATCAGTTCTTTCTCTGGAGATGGATAGTGTTTTTTATCATAAAAGTATGAACATTTTAATCACATAATTTAATTTAATCACAGTCTTGCTGTGCTCTGCTTCCTGCCTTCTCTGGTTTCCTTCAATTCTTAATTAAAATTCCATCTTCTTCAAGAAAACTTTTCTACTCTTCTTTCATACTGGCACCTTACCTCTAAAAATATCTCCAATTTTTGTGTGTGTGCGCGCGCATGCGTGCACTTTTGGTGCCTAGTTTTTGTGTGGTCTCCTCTATTAGATTGTGAGCTCCCTAAAGTTAGAGAGGATGATTTGCTTTTCTGTTTATCCCCAGGACTTATCATAAATGCCTGCCACTTAGAAAGTTTGTTGACTTCACTTACTAAAATTTTAATAGTTTCCTATAGACAAGAACAGAGTTGGGAAAAACTTCCGCACTGTTTTAATAATAATTATCCTTAAATTTACATTGCTAGGTATGTCATTAGTAATGTTAAGAGTATTTTGAATCCATTCAATATTATATATTTTTAATATACTCATTATTATGAATCTGCTAAAATTCATGTCCCAGCATGAGGTGGCCCTGAATTATTGACGGTTTTCTTACACAAGGAGACATGTTCTTGAAGTTCTCAACCAAGTGGGAAAAGCTACTGACCCAAGACCAGCAACAGATTACACGTCTGTCATCCAAATATCAACTTAGCTAAGATTGGAGAGGTCAGAAGGTTAGCCAGTAAGCAATTGAGTTTCTTTTTTTGGGAGAAAGGGTCATAGTAATTCATGAATACAAGAGATGGCAGTCTACAGATATCGAAGGAATACTCAACACCATTGAAATTACGATTTCTTTTTTTCATTAAAATACAGTTATTATATGACGTTCAGCCAGGACAGTTCTTAGAGCTAAGGATTAGTCTTCAGAATTAAATTGTTGTGTTGTTCTTTCTGTTTACATTGTTATACTCACTGTCTCTATTATTTTCTTGGTTCTTCTTACTTCACCCTGCTTCTGTTCATGTAAATGCTTCTCCATATTTATCACATTGACCATTGCTTTCAGCACAGTAACATTCCATTGCATTCATGTCAAGCCATTCACCAAGTATTTTTTAAGTGCTTGGTTTGTTTTGGGGCAGCTAGGTAGTACAGTGGATAGAGCACTGAATCTGGAGTCAGGAAGCCTCATCTTCTTGAGTTCAAACCTGGCTTTAGATACTTACTAGCTGTGTGACCCTGGGCAAGTCACTTTACCCTGTTTGTCTCAGTTTCCTTATTTGCAAAGTGTGCTAGACAAATGGCAAGTCACTCCAGTTTTTCTGCCAAGAAAACCCCAAAAGTGGGGTCACAAAGACTCAGACACAACTAAGCAACAATAACAAAATAGTATGTTTCGGGCATTGTGCTAAGGAAAATGCTAAAGGAAGATACTTGAATTCAAGAAACTCATTATTCTAATGGGGGGATAATATGCAAACAAATGCATGCAGTTGGGTCAAGGCTGATTTAGAGGTAAAAGGAAATTGGGCTATGAAAATTATCTGAGATACTGGAGGTCAAAAAGCCGGTTTATTATGAGTAAGGGAGAGGGGAGAGAGAAGTATAGGAAGTTGGGTTTGGAAAGTAGAATTTTTGAGCTTAGGATCTTGGAAGTGGTTGTTTTGTTAGACAGTGAGGTGTAAACTCTGACAAATATAAGGGTGAGGATGATGTCGAGGAAGGGAGAATCAGAAGGTCATGTGGAGAGATTAAGATGTTGAAGAATTGTTTGGTTAGGGTAATAAAAGGAATAGCAGTCTGAGTAATGAGTCCTTAAGGATGCTGGAAAGGGGCAGGTAAGATGGAGAAGATGCCAGGTTCAAAAGTAGGGATGATTTATTTTATAGATCACATAAATGTGATGTTTTATCAAGGGGATTTGTGGAACCTCCTTCAGATAGGATTAAAAAGATCATGGACTTTTGTCTATATAGGAAGGTTTAGGGATAGTTCTGCCTGTAAATAAGGGGATCAAATAGACAACCCCTTAAGGTTTCTTAAAATCCAATTCATTTTTTTTAAAAGGAAAATGATTGAAAACTTCATTATTGTAGAGAATTTTTTAGAAATTCCATTGTGCTGCTACATGAAATGAAATTCAGCAGTGGAGGAGGAAACATCAGGTTCCAAGACAAACTAGCACTCAGTTTAAGTACACAGCTGCTTCTAAGCAGAAGGTTAGTGGGGGTGGGCAAGCAGATAGGAAATCATGCAGCGTAAAACAAAGAAAAGCCTAGCAAGGTTTTTATGAAAGGAATAAATGAATATACTCAAATAATTGAAAAGATTGATGGCTGTGTGCATTCCATCTACAGGAGGCCATCATAAGCACTTCATGCCTTTGTAAACTGAATTATGGATTTCTGTGGCCAAGAAATTCTTTAGGGGAACTGCCATTTTGTCCCAAGCTAGTATAGCCTTAGAGAATCCAGTCATATTCACATCATAAAACACTGAAGAAGGATTTTATGAGAGGAAAGGAATATTGATGTTGGAAATAAGAAAAAAATATAAAATGAGAAAGAACCTCAAAGGTTAAAATATAGTCAAAATGAAATCTCTATTTTATGAGAAATAAAAAGACATTGACTTCATAAATGATACTATCAGATATTTTTGTCTGAGAAGCAGCAGAGGAAATGAATAGATTTGTTGGAGATTGCAGGGCAAACAAATTATTTTCATTTAGGAGGAAAGATAATGGATTAATGGTAGAAACATAAGATGTATTTCCCAGAGGAGGAAAGATGCTAAGGAAATTTAAGAGCTCTCTGAAATTCCAGATGATTGTTTACTCAATCAAGAAGGCCCCCAAGACTACCAGTAATCCATGTCTCATTTAGAAATGACAGGTACCAGGTGTTGGATGACTTCTCTATATATGTACAAGTCCTTTTCCTACTTCTCCTCCCTCTCAAAATGGATGAATGAAGGTCATCAACTTGAAGTCATGATAAATCAATTCACTCAAATGAATCTGTGATTTCATTGATTTGGCAGTTGTCTTTAACAGTTCAGAGTTAAGCCTATCCCATGCCTGCCCATGTCATCCAACTCTTGTGTATGTCTTCCCCAAAATTCAAATGTGCTTCCTTGTTTTTTCCTGAAATGAGAGGGAATCCACCAATAGGGCATCTGATCATCCCCTGTGTTCTCTTATACTTGTACAAACCAGCCATGCCATATGACCAGCCTATTTTCTATTCCTATCACACAACTTCTTGATGATAATGAATAAAAAACCTAAAAGCAGACCTGTAAACATGTCACCAGAATGCTTAGAGACTGGTGCATGGAAAGAACGCTGCACTCAGACGCAGAAAAATTGGATTCCCGTCATGGCCCTGACATCAACTTCCTTTGTGTTTTTGGAAGTCTCTTGATTTTTCTATGCCTTAGTATTCACATCTATAAAATGAGAGATTGGACTGGGTGGCTTTTAAGATCCTTTCCAACTCTGATAATTCTGTGTGTGGAAGGATAGGCTAGAGATGTTACTAGGTTGTGCAGTGGATAGAGCGCGCATGTGTGTATATATATATATACATATATGTATGTGTATGTTTGCATGTATATATCACACATGTATACACACAATAGCATTTATACATATATAAAATGAAGGTAGTAATAGCACCTACATCTCAGGTTTATTTTGTGAATCAAATGAGACTAATACTTGTAACACACTTAGTATAGTGTGTGCTATATAGCAGGCACTTAATAAGTGCTTCCTTCCTTCCTTTCTTCCTTCTTCCCTCTCACTTTCCCCCTTTTCCTCTCTCTCTCTCACCATCTTCATTTCTTCTTTTCCTTTTTTATCCTTTCTTCTCTCCATCTTTCCCTCTTTTTCTCTGTTTCTCCCTCTCTCCCTTCCTCCCTGAGTTAGGCTACTTTTATAAATCTTCACTTAAAAATTAGAGAATTCTTCTAATAGCTTTTTCAATGTAGGAGATGAAACAAAAGAATTTATCCTCTATGCAAACCCTGAACAAAATTCTGAATAAAAAAAATGGATGGAGAAACATCTTAGATGCAACCTAAAACTTTGGATCAGGGCTAAAAACCGTTTGTTGTTGAGTTGTTTTTCCCCTATTGTGTCCCCATTTTGGGTTTTCTTGATAAAGATGCTGGAGTACTTTTGCCATTTCCTTCTCCAGCTCATTTTATGGATGAGAAAACCAAGGCAAACAGTGTTAAGTGACTTGCCTAGGGTCACACAGCTAGTAAATGTCTGAAACTGGATTTGAACTCAGATCTTTCTGACTTCCACCTTGCCCCGAGGGCTGAAAATAGTAGACGCCAAAGAACCTGTAGAGGATTTTCTAGAAGCAGCATAAAGCTAGCAGAGAGAATGGGTTTCATTTGTGATAGAATTAGCAACATTGTTTTTGTTCCTCTGCTTCTACAAGGCTCAATCTTTCAGTCTCCCAAAGGACCTACAGGTCATGGGGGTCTAAGCAGCAGAGAGTTGTTTTCTCCTGCCCCAGTTTTTTTAGCCCATCTTATGATTCCAGGTATTGGCTTGTACTTCAGTTCTTTTGTTTCTAAGCTTACCCAAACAATACTCAATTTACCTTGCAAGTTACTGCATGATTGCTTGCCTGTCATTAGTCAGATCTGCTTCAAGCCTACTGCACAGAAAGAGGGTGACTGGCATACAAATGTACCTGATTACAAAATAAAAACTGCACTAGAATTTATTCAGTAGTAACTCATATTTTTATGGTAGATAAAGATTTATGAAGAGCACAGCCTAATGAAAAGAGAGTTGGCCTTATACTCAGAAAGGCTTCCTACATTGGCCATTTAGCCAATAAACATTTATTAAGCATCTACGAGGGGTACAAGCCACTCTGCTAAGTACTTGGGATACCAAAAAAGGCAAAAAGACAGTCCCTGCCCTTGAGAAGGTCACATTCTATGGAAGTGACAACATGCAATCAACCATGTTCAGACAAGCTATATCCAGGATAAATAGGAAATAATTAAAGGAGGGAAAGCACTGGAAGTGAGAAAGATTGGAAAAGGTGTCCTATGGAAGGTAGAGTTTTATCTGGGACTGGTAGGAAGCCCAGGCAAGTGATTTAACCTTTCAGTGCCCTAGACAGCTCTTAATAAGTGTAGTTGCTGAAAAGGTATGTTGGTAGATAGAGTTCCCTCACTGGAAGTTCTTTGTGCCAGTGAAATAACAGATATAATCTTAAAAAGGTTTTCTATATGTCTTTCCTGACAACAGTCAGAAAAGGTAGATAGTACAGAGTGAAAGGACTTAGAGTCAGGAAGACCTGGGGTTCACATTATACCTTAGACATTTAAGAGCTTTGTGACCATGGGTTTAATGCTTCGTTTCCTTTTTTTTTTCTTTTTCCTGTTTTTATTCTAAATAAAATTCCATGCCCATCAAGCTGGGTAGAGATGGATACAGTCAATGTTGTAGAAGGGTTTGGGGAAGATTGGCACACTAGCGCATGGTTGATGGAGTTGTGAATCAGTACAACCATTTTGAAAAGCAGTTTGAAATTATGCAAATAAGATGACCAAAATGTCTAAATCCTTTGGTCCAGAGATTTCACTACTAGGCTTATACCCTTAGAAGATCATTGATAAGGAAAAATTCCCCCATTTATAGCAGCAGTTTTTGTGGTAGCTAAGAAGGAGAAACAAAGCACATGCCAGTGGATTGGAGAGTAACTAAACACATTGTGAAACAGGAATATAGTTGAATATTACTGCGCTGTAAGAAACAACAAATATAATGCATACAGAGATCAATGCTTCATCCCTGTATCCCTTCCAGCTTTGAACCTATGATCTTATAATTTTAAGTATGGTTGTAGAATTTTTCAGGGAGATAAATATCGGTATGGAATATGAACTCAGGCCTCTGCTGATTTATAATCCAACATCCTTTCTACTATGCCCCATAGCTTTTCAAAAGGAGAAGGAGTTGGGGGGGTAGGAAGGAAATGGAATAAGCATTTATGTAGCACCTACTGTGTGCTAAATACTTTACAAATATTATCTCACCGGATTGTCTTCAAAGTAGGCACTCTCTTTGGCTGCCAGAAATTTAGTGCAGGCCCTCATCATGACCCGATATAGTATAGATGGGAAGAAAGATGACTTAATCTGCAGTCAGAGGAACTGAGTTCAAATTCTGACTGTTATTTCCTAGTTGTGAGACCTTGGGCAAGTCATTTCACTTCTGTGGATCTCAAGTCTCTCTCTTGTGTAAGATGAAGATGGTTGGACCTACTGATCTCTAAAGTCCCATATCTTAACATCTATGATCCTATGTCATTGCTGTTCAGTCATGTCCGACTCTTTATGACCCCATTTGGGTCATACAGTACAATACAAATCTGAGTTCAAATCCAACCTCAGATGCTTACTAGCTGCATGATGCTGGGCAAGTCACTTAAATTCAGTGTGACTCAGTTTCCACATCTGTAAAATCAGAATAATAAGAGCATCTACATCCCAGGATTATGAAGAGCCACTTCTCTCTGCCTCAGTTTCCTCATCTATAAAATCAGAATAATAACACCCACCTCCTAGGGTTATTGTGAGTCATTACCTTTTCTCTGCCTCAGTTTCCCTATCTGTAAAATTTAAGTAATAATAACACCCACCTCCCAGGATTATCGTGAGGATAAAATGAGATCAGAGTTGTCAAGCCCTTTGAAAACCTTAAAACACTGTATAAATGCTAGCGATACTTATGTCACTCCTCCAGCCTTGGGAGGCAATATATGTTCTGGTTTTGCTGCTGTTGCTCAGACCATTTTGGGAAGTCCCCTCTTGGAATTGCTTTTGGAGTAACTTTACCCACCACCAAGGAAGGTCAGTTATTCCCAACTGACTGTCTGAGATTTGTGTTAAAGTTTGTAGTAAGTAGTGTTGAAAGTTCCTGTTGTACTATGTATGATACAGTGCAACAGGCTAATTGGCTGGGATGCTCCCGGATGCTGCTGCTCTCTCCTCAAAGGGCCCCTCTCATGGCCAATCCCGTTTTCCAAGACTTTGGGGACTTGCTCTCTATAGCCCCCATGCTGGATTTGTTTTTTCCAGTTAGTGGTAAGGATTTTTATTCCTCTTAATACCCACATTCTCTGCACCACTAATGAATGAATAAAGAGCACTTATTAAGTTCTTATTCTCTGAAGCATTGTGCTGTGCTTTGGGGTACATCTACAGAAGTTCCTGCTCTCAAGGATCCCACCTTCTGACGCTGGAGATAACACAGAGGCCAAAGTACCCACTAGGGAAGGGAATTCTGCAGGAAGGTAGCCACAAAGATGGGTAGTGGAACAGCATAATGGTCCATTAGTATAATATTTCCAGAAGCAGTGGTAACTGTGATTTGATTAACAGTTATCAAAAAAAAGGGTGGAAAGCAGGGAAGGATATAAGTGGTGGGAGGTCAAAAAATAGTCCAAATAGAGGAGCCAAGTGTCTCACTTGTGTTGGTCCTCTACATCAGAGAGGTCAGACTTGAGGAGATCTGCAAAACTCCCCCATGGAACAGGGACCAGATTAACATATGTTCTTGTTCAGTTGTTTCAGGAATCTCTGACTCTTTGTGATCCCATATGGTGTTTTCTTGGCAAAGATACTGTAGTGGTTTGCCATTTCCTTCTCCAATTTATTTGACAGATGAGGAAACTGAGGCAAACAGAGTTAAGTTTAGTTTAAGTTAAGCGCTCAGAGTCACACAGCTGGTGTCTGAGGCTGGATTTGAACTCATTTGTCTTCCTGACTACAGGCCTAGCGTTCTATTCACTGAGCCACCTAGTTACCCCTTAAAATATAACAGAATATAGATAATATTAATTTGTGGTTTTCCAAGACTAGGGAACTCTTTCTATTTGAATCTGACAATACTTTCCTGTATCATTATCCTCATCATCACTAACATTTATAGTGGGTTTTAAGGTTTACAGAGAGCTTTACAAATATTATCTAATTTGATCTTCCCTCATAGCATCCATGAGAGGTAGGTGCTATTCTTATCCCCATTTTACAGTTGAGAAAACTGAGGTAGCCAGGGTCACAGAGCTAGCAAGCGTCTAAAGCAATATTTGAACTCAGATTTTCCTGACTGACATTCCACCTAGCTGCTTAATTATTCTAATTCATATTTATTCTTTAATTATTCCTAATAATCTGTAGTGTCTGTTCATTACCTAATGAATGAAACACAATCCTGACCTTGGCATTCAAGGCCCTCCACAATCTGACTCCAGTCTGTTTCTTTTAAAAAAATTTTTCTATCCTTTGTTTTTACATTAACTTTATTTCTAAATATATCTGTTCCTATCCCTTACCCAGAGATCCATCCCTTATAGCAAAGCAGAAAAAGAAAATGATTTGATAAAACTAATCATTCATATTAGTGTGACTTTATAAACCTTATTACATACCCATAATTCCTCACTTTTGTAATTGACTGAAGGAGATGAATTTCCTAAGTTTTTTTTCAGGGACAAACTTGGAAATTATAATTACACTATATTCAGTTTCAATATTTTGTTATTGTTTTTGCTATTTACATGACGGCAGGAGCCAATTCTGTATGTCACTGCTTGGTAGACTGGACTTTCCCCTCTTAGTGGAATTAGGTAATAATCATTACAAAACAAGATAATATACTACCCACACACTATGATTTCCATGATTGCTACTTAAATAAAATTAAATCAGATATCCATTATGTATTCTTTTCATTATGACTTCCTAAGGATTACTTAGTGCATCGATATTTTTTCCCCATAAAAAAACTTGGCAATGTAACAAACATTAGCTCCATATGCAATGCTTGTGAAAACAACATTTCAAGCCTGCTTTCATATGACTCCCCACTTATATAACCCAGTAAGGTGCCACAGTGCACTGGACCTGGATTCAGAAGGATCTGAATTCAAATCTGGCCTAAATATTTAGTGACTCTATGACCATGGGTAAGTCACTTGCCAGATGTTTGTCTCAGATTTCTCATCTGCAAATTGCGGACGGGGGTAATAATAGCACTTTCATTGGCAAAGACATGATTTGGGGAAAAATTGAAGATAAAAGGAAAAGGGGATGGCAGAGAATGAGATGGATGGATAGTATCATGGAAACAATGAGCATGATCTTTGGGGGGGGGGGTGTTTCTACACCAACATTCTTATTAACCACATTTTCACATTAGTCTTGATGCATAGAAGAATTAAAATGAATGGGAGAAACCATGAGAAAAGACAAACCAAAACTAAACATAACACAAGAGAAAATATTCTACTTCATTCTGTGTTCCACTTCCATAGTTCTTTCTCTGGATGTGGATGGAGTTTTGCCTCAATAATCCTTTGGGAATGTTTTAAGTCCTTGCATTGCTGTGAAGGTCTAGGTCTACCAGAAACAGTCCTCACACACTGTGGCTTACTGCATACAAAGTTTTCCTGGTTCTGCTCATTTCACTTAGCATCGGTTCATATAACTCCTTCTAGGCTTCTCTGAAGTCCTCCTGTTTATCATTTCTTATAGCACAATAGTGTTCCATTACATTCATATACCACAACTTGTTCAGCCATTCCCCAATTGATGGGGTATCCCATTGATTTCCAGTTTTTCACCACCAGAAAGAGCTGCTATAAATATTTTTGTACATGTGGGACCTTTTCCCATTTTTATGATCTCTTTGGGATACAACCCTAGAAGCAATATTGCTGGGTCAAAGAGTATGCACATTTTTGTAGCCCTTTGGGCATAGTAATGAACATGATCTTGGACAGACTTTGGGAGTTGGTGGAGAGTATAAGGGCTTGACATGCTGTGATCCATGGTGTCATCTAGAGTTGGATATGACTGAAAAACAAAATAATAGCACCTCCCTCCCAGGGTACCTCACAATAGTAAGGATAAAATGAGTTAAGATTTTAAAGTGCTTTGTAATTCTTCAAGTGTTCTGTACATATTGGCTATTATTATCTTCATTATTATAAGCAGCGGAGCCAAGGTTCTGGCCTAGGTCCTCCAACTCTTCATCCAGCATTCATTGCCTTCATTTGTCCCACCTTCAGAGCAGGCTTACATCTTTGTATCCCCAGAACTTACCTACCTGAGCACTTTGCCCAAACTTCAGGGAATGTATGGATATTCTCCTGACCAGGGCATGTCGTAGTGTATTTGTGGCTTGTGAAAATCTCTGAGTTACTGTATGAGGTCTAAGTAAACTCATCCATGCCTCGCATCACCCCAACTGACAAAGGCTACCTCACGGTGTGTGCAGATTCGAGCAAAGCCACACGGTTTTCACCTTGGTCAGGTTAGGAGGCAGGATGCTATTTCTGATCTCCCTCATTACTTTTTCTAGTGAAAAACAAAGTTGGTGCCAGGCTTGCCTGAGAGTTTTCCCATGGGCTGTGGACTCAACTGTCTGCTAAACAGATTCTTTAAAAAAATTAAAAAAACAGCTCATTCAACATCTGCTCATGGTTTTAGTGGGTTTTAACGTATGGTTTCATGGGGCCTCTTTCCTCCCCCTCCTTCTCCTCCCTGTTTGAAGAAGACATGCTTCCCTGGTGTATCTTCTATCTAAAAATACCTCCTTTTGTGTGATATTATTTGTCAGAGCACTCCAGATGACATTCTGACATTACTTCATTAATTCTCCCATCTCTGGAGATGGCAAGGGGTAGGCATTTATATTTCCATTATACAAATGAGGAAATGGAAAGAACAAAGCTGAGTGAAAGGTGGCTATGAATAGATGTCACTGTGATTCAGTCTGCCCATGTTCCTCCTAAATACTCTCTCTTCTCATCATCTCTGGGTCTATTGTATAAGCTGAAAGACAAAAAGGTTCTGTGTCATGTCAGGCTCTAAAAATCCCTTGAAGCAGCTAACCAGGCTGACAATGAAGTTGTTTTAAAAAAAAAAAAATTTTTTTTTTTTTTTTTTGCACAGAATTTAATCAGTAAATCTCTGGTTTGGGAGCAGGAGGAGGAAGATACAACATCAAAGGTTTAGAATTTGGACTCCAAATTACTGTGAAGCAGCCTTGTTCCTTTAAGGTGCCATAAGCACTCATTAAATGCAGATGATTAAATGTTGAAAAACACAGATGTATCCAGTTTGATCAAGGCAATACCAAGAGTCACACTCAGAAATCATCAGCCAGACGTTATTAATGTTGTTCAGTCATTTCAGACTCTTTGTGACCCCATTTTGGGGTTTTCTTGGCAAAGATACTGGAGCGGTTTGCCATTTCCATCTCCAGCTTATTTTACAGATGAGGAAACTGAAGCAAACCGGGTGAAGGCCAGATTTGACCTCAGAAAGATGAGTCTTCCTAACTGCAGTCCTGGCACTCTATCCATTGTGCCACCTAGCTGCCCCTTCCTTGTTCCTCTCCATTAGTGTCAGATCTCTAAATGGCTTGAGTATCGGACTTTTATTTTATATATATGTATATATATATTTGTCAGACTTTTATCAGAGATAAGATCTTTTTTTAATGCTGTAGTTTTCCCTTCTGATTTTTAGAGTCACAGCATATAGAATTATAGATCTAGAAGTGATCTTTGAGGTCATCTACTCTAAGTCCCTCTTCTGGTTCCACTGAATTTTTTCTTTAAAATAATTTTGATTTTATATAATCAAAATTCTCTTTCATCTTTTACAATCTCCTCTGTCTCTTGTTTAAGAGTTTCTCCTCTAACCATAGTATTAAATGATACCCTCTTCTGTTACCATTTAATTTTCTGTGTGATATGACCTTTTATAAATAAATCAATTATTACATTGCAGCTTATTGTGACACATAATGTAACAGTGGTCTCAAACTCATAGAAATGGATCTCTGTGGGATGTATATTGACTCCAAAAATCACAAATTGACATCTGTGTTGTTTTGTATTTTAAGTCATTTTGTTAAACATTTCCCAGTTACATTTTAATCTGATACAGCAGCATTGTTGGGAAGTTGACATTGATGGCATAAGATATTGTAGGAGTCTGGGCATAGCCTGTTGTCCATCGGCATAGCCTGCCCTAACTGTATGTGCTGTTGAGTTAACCCAGTGGACTGACTATTTAACTTATTATAGTCTGGAAATAGTAAACCTCAAAAGGTTCATTAAATATTTGACCGAAAAGGATTTCAAATTTTCATTTAAAATTATGTGTTCAGGTAGACCTCATGTGTGTAAGGTGATATTGATCCGGTTTTTTTTTAATAAATCCAAGATTGATTTATTGTTTTGTTGATCTTATAGACTAAAGAGAGTGATAGAGAAAATGTTAATAATGCAAAATAAGCTTAAAAGTATAGCACGCATATTTTGTTTGGAAAGCTGATCATTAAACATTTACAAACTCAACCTTGCTCTCCAATATGGGTGTGGTTTTTTTTTAAGATAGAAGTTCCCTGGATCCTGGCCTGTAAACAGCCCATAGATAATATAAACATTTGCGTTTAACCTGTAAACACCACACTGGGCCTGCTCTGTGCTGAAGTTAATGTAATCTTATGAGCTTATTGTTGGCATGTTGCATTCCTTGTCTGCTCCTTTACAAATCAAACAAGCCCTGGTCAGTAAGTGTGGGTTTGAGGAATGTGGAATGCTGGGGGGTGCTGTGTAGGGGCAGATGCCCCCACACCCCCTTTCTTAGCAGCCACTGTGAGATGAGAGAATGAAATAATATGCCCCCCTCATCTGTGATTTCCACTGTCACCCTTCTGAAGTCTGCCTGGATCCAGGGAGCTGAGGAACATTTAACACCTCAATTTCTTTTTTTTAATAGAGGAAGAAACTGAGGCCCAGAGGGTTTAACAATGTATACTGTCATTTTTTCTCAGGGAAAACCTAGGACCAATGGAATTGACAGATCTCATTGATTGTGAAAAGCTCCAGAGACGTGAACTCGGCAGCTTTTCTTGTCTATTTTCCATCATTTATCTTCAGGGAACCCTTCCTTTCTTGGAGGGGAAATGGAGGGGAAGGGGGTGAAGTAGGGAGTGATCTAAGAAAGAAAAGACATTGTTGCTGCCCTGTGTCTGATTGGGGCAGAAAAACATAGAACATTCAGGTAAGTGCCAGTTAGCGTTAGATGGGGTATGTCTAAGTGAGGGAGTGACCGGTGTTGATAGGGTTCTGCTAAGTGAGGGAGTGACTGGTGTTGGTAGGGTTCTGCTAAGTGAGAGAGTGACTGGTGTTGGTAGGGTTCTGCTAAGTGAGAGAGTGACTGGTGTTGGTAGGGTTCTGCTAAGTGAGAGAGTGACTGGTGTTGATAGGGTTCTGCTAAGTGAGGGAGTGACTGGTGTTGGTAGGGTTCTGCTAAGTGAGAGAGTGACTGGTGTTGGTAGGGTTCTGCTAAGTGAGAGAGTGACTGGTGTTGGTAGGGTTCTGCTAAGTGAGAGAGTGACTGGTGTTGGTAGGGTTCTGCTAAGTGAGAGAGTGACTAGTGTTGGTAGGGTTCTGCTAAGTGAGAGAGTGACTGGTGTTGGTAGGGTTCTGCTAAGTGAGAGAGTGACTGGTGTTGGTAGGGTTCTGCTAAGGGAGGGAGTGGTTGATGTTGGTAAGGTTCTGCTAAGAAAAGCTTCTTGCAGATGAGCTGTACAGGAGGATTTGAAGAAGAGCAGGGACAGGGGATGGGAGAAGGTAGTAGTTTCCCACCTTTCCAAGCCATTTTAATATTCATGTAGTAATTCTCAGGCTTCCAAAGGTTACAGGTTGGGAGCTTATGGTATGAAAGGAAGATAATTAGGATAAATGGGAAAAGGATAAATTAGGGTAAATTTTAACGTTTGCAAAGTGCTTTACAGATAACTAATTTATTTTACTCTCACAAGAACCTTGGGAGGTAGGTGCTATTATTATCCTTATTTTGCACTTGAGGAAACTGAGGCAGAGAGAGGTTAAGGGACTTGTATAGGTTTGTGTAGCTAATAAGGTTGTGAGATCAGATTTGAACTCCAGTTTTCCTGTTTCCACATCCAGTGTTCTCTGTATCACTCAGTTGCTTCTCATTTTGATGAGGGGGGGATGATGGAAATAGACACCTGGACACAGGAGGTTTTGTGGTTGTAATACAAAATAGCCAGTTTGCTAGGCTAGGCTATTGAGTCCGTATCGTTCCATGGTGGGACGCCATGAGTAATGAGTGAATGAGACCGAGGCAGAGAAGAATCAAGCTTTTGCCTAATTTCACACATATAACTGATACATTGCTTGCCTTCTCAATGAGGAGGGGACAGGAGGGAAGAGAGGATTTGGAACTCAAAATTTAAAAATTAAAAAAGAACATTAAAAGTTTTAAAAACACGTACACAAAAGACCTAAGCAAAAGAGAAATTTAAATTTGACCAGAAGTAATAGGTATCTAAATGCCAGTGTTTGACCATTCTCACTGTTTAGGAAGGTGATTCTTACATATATCATGGCCTTTTTTTTCCCTGTGATTCAGTCTGTTGATTCTTGATTTATCCAAAGAACTGAGATTATAACTTTGATTCAATTTCTAGACCTAGTTTCCTTAACTGCCCCAGGCTATTCCACATTCACTGATGTAGATAGACAGTGATCTAATCCTTTATTGTTCCAGGCTGAAATAAAACTCCATGTGTGTTTGTATAAACCTTTTGGTTAGTATTTTGAACACATAAGGGTCTGTTTCTCGGAAGGAATACTTATAAGGAGATTTGAGCTTGCAGAATTAGACTTGTTTCATAAGGATCCATCTGTTGTACTTGGATTGACTATAGTATCCTCTGTCTTTAAACTTTTGAAATGGGAAGCTGTATGATATGAGCCTCCCTCTTGGAATCAAAAGGCCTGGATTCAAGTCACCTTTTTTTAAAAATATAAATAGTATTTTATTTTTTTCAAATTACATGTAAAGACAATTTTCAGCACTCATTTTTATAAGATTTTGAGTTCCAAATTTTTTTCCTTCCTTCCTTCCCTTCCCCCTCCACAAGACAACAAGCTATTTTATACATTATACATGTGCAATCATGTAAAACATATTTTCATGTTAGTCATGTCGTGAAAGAAGAAACAGAAAAAAACAGAAAGTGAAAATAGTATGCCTTGATCTACACAGCAATCATAGTTGATCATCATACAACATTGTATACAATGTTCTCCTAGTTCTGTTCACTTTACTCAGCATCGATTCATGTAAGTATTTCCAGTTTTTTCTGAAATCCACCTGCTCATCATTTCTTATAGAACAATAGTTATTCTATCACATTCATATACCACAGTTTGTTCAGCTAGTCTCCAGTTGATGGGCATCTCCTCAATTTCCAGTTCTTTGCCACCACAAAAAGTGCTGCTAAAAATATTTTTGTACATGTGGGTCTTTTTCTCTTTTTTGTGATCTCTTTGGGATACAGACCTAGTAATGGTATTGCTGGGTCAAAGAGTATGCAGAGTTTGGTTGCCCTCTGGGCATGGTTCCAAACTATTCTCCAGAATGGTTGGATTGCCCTCACACATTCTAAATGAGCAGGCAAATTCCTTCATCTCCCTGAAGCTGTTTCCTTATCTGCCAAATGGACATCCTGGACTGCTTCATAGTTAAAATGACCGACGTTCAGAGTCCCACCTTGACGCATGCTGTCTCTACGATTATATGTTACAGAAGAGTAGCTGATTTTCCTTGGTGAAGGGATTTTGCTCACCCAGAGCTCCCTAAACTAATGAAAACGAATCATTTTCCTTTGCCAATGTCACTAGGTTATGATGAAGAAAGCACTAAGGAACATTTTAAGTGCCCTGTAAATGTGTTATGAGTGTCTGTCGTCCTCTCTAGGATGATGAGTATATCAGTGAATTACAACCTTTACAGGTGTTCTTTTTGGATGGTTCTGGTTAGGTAAATTTCCCCTTTTAACTCCCATGCCTCTAAAACCATAGGGTTGAGAACTGTTTTTTAGTCATTGTTTAGTAGTTTTCAGTTGTGTCCTATGCTTCATGACCACTTTTTGGGATTTTCTTGGCAAAGATATTGAAGTGATTTGCTTTTTCCTTCTCCAGCTCATTTTACAGACGAACAAACTGAGCCAAACAAGATGGAGTGACTTGCCCAGGGTCATGCAGATAGTATCTGAGGCCAGATTTGAACTCATGTTTTTCTGATTTCAGGGCCATAAAGGACCTTAAAAATCACTTCCTCCGGCTTCTCCTTTAAGTGATGAGCACAGTGGGCACCGGGGCACAAAAAATGTTTGAGTCATTTTCCTGAGGTCTGACAGGTAGATAGCTATTGAACTAGACAAGAGTTCCAGTATCTCCTGACTCGTCTCCTGGTACCGTTTTTGTTTCGTTGCACTGCTCCAGCAAACTGTCTGTGGGGGAAGGCATTGAATCCCAAACCAACAACAACCTTTTCTCAGAAGGTTTGCAATCTGATCTGATAAATCACCAGGGCTACAAAGAGAATGGATCACTAATAAGAAGTCTAGCTTCTGGCTTTCTGATCATTGTTGACCAAGCAGAAGCACAATTATCCCACCATTTTGCATAGAGATGTTTGGTTGTGAGTTTTGTTTTTATTTTAACTTGGAAAACAACCATTACAAAATGAGTGCCAGGAAAATAAAGTTAAGTCAGACACCCATTATATGTTTTCTTCCATTGTGCCTTCCTAAAGAAGATTTAGTACCGTTAGAGGAATGTATTTCTATTTCCTGTCTCCCCTCCAAATTATCAATACGATAATAGTTACATAATGTAAATGTATTATAACATAATGTAATGATATATAATGTGAATGGAATACAAATATAATGCATGATGAAATTATTTTCTGCATGTTAGTGCTGGTTTTACCTTGGAATAGAATTATTTTGATTTAAAAAATATCTGTATAAAGGGTATTTATCAATGTGCACCACTTTCATTTAAGGGCAGCTAGTGGTTCAGTGGATACAGTGCTGGGTCTAGAGTCAGAAAGTTCTAAACTGGCCTTAGATACTTAGTACCAAGACCCTGGGCAAATCATTTTGCTCAGTTTGCCTCAGTTTCCTCGTCTGTTAAATGAGCTGGAGAAGGAAATGGCAAAGCACTCCGGAATCTTTGCCAAGAAAATCCTAAATGTAGTTATGAAGAGTCAGACTTAACTGAGAAGCAAGTGAACAACGACTGCATTCATTCATTTAGTTGTTCATTCTGGTAACAGGATTTTCCTGAGTCAATCTTTAACCTGAGAATGATGAAATAGCAAGCCAGGGACAAAGTGCCAGTAATAAGGTGGCAGTTTTAGTTTCAGTTTGAGGAACAGATTTGCACATCAGGAATTTTCCTGATCAGAATTTCACTTTGCTGAAGTAAAGACAGATTATATACATCAATCAAAAGTGGGAAGGGAGGGGCAAAGGGGGATTACAAACCAGGGTTTCCCAGGACAAGCCCACAAGTGGAAAACAGTACAATTCTGGTCAAGTCTTTGGGGGTCATTACTTAGTTGGAAAAGGTCTGCAATCTTTGATTAGCCTCATGTAAGGTACACAAACACAAGAAGGCAATGATTGTGAGGTTTTACATTGTCAAAGTTTTGATTGGTCATTTCAGGCTGCATTTTGAGCTTCTGACTCACTCATCAACCAGAAGAGGCAATTCTGAAAAAATCTAAATTATTAGTATGTTCATTACATTATATCAATTAACATGAAAATCATAATTCTCTTCACATTTCACTCATTTTTCAGGCATTTATTTTGTGCCTGCTTTTGTGCAAGGCGTTTTGGTTATTATATTTGTATGAATCAAGGAACTTAAAATTGATAGGGGAATTGTTGTTGTGTTTGTCTTTCATTTTTGAAGAGGACCATGACATCAAAGAAATGATGACATGACTTGCACTTGACTTTGTTTTGAGTGAGAGAGAGCTGTGCAGGTCACCAGCCTCACTTTCTCCTCCTGAGCCATCTGGATCCAGTGACCAGATAGGGGAAAAGGGTATAGTTAACAGGGCCCTAGGTTTAGAGAGAGGAAGACCTAGGTTAAATCCTGCCTCCAACACCTAACTTGCTTGGTGACCTCTAGTGCATTGTTGAATTGCTTCATCACAGTTTCCCTATCCTTAAAAAAAGGACCTGAACTCATTGACTTCCAGGGTCTCTTCTAGCTCTAAATCTATGAGCCTTCACCCCTATGATCCTACAGTCTTATATCATACAGGTATCACTAAAATAAAAGTCAGAATATGGTAACTGCTATAAGAGAATTATAAATAAAGCATTATGGAGGTTCAGAGGAAGGAGAAGTCAATAAACAAAAAAGAAAAGGAGGAAAAGGAAAGAAACAAGCATTTATTAAGTGCCTATGTGCTGGACAATGTCATCAGTGGTTTAGAAATATTATTTACTGATTCAGCAAACACTGAGTAGGTACTAAATGTAAGACAGTGTGGTCAGTGCTGCAGAGGGTGTAATCCTCAGCAGATCTGAATAATACAGTTACTGCTCTTGAGGACCTCCTAATCTCATACAGGATATAAGATGGTGATGTCAAACTCAAATAGAACCTGAGGTCTCTAAATGTACCACTGCCGGCCAGATTAGTGACTTAGAAAATCATGCTTGTTTATGTATTTCTTTTTTTAGGAATACATCAGCACGTTAAAATCAGAAAGGAACAACATTGTGATCTGGTTCATGCTGCATTCAGGAGAGTCATAGGCTGTATGTGGCTGTGTGTTGGATATAACATACATATATAGATATATATATACATATCTAAGATATGTATGAGAATATAACACATTATCAACATGTCAGGAAATGTACAAACTCTTTAGGAGATGAGAAGGGGAAGAAAGAACTTCCAGCTTTATGTTTCATCCAAGAACTATTTCTTTAGCACATGTTATTCATAGCACAATTTTTATCCTTTGGTCAGAGAATCATACAATTCTGGATTGGGTTAGGAATGTGTTCCTTGCCTTTGTAGTAACTATAAACCTCTTGCAGTCAGAAATGTCTTATATTGCTTTTCTATCTCCCATAGCCCTAGCACAGTATGGGTTACAGAGGTGGAGTACCTGAGGCCTCAAAGTCACTTGTGGCCCCCTAGGACCTCAAGTGTAGCCTCAAAGGACCATAGGTTCCCCTCCCCTGTGTACTGTGGTGCATGTAATAGAAACTCAAATTTCAGTTGAATTAAATTTAAATCCATTGAATTTCAGCTAATATTAGACTGTACTCCAGTTACAGCTATTGCTAGAAACTTGGAGCCTCAGGCTCTGAGCCTGTCTAAATAGAAGATTTATTAGCACAAACCAATTACCAGATGCTCCACTATGAAACCCCTCTGGACAATTTCAGGATTGGGATATTTGTGCTTTAGCCTGGGAAGTTGCATCGAAGATGACACTAAAGCAGAAACCTAAAAGATATTTGTCACTGAAAGTTTTACTAATAGACTTGAGTTTATACTAACTAGTTGTTGAAGCTACAAAAGCACTTACTGTTGAAGTGAAATGGTGTTTCATTGTCTAAATCATTCATGAAAATCTTAGGGAATAATTTTGAATGATCTTTCCCATGATTTTTTTTACGTCTATTAGAGTCCTGTGACATATTGTATTCATTTTTAAAGCAGTATACCCTCCAAGCATAATATATTTTTAGTGGGAGTTGTACATAACAACAAATAAAGTCCAACATTTTTTATTTTAATTTTATTTTATTTTATTTTTTTAATTTAACTTTTAACATTCATTTTAACAAAATTTTGGGTTCCAAATTTTCTCCGCTTTTGTCCCCTCCCCCCCCCAAAACACCGAGCATTCTAATTGCCTCTATCACCAATCTGCTCTCTCTTCTATCATCCCTCTCTGCCCTTGTCTCCATCTTCTCTTTTGTCCTGTAGGGCCAGATAACTTTCTATACCTCTTTACCTGTATTTCTTATCTCCTAGTGGCAAGAACAGTACTCGACAGTTGTTCCTAAGACTTTGAGTTCCAACTTCTTTACCTCCCTCCCTCCCCACCCCTTCCCTTTGAAAGGCAGGCAATTCAATATAGGCCAAATCTATGTAGTTTTGCAAATGACTTCCATAAGAGTCGTGTTGTATAAGACTAACTATATTTCCCTCCATCCTATCCTGTCCCCCATTACTTCTATTCTCTCTTTTGATCCTGTCCCTCCCCATGAGTGTTGACCTCAAATTGCTCCCTCCTCCCCATGCCCTCCCTTCCATTATCCCCCCTACCCTGCTTATTCCCTTATCCCCCAGTTTCCTGTATGGTAAGATAGGTTTTCATACCAAAATGAGTGTGCATTTTATTCCTTCCTTTAGTAGAATGTGATGAGAGTAAACTTCATGTTTTTCTCTCACCTCCCCTCTTTATCCCTCCACTAATTAGTCTTTTGCTTGCCTATTTTATGAGAGATAATTTGCCCCATTTCATTTCTCCCTTTCTTCTCCCAATATATTTCTCTCTCACTGCTTGATTTCATTTTTTTAAGATATGATCCCATCCTCTTCAGTTCACTCTGTGCACTCTGTCTCTATGTGTGTGTGCGTGTGCATGTGCATGTGTGTGTGTGTAATCCCACCCAGTACCCAGATACTGAAAAGTTTCAAGAATTACAAATATTGTCTTTCCATGTAGGAATGTAAACAGTTCAACTTTAGTAAGTCCCTTATGACTTCTCTTTGCTGTTCACCTTTTCATGCTTCTCTTCATTCTTGTGTTTGAAAGTCAAATTTTCTTTTCAGCTCTGGTCTTTTCATCAAGAATGCTTGAAAGTCCTCTATTTCATTGAAAGACCAATTTTTCCCCTGAAGTATTATACTCAGTTTTGCTGGGTAGGTGATTCTTGGTTTTAGTCCTAGTTCCTTTGACTTCTGGAATATCCTATTCCATGCCCTTCGATCCCTTAATATAGAAGCTGCTAGATCTTGTGTTATCCTGATTGTATTTCCACAATACTTGAATTGTTTCTTTCTAGCTGCTTGAAATATTTTCTCCTTGACCAGGGAACTCTGGAATTTGGCCACAATGTTCCTAGGAGTGTCTCTTTTTGGATCTCTTTCAGGAGGTGATGGGTGGATTCTTTCAATATTTATTTTGCCCCTTGGTTCTAGAATCTCAGGGCAGTTTTCCTTGATAATTTCATGAAAGATGATGTCTAGGCTCTTTTTTTGATCATGGCTTTGAGGTAGTCCCATAATTTTTAAATTGTCTCTCCTGGATCTATTCTGCAGGTCATTTGTTTTTCCAATGAGATATTTCACATTATCTTCCATTTTTT
This sequence comes from Notamacropus eugenii, assembly GCF_028372415.1. NCBI lineage: Eukaryota > Metazoa > Chordata > Mammalia > Diprotodontia > Macropodidae > Notamacropus > Notamacropus eugenii. Next base: position 104,163,256 of record NC_092878.1, read on the forward strand.
CATTCTTTTGGTTTTGTTTTTTGATTTCTTGGTTTCTCATAAAGTCATTAGCCTCCATCTGTTCCATTCTAATTTTGTAAGAACTATTTTCTTCAGTGAGCTTTTGAACCTCCTTTTCCATTTGGCTAATTCTGCTTTTGAAAGCATTCTTCTCCTCATTGGCTTTTTGAACCTCTTTTGCCAATTGAGTTATCTATTTTTCAAGGTGTTATTTTCTTCAGCATTTTTTTGGGTCTCCTTTAGCAGGGTGCTGACCTGCTGTTCATGCTTTGACTGCATGTCTCTCATTTCTCTTCCCAGCTTTTCCTCCACCTCTCTAACTGGATTTTCAAAATCCTGTTTGAGCTCTTCCATGGCCTGAGCCCATTGAGTGGGCTGGGATACAGAAGCCTTGACTTCTGTGTCTTTCCCTGATGGTAAGCATTGTTCTTCATCATCAGAGAGGAAGGGAGGAAATACCTGTTCACCAAGAAAGTAACCTTCTATAGTCTTATTTCTTTTCCCTTTTCTGAGCATTTTCTCAGCCAGTGACTTGACTTCTGAGTGTCCTCTCCACACCCACTTCGCCTCCAGATCCTCCCAGCCAGAGTTTGGGGTCTGAGATTCAAATCCTGCTTCCCAACCTCAGGGCTTTGGGCGGGGGCAGGGCTGCTATTCAGTGTGAGATCAAGTTCAGGTGCTCAGGTGGGGGCAGGGCTGCCTGATGGGGCTCAGAGACCTTCAACAATGGATCCAGGCTCCTGCCTGCTTGGGGAGCCCCTGTCTGCTCCCGCCTCCTCTGTTGCCTCCTGAGGGGGCCTGAGTTATGGGGGCACTCCACTCCCCTCTCGACCCACCAAAGAGACCCTCCCACTGACCCTTGTCACCTGTGGGTGGAGGGACCTGCACGGCAGCTGGAGATTCCGTCCCTGAAGCCTGCTGGGATCTGCTCCTCTTGGTGCCGCGGCCAAGGCAGGGCTGGGCTCAGCTCCGCGTCCGCAGTGCAATGGACCTTTTGCGAGAGGTTTGCAGGGCTCTCTGGAACAGAAATCTCCTCCGCTCCACCTTTCTGTGACCTCTGCTGCTCCAGAATTCGCTGGGAGTTCTTTTTTACAGATGTTCTATGGGCTGTGGGTTCGGGGCTATGTGTACATACGTTTTTCTACTCGGCCATCTTGCCTCCGCCCCCTCCAACATTTTTTATTAAGCATTTTTCATGTGTCAGGCATTGTGTAAAGGACTACAGATACAAATTCAAGCAAAAAGAAAAATAATCCGTATCTTCAAAGAATTTACATTTTCACACATAAAAGGAAGAGAAGGTGCCCTCAGTAGGGCAAGGTGGAGAAAGAAGCTCAGAGAGTCTGGAACTAAGCTGGGAGAGGAGTGAAGGAGAGAAAGAAAAGGACCCCACCGCAGGATGAGGAGTGGATAGAGGAATGGCTATGGAAGCAGGAAGACCTGGGCTCAAGTCCTTCCTTTGACACTTTTTTTGTGTGACCGTAGTCAAATTGCTTAACCTTGTATTGCTTAGTTGTCTGATGAGTTGCTGAACTATAGTAGGGGACAAAGTTTTTATCCTCAGGAATCCTACACATAGGTTTTAAGACCCCATGAAAGGGGAAAAAAAACCCCAACAAAATGAAATGGAGAAGTTTATTGATTCTAGTTTTCCTTTTAGTTGTATAGGACACAAGTTTTAGAAAAGATTTTCTTACTACACATTAAAATATATTTTAATGATTTCTTTTTATATTAATTTTATGGATATCTTTTGTTTCTGTATCATCCTAATTTACAATTATATACTTTGTACCCCCCCCCCCCAATAGAGAGCCATTCCCAAGGAATAAAAAAGAAATCCAGTTCTGTAAAACCAACCAAAACATAAACTGTCAGAGAGCATGTTGTTAGAAATTAATTATCTGGAAAAGAAAGTAATTCTGAGATATATGGTTTCTGAGTAAATCAATAATGATTTAATAGTAAGGGTTAACAGGTTACTATTAAGTCTGGTCAGTGACAAAGGAGTGATTTACAGAGCTTATTTTTATAACAAAAAGGGAGGAATTAAAAAAAAAAATTACAACAATCTTAGGAAACTTTTTTTTAAACATTTGAGGACTTGGAATCTACCATAAGGAAATTAGTCACAGCAAAGAAAAGCAAAAATAAAACTGAAGTCCCACACAGTCACACTAGAGAAGAGATTTAGTAGTTCCTGTCTCTCATTTTGTTCCTAGGTGAGGGTGGAACATTCAAAAACCTGGTAGAGATCACTTTGTTGGTGACATTTATACTGGGAAACAAGGTGGTCAATAGAAGGAAGCTGGAAGGGGGGGACATTTGGAGTGGCTATTCAGAGCAGAGAGCCATTCCATTACTGAGAAGCACTGGTAGGGCTTTAAGAACCCTCACTTTTAGATCAGAGCTTAATCTTCAAAAGCCCTAGAGAACTAACTTGGGAACTCTCTTATTAGAGAAACATTGCTTTGGTGTTAACGTAGGATTATGAAACACTTAAGAACAATTTGAGTGTTTCTTAGATTAATTTTTATCCTAAACAGAATCCAGATCTACAAAATACTGGAGACTATGTTGTTGTCTGATCTATAGGCATATGCTTTTATCTTTCCAATATTTTACTACCACAGAAAAATGCTGCTGTGAATATTTTAGTCTATATGGGACTTTCTTGTCTTTAACTTCCTTGCCTAGTTGTGAGATCTGTGGGCTAGAAAATATGGACATTTTAATCACTGAAAAAACCAGTATAATTCCAGAGTGCTTTTTAGAATGGTTTGAGCAGTTCATATCCCCACTAAAAGTGTACTCACATGCCCATCTTTCCCAAGGAATGAACTAACTTTTTTAAGAAAAAGGAACATAATGAAATTTTTCTAAAATAAATATTTACTGGTATCTTCTGCTTTTTACCATCACCAACATTTTGCACGTATCTTTTTCATTGTTACCAAAGAAAAGAGAAAAAAGTCAGAAAAAACTGATTAATACCTTGAAGAGTCTGATGATATGTGTGTTAGGTGGCATGGATCCAATATGATGCAAGTTCCCAGGAACCATGGCCATAAACCATCTCATTGTGCTTGTGCATCATTCTATATAACCATAAATGATATGAACATTGGAGCTTAACCATAAATAGCACACTGCGCCTGCTCTGTGCTAAGTGTGCACGATATAGCCAAGGTTAATGCAAACTTTTGAGCCTACTGCTGGCATGATGCCTTCTTTGGTCAGTTATATAAATCATATGAGCTCTGGTTAGTAAGTGGAATGTGAAAGCAGAAAGCTGTGCTTGTCTCAACCTGCCACCATCAAGAAGAGTAGTTAGGGGGATGCCATAGGAGCAGATGCCCCCACTCTGTCCCACTGGGCTGCTGCAAAAAAAATAAAGTAAATTAACCCCTTATCATCTCTCCCTGTCTATCTTTCTGCCTGGATCCGGAGTGAAGCTGCTAGTGACTGGAGCTGAGGTGCTCCTCTGTTACAGTAGTCAGTGTTCCACACCTGTGGACCTCCCCTCTCTCTAAAGAAATAAGGGAGTATCATAGAATGTTAAGAGCTACAAGGGACTTTGAAGATAATTTAGTTTAAACTCTCATTTTACACATCCTGTGACTTTATGGCCAAGCTTTTGACTCCACATTCAGTATTGTGTTTAATTACATACACTGTGCTTTATCTGAACTATTCTTTATGGCTTTCAAGACCTTCCAAGGTCATATCCACATTCTACCCAGCCAACTTTACTTCCTTCTACTCTGGGGATTTTTAACCTGGGGTCTGGAAACTTGCTTTTTTTAATGACGATATTTCAGTATAGTTGGTTTCCTTTGTAATCCTTTGTGTTTTATATATTTAGAAGCATTCTTCTGGGAAAGTCTCTAGGCTTCCCAGACTGATGAAGGAGTCCATGACACAAGAAAACTCCATTACCTAACATACATGTGCCATTCTAGTCAGGACAGTTTCCTTGGTAAATAGTGAATTTACTGTGCTAGCATATGTGGCAGCCCCTTCCTTATCCAACATGCTGTTTTCTCTCCTTCACCTAATCAAATCCGACCCAGTTTAAGTTGTGAAGCCTGGGGAAGCTCCCCTTGGTCACTCCATCCTTTATCTATCATTGTTCTGAACTCTGACAGTGCTTATTACCTGGGCTATGGGGAAATCTAGGCCACAGAATTGAGCAAGTAATTGTGTTTCACCTCATATTGTTTCCTGCTGCTTCCTCCTGATCTCATTATGAATTCCATGATGGTGGAGAGCTTGCTTTCATACTTCAGTATTTTTTACAAAGATGTCTAGTACATAATAAATAAATATCTGGTCATTACTTTCATTAAAATCCCTCTTATCTACCATCGACTGATAGACATCTTCCTTTGTTTTTTTATTGGGATATGCAGTATACTGGTAAATGTTCAATAACTAGGTCTCAAGGTGGGAACGTGTGTTGTCAAACTTTGGAGTTTCATCTATATTACTTAGGTTTTTTCTGTCACTTTCTTAAGTCTAGACAATCAACAAAACTGATTTTTAGCTTTCATTGATTTTCAAGGTGTAAATGCTGACAAAATTTAACAATTTTGAGAGTGGATAAGTAGCAGCTGGTGGTGGAACACACTTAGTGGTGTGAGATGGTGGGAGGAGGGAGAGCCAGAGGGGTAAGGAACCCATCACTTGTGCTTGGTAGTTGAACAAACTATAAGAGAAAACAGTGTGACCATTTGGAAACATACATCCTCTTTACTGGAACTTTGAACCTGATGATGGTCAGTCAGTGTTTTATCATTAAGAGGCTGGATACTGTCTAGGTCCCTTCTCCCTCTGGCTGTTTGCCTTCTGATTCAGGTAACTGCGAGATAACTATTAAAGATAACTTCAGTCAGATGCCAGGTGGCACAAATAGACATCTGGACAGTGCTATGGATAGAATGACAGGCCTAGAGTCAGAAAGGCCTGAGTTCAAATTAGTCTTCAGATACTTAGTAGCTGTGTGACCCTGGGCATGTCACTTAACCCTATTTGCCTCAGTTTCTTCAGTTGTAAAATGGGCTGTAGAAGGAAATGGCAAACCATACTCTAGTACCTTTGCCAAGAAAAGCCCAAATGGGGTTACAAAGAGTTGGACATGATTGAAACGACTGAATAATAGTAGGTCAGATAGCTTTGCTACTTATTGACTCTTGTATAATTGTAGAACAGCTCTAGTTATTTGTTTCTGACCTTGAGGCATCATAGGATTGTAGATTTTAAGGTAGGAGGTAACTTAAAGGTCACCCAATCCAACATTCTCATTTTGCAGCTAAGAAAATGAGATCCAGAAAGGTTAAGTGATTTGTCTAGTCTCAGGAAGTAAAGTGTCCGAGGCAGGATTTTCAGTTGGATCTTCTGGACAACAATTTGAACATTTGTTGCCATGATGTCTTATCAAGATTCTTATCATCATCTGTGGAAGTGTCTCGAAATACGAGTGGTGTCTACATACTCTTTCCTAGACCACTCATCTAACCTGCCTTTTGGGGCTTTGTTTTAGATTGAAAGCCAGTCTTTGGTTCCAGGGCAAGGATTGCTGTCCCTTAAAGGGATGGGGCAAATTTATAGATGGAAGCTTGGTGGTACAGTGGATAGAGTGCTGGGTGTAAAATCAGGAAGACCATCAGATGTGGCCTCAGTTTCTGACCTTGGTCAAGTCACTTAACCACTATTTGCCTCAGTTTCCTCAACTGTAAAATGAGGATGACAGGACCTACATCACAGGGCTGTTGTCAGGTTCAAATGAGGTATATTTGTAAAGTTCTTAACATGGTGTCTGGCACATAGTAGTGTTGTAGAAATGATTGATCCCTTCCCTCCCCCCAATCCGAAGAGTAGGGGTTATCAACATAGCCTAGAGGACAGAGAGAGGCAGTGTTTCATAGTGGATATGGTTGGAAGGACTTGGATGGTTCCAATCCTGCTTCAGACTACTTAATAGATGTATGACCATGGTCAAATTATTTAACCTTATTGTGCTCCATTCTACTTATTTGTAAAATGAGGAGTCTAGGCTAGAAGGGCCTCTAAGGTCACTTGTTATCTCATGAACCCTCTTGGGAGAAAATTTCATGTTCTACTTTTGTTGACAGAACAGGTCAGTCCAAAGATCTTGAACTAAGCCGACTCAGGGGTGATGCAGGAGTCATAAAGGAGTGGGCCAAGGATGGGGGGGGGTGCGGTAAACAGCAGTAAACATTGGCAAAACAGTGGTCTCACGTAGTATCTCTGCCCAAGAGAGTGGTCTTTTGAAGCAGCTGTGTGCTTATTTTTTTTTTTATGCTGAAAACCCCAAATAAAATGAGCAGCTTCACATACAAAACAGACCAGAGAAAAAGAGATTATACTTGCAGTTGTGAATCTGCTTTTTTCTCCTGTCACATTTTTAACAAATTTAACACCCCATTTTCATAACTGTCTTACTTGTCTGTGTTTCCTGTTGGCCTTCCCTCCATTCTCTTCTGTGCATTTTAAAAAATGCCTCTTTCCCCCTCTTTTTTACTTTTCCCCCCATTTCTATAACCACCATTACCTGTCTCCCTACACCACCCCCATGCTCCTACCCCCTTACAATTTGAAAGACAAACAAAATTCTTGCGTCAAGATACCTAGTGAAGCAAAACAAATTCTCACGTTAACCATGTGTCAAAATATGCCTCACTTTGCACCTTGAGTTCATCACCTTACTCTCAAAAAGTTGGAAGTATTATTTCATCATTGGTCTTCTTGAGTCACAGTTGGTCAAAGTCCATAAGTCTTTCAAAGTCCTTTGCCTTTACAATGTTCTTATTGTATAAATTGACTTCCTGGTTCTGCTTACTTCACTATGAATCAGTTGTTATAGATCTTTGCAGGTTTTTCTGAAACCATCCTTTTTTGTCATTTTTTTGAGGGCAGTTGGGGTTAAATGACCTGGCCAGGGTCACACAGCTAGTAAATGTCTGAGCTGGATTTGAAGTCAGGTCCTTCTGACTTAAAGGCTCTATTCTGTTTGCCTTCTAGCTGGGCCACTTCTTCTCATGTCTTACGGCACAATAATATTCCTTTATGTTCATATACCTTAATTCGTTTAGCCTTTTCCTAACTGATGGGAACGTGTGTACCTTCTAGTTCTTTGTCATCATGAAAAAAGAGCTGTTACAAATGTTTTTTCTACATACACACCCCTTTACTCTTTCTTTGATCTCTTTGGGGCATTAGCAGAATCATGTAGTGATCACATAGCAATCATGTCTCCTTCTTACTCAGTTGTGTTGGACCTAGGCAGCCAGGACAACTCTAGGGAGTCAGATTCAGTTTACTGCAGGCCAGGTGTTACATCGATACTGGCATTAAAAAAAAAAATCACTGAATCTCTATTATTAGTTACAGCTCATGTGAAACCTTTTACTTTTCATGGTCCTTTTACATCTATTGTCCTCATTACCACATGAGGGTAGTTAAGATAGGAACTGAAACTATGATTGAATTCATCTAGGGACCCCTGGAAAAGGACATTTCCTGTACCAATATAGCTAAGAACTTCCCTGTAACATGTATTCTTACAAAGAACCTTCTACAGTACTGAGAAGTGGCTTGAACTTGATTTGATATACTGTATTGCATCCCTGTTAGAACAGGCTAAGTTGTTCCACTTTTACTGATGAGGAAACTAAAGTAAAAAGTTTGTGATTTGCTCAAGATCACATCTAGGGGGGCAGCTAATTGGTTCAATGGATAGAGCGCTCCTCTTTGTGAGTTCAAAGCCAGCCCCAGACACTTACTAGCCATGTGACCCTGGGCAAGTCACTTAACTCTGTTTGCCTCAGTTTCCTTATCTGCAAACTGAGCTGGAGAAGGAAATGGCAAACCACTCCAGTGTCCCCGCCAAGAAAACACCAAATTCACAAAGAATTGGGCACGATTAAAACCAACATCTAAAGTCCAGGTTTTTTGACTCACATTTCACTTCTCTTTCCTCTTCCACCTATTGTGTATAGCTTGGAGAAGAGGAGAATTATGAAAGATGTAAGTTTGTTGCAGTAAGTTCATCATTTAATTCCACCCCCTTCATTTTATATAAGAGGGAATTAAAACTCACGGACATCCGGTGACTTGTCCAAGATCACACAAGTGGAAGCACCAGGAGACAATTTCTGTTCTTGAGATACTGTACAATTTTAAAAAAATTTCTGTGGCTTTTTAAAGTGGTGCTCCAGTAAATCATTTAAGTTATTTTTTTTTCTGCTCTTCTGACTATGGTTGGGCATTGCTTCAAGTAGCCACCTCTTTGGTGACCTGCTGTATCCAAGCAACTCTTGTAGCATTCATGGATAAAATGAAATTGGGGACTGGGAAGGATTGTCTTTGTGTTTGTTAATCTGTCCTACTTTTCTCTTGTATGATGCTGGAGAATCAAGTGTTGGCTGTAAACATTTATGATATTGTTGCCTTTTTTTAAATTTTTTAATTTGATTTGATTTGATTTATTTTATTTTTTTATTTGATTTCATTATATAGTCAAGGACTTTAGAATCCAGTCTAATAAGATCAGTTACTGATTACCTCCATGTTATCAGTCGTTGTCCAAAGTTGTGTCATATATCAGAATGCTGAACTTGGATTTGAGGAAACCTAGATTCTATTCCACCTCAGACTAGTAGTATAACCCTGGGCAAATCATCCGACCACTCTAGGCTTTCCTCATCTATGAATGAGGGAGTTGGACTTCACAACTGCTAACATCCCTTTAAGTCTACATTTATGATCACGATGATCCCACAACCCATTAGGAATTCTTGTCCTACTCAGATGCTACTGAAACTTTTTTCTTGTTGTTGGTGTATTATCCTCTTACTAAAATGAAAGCCCTGAGGAAATTGAGGGGATTGAGGAGATTAGGACAGCAAGTGTTTAATTATAAGAACCTTAGGAACCACACTGGCTCCATCTCGTGACTCAATTCTGAAACTAGCTTAGCTTCTATTCAATTATGGGTCTAGTCCAATTTTTTGTTTTCTGAGAAAGCTTTATTCAATTGTGGGAATTGGGAGAAAACTTTATTGCATTGTTTGAACATAGCCCTGTGTGGCTGGGAAACTGGACCACCTCTCCCTAATGTCTAGAGACCCTTAGCCAAGGACCTAGGTTATGCTGACCAGAAGCTCAGTCATATCCAAAGACTGGTGCAAGGAGTTTTCTCACAATTGTACATTTCAAGCAGCTTTTGTGTCTTATCTGAAAACTGGCCCCGTGCTGATCAGTTAGTTTTTGTTTCCACGCTCCATATTACAGATACTTGGGAGGGTGGGACACCTCTTTTTCTGAATTCAGGGAATTACACTTGTTTGCTCTTCCCCTTCCAACTTGGAAAGTCCCTAATCTTTCCTCCAGTTAGAAATCAGATTACCTAATGTTGTATGGTTTCCTTTTAATTAATTGGCCTTATTTGATTAATTATTTTTGATGTCTGTCTTCCCCTATATTTGGAGTCTAGGATTAAGCTGAGGAGGTCTTGTCCCTCTTTGTTAAGCAATTGCCCTGCATTGCTTAATAAATCGATATGCTTAGATGATCCAACCTTTGTTTTCTCAATCATTTCATATTTTACCAGCTACAACCCCTTGAGGGTGGCAGTCACATCATAACTAAATTTGTGTCTCCCCAGGAGTGCTGTGCATCCAGTGAACACTGAATTCATTTAACCAAATTTATACTCTGTGCTGGGGAAATAAAGGCAAAAAACCAAAACATTCTCTGCCCTCAAAGGATTTTACATCCCACCAGGGACATTGAAGTATGAAACAGTGCATACAAAGTAATTTCAAGAGGGAGAAAGAGTGATAATATATCAAAAAGGCTCCATATCAGAGATGGGATTTGAGTTATGCTAAAGGAAGCTAGGGACATTAATGAGTGTTTGATGATATGATCTGATTTTGTTTTTAGTTACCGTAACTATTCATTGTATGGGAAGTGAATAGCTCTCCAAGAAGAGGGAAGTAGAGATCAATATTTGATTTTCTGGACCCTATAGTTTAAAAATACAGAAATAACAATGGAGTTTGGTCCAAGGGACAGAATTGGTCTAATGGAAGCTGGAAAGAATGCATCTTCCTGGACTCCGGTTTGTCTGATTAAAAGGACTTTTAACTGAAACGGAGAAGGAAGGAGAAAAATGCCTACATCCAGCTGCTAAACCAGATACCATAGATGGCAACAACTATGAAACAGGAAGAGTAGGAGAATGCTTAGTCATCTATGGGTACTAGTGATGGAGGATAGGGGCAGAATGGATGAGAATGGGCGTTGATGTACCAAGGCATGGACTGTTAATAATAAGGTGAACTCATAAATATATCTGAGGCTTGGATGGATCAGATTTATAACTTGGATACAGCAATGGGAGGGTTATACCTTTTTCAAGAGGGATGGATCAGATAAATGGAGAGACAGGGTCACAACATAATCAACCGAGGAAGTGAATAGGATCTTAGATTGCTTTGACATGCACTGTGTCCAGAAGGAAGAAGATTTTGCTCACTGGACTTTGTATTTGTCATTCTCAGCCAGTCAACCAGCATTCATAGTAAGTGCTTTCTGTGGCAGTTCTGGGAATGCAAATACAGGCAGAAAAAATGAAAATCACTGCCTTCAGGGACTTTATATTCAAATGAAAGAAGGCAAAAGAAGGGGAGCACACCCCCTTAAAGCCTGGAGATAAATGAAGCTGTGGCAGGCTTTGGCCACCCTCCTTCAATGGGGAGTCTGTGGAGGAGCCATCCAATCAAAAGGAGAGGCTGGAGTGTATTTGGAGCATTTACACTGAAAGCAGCAAACTCTACAAATCAGGGTTTGATTTATCATTTTGTTTTCTGGATGTATGAAGGTGATGGAAAAAATGTTAATGATAATGCAGATTATTAAAAATGTGTTGCACATTTTTCCCCCTAGAGAATTGGTCATTAACCTTTTGCCAGCACAGCCCTTGAGTCCCATGTGTGGATTCCAAGGCTGGAGTAAAGCTTCTGGGGCATAGGAGAGAAAGTCCAGGAATAGTTTTTCATTGCTGAGGTCTGCTTTTTAAGCAGTATGCTAACAAGGCAGAGTGCATCCAGGATGCCAAGGACTAGGGTTGGGAAGCAATCCCAGTTTTCTTGACGATGCCGAAGGAGGAGCAGTTGAAAGAACTCAAGTTGTTTAGCCTGAGAAGAAAAGATTTGAGGGGTGGCAGTCACAAAAGCAGTCTTCATACATTTGAAGAGCTCTCATGTGGGAGTATGAATCCTTGGCAGTCTGAACTAGTCCCAGTTTGTGCAAGTTGCTTGTTCTGAGGCAATCTTAGCTCAACAGAAGAAAAAAATTCTTAACAGTGAGTATTGTCCAAAAAGAGGACAGACTAGGTTTAGGGGGTGGATAGGGGTAGAGAAGAACACTCTTTCCAGCACTAAGGTACTCTATTGTCACTAGGTTAAAATCCAACAATAAACTTCCCTTTACCATCTGGCTCCAACCTGTTTCCATGTTGATTTTCCATTCCTAGTCCTCATGCTTGCTAAGTTACAATCAAACTCTCCTTTTTCCTATTCTCTGTATGTGACATTCCATGCTTCCCTTGTCTTTACATAGGTCATCCTTCATGCATCAAATTCTCTCTATCTCTACCTCTTGGAATCTCAAACTGTCTTCAAGGCTTAGGTCTGGCGCCATCTGGAGCCATTCTAATCCCCTCTCTCCCAATTATTTTGCTCTCCCCCACAATTACTTTAAAATTAATTCAGTTACGCACACACACACACACACACATACACACACACGCACTGTGTGTGTATATATATTTACATCTATCTATGTACAGAGAGAACCCACTTAAGTCCCTCATCACATGAAGAAGACCAAACACCCAGACTAGCCAATCAGGAGGACTATCTGAGCCCTTCTAGACTGACATATTAATAATCCTTTGCAGTGCTCTCTGAGTGAACCCAAAATTTTCTTGCTGTATCAGCAATCACAAACCAGATTCAGTTTGCAAACGTCCAAAGTCAGCGACATTTCTTACTTTATGGAAACTGTAATTTAGGCTAACAAAAGGACAGATGTCTTGAGTTGGGGCACTTCCTTGCTTATTTAGAAGTGTAATCTTTGCTGACGGAAGGCAAGACATCCCAAGTCAAGGGCTCTTCCTTGCTTCATGGCTTTATAACCCCAAAGTGAGCTTAGTTCTGACTGCAGCTCCCATGCATGTGCCTGCTGCTTTGAGGGAAATAAACATGCATACGGCCTAATTCTGTCTTTCTTAGACTGAACTCTGGAGGTTGACTTGGCGTATGTGTGTGTGTGTACAGATATTGTGATGTCTGAAAAGTTCAAGAGACATAGTTTCTGGGTAATTAATCATTTTATTAACAATGCTAGCATGTTATTAATAAAAGAGGTCAGTGGCACTCTCAAAGGCCAAATACCCTCGTGGTGGTGGGCTCATAACGTATGTGCCCTTAGAAAAGTGGGTGTTCCTGAGGGTGGCTATCAACTCTAATTGGTTAACAATTAATGAGAAAGTAAATGTTGAGATATGGGCTCCTTCAAATAAGGGTCTTGGGGGTATGTGACTTGGATCACCCAAGTCTTGGTCAAAGAGACTTATCAATGTACATATCAAAGAAGAATTCACTTCCACCCTAGATCTGTATGAACAAACCCAATGAACAGGAATTTACTAATTCTCTCAGCCTAATTGGGAAAGTTTTTTCCAAGATTTCTTACAATTGTTCATTTCTGGATAAGGAAATGGAAGACCCTTTAATCCTAATCCAATAATTTGTTATTAAGATAAGAAATTATCATTTCAAAATATATGTACATATGTACACACATACATATACATACATACACATATATATACATACACATATATATATATGTACATATTTATCTGGATATATGTTGCCATCTCCCTAGCAGAACATAGAGCAGTTCTACTTTTGTCTTTGATTTCTTAATACATAGATAGCATAGTGCCTTGTCTAGGTACGACACTATGCTAACACATAGTTAATGAATGGAATTGAATTCAAATCAAAGCTAGATGTAATGTATATTATAGGCAGAATTAATGATTTGGGTAAGGGTTGAAGCAGATGATCTTCAGGGTCTCTTTCAACACTAAGAATCTATGTCATTGGATTTGGTCTGATGGTGCAGATTAAGCCAGGATCTCTTTAAAGGTCTCTGCAAGTTATTAATGATACTCTAGAATACCTACTAATAAGACTCCTTCTAGGGTCATGTGCTTCTTTTATACATAGTCCAATCATCCTGTGAATTGAAGATGTTTTAGCTTTGACAATAGTGTGCCTTGGCAAATTGGGTCAAACAGCACATTCTCATAAAGATCCTCTGAAAAGATTATAAATTTCTTACACATATAGAGCTAAGCTTTGACTTGTCCTAGCTGTTCTCTGTACTTCTTCTAGCCCTATATACTCTGTGTTTGGTGGACAGGACAGAAAATAAATGATTTTCATCCTCAACCCTACTGCCACCACCATATCTTAGGCACCTCTACACCTGTATATGTTCATTTGAAATTTTTCCTGTTAAAGATGGGTTCAACCTATCAGATTGTTTAAAATGACACATGCCCTTCAATTGGGGAATGGCTAAAGAAGTTGTGGTATATGGTTGTGATTGAATACTCCTGTGATTTAGAAAAATATGGAAAGGCTTAGACCTATGATGGAAGATGCTATCCGCCGTCAAAGGAAAAACTGGGAAATAGAAATATGCATAAGATGGGCGTACATGTATGCATATTGTATACGTGCACACATAGGCATATATGTTTATAGGCGTGTGTATACATATATGATATATTGCGTGTATCATATATGTATGTACATATGTATTTACATTTAATTATAGCCTTCTGCGGAGGAAAAAATTTAAAAATTAAAAGTGCACAGCAGAGAACAAAAGAAAACCTAACAGAAGTACAGAAAAGATGGGTAGCTTTGAAAACAAAGTGTCGTATTTGCTACATAGGTTTTCTTGAAATAGAAAATTTATTATTTTTTATATTGAATCCTCTTGTCTTCTGCTATACACATGGAAATGTTTTTTTTTCTTTTCTTGCTTTGTAAATAAGTTTAAAATGAATAAAAAATTTTAAAAAAGATAGATTCAACCATGTTTGTTTCCATGCTACTTTGTAGTGTGATTAGCAAACAAGACATTTTGGTTGACTCAAAATCAGGTGTGAGGGACAACACTTACATATTATGGATGTGATTGTCTGTGATTGGCTCTAACATATGTCTACAAAACTTCACAATGTGGCTAATCTTAGCATTTTCCTGAATTCAATACAAATAATCTTATTTTCATTGCATTATTATATATTCTGTATTATGTATATATAAAACTTTAAACTAGATATATGTACATATACATTTACAGATGTAAAATACCTTAAATTATATATGTGTATGTATATGTATGACTTTAAATTTTTAAAATGCTCCAATATTTAGATATGTTGACACCCCTGACTCTCCATTGGTAAAGAAACATTAGCAGTGTTATATATTCTTCCTGTGACACTCTTTGTGTCTCTAGTGATCTTGGAAGCGGTTTTTACTTTCCTTTGTAAGCAAGTTAGGTGAATGGGTCCTCTTTAAAAATGAAGGATGAACAACCAATTAGGGAGCTGCACAAAAGATAATGATCAAGTAATGACTTGATTAGTTCCGTGTCCTCTTAAAGGACCAGAAAAACTCTGCAAAAGAGATGGAGGAGCACTCTGGGGGAAATGTTTTGTGGAATTTGTTGTGACCAGTTCTCGTCTGTGAATTACAGACTGGCTTGACTTAGGTTTGTTGAATTGAATTGATGCAACCTTGGTAATGTGTGCTGAGGACAATGCAAGGAGCCATGTAAGAAGCTGGAGGAAAATTTGTGGAAGGAGAGAAAACTTTCACCCGGAGTGGGGGTTGGGAGGTGGTGCTGGCAGGCAGATGAGTGTTCTTGGAGGAGATGGTATCTCAGCAGAGTTCTAAAGGGAGAGAAGTATCAGAGGGACAGTCAGCTACTCAATAAAAATTTTTAAAGTGCTTATTGAATGCCAGACATGGTGCAAAGTGAGGGAATACAAAAAAAAAGGTAAAAGATAGTCTGTCCCCTGAAGGAGCTTATATATTCTAAAGGGGGAGATGACAAGCAAAGAAATATGTACAAAGAAGCCGTACACAGGATAAATAGGAAATAATTAAAAGTGGGAAGACAGTAGAATGAAGAAGAATTGGGAAAGGCTTCTTGTAAAAGATGGGATTTTACTTGGGACTTAAAGGAAGTCAGGGAAGCCAGGAAGCAGAGTGTATGTGGATGTTGGGTGTGTGGGAGATGATCACCCCGCAGAGATGGGATTAGAGAGCAATTAACATGGTCCGGCTGAGACTTAGATTACAGAAAGAGGAATAATGGGAAATAAAGCTGGAAAGGGAGTCGGGGGCCAGGCAGGATGAGTTTTAACAATGGCTGTCACTTAACTCATTTAACCCATTTTAACTTACTTGGTAACAAATGTAAGATGAGAGAGCTTGCATTGCAGCCTCTGGGATTCGTAAAGGTTATTGAATAGGGGAATGAATAGCAAGTCTGTGTCTTAGGAAAATTAATTCAGCAGTTCACTTAACTGGGTTTGTGACCCTGTGCAAGTCACTTAACATCTCTGTGCGTCAGGTTCCTCGTATGTAAAATGAGGGGCTAGACTTGATGGCTACTAAGGTCTCTTCTATCTCTAATTACATGATCCTGTGAGGGAAGGAGAATCAGTCAACCGAGTAACAAGCTTTAATTAAGTGCTTATTTTGTGCCAATGTGGTGTTAAATTGGGATACGAAGGAAAGTGAAAAGAAACCTCTGCCCTAAAGGAGCGTGCATCCTAATAAGATATTTTGTTATTGTTTCAGTCATATCTGTCTCTTTGTGACCCCTCCTCCCGCTTTAAGGCTTTTCTTGGCAATGATACTGGAGTGGTTTGCAATTTCCTTCTCTAGCTCATTTGACAGATGAGGCACTGACTTAGTAACTTCCTGTGACACCAACATGATACATGTAGCAGCTGCTATGAATATGCATACATATTTCCAGAGTGGATACACAAAATATAATAAAGTCTCTTCCTCCAAAATATTTATTTGTAACGTCACTATTAGGATACCAGAAGGCAGTATTTAGAAAGGTACTGATCACCAACCCAGAGAGCACTGATATCTCAAAACATTTTTTCTGTTAGGTCTCCCCACAAGCAAGTTCCCTTAGGCAAGTTTCTCCCTCAGCTCTGTCCGTCTCAAGCTCTCTGCCGCTCTCTCCATCTCTGCCCAAGCTCTTCCCTCTCTAGCATTCATTTCAGCTAGGCCTTTTCCCTTTCTTTTCCCTTAGGCTCCCTTCCTGCAGTGGGCACTCAGGATGTCACTGCTGTCAGCTGGGCCAGAGCTCAAGGCAGGTCACATAGGCCTATTAATGGACAAGGAAGATTTTCCTATTCCATTAACATTACACTTGCCCAGGGCCACAGGCTAGTTAAGGGTCTGAAACCAGATTTGAACTCATGAAGATGAATCTTCCTGATGGCAAGCCCAAGGCTCTATTTACTGTACCCCCTAGCTGCCATATAAAATCCATCTTCTGTGGCATATTCCAATAATACCATCCCTGTACCAAGGGAGGGATAGAAAGGACAGAATGTTCAATCAGTCAGCCAGTTGATAAATATTGACAAGGAAAAACATAAGAATGTTAGCGTATCTGTTGGCACTGGAGCTGAAGAATATTGAGGTTGCAGATGAGAAAGTCAGAGAATGTTTCAGATGACACCTTAGAGTTCATCTTAGTGCAATACACCCCCACCCCCAGTCTGACAGATGGGAACACTCAAGCCTAGAAAAATTAAGTAATTTCCTTGAAGTGTTAGAAAGCTCATTATGGACAGACCACAGATTACAACACTGGTCTGATTCCCAGCCCTCTTTTTATGAAACACTGCCTCCAAAAACTTGCTACTTTGAAATTCTTACCTGTGATATCTAGGAAAGAAACAATTTCTTAAGAAATGCCCACATTTAACTTAGAGTATACAGTTGTCATTATTGTTTTACTTTACTTGAAGTGATCTCAAGTACTCTTGGGATCCATTGGGAAATGCCCATATTTAACTAAGTTTACAGTTATTTTTTTACTTTATTTGAACCTCTTTGATCTCCTATTTGGTTTTATGAATAGCAGTGATCCCAAGTACCCTGTGGTTTAGGGTCTTCAACAAGGTTCTAGAGATGACATTTGTACAATATTCAAATTCCCTATGCTATTTGTAACTTACATAATATCAGCTAAAAGTGCTGCTGAAAAAAAAAGGTCCTTTCCTTCCTAGTCAACCTTTCTCTCTTCTTCCCTTAAATCAGGTATCAAATTGTAGTAGAAATCATTCAAGCAACAACAATAAGCAGCTTCCCCCAGCTGAAGAGGCACAAAGGTAAGAAATTATTTTATTTTGACATACATATTTTAACATGATATTAAATTGACATAATATGTTAATAAAGTCTACATTTCAAAGGCTGTGGTTTGAGTCATCAAAAGTTGACAGCCAAATGTCCTGTGGTGTGACAACTCTGCTTTCCTTGCATTTCAGAGGATTAGGTTCATATCCTTCCAAAGGGCATTTCAAATTCCAGCTTCCATGGTCTTAGAATGCTGTAAGCCTCCTGTGATTGCCCAGTTAACCTCAGGCTGTTTTCATTCTCTCCACTCATGAGTTTGTTGGCTGAAAACATGGGGGATCAGGATGCACTGTCTTTTGAAAAGCTATCTTATCAGTGTCTTCCCTCCCTCCAAATGGGGAAATTTTCATGGGTGCCCCCATGAGCAAAGAACCTACGTCAATTGGCTTTATAACTGGAAATGTAGAGACTAGCTGTCCCAAGGCTACCTGCACCTCATGTGCCACATCATGTACTCTCTGCCCCAGTTTAGAACAGTCCTACTGTTTCTTTAGCCTATTATTTTTTCTTTTGGCTTTTGTTCTTCCATGACTAATGTGTCTTATTATTGAAATGCCTATTAACTTGATTCATCTATCTGTTGTTTGCTGAAATAAGGAAGCTGCCAGGACATTCTTGATACCTTATGAGAACACTGGAACAGAATAATTGAAAATCCCAGGATATCCGGGATGTGTGGTCACTTCATGTCCTGCCTCTCACACTCATGGCTGTGTAAAGACAAGTCACCTTGCCCAGGGCAATTTTCTGAGACTGTCATTTGCAGAAGGTGATTTGATTGCCAGGAGTTTTCCTCCTGAGGAATTCCCTACGTTAAAGAAGTTACAAGTCTGGAAAATAAAAGGCCAGAATTAGAGTGGGGTGGGCTTGATTATAGTTATACAAATCATTAATTGAATAAATATTGTCAGGTTTTTTTTCCTGTCTTCTTCTGTAAAGGTATTAAGACTTGGCCTCAAGATGCCCTGAGTTCAAATCCAGTCTTAGACATTTACTTGGACTCAGTTTCTTTATCTGTAAAGTGGGGATCATAATAGTACTTCACAGGGTTGTTGTGAGGATCAAATGAAAATATATGTAAAATACTTTGCAGACCTTACAGAGCTATAAATTTATGTCTGTAATTCTATTATTATTTCTTCTCTTTTTGCCTCAGTTTTTAATTTTTGTTGTTTTGGTAATGGGGTTCAGTCATGTTGACTCTTTGTGACTGCATTTGGAGTTTTCTTGACAAAGCTACTAGAGTGGCTTACCATTTCCTTCTCCAATTCATTTTACAGGAGAGGAACTGAGGCAAATAGGGTTAAGTGACTTGCCCAGGGTCACACAGCTAGTAAGTCTGAGGCTAGATTTAAATTCAGGAAGTTGAGTCTTCCTGACTCCAGACCCAGTATTCTATCCACTGTACCACCCAGCTGTCTCCTCTCACATTTTAGTTCTGGGTTATGATTTTTTTCCAAATTATAGAACTCATTCTTTTGTACAACTTTAGTGGGAGGAAAAAGAAAACAACCCACATGTGACTGTCTTTGGGCCTTGCTTATCGATGAGCCTATGAAATGAACAAAGGTGTAATCGTGTTTAATGTCTCTGGAGAGCTTTGTCAACTTGATTACTAGTATTAGCTCACAGGAAATTTATCCATACTTCAGTTTTTCCGGTTTGAAGGAAAATTTTCCTCAGCCTACAATTTTCAGAGTACAAATTGTGCAAACTTAACTTAACTATTTAACAGTTAATTTTCTACTTGTCTTGTGCCTAGCACAGGAGGTATTTGAATTGAGATTATGGGACTAACTTGTCTTACTTTCAAGACACAATTTCTGATTTCTTCCCAATATCTCCAGCTGACATGAGCAGGTCAAGGGGCTAAAAGGAGGGATGACTGATGGATGGTTCATATGCCCCATTGGTATCTATGTGATGTCAAGAGAAAGGCACCATTGTTGTGGTGGGTTTACGGGAGACATGGATGAGTTTCGTAGGTTGGGTAGGCATGGATGGGTAGGGGAGGTTTCCTTCACTGGAGGAAGCTCATTCATCTGTCAAAGCAGCCCACCCCCATTCTAGCTGTAAGTTCTCAGAAATGCTCTTTGTAAACCAGCCCCCACTTCTTTTAGCTAACACTTTGGTACATGAGTTGCTTACTGGGGTGGTTTTTTTGGCCTGCAAATAGGGTGAGGGGTTGTATAAGGATCCTCTGAATACCCTTGAATACTAACTTTGAATAACTTTGAATAGTTGCCTCTTCTATCTTCTTATACTTTTAGTTTAAGAAGCCAATGTATTTCAAGTATAATTCCTTTTATGTGTGGTGGCAATGCATCTACAATTAACCCTTTTAGGTTGCCTGATGATCAGAAGTGCCCAGGACTACCCAGATACTAGGTGCCTCCAGGTTTTACTGATAACAAATTCAGTAGAATTGAGTACATCAAATTGTCTTGGACAATATCCTAACAAAATACACTATTAAAGTTAATTTTATTTTAATTTATGTGCTTGGGTTTTGTTGTCGTTGTTCACTTCAGTTGAGTCTGGCTCTTCATGATCCCATTTGGGGTTTTCTTGACACAGATACTAGAGTGGTTTGCCATTTCTTTCCCCAGCTCATGTGAAGGATGAGGAAACTGAGGCAAACAGAGTTAAGTGACTTGCCCAGAATCACACAGATAGTAAGTGTCTGAGGCCAGATTTAAACTCAGATCTTCCTGACTCTCTCTATTCACTATGATACCTAGCTGGCCATGCTTGGGTAGTCTCTCTATAATTCAACATGCAAATTTATTCAAACTCTGTACTTTAGGGCATCTTCAGATTAACTGAAAATAACTTATTTTCCTTAATTTAAGAGATTCTGGTTTTAAGTGAGAGTTAAAACTGTGCTCCATCAACTACATAAGTTTACAGTGTTGCTTTGCAGCTTTTTAAAATAAAAGTCCTCAAAATTTCCCATTTATGGGAGATCATATGAGTACATTAAAAGTGACATGACTTTTCCCAAGTCAGGTCTAATTTTGGTGCTGTTAGACTTTTCTAAATTAATCCACTGTAGAAATTAGAGTGAGAAATAAAACTCCATCAAAACGGATGGGAAGCTGAAACCGTGTCATTAGTTATAGTTGAACTGGTAACCACAAAAGCCTTGCGCCAAGAGATAAATGCTGTTCATTCAACAAGTATTTATTAAGGTCTAGATAGTTAAAATGCCCTTTTCGATGCACAGGCAAATTATTTTAATGCTTTAATATCTTTCAGCAAAAGGAACTAAAATTTCATTGGTGTGCACACTCATTGCACCCATGCCAATGGCCAGCATTACACTAGCAGTACTTTGGAGTTGCTGGAGGAGCTACAAAGATACGTATGGCAATGTGTATGTGTGGTTCCATGTAGTTAATCCAAGAGGAAAACAAACTGCTCCAGCTAAGAAGCTGGATCCCACCTTCTTATGAGTGGGTGAAACCATTGTTTCTGCATTCCTTTCTTGGGAAGGTAGATGACATTTCCTAAGTCGTAGAATGGAGCTGGTTCCTTTTTCATGAGAGCACCGAGAGGGGAGTAAACTTGACTCCCTTTCCCTCCCTCTTCTTTTCTTTCTCTCTCTTCTTAGCTCTAGGCCTGCATCTCCAATTATTTGCTATAAATCTCAAAATCGAATTTTTCTAGTAACTTCAAATTCAAATGAACTAATGATCTTCTCCGTTTTTGGTCCCCCTCTGGCATCCTGATTTCTGTTGAAATAAATTCTGTTTGAATTGTCAAAGTCTTCTTATTCCTGAATATCTCCATTCTACTATTTGATAAGTCCTGCAGATGCTAACATTTGTGATGTCTATTCCATCATTTTCTCTGTTCATAATATTGTTCAAAATAGCTATCAAGTATCACAGACAGAATTTGAACTCATGTCCAGGTGTCATGTCCATGTTACGACTCCAAACTCAGCACACTATCCACTAAACCAAATGCTTCCACAAATTTTTTTTGACAGAAATTACCTAAACCAACTTATAATATTATCCATCCTTATTTCTTAAAAATTAATTTTACATGTTCACTTAGCACAAATTTTGTTAAAAAATGTTCAGTGTTAAAAAAAACCATAAAAATCGCAAACCAGATTGAATCATGAGTACATGCAGACCTAAATAAAAATAGGAATAATTTAAAAACAAAAACAGGAAATGTGAGTTGTCTTAGCATGATGAGGGCAGATAGACCTCTGGGAATGGGCAAGTGAAGCAAAGGTCACTGGGTATTTTCCACTCAATATTAATTTTCCTGTGAAGCTCAGATGCCCATGACAGTCCAGTATATTATAGGAGTGTGTGCTTGGGGACATACTTATGGAGATCCACATTGGGCTTTTACTCCAGTCAACAAAGTGCCATGCTGTTGCTTATTTGGGGTTTCTTTTTTTTTTTTTTTTAATCAAAAATTGGTTTAAGGCATAGATATCACGTTTATCCAATTTTATATGACTTGCAGCTGAGAAAGAAAGCTGGTGTGTTAGGTGATACTTTGGGGATTAGAACAGACCTTGAAGCCTAGAACACTGAACCAACTCAAAAATGAAATAGGCTTATGCAAACGTAACTGTGAAATGTAAAATCCACCCTATGGGTCAAAAAAAAAAACCTGCACAATAGTTCGTGATAAAAAGAGGGTTTTAATGGAATATAAGCTTAAACTGAGTCAGTTGTATGACATGGGACATGAAAAAACTAATGTAAACTGGTTGTTGAGTCATTTCAGTCATGTCTATGACCTCATTTGGGTTTTCTTGGCACAGATACTAAAACGATTTGCCATTTCCTTCTCCAGCTCATTTGACAGATGAGGAAACTGAGGCAAACAGGGTGAAGTGACTTGCCCAGGGTCACACAGCTCAGTGTCTGAGGCCAGATATGAACTCAGGAAGATGAGTCTTTCTGACTCCAGGTTGTGCTCTTTCCTCTGGGCCATTTAGCAATGCCATCTGCCTATATGGGTAACATAGAAAGAAAATCAAAACAAACTTTGCAACAAACAGCTGATGTGCACTCAAATTCCAAATAATAGGGATGATAAATTACAAAATGTAGTTTTATTGGTGATTGGCAGGGGAGAGGAAATTTCAAGAAAAAAGATTAGCTAAGAAATATTTTTCTAGAAAGAAAGTTTATTAAATATAAAAGGAAACTAACAATAGCAGTTACCTCACGGGGGTGCTGTAAGGATCAAATGATACTCTATGTAAGTTATATGAGCTATTGCATGTAAATCCCTTTCCAATCCTTAGAAAATATTATTATTATTATAACCAATTATTATTATTATTAGTGTCTAGAAAGCAAGATAGACAATACCCCAGTTGTATTCTGCTCTGGGGTAATAAAGTAGTGCAGTGTATAGAATACTGGGTCTGGGGTCAGTAAGACTGGAGTTCAAATCTAACCTCAGAAACTTACTAATTGTGGGGCCCTAGGCAAGTCACTTAACCCTGTTTGCCTCAGTTTCCTCATTTGTCAAATGAGCTAGAGAAGAAAATGGCAAACCACTCCAGTATCTTTGCCAAGAAAACCCCAAAGGGGGTCACAAAGAATCAGATATGACTGTAATGAATGTATAACAACAAAGCTCTGCCCTAGCTGAAGACCACATTCCAAGTCATATGTTTATTTCTGGATCCCACATTTTAGGATCCATAATTAATGGCTTGGAACATATCCAACAGAGAGCAGCCAGGGTAACGAGGGGACTGAAAATTATGCATTATGAAAATTTGTTAAAGGAACTGGGTCTTTCTAGCCTGGAGAAAAGGTACATGATAACTATCTTCAGGTATTGAGAGGGCTGTCATGTGGAAAAAGGATTGGGTTTATTTTTGGTCAGACAGGCAGAAATGGGAAAAAGAGTGGAGCTTGGTGTAAAAAACCTATACCTAAGAACTAGAGCTGTCCAAAAGTGTAACAGGATGCCACAGGAGGCAGTCCATTCCCCATCACAATAAGTCTTTAAATAGAGCTTGAACGATCATCATTTGGGACTCATTTAGAATGAATTCTCTGGCAGGTAGGTGTTATATTTGCTGACCTCTAAGGATCATTTCTCATTTGAGACACTATATTTCTAAGATCTCATGCAAAATTCATTTCTGACTAAGGAAGACTCACATCTTACTGTGTGTTTATTGTCTCTTTTTTTAAATTACACATACCATTATAATTCAAACTCATTTATATGTAAATTTATATGTAACATTAAAAAACCTCTTCAATAAACAACTGATGTGCACTCTAAACAATAGGGATGATAAATTGTAAAATACATTTTTCATAGGTGATTGTCAGGGGAGAGGAAATTTTGAGAAAAAAGGCAATTAGCTAAGAAATATTTTCCTAGCCTTTTAGAATCAAAATATTTTCTACCTTAAAAGAATAAACTTACTTGAATCAATTTTTTTTCTCCCAAGTTTTATATCTCTCCTTTAGTATTTCAAAGTCATGCTACATTGAGAGGCAATATCTTATAGTGAGAAAGACCCTGATTAGATTAAGAATCGGAAGTCGAAGGTTTTGGTTGTGGTGTGGGAGCAGGAATGTTTTTGGTTAAAATCAGTGCTGAGTTTCCCTTTATCCAAGTAGTGTTCATTATCTTTCCTTCTATAGAACGTATGGCTATTTACATCTACACATACACACACACACACACACACGGGTGTACGTGTATATGTGTGTGTCTGTATATAAGTTTAGAGAAGTGGGATGGCATAAACGAAAGGGAGTATACACACATGTACACACACACATAACGCAGTTTTGGAATCGTCAGCATAGATACGATCATTAAGCACTACCAAGCAAGCTGTGTATCTGCCATCAGAGAACCAACCTCTCTAAGTTTGGGGGCATCTCATCATCAGGAGAATCTCATTCATCAGCAATGAATAACTTTTTGGTCATGGCAACTTTTTCTTTTGGATTGCATCTGTGATTTCATTGGCATGGAATAGGGAGGCGGATTTGGAGTCAGAGGAAAAAAAGGTTTAAGTTCTATATCTGATATATGCTGGCTAATCTTATAAAGGTCTAAGAATATAAATTCTTAGATGGACATAGATTGAATCGATTCAGCTCACTTAAAGGATGTAATAAAATCTCTAGCTCTGGTTACTTTGTTGATAAAAACATGGCTATATGTCAAGTTGCTTACCATTTTAGAAAATGGGGAGGGGGGAGAGTGAGGGAGAAAAATTTAGAACTCAAAACCTTATAAAAATGAATGCTAAAAATTGTCTACATATAACTGGAAAGAAAATAAAATGCTATAAAACAGAAAAAAAAAGTTGGCTATTGAATTAATCAGTCAAGGTCATTGGATAGCTAAAATCAAGTTGGGATTCCAACTTGATTTAATCAGTATTCAGCAGAGGATAGAGTACCAGACCTGGAGACAGTAGGACCTGGGTTCAAATGAGGCCTCACTTTCTAGCTGTGTGACCCTTGGCAAGTCATTTAACCCTTTTGCCTCAGTTTCCTCATCTGTCAAATGAGCTGAAGAAGGAAATGACAAACCATTCATGTATCTTTGCCAAGAAATCCTTAAATGGGCTCCCAAAGAGTTGAACACAACTAAGAAATGACTTACCAACAGAATGCTTCTAGCCATTGGATGAAATGAAATGATGCTACATGAAAAGTATATTGAGGTTGGCTGAAGAAATTCAGTCATTCCCTGTGGGTTTTGTGTATAAAATACACGTGCCAGTTCAGACTTAAGCTTAAGGCAAGGAATCACTTGGAAGAGAAAAGCTTCTGTTTCGTCCTCCTCTCTACCTTCCCTGGCCTCTTTGACCAAAGGAAGACCTTGCAAACTTCCAAAACTTTGAAGGATTTGCACTTCTCATCCTCATCCTCCCAGTGTCCCTGGAACAATTAATAGCAGTGTCTGCTAGGCAACTTCAGCCCAGAAGAAAGCTAAGAGGGCCTCCCAAAGAAAAGAATTTATTGCAAAAGGACTTCTAGGAGGTGTGAATTACCCTCTTTGTCACATATGCCCTAAATTCAAGCCCACATTCCCCAGGACTTTGTGCTTTGGGCATGTTTGTACCATCTATTCTTACTCCCTTTGTTATTACCCATTTCGAAAAGCTAAATCTGTCTGCTAATTAATATCAATTGATAATCAATGGGGAACACACATCTATGGGGGCTTGTGAACTACAGTATACCCTATAACTTTCCTATTACCAGCTGCTGACAGACTATCTGATATTTCTTAATCTTAGCAGGCCCTGCCGATTCAAAGATTTTCAAAGGGTAAGGTAGTATCTCTGAGAGTAGTGGTACAGTTCAAGATTACAAGGACTGGTCTTAAGACCTTTCTGAGTTCTCAACTTACCTGAATCTCAGATTTTCCTGACACTTTGATAGCTTTAACAAGCCTGCTGAAAATAGCATCGTGCTGTTGTGTAACCTCTTCATTCATCTGAGGACCACAGTTACAGAGAATGTGTGGGAGTCTTTTCTTTAATGTCCCACATGGATGGCAGTGCTTGTCTCAGAGCCAAATCTCCTAGCCCCATTCAGTGGGATGCAGTCCAGTCTGGGGAATGAATTTTCAACCTGTAAATTGGGTAAAAATGTTGAGGTCATAGGCATTAAGGTAGATGCTTTAGCCTGATCGGATTTGCTGGCTGTTATTATCTCAGTGTGTATTTCAGATTTCACTCCGTTCCTATGGCCAAGAGACTGTCAACCAGCCATAGTTTCAGGACCCCATGATTTATTCTCCACAACAACCCAACTATTTTTATCTGCAGTTTGCATTTGAGGAAACTGAGGCAAACAGACATACACAGCCATTCTGTGTCTGAAGCTGTGAATATGAACTCAGGTATTCCTAGCCCTAGGGGTCCAACACTCTACCCACTGGTCCACCTAGTTGTTGTCCAAGGTTAGGTGACTTGTCTTAGGTCATACAAGTTGAAAGAAAACCTTTGATTCTCATTCGAGCTGTACTCTACTTATCATCACAAATTCAAACAAGATGTACCAGAATTTATTTATTCTATCTCTTAAATAGTTTGTCTCTAAATTCTAAGTCTTGTACTCTGTGAAATGATAATACTCTTACCACCTCTTTCACAGGGCTATTGGTAGCAGAGATTTTTTTGTAAACTCAAAAGTGCTATAGGTATGAGTTGTTAGTTTTACTTGATAGAGACATATCTTCACCACATTTGTATCTAAATTTAGATTTAGACCCTAGACTTTAAAAAAAAAAACAACTTATTTCTGTGTCCTCACTGGAATTACAGAAGAAAAAGCAAAAAATGTTGGCTTTTCCAAATAATATTCAACACTCCCAGTGTCATCTGTAAGAACCCTTCAGGTCGTTTTAAATAAAAATCTACTCTGACAAAATAAGTTTTAAAAATATGAAATTGCTTCTTTTAAGCTGGTTAGAAGCTACCTGGCCAAATGTACTCTAAAATTCTAAGAGAGTTCGACTGTTCAACAATTTTCTTTCCTCTTTCTAACAGGATAATTCCATAAAAACCTGACAAGGACTAGACCTTAGTGTTAAGTTTCTTTGTTCCCAGTTGTTCCAGCAACTCTATTACCTCTGCAGACCTGAGCAAAATCAAATAAACGTCTCCAAATATTTTCATTTCAGTTTTGAAGCAGCCAGGTTTTCCCCTTTCCCTTGAGGAGTACAAAGGGTCTCTTTGTGTTGTGTGCTGATTATTTTTTTTGAGTACCTTAAAAATTGAGTATTCCCTTTCCTCCCTCTTGAAGAATTTTTCAACGTTTGAAGAGATGAATTACGATGTGATAGCTTGCAAACATGGGTAGAGCTGACTTTCTGTAGATAGGGAAGGACTAGTTAGCCAAAAGCAAGAATTTGGTAGATTGATTTAAACTGATTCTGATTGAGAAGACCTCTTGGTAGAGAGATGATGGATGGCAGCTGAAATGAAACATGTCTACGAGGTTGGGATTGCTGATGCCAAATGTGGATTTGTTTTGCTTTAGTGGTTTACTTTTAGAATTGAGGTGGGGGAGTGTGGTAGAAATGGAGGAAAAAAGGAAAGTATTAGCATAAAAAAGACACAAAAACATTAAGCCAACTGTGTCCTCAACATTTTTGTGTTGAAAGGATCAAATGAAATAACAAAGTGGAAATCCCAAATTCTACATCTCATTATTAACTGGTTGGTCAGATTTTAAGAAATGAAATGCATATAACAGAAGTTCACATTTTCTTACACGTTCAATTTTATTGTTTTGTTTTTACAATACACATATTACATACATACAGATCGCCCTCACTATGGGATGGATCTCCTGTAACAAAGTAAAACATTAAGGTGATATTTAAAAGTGCATGCAGCGTTTTACACTTTTTTTTTAATGAATCTATTTTCTCTCCCTCCTACCTACCTACAACAACACATTTCTTGCAATAAATATGCAAAGCCAAGTAAAACAAATTCCCTCAGTGATTAAATCCATCTCCATCACTACTGGTTTTGTCATCAGTCCTGTAATTTCATAAATGATCATTGCTCAGCTTACAAGTTGGTTTTTACAGTATTGTTGTCATTATATATTGTTTGTTCTGCCCATTTCACTCCTAATTATTTTATAAAAGTTTGAAAAAAATTTTTTGTATCTTATTGATGTTTCAGTATGAGTTGTACTGCTGGTTCTTCCTAGAGTTGTATCAGTTCATGTAAGTCTTTGCATGTCTCTTTGAAATCACTTATTTTCAGCCTCCTATTGCATTCAGCTTGGTTTCCAGCTTTTTGCCATCACAGAAGTGCTGCTTTTGTGGACCTTTTTCTCTTTCTCTGAGTTCTTGAGTTTGGGTATAGGATTAGCAGTGCACAATCAAAAAAAAAAAGAAAGAAAGAAAATTTAAGCAAAAAACCCCACAAGGTACAAATTGTAGTTCTGTCATCAATAGTGTGTCTTCACAATCTCAACCTCATAGAATGAACAGAAGAGTTAAGGAATGACTTTTCTAAATAAATTGACTAAAACAGTAATACTTGTTTTCAATGTGACTGAATAAGGATCAAGGACTTATAAACTAACTGTCCTGAAGTGAGACATCCCAAGACTTTCGGCTCATGATCTCATGCTGTTCTGAGTTGTACAGTATTTTTGGAATCTGTTAAGGTAATCACACAGTAAAGCTACGTTTAACTGGACCCAGTAGGGAACATAAAGTCCACTTTATGCCACATAAATGTCAATGTGACCATAATGTGGATCGGAAGGTTTTCTCTTTTTATTTCATAAAATCTTCTGTGGCTGAGTTTCATTTCCCCCAGAGAACAAACAAGCCATTTGGAAACTGCACCTGCCAAACAAGAGAGATATAATTTCTAGAATGAGACAATGGATCGATCAATCAGTCAGCCAATCAACATTAAGTGCTTAGATCCTAATAAACATATTGAGCTTTCGTAATCTTTGTTGTGATTTTTCTTTTCTGGTTTGTATGCTCTTGAGGACTGAGGAACCTTGTGATGTCTCCATGTTGCAGTTAAAAAAAAAAAATCAGTCTTCTTTGTTATAAGATCATAGAATTTAGAGCTAGAAGGGACCTTAGAGATGCTCTACCCTAACGTATCAGCTTAAAGATGACAAAACTGAGGATATTATTTACCAGAGTTGACTCTGGTTGAACCCAGGCCCCTCCCTGGTTTTAAATCCACTGGAGTGGGTTTTTGTAAACTTTTTGTAAAGTCTCAAGAATAGGGATTAAACACCTATTAAGTGCCAGTAAAACCATGCTTTTTCCTCAATATCATACTACCCAAATATATGATTTATACCACCCATTAGTGTTCAAGAAGGC
This sequence comes from Notamacropus eugenii, assembly GCF_028372415.1. NCBI lineage: Eukaryota > Metazoa > Chordata > Mammalia > Diprotodontia > Macropodidae > Notamacropus > Notamacropus eugenii. The sequence goes on from NC_092878.1 coordinate 104,192,691, forward strand.
ACTTAAATTGTGAAAAAATTGTATACGTGGAAGACTCTCCCTTAGCACCATCCTGACCCTTGTGTTAGACCTAGTTAGACCTAGCATCCCCTAGATTCCTTCACATCTTCTCTAAACTTGGCCCCCAGGACAAGCACAATATTCTTCATCCCACAGATCCTTTGCTGTATTGAATCCTTGAATTCCTGTGGGGACTGTCTGTGCTAGTCTTTTAGTTCCCATTTCCAGCCCCTGAACAGCTAGCTTGGGAGACTCCCACTCTAAAGGGAGTATACTGCCCTCATGTAGCATTGAGGATTATACTGACCTCGGACGCAAGATTGAGAGCAACTCATGATTTCAGCCTTATTATTATACAACATTAGCCTGGAAAACCAATCATTTTATTGTTGCTTTAGAACATGAGTTTCTAAATGCTGAAAAGTGAGTGGTGCTATAAATGTAATTTTGTAATTTGAGGACTAGAACTCTATTGTAAAATTCCATTGTAAAATCACTTAATTCTATTAACTCAAACCTCATGTCTCTTATTAGAAAATCAAATTTGGAACCTTTTAGACCAGGGCGTTTACAAAATTAGGTTGTCCTATTCTCATGTAGAGATACATACATACATACATCTATATCCATATATCATACAAACTCAAATACAAATAGGAAAATTAGAACCCAATTTTTATACTTGGCATTATTCATCCCTGATCTGGAAAGATTCTGCCAAGGAATTAATAACAGAACACTTTATATGGACCCTAATATGAAAATGAATTCATTTACAAGTTGCCAGATTGTCTGCATAAAAGAATAAGAACATAAGGGAAAGCATTCCCTTATTTTAATGTGAATTCCAGGCAAAAGTTTTGTATATGGATGGCCAATTGCATTGAGACAGGCTTAAAGGTGGGATACTGTCCATTCAAGAAATGTCATGCTGGGGGAAAATGAGTCAGGATAATCTTCCCTCAGCCCACACCAATAGTTGTTCTCCCAGGCGTTCTCATAAAAATTACACCTGTACTTTATGCATGTAAAACCCTGACATTCTGGATCGCTGGCTCAGTAGCATTCCTTGATGATCATACTTAGAGCCAGTCTCAGAATATCAGTTAACAGTCCTATAAGGACTTAAATAGTAAATTCCAATAATCAGAACTTCAAGTGGGTTCAGCTCTCAAGGATCGTAGATAAAAAGTATTATAATCTCACAGTAACAGTGAGATTCATCACAGAAAATCACAACTGATCTTGCATGCAAAGTAGATGTTTTCATTCCCAAGTTCAACATTGCACAAATAATTTTAAGATTCTTAATAACAAACAACAAAGGACTTGGGATGAGATGTGAATATAATAATCTCAACTTGTATACAGAGAACATCTTTTATGAGACATTGTTTATAGTAAAACATGTTCGATTATTAACCATATTTAAATGGATATAAACACAGACTACTGCTCTCAGAAACCTTTTAAACAATGGGAACATCTTTAAGTTGGCTCTTAAGTAGTGTGCATGCATTTCTATGTATGTTTTCATCCTGAATTAAATAACAAACATAAGATCAGATTTCCCATTAGAATGACACAAGATAGCTCATAAGTTACCACACTTCACTAATAAAACTAACTGTACTAAAATTCTTCTAAAAACAACAAACCTCCCTCCCCAAAACAAGAGGTTCTTGACTTTAACCTTACAACTTAATAGATTTGTTTACCTTTGTCTTATTATACTCGTATCATTCTGAAAGAGATACTTCAGAAATTAAATCTTATACTATGGCAAGTTCAAACACTAATTTAACTCTTGCTTAGGTCATGGAATGAATACAAACTTAGATTGAAACAGCAAGATCTTTCCAATTTACAGCTTATTACAGTAATTTAGATGCCTTAGTATTAATCTAATACCTAATAGATTCAGTATGGCAATGGCAAACTTCTACTTTGTGTACCTTGATAATGAATCAGGAAAAGGATCAAAACTGGTCCTCGGGGCCCATACCACTGTAAGTAGCTTAGCATATAGAGCCAGGTGGACAGATTTCTTGTATGGGAATGTTCAACTTTTCCCAAGGTAACCTCCCTACTTTATTCCCAGAGCCAGATGTCACTTCCATTGACTGCTACCAGTTGTCTTAAAGAACCCATTAAAAGCCAATCCAAGGACACAGCAAACTTAAGAATGAAACTCCAAAAATATTTGGCTTTCTCCTCAAACTATAAAGCCTCACTAATCTCAGTAAGTCTGGATACAATTGTTATTAATATCAAATTATTGCAATAAATTAGCTTACAAGTAAAATATAGTAGCCTTCTAAAAATCTTGCAAGTATTTTTAACAAAATATTTTTTTTACTTAAATATATCTTCCTAAAAGTATCTCTTTCCTAAAAACAGCTTAAAATTTATCCTGTTAAAACTTTTGTTAAGTTGGAAACCTCTATCAACCTTAAAGCAAAATTGAATCTTTAAAATTGGAATTTATCAAAACTAAGTTGGCGTAAGATGCCTAAAGTAACATAAATAAAACACAACGGTCTATAGCAAAATAAATACCTAATTACCACAAAAGTTCTAGTTTATCACCTTCCTTTAGTCAAAAAGCATTTCCAGTGCGGAGAGTACGTTTTTCCAAGCCAAAAAGAACATCACTTATATTAGCCTCATCACAACAACAGTTTACCAGGTCTTTAAAAATTTACTCAATATCTTATTCCTCCCTTTGAAGAGATTGAGGGGTGATGGGGACCCCAAAATACCGACAGTCCGGGTCATGCTCAAATGAATTCGACTCAAGCCTTCTTAAAGCCAAAGAAAACAAAGTTTGTTAAGGATTCACCTAATTGGGTTGCCTCTTAAAGGAGCCTAAGCATTTGTAACGCTTGTATTCACAAGCGGGCCAGACACAATCCCAGCTAGACAGAGTCTGAGCTGGACTGGATCTGAGCGCCTTCATGGAGGCAAGGTGGGACTTAAATACAGAAAAGAGTATAGGAGGGATCTGGGGGGGAGGGGGAGGCGGGTCTGGTAGTCCAGGGTGATGGGAGGAGGGGTTTAGAAAGGGTCTTGAGGAGAAGTCCAAGGAGGGAATCCAAGGAAGGTCAAAGGCTGGAAACAGCTGGAGGCTATCAGGAGATATCAGACAGTGGAGGGTTTGGGTGGGAAGCAGGTGAGGCAATCAAGAGATAACAGACAATGGTCACAGATTTGAGTATGAAAAGCCAGGTTCTGTGGAGAGATACAAGGGGAGCTCAATTTGAATATGAAAAGCCAGGTTAAGTGAGGAGATTCCAGGGGAGCTCAAGAAGTTCCCAGAGTCTGAACCCCATCATTCCCCCCTCAAACAGATTGAACCCAAATTCTTTTGGGGTAAAGGGCAAAGGTCTCAGTTTCTGAAACTTCTTCCTGCTGGCGTAGAGCTGTCCCTGACTTGATGGGTCCTGTTCAAGGGGTCAGACTTCAGAACCTGGGTGGTGCCGGGTCCAGTGGGCTGGAGACCTTGGATTCAGGCAGAGGTTGGTATATAGCCTGGGCTGTCATCTGGAAGTTGATGGCTTGCACCCTGGAAAAGACAAACCTGGCAAAGAGGTTAGGCACACACACACCAAACAGGTACAAAAGGAGTATAAAGAAAAGACAACTTCCCTGGCATAAAAGATAATTTCTCTGGAGAGAATTAAAGATGACTGTGGCAAGGTCAAAACATAGAAGGGCATGTTTGATAGGGGAGTTTTTTGCTGTCAGATATCCCCTTTCTTTCCAGATTGCTCCATAGGTGTATATACAACAAGGAAAACATATATTTTGAGTAAATAAAAACATCAACTGGCCTGGGATCAGGTCCTAAGAAGTGGGTTAAGACTCCCAAAGCCTGTCCTCTCCTCTCATCAACATACAGAGTGAAAGGTTTTCCCAGATTGGGTAGGTCTAGTGATGGGGTGGTGATCAAATTAGTTTTCAGAGTCTCAAAAACTTTAGCCTGTTCCGAGTGAGTGCCTTGAGTAGGGCCATAAAGGGAGTTTAACAATAAAACCAAAATTAGGAATCCAGAGTCTACAAAATCCAGTCATGCCTAAAAACACTCGAACTTGCTTCTTACTGTCTGGACCAGGGATAAACAGGATTGTCCTTTTTCTCTGAGGTTAAGGAGAGAGAGGTGGGTGTGAGTTCATGGCCCAGATACCTTGTGAACTGGCAATGCTATCTGGACTTTGTTCCAAGAGACCCTATAGCCTTGAATGCCAAAGAAATTAAGGGCTTCTGTGGCAGCAGCCAAAGAAGCCTCCTGGGTGGGGCTACAAATAAGAATATCATGCACCTACTGAATTAAGCTACTGCCTGCTAGTTTCAGGTGCCTTAAATCGCTTCCCAAAGCCTGGCCAAACAAATGAGGGTTATCTCGAATCCCTTGGGGCAAAACTGTCCAAGTTAGCTGATATGGACTTGATTCCCCAGGAAAAGTACATTCAAAAGCAAAAACATATTATCCATTAGGCTTTTTTGTGGGAAGGGTTGCAGTGTTGCATGGAGATGGACAAGGGACAAAGATTCTATAGTTAAGGAATTTTTCAATTAAAGGTTGTAGTTCTTCCCAGGTCTCAGGCTTAATCAGATACTGGCTGAGATGGGGGAGCACTTTAGGGTCTGAGAGACTAACAATGGCTGGAGTGGCAGAAGTAGCTCTCTCTGGAATTCCAGTGTCCCAAATATTGGGCCTGTCTCCCACACTCTCAAGCAAACACGGGAAGATATAGTGAAAAGCGGCAAAAGGGAGATGGGAGGTTTAACTAGAGAAAATTAGCTCCCCAACTTCACCATCAGGTCCCTTCCCAACAAGGGGGCAGGGTCAGAGGAGGGCATAAGGAAAGAGTGTTTAAACAACAGATCCTCAAGCAGGCTGGGGAGGGGATATGTCTGGAGACATTCCTTAGTTTCCCCTTCAATGCCTATGACCCGAGGGGTCAAGGGACAGGTAGGACCAGAGTGACTGGTTAAAGCAGAGAATTTAGCCATGTTAAAGTGGGTAACCTTACCTTCAGCCTTCCTTTTTGCCCAGGGCTTAGTGAGAGAGGTGGAGAAAGTGCGAGCACAGCCAGCATCCAGGCTTTCCTGATGTTCCAAGTCTTGAGAAGACTGGAGGACAGGATACTGGGGGGTGGCTCCACCACTTTTCCCACCTGAGGGACAGTCTTTCCTCCAATGTCCCTCCTGGTCACATGGGCATGGTTCCAGGGGCTCCCTCTGGGGGGGCGCCCTGGAGGGGCAGTCCTTGGACCAGTGACCCTCCTTGTGGCAATGAAAGCAGGTTTCCCCACTGCCCAAGTAGCCAACCTTCCTCCAAGGGGGTGCCCTGGAGGGGTGCTCCCTGGGTCTTTTCCTGGCCAAGGCAGCAGCCAGGAATTGAGCATGCTACCTGGCCCTGGCCCTGGCCCTTCTCCTTTGTTCTCTTTCCTCTGCTGCAACAAGGTCTCGGTTGCCCCCCCTCCTTAAAGGAGGAGGTGGAAGTAACCCTTGAGAAAAAACACGAGGACAAAAATAACCGAATTTTCCCTGATTTCCTTGCTCCCAGGAAATCCAGAGAATTGGGCACCCACTTAACTGACGTTTCTCTAACCTTCTAGCGCCCAGAAAGTTCAGAGAATTGTGCTTTGGAGGGTATGCCCAGGTCCACGGCCTCACTGGACCGACAACCTGAGTCTCTAACTCTCTAGCTCCCAGAAAGTTCAGAGACTTTGCCTGTTACTGGGACCTGAAGCCAGGTCCGAAAATCACTTCCAAGGTGCTGGGAGAGCAAGTAGGGGATAGAGAGAGGGGGAGGCTTACATACCTTCCAGTTTGAGCAGAAGAACTTGAGAGTAGCAGCTTATCTGGATCAGGGAACCATAAATGAAGAGGTTGAGGGGTGATGGGGACCCCAAAATACTGACAGTCCAGGTCATGCTCGAATGAATTCGACTCAAGCCTTCTTAAAGCCAAAGAAAACAAAGTTTATTAAGGATTCGCCTAATTGGGTTGCCTCTTAAGGAGTCTAAACATTTGTAATGCTTGTATTCACAAGCAGGCCAGACACATTCCAAGCTAGACAGAGTCTGAGCTGGATTGCATCTGAGCGCCTTCATGGAGGCAAGGTGGAACTTAAATACAAAAAAGAGTACAGGAGGGATCTGGGGGGGGGGTGGTCTGGTAGTCCAGGGTGATGGGAGGAGGGGTTTAGGAAGGGTCTTGAGGAGAAGTCCAAGGAGGGAATCCAAGGAGGGTCAAAGGCTGGAAACAGCTGGAGGCTATCAGGAGATAGCAGATAATGGAGAGTTTGGGTGGGAAGCAGGTGGGGCAATCAAAGAGATAAGACAATGGTCACAGATTTGAGTATGAAAAGCCAGGTTCTGTGGAGAGATACAAGCGGAGCTCAATTTGAGTATGAAAGGCCTGGTTAAGTGAGGAGATTCCAGGGGAGCTCCAGGAAGTTCCCAGAGTCTGAACCCCATCTCCTTTGTCTTTAAATATATCACTAGAAACCAAGAAAAATAATTACATTGTGGAATCCCATATAGAAAGTGAATATGATAGTTCACTAGAAAAAACAAACCTCCAAATTAACATGTGTACATACATCCCTCTCCCTTTAAAGCAAAATTAATCTTTAAGAGTGGAGTTTTTTAAAACTAAGTTGCTTAAAGATGTATATAACCTCCACAAATAACCTTAGATGAAACTCACTCTATATTATGAGTAGCCTTGAAAATTCTACTGCCATTCTGTAACCCATTTACTCTGTAGTGTTGATCTGAAAACTCTGTTAAAGAAAAGGCAACAGGCTAAATGCATACATTTTATGATTTAATTAATTAATTGATCAATTACCTATTAAAGACAACAGTAACATAATGCATTATGGAGCCAGAAATGATCTGGCTACCCAGTGCAGAAATCTTCTGGCTTATATACATTTTGCCGTGAGAAAGGAACTCTCCTAGTTGAACAAATCATAAATTTAGTAAGACAAGACAATTAACAAAGCAATGTTGGTCAGGCCTTGGGATTCCAGGCTGGATAAACACATGTCTCGGTGATAAAGAAGGAAATCCCACTACTAGTGAGTGGCAGGCTTCCTGCCCTAAACAAATAACTGACATAGGAAAGGGTAAACAAAGTTCAATAGAAATTACGACCTAAGATGTCTATGTTTTCTTTACCATTAACATGCCATAACATAGTATGTGTCTATAGATAATAAGATATAAAGGAAAGTCCCATTATTCAAGATAGTGTCTTAGGTTAAAGGTCTCCTAAGGAGTGTAGAGTCAGCCTTGGCTGGCTTTTGCTGACATAGGAAGAGGCACTCTCTGAGTTTGCTTCAGAGAGAACAAAGAGATTATTCCAAAATTTTATATTAAACATTATCAGTAGGAATTCCACAACATAGCAAACTCTTGCACAGGGTTCATGAGAATTTATGACTAGGTGGTTCTAAGAATTCTTGTAGGTTTACAAAGGAGATTTTGCAAGGTCTTTTCTTTGTACAATTACCAATTTTCCCTTTTAAGAATACCTATGTAAATAAGACAGTAACTCCAAATAACTTAGTTAACAACCTCATAATTTCCCTAAGTCATAGCCAAATAATTTTAAGTGAACTTCCTTTTAAATATAGACAAAGCTTCCAGGCTGTGAAACTGTAGTACCTCAGAATATGGTACATTATATAGTGTGTATGTAATATGTAATATATATATATGTACATATATATGTAAAACATAGTATATTATATAGTATAATACAGTACTTCAGAAGACATGATCAGCAGAGGAGATAGAATAAACTGAGCTTCCTCACTCATTTATTTTTTTAAACAGTACAGTTCCTAATCTGAACAACATCTAGATTATAAGAGAAATTGCTTTTCTAACAACATGTGATACAATTGTTTACCAGATTACAAAATATAAGAAAATCTAGAAACATTACTATATCATAAACAATACCACGTATTTAAAATTTGAAACAAACCCATGACCAATTTCGGTGGCCTCCGTTTAGTTTACTGCACTTGCAAATTACCTTACACAGAAAATCCTTCCTTTCAAAATTGGCATTGTATACTATCACACCTTAAAATCTATAGAAAGTTATCAAGTAGGAAGCAATTACATCTAAATAAAAAGATAATAAACACAGTTAACGTTCATACAGAGTTCACAGCAACCTTGTGAAAGCCATTCTGTACAGATGGAAGTAAATAGAACTTTCTTGGGGCCATACGGTTACTAAATTCCTTAATGCCAAATAGCAAATGTTAGGTTATAATTTACCACAATAATTATTTCCTTCAGGACAGATTTTAGTTTAAATCAGATCAAGTCCAGATTTATAATTCCTAATGGTAACATTTTAATTTCTAAGGTCTAATACTCTTAGCACTTTAAAAGAAAAATATTATTATCCACAAATTAATATATTTCCTTTTTTTAAAAACAGTATGTGGTAACAGTTCCCAGCTTCAGTCCCCAGCTCCTTATAAACTTTTCCTTAAAGAGTTGTAATTCCCAGCCTTTATCTTTGAGACTTAACGGATAGAGCTTCCCATCCTCCAAGGAATTTCAAGCTGCATATGCTAGGAAATACACATAAAATTTTACAAACTGCTTGAAATCACACCTGTTATCATCAGGTTAGCTTAAAATGTGCTAGGCTAAAATATTCCAAGATTCTAAATTGATCTGTGGCTTTTTGGCCCAGGCAAAAAAGACCTAAAGAATTTGATTTAATGCTAGCAGGGTGTGGCCAGTTTCCCAGGCAGAAATCTGAACTTTCAGAGTTACTTAAATAATAAATATTTGAAGAATACAAGGAAACATTCAAGATTTTACGTAATAACCACAATAACCAATATCTTTACCATATCCACTATTTATTTGGTGTTAGATTTAATAAGCTTGCTATAGATTTATCCTGAAAGGTGGGTGGATAGGATCAATCAGATGATTGTCTAACCTTACTCTTAGACAGTCTATTGCTTGATAATAAACTGAGTTCTAAAAATTTTTTCCTTTGCAATTTCTAGGTCTTAACTGAAGTTAAATCTAGCGTGCAGCTCGATCCTGAAATCTTAAAATTCTGACACGTTTACTCTTTTACTAATCTGCTACAAATTTATTATTTTTTCATTCGTTTTTTAACAATTAAATCCATAACCCAAAAGAATTAAAAGGAATTCACATTTCTAATAATTTCTAATACAATAGATTATAAAATTAATGTCATATATATTATACACATTACAAATCACATAACTGAGGTAACTTGGCTTAAAACCACACAGCTAACAAGTTTCCTAATAAAGTATAATAATAATAAATTTCACTTAAAATGAGACCAGAATAAATTCAATTACACGTGGATCTGTTTTCCAAATGTTATCACACATTAATTTGTAATTTCAATTATTTAATATTCTATTTTACACAAGGGTTATTTATTCCAAGCATTTTATATAATGGGATTCATTATTCTACCTAAGGACAAAAGATTTTAAAGTACTAGTACGTAACAAGAGGGTGTCCTCTATTTTGATTCCTCCTAACCTTCTCCCTTTTACTTAAAACAAAGTCAAACTTCCTCCCACCCTCTCAACCACCTGAAGCTGCCAGGGACAAGGAGGGGCTTGGAGCACACGGGCGTGCCGCTGCCCTCTTGCTGCCTGTAAATTATGTCCCTAAACCTTCTTATCTGCTTTCCATATTTTTGCTCAAGCCTTTATTTCTCTTTCTAAATCTGTCAAACCCATTATTCAGACTATCCCATTTTCCTTTCTATTTCAACATATCCCAAACTGTACATACAGGTTAATAGAAACCTGCACTGTCTGTTCCTAGTCCCAATATAGGAAGGAGTTTGTGGGACAAATCCTTTAAAAAAAATCCATTAAGATATTTTTAGTAATTACAAAATCTTTTAGGAAAGAATTATGTTCCTGTTGAAACACAAGAGTGGGGTTCTTGCTATTCCTAATCCTGGTTAACAGATTACAAAAGGCTTGACTGCCTATTTAACACTGTATAACAAATTAAAAATCATATTCACCCCTCTCCCCTTTTTTTTGGTCCTGCATCTCTTCATCTTTTACAGTCTGGAGAGATTATACATCAAGATAGCTGTATTTCTCTCACACCCTTCACCAACATTTCTTACAAAAACAGCTTTCACAATGTTAATATACATTTTAAATAAATTATTGAAATCCTAAAGTGATTGCATTTAAGGCTATGATATAAAAGTCCTGATCACAGTATCTTAAAAGACTTAAAACTTATTTTTTGCAGTCATAAACACATTACCCTGATGTCAGATTTGGGGGATGGGGAGTAAGGAAGTGATGTAGATACAATATTAAAGACTGACTTTGGGAAGCCCCTAGTTTATTTCCTAACTTGAAGGTGCCTTAAAGTCTCCCCTAACCACAAAATTTCCCCTTATCCTGGACCATAAAATTCCTTGTCCCCACCCCTCATCCTCGGGAATGGGATTTCCTTATCTCCCTTATCTTGTGTCATTAATAGTCCAGCGTGGCTTAATCTTGCAAGACTTATCCTAGATTTCCAAACCTTCATAAGGAAATCCTAAAATCATCCTAAATAAGTCTGGTCCTTTTCTTCTATCACTGCCTCTGTTTAGCTCCTCGGTAAATCTCAGGCCCCCCTGCTTTTGCATCAATAAAGCTCCCAATGGCTACCTAGGTCTAAGTGAATTCATTCACATTTTGAACCAGCTCTCTCATCTCTCTCTTCAACAGAAGCAAAGATAGTTCTCTAGATTTAATTTAAACATCCTAAAATGACTTTAAGTGGCTCATTCATTAACCTCACTTGAGATAAAGGACTTGCTCCCAAGAATCAGCCATTGCTGGCTACAGCCAAGGCTGCTTGGTTGGAGATGTTATGAGCAGCTAGTGATAGCTCCACCAAAAACCAAAACAAAAAACTTGGAGTTTTTACCGTGAAAGAAAAATCCCTTCCCTGATTCCACCTCCCAAAATAACTCCTGGGAGAGTCTCACCCTGCTTTTTCAATTACCTTACTTAACATAAATCTAAATTTAGAAAACCTCACCTAAACAGACAGACAAACATTAAAGAGCCTTAGTGACCCAGAAAATGAAAAGTTGAGAAAGACAAGGACAGTCAAGAACATACAGAATACTCCCATAATGGCCTTAGTTCTGATATCAAGATCTGTTAAACAGAACTTTCAAAAGCTGTGTTTGGCCAGAACACTACATCTCCTTCCAGAGATCTAGAGCTCTTCTACTTGAATTCTTCTGCAAGAAATTTTGGACCACGTTTGCTCCACAAGAATGAAATGGTATATGCTCCTATTCCATAGTGTCTCCAAATCTTCCAGTTGACCTCTCCAAAACGTGTGTGCGCAGTACTAGTATATCTTCATAAAGAGAATACCCATTACTGTTGAGAGTAAAAAATTCAGAAAGGTTTTAGTTCAAACACTCGTAACAGACATATAGACACCTATATGCTTACCCAGAAATGATAGAAGGCTAGAATCAGAAGTTTTAGGTTGAGGAAGAGTCAAAATCTCAACTTAGAGACTCAGGAAAGGGCTTCTTCCTAAGGAAAGAAATCTCACCATGAGCACTCCAGTGGAGGATACAGTTTCCTCAGACATCTTAAACCGTACCAGTTTTTCTCTGAAGTCCCTGGTCTGTCGCCATAACTGTGACATTTAAAAAGGTTCGAGAGACATAGTTTCTGGGTAATTTATCCATTTTACAAATAAGGTCAGCAGGTTATTAATAAAACGGTGGTCATTTGGTTGTCTCTCTTAGACCAAAGATAATAATGGCTGGTAACTGCAAGTAGGTGGTCCATAAAACAACAATGAAATCTAATTGGCTAATGATTGGAGATGGGCTATATTAAAATGAAGGCCTGAGAATCTCTTGGATACCAGACCACCCTTAGCTTTAGGCTATCAATTCAAAGAATGGATATCCCACCCAAGCCTGAGCTCATGCCTTGGGCTTCCCCATCCTATATTAAATTCCTTGCTAGATTGGGTCGGGTCTGGCCAAGAAAAGAGAGTGCAATCAGTGATATCCTTCAAGAAAAGGAAACTTTTTAAAATGAGGAATTTAGAAAAAAGGGGATTGCTTCTGAATCTTTCCAAGATAGTGGTCATTAATTATTGTTTCTCACAAGGGTATACTGGAGAATGATTGGTCCTGGCAGCAGACTGTGATTACTTGCTGAGAAACAGCCTAGGTACGTACAGAGAGACTCATTACCAGGAAGATAACCATTTAGACATGAATTTTTTGGCCATGGAACATGGGTTTGAATTCAACCCATGAACTAAAGAAAAACACAAAATAACCCTTAATCCCATTCAGAATTCCACTGGTGAAAGGACTGTAGGAGAGAGGTAAGAAAGCAGGTGACAGGGACTTATGAGTCACACTTTTTTTTTCAACCATCTGCAAACACTAACATAGTTGCTGGTAACTCTAAATATGTCATTCTTGTCCAAGACCCAGTAAAACGCAATTGTATCAATGTTTACCAGAAGCCAGAAGGCAAAAGGAAATTACAACTAAACAGAAGGATGTCTTAGATTACAAATTTCTTCTCAGACTTGGCAAATATTTTTGGTATTAGCACTTTAGCAAGATACTCTTTTTATACTTCCTGATCAATTTACTATCCTACCCACTCTAATAGTTTTTCCAGATCTTTTCATGTCCTTAAGCTTCCCATGACTCCCCTTTCTCACACCCTCAGTTAAGAATCTGATCTCATATTTAACTGAAAAAAAATGAAGTCATTCGCTAAGAGCTCCTTCTTTTCTCCTCCTCCTCATCTCAGTTCAGATGCTTTCCTCTTTTATGGTCTTATATGAAGGAGAGGCCCTTCTCTTTGCCAAGGTAAACTCCTTTACATGCATGAGGGATCCCATTCCATCTTGTGTTCTTTCACAGATTGCTGCTTCCATCATCCCCAATAATCTTTAACCTCTTCCAGTGTTACTGGATGCTTCCCTGCTGCCTATAAACATACTCATATGAGAAAAAGAACTCCATTGAAAGAAAATCCTCACTTGATCTTTTCATCCTTGATAGCTATTGCTCTATGTCTCTCCTCCCTGGTAGCTCTAAGCTCCTTGAAAAGACCATGTATAATAGATGTCTTCTCTTCCTTTCCTCTCTTCTATCTAGCTCCTGACCTCATCATTCAGCTGAAATAGCTCTCTCCAAAGTTACCTGTGATCTCTTAAGTCAAATGATATTTCTTCAATCCTTATTCTCCTTGACCCATATGCAGGCTTTGACATTGTCAGTCACTCTCTTCCATATTTTCATGACAATATTCTTGGCTGGTTCTTCTCCTACCTGACTGACCACTCCTCAGTCCCATCTTCATCCATACTGTATATTCTAATGATACATGTTCCCCAGGGCTTTGTCCTAGGGTTCTTCTCCTTCCATATTACTTTGCTTTGATGGCTTCATCATCTCCCATCAGTTCAATCATCACTTCTGTGCAGATAATTCCCACATCTACTTATCCCATCCTAATTTCACTCCTGACTCCACTGTCACATCTACAAATACCTTTTGGACACTTTAAATTGGATGTCCTGTAGATATCTTAAACTCAGCATATTTAATATATTCAAAATTGAACTTATTATCCCCCTCCCCAAAGTCTTTTTCCTATTTTTATCAAAGAGATCACTATCTTCCTAGTCATCCAGGCTGAAAATTAATGTGTTATCCCTGATTCCTCATTCTCTCACCTCCCGCCTGCCATTCTTGCCCTGATCATTTGAAAACCCTGTCATTTCTGTTTTCTACATATACCCCTTTCTCTCCTCTGACACTGCTGCCAGCTTTGTCCAAGCCACCTGGATTACTGTAATAGCCTTTCTATGGTCTAACTGCCCATTCTAATCTAGTCTCTACTTGGCTATCAAATTGCTCTGACCATATCACCTCCAGTGGCTCCCTATCACCTCCAGGATCAAATATAAAATACTATGTTTTCATAACATAGACCCATCCTACCTTTCCTCCCTCCTCCTCCTTCTTCTTCCTCTCCTTCTCTGTCTTCCCCTTTTCTTCTCCCCCTTCTTCTCCTTTTTTTCCTCCTTTTTATTTCCTCTCTCTTTCACACACACACACACACACACACACACACACACACACACACATATACACATACACACACCTATTGTCTGTCTCATTCTAAATTGTATGGTTTATTCCTAACCTCTTTTCATCCTCCTCATACTTGTACATGTCTGCTTAGCTCCTGATAAAGCATGGGATAATGTCTTTGACTTTATTACCTGGGTTTCTGTTCATATGAAATAGAAAAGACTAATTTTTAACTTGGGCATTTTAAGCATTTATCTGGACAAAAGAATTCCATTTCCTCTCTTTTAAAAGTACACACTGGCCTTAAGTTGAGAAGTAATATTTAGTTCCGAGGCAGCTTTAGGAGACGGTTGTTGATAGCTTTGAAGAGCCTTATGATTTTCAGTAAACCCCAAGGATTGCTGCCGGCCTTCATTTTAAAAATTCAAGGACTGTTTCTGAGAACTGATTTTTAACTTGTCTCAAAGTAAACACATTCACTGAAACTCACAGAACTCTTATAATGAGGGAGTTTGGTGTGCAATTTCTGACACCGTATTTAGGGGAAGTACTGAACGTCCATCACTGTTGATTTAGGTAGAAGGGTAAGATTTCCCAGTGGGCTACTTTGCTTTCTACCCCAAACTCTTGAAATCCATCTTGAGGACCTTTAAAACAGGGATGGAGGCTTGCCAATCAGTTTCAACCTCACCCTGCTCCAGGACCTTCCTTAATACTTCAAACTGACCTCCCAAATCCTCCCAGGCCTTTGGAAGTTGAGGAAGAGCATGATCGTCCAGATCAGGGGCCTTCCTTGTCATGGTGGAGATCCCTAAAATATGGTTTATTCATAGAATTCTATGGAGTAAATGTGGGAGGAGAAAAGATTCTCTTACTGGTTTTTTCCCTAAGTCTATAAAATATAGTGATAGTTCAGTCAGTTTACTTGTGATGTGCACATCCTATTTCTGATTCAAAGATATAGGCATGCCTCATTTTATTGCATTTCGCTTTATTTAGTGATTCACAGATAGAACTTTTTTTTTTTTTTAGAAATTTAAGGTTTGTGGCAACCCTACATCGAGCAAATCTTATCAGGATTTTTCCAACATTTTTCCATCATTTTTCCAACAGCATATGCTCACAGTGTGTCTCCGTGTCACATTTGGGTAATTCTCACAATGTTTCCAACTTTTTCATTATTATTATATCTGTTATGGTGATTTGTGATCAGGGATCTTGCTGCTACTCTTGTAATTATTTTAGGGTCCCATGAACGATGCCCATTTAATTGATAAACGTTGCAATGTGTTTTGACTCCTCCACTAACTGCTCATTTCTGTGTCTCTCTCCCTCTCCTTGGTCCTCCCCACTCCCTGAGACAGACACAACAAGATTGAAATTAGGTTAATTAATAAGCCTTCAATGGCCTCTAAGTGTTCAAGTGAAAGGAAGAGTCAGTCGATGTGGGAAACTTCCCAAGAAATTGGCCCAGCCATCCCCACCTTCAGTAACCACCACATTGATCAGTCAGCAGCCATCAACATGGAGGCAAGACCTTCCACCAGCAAAAAGATTACAACTTGCTGAAAGCTCAAATGGTGGTTAGCACTTTTTAGCAATAAATGTATTTTTTAATTAAGGTATTTTTTTTTTAGACATAATACTGTTGCACACTTAACGGGCTGCAATATAGTGTAAACATTACTTTTATATGTATTAGGAAACCAAAAAATTCACATGACTCACTTTATTGCAATGTTCGTTTTATTGTGGTGGTATGCCACAGAACCCACAATATCTCCAAGTGCCTGCACTTTATTTTGTAATGTGTTGCTGTTAACTATTTAAAGAGATTTAATGATATCTTTTGTTTTTATTAATAATAGCCAGCAATGATATAGTGCATTTATTTACAAAGCACTTTACAATGGAGGGTCTGCTAGGATCCATCCAATGGGAGAGACCAAAGATGTGTGAATTCTAGAGCTAGAGCAGTCTTCTGGGATGGAGTTTTCTTGGGCATGATAGAAGAAGGCTATAGGATAGCCTAAAGAGGATTGAAGACTTGGCTGGTCTGGGTACTCTCCTTTTCCACTCCTAAATTAAATCCTGCCTTGTAACAAAGGAGACAAGTTTAGAAAATGTTTACCTGACTCAGTGATAGCTTCTGACAATATAGGCAACATGTAATCTGGTGGTCCCCTGTTTCTGTGCCAAGAGGACGGAGCTATGAGATTCTTTACATTCTCTGATGTGATTACTTATTTCTTTAGTTACTCTGAGTTCAGCTTTCCTTTCAAGAGATTTTTTATTTACTTTGTTGTGGTGCATATTAGTCACTTATCCTGTTGTGGTACATATTGACCTTTTGGTACAATTTATTTTACTTTGCACAAATAAAGTAAACATATTCTCATGTTTTTTCTGAATGTCTCATATTCCTCATTTCTTGTTGCATAAAAATATTCTATTATGTTCCAATATCATATTTCTCCCCCCCTCCCAACCATTCCCTAATTTGTTTCGTCTTTGGCTACCACAAAAAGTGCTTCCATGAGTATTTTGGTATATATTAGAATTTATTTTTCTGCCTTTGATTTCTTTGTAATATATGTACGATATAGTAATGAGATCCCACCTCAGAGATTTAATAATTGTGTAATCTGAGGCAACCCACTGAATTTCTCTGTGCCTCAGTTTCCTCATTTGTAAAGTGGGAAGGAGTGTTGAGCTCAATAGCCTCTAAGATCCCTTTTGGCTCTAAAATCTATGATCCCATTATCCCTGACAAAATACTTCTCCAACCTACTCTTAAAGTCCCCCAGTAAAGAAGCAAACACTACCTTCCAAAGAAGTGCATTGCATTGTTGAATAGCACTGAAGTTTTTTCATAAATGCCAGTAGCTGTGTATTGTCCCTCATTCTGTTTGGGGGTTAGACAGAACATGTCCAGTCTCTGAAAACAGCATTTCACATACTTGAAAACAACTGTCAAAAACTAGAAGACAGCTACCCACTACTTTCCCTCTTTTTCTTTTCCCCAGTTCCTTTAGTCAGTCCTCATGGATTGGATGGTGTCCCGTCCTCTCATCATCCTGGTTTCCATCTCTGCTCTTAGCTTCTCTTGTTTTCCGACATCTGTCCTTAGCAGAATGGAGATTGTATCAGGTGGAGGGAAAATATGTCAAGATAACTTGTCATTTCTTTGGATTATTTCACCCTACTTATTTTTATCCTCCCACTAGCTTTAGGAAGTCATTCCCTTGGCTCAGGGTCCACCAGACCTGCCTTCCTAAGCCGGATTAAGCATTCTGCATTCAAAAGGATTTTGACAATGCACTTTACTATGGGTCCCATTTACCTTGTGAATCCTTAAGACCCTATAGAACAACTGCCGAGTGAATTGGGTTTGAGCTCAGTGATAATGTAAAGTGTGGTTGTGCACACGTTCTCTGACAATCTTCTCGACATGTGGATATTTCTCAACTGAATGGGTTTTAAGGTCACAAAGCAGCGTATTCATTGGGATCATTGGATTTGCTAGGATTTTCACTAGTCAGAAATATGGGCGGGCAGGGCATCAGGGTAGGCATTCATTGCGGAACGTGGGATTAATTTTCCAAGGCAAAAATACATGGAATTGTCTGAGCAACAAGCTGCTCTTTCAGGAGAGCAGGAAGCTTTGTGACCCAACAATGGCACTGTATTGCTCATTAACAAACAGAGCAGATTCACGTGAGCCCTCTACATTCAAGCCCTCCAATAAGAGAACATTCTCCTCAGCTCTGCAGCTGGGTTGTGGGGTCTTTTCTTTTCCTTTTTTCCCTCCCACCTCCTTTTATGAAGCTGCTTCTGGTCTTTGTTCTTATAGAAGGGATCTTAAGCCTTCCTTGGGAAAGGAGGGATGTGCATGATGAAAAATGGCAGCTCTTTCCCACTAACTCCCATATACTCCCAGTTCACCTAATTGAAAGCTTATCGGCATGCTCACCATGTGGAATGTTTGACACTGAGCCTGAAATTGAAGTCTGAGGTGCTTGTTTTATGAAGTTCAACTTGGCTTGAGTGTCATCCATGAAATAGAATTTGAGATTTTGAGGAGAAGAAATTTGTGAGTGCCGCTTCTCCAGTGATCTCTAGTGACAGATGCCTATGCATGGACAGACAGATGCTTAGGCAGCATTGAGGTTGGGAGTAGGTTCATGTCTTTGGCAAGCTGAATTGACTCTCTGCACCCATTTGAAAAGCTTAGGTTTTTGTTTTATCCTAAAGGTGGAGGCTGAAGATAATGGATGTCTTTGTCAGTGTCTATCAGCCAGATATTCTGAAAGTTGAGACATTACTGTGGAGGTCAGAGAAAGAGCTTTGGAGAAGCTAGGTGGTGGCCCTGGAAACAGGAAAACCTAATTTCAAATCCAGCCTTAGGTGCTTACTAGCTGTGTGACCATGGGCAAGTCACTTAACCCAGATTGCTTTAAAAAAAAAAAAGCACTTCACCAGCACACTTCTAGATGTGAAAGGTTATCCAGTGAACAGAGCCATCCATGAACCCCTTTTGGGAATCATAAAGACTCTTTTTGATGTCTTGGTGCAGCTTTAAATAATTTCTTAAATTATTAAAATATCAATAATATTATTATGTTATAATAATTCTAAAATATTAAGTATTAAAATGTTAAATTGCTTAAAACTGCACAAACACTTTTGGGATGCCCTGTATATTTGTACAGGAAAGCTTCGGTTTGAAAAACTGAAAGAGACCATCCAGTTCAACCCTCTCATTTCACAGATGAGGAAAGTAAGGCTCAGGGAGGTTAAATATATAGCCCAGGGTCTAAGAGGCAGTCAGCAGAAGAGTCAGGATTCAGATCTATATTTTCTGACTCCAAAGGTGGCCATCTATAGTCTAAGGTGGGTGTTTGATGCTTTTTTTTTTTTCAAGTTTTCACTTTTATTAAATTTTGAGTTCCAGACTTTTTTCTCCCTCCCTTCATTCTCGCCTCCTAAAAGAGCATGTAGTCTGACGTAGGCTACACATGTACAATCATAGTAAACATATTTCCACATCAGTCATCTTGTAAAAGAAGAATCAGAACAAAAGAGAAAACCCATGAAAAAGAAGGAAAAAGAAAAGGGAAAATAGTATGCTTTGATCTGCATTCCAACTCCATAGTTCTTTCTCTGGACGTAGATAGCATTTTCCATCATGAGTCATTTGGAGTTGTCTTGGATCCTTGTATGGCTGAAAAGTGCTCAATGTTGTTGTTACTATATACAGTGTTTTCCTGGTTCTGTTCACTCAGCATCAGTTCATGCAAGTCTTTCTAGGTTTTTCTGAAATTCACCAGCTCATCATTTCTTACAGCACAGTGGGATTCCATTGATGCTTCTTACACATAAAAACTCACACCTCTGTCCCCTCGTTCCCATTTCCTGACCAGCCTTCTAGCGTGATACCAGACTAGTCTCCTTCCTGCATCAATCAAAGCCTGTCAGTCCTTTGCTCAGAAATCTTCAGTGACCTGATTGCTTCCTCCACAGGTAGGGGCCACCCTCCTTCCCAAAATTCTCTTGCACTGTTCCTCACTTACAAACTCCAAACTCCAGCTGTACTGAACTGCTCCCCATCTCCCACACACTATGACCACTTTTGTCCTCTTGCCTTGGATTAAACTTGTCCTTTCATCTTCATGTGTGGAATCCTCACCCAGCTTTTGAATCACAGTTCTAATGACACCACT
Source organism: Notamacropus eugenii (assembly GCF_028372415.1). Classification (NCBI taxonomy): domain Eukaryota; kingdom Metazoa; phylum Chordata; class Mammalia; order Diprotodontia; family Macropodidae; genus Notamacropus; species Notamacropus eugenii. The sequence continues at coordinate 104,212,583 of NC_092878.1, forward strand.
TTCAGGAAGTCTTCCCTGATTCCTCCTATTAATGATGATTTTGCCCTCCCATGATAGGGTTTTAGAGTAATGTTTTCACTCCTTTAATAAATTTACATAGTATTATTGTGCATTGGAAGGCAGTTTTGGCCTAGGTTTTAACCCACTTTGGACACTTACCTTTTATATGTCCCTGGGCTGATCTTTCTCTGCTTCAGTTTCTTTAATCTGTAAAATGGTAAAAATAATAATACTACCTATCTCACAGGGTACTGGGGAGCAGCTAGGTGGTACAGTGCATAGAGAACTGAGCCCGGAGTCAGGAAGACTCATCTTCATGAGTTCAAATCTGACCTCAGACACTTACCAGCTGTGTGATCCTGGGCGAGTCACTTAACCCTCTTTGTCTCCGTTTCCTCATCTGTAACATGAACTGGAGAAGGAAATGGCAAACCATTCCACTATCTTTGCCAAGAAAATCCCAAATGGGATCATGAAGAGTCAGACATAATTGAAAGCTACTGAGCAATAAAACTGCACAGGGTTGTAGTGAGGAAGGATTAAATATTTTCAAAAGATACTACATGTAAAGCACTTTGCAGACCTTTAGCTACATGAAATTTTGGTTACTATTACTAATTATTGCTGTTATTATTATTATAGTTATCTGTATTTTCTTCTACTAGACTATTAACTGCATAAAAGCAGGGATGTTGCTCATCCCCCCCACCCCCAAATCTGTCCTCAGACACTTCCTAGCTGTGTGATCCTAGGCAACTTAACCCTGTTTGCCTCAGTTTCCTCATCTATAAAATGAGCTGGAGAAGGAAATGCCAGACTTCTCCAGTATCTCTGCCAAAAAAAACCCAAATGGGGTCATGAAGTTTTAGACATGACAGAAACAACTGAACAGAAAGGCCAGAGTTGAAGTGTGAGGGATAATATGATTGGTTGGAAATTGGGAATGTGGGGCTAGCAAAAACCTCTTTCTTCCCTCCTGTGACTAAGATGTGTTCATTGTTTGGGTCCACCTGCAAGGCTAGAGATAGTAGATTAGACTTCTTTAGATAACAAACCAGATATCCTTGAAGGATAGCTCATTGGTGAATAGATAGTGGGTCAGATTCTCTGCTGTTCACCTGCATCCCTGAAGGATAACAAATTTCCTTGAAACAAGAAAAGAACAGTGATTAGCAGAACTGGATTTCTAAACTTAACTCATAACAAGCCAGCTGAATTTCTGTACTAAGGTCAGAGACAAAGTACCGTGACTTAGTCACTGATAGGACAAAATCAATTAATTGTAAATAGGATCAATTTTAAAAACCCATCACAGAATCAATCTGATTATTTCATCAGAAAGAATTAAATATTAAAGCTTAGAGTCTTAGAGTTGGCCACTTACTTCCAGCAAGTCAGAGCTATTTAAGCTCATTGTTTCAGCAATTAAGGAAAGATATTTCAAAGTTGGCATTTTAGCAAGACTTTTGATTATTTTGAATTAAGATCTTGAAGTAGATTCCTAATCTGATGTCAGAGAACCAGTGTATGTGATAAGTTCAGAGAGGCTTAGAATTTTTAAATAATTAATTGATTACTAGGAAAGGAATATTTTTGTCTGATAGTAATTGCCGAAGACTGCCCAGTAAAGCTCAGAGGGATTCTGATATAAAATGAGCATCCATTTCAATAAATGTTAGATCCTTGAAGTATCAGATTACATTGTTGGACGAATTCACAGTAGTTGAGCATACCAGAGGGGAACATGATTCTTAAATACTGAGTCTGATATGGGTATGAGCTGGCAATACTCTGCAGTTTGTCCATTAGCACCATGTCTTCTTTAATTGGACACTGTCTGTTGTTCCACCAACAGGCAAAGAGACCGCTGCAATGAAAGCTGACCTCCTGAGAGCCAGGAATATGAAAAGGTATATTAACCAGCTGACTGTAGCAAAGAAACAGTGTGAGAAGAGAATTCGACTTTTGGGAGGTCCTGCTTATGATCAGCAAGAAGATGGAGCCTCAGATGAAGGAGATGGTCCTCAGAGCCAGAAGGTAAAACTTCGATTGGATGCAATTTTTATGTGTTTCCCATTTCACTTTCAGGTGGTTATGAATGCAGATATCCTTTAGATTTGTAATGATTGGCATAGAACACAGAATATAGCAGTTCTGAGGGCCCAAGTTGATTCTAGGCCATCCACATATCTTCTTTGACCCAACTGACAACATTGCCCAGCTTCCCCCACCCTTTTTTTTTTTCTTTTTCTTTTTTTTTTTTTTACTCCTTTTTTAAATTAATTTGTTTTCAGTTTTCTACAATCACTTTTACATATCTTAGATTTTTCCCCCTCTCTCCCCCACCTTTCCCCCTCCCTCTCACCTCCCTCCCATCTCCCTCCCTGAGGCAGCATGCAATCTTATATGGGTTCTACATATGCATTCTTATTAAATACATTTTCACTTTAGTAATGTTGCATAGAAGAATTAAAATGAATGGGAGAAACCTTGAAAACAAAACAAAACATAACACAAGAGAAAATGGTCTGTTTCATTCTATGATCCAATTCCATAGTTCTTCCTCTGGATGTGGAAGGCATTTTGCCTCAAGAGTCCATTGGGAATTTTTTAGGTCCTTAGATTGCTGTGAAGGGCTAAGTCTACCACAAAAATTCCTCACATACTGTGGTTGTTGGTGTGTACAAAGTTCTCCTGTTCTACTCCTTTCACTCAGCATCAGTTCATATAAGTCTTTTCAGGTCTCTCTGAAGTCTTCCTGTTCATCATTTCTTATAGCACAATAATATTCCATTACATTCATATACCACAACTTATTCAACCATTCCCCAATTGATGGGCATCCCTTCAATTTCCAGTTCTTGGCCACCACAAAGAGAGCTGCTATAAATATTTTTGTACATGTGGGACCCTTTCCCATGTTTATGATCTCTTTGGAATATGGTCATAGAAACAATATTGCTGGGTCAGAGGATATGCACATTTTTGTAGCCCTTTGGGCATAGTTCCAAATTGCTCTCCAGAATGGTTGGATCAGCTCACAGCTCCACCAACAATGAATTAGTGTTCCAACTCTCCCACATCTTCTCCAACATTTATCATCTTCCTGTTTTGTCATGTTAGCCATGTGGTACCTCAGAGTTGTTTTGATTTGCATCTCTCTAATCAATAGTGATTTAGAGCATTTTTTCATATGACTATAGATGGCTTTAATTTCTTCCTCTGAAAACTGCCTATTCATATCTTTTAATTATTTATCATTTGGGGAATGGCTTTCCCCTTTCTGGGGAATTAGCAGGCATGGTGAAATTTTATGCATATTTTCCTTTCTCAGTCTCTTTTTGTGGATCATAGACATAAAAATACATCTTCGAGCAGCCCTTACATTGCAGAAGAGGCCCACCCCAGTGGAGACATTCTGATTCTAATAGGTAACGACAGTTTCCTGAGAGCCAAGAATTTGAAAAGATGTATTAACCAGCTGACTGTAACAACAGGTAGTTAAAGAGAAGAGGGCTCTTGGGATATTTGGGTTTTCGGGCTAAAAATGTCAGTTTAAGTCCTTTGGGGCTATACAATTGTAATTGAAAGGGATTATGGACTACACAGTACTTTCACTTTAGGTTCAATGGCATGCACTCAAACAAGCTTAGTAGGCAATTAAGTTTATTCAACAGTACTACAAATAGTGAAAGTTAGCAAGTATAAAATATGATCTAATACATAATAGTTAGGACAGAATAGAGAAAGAGAAGAAATACATCACCAACCAGGTGAGCTTCATCACCTGACACAACTGGGGAGGCTTCGGGAAGGTGGGGGGTGGCAGTCTGCAGGGTCCTGGCTGAGAGAATCAGCAGATGGTGGGCATCCTCACTTCTCAAGCAAGAGACCTCCAAAGATCCCTCTCCCACTCAGTCCCTTTATATGTGTAACTCAAGGGAAAAATGACCATAGAACAAAAGTGGAACTGGACCACAGTTCCAGATATCTATTTTGATATATGTGCTTAAGGATTGGCCAGATCATACACATCCTCCATGAAGGAGTTTTATGACTCTTAAGATAAGGGATCTTTTCACCCTGGCTACTTGGTTCGTTAGTTCTTCCAGTATTTATGTGCTGTTTCCTTTGGCACTCCTGGTTAGCATATCAACTTTAAGTTACATTCCTTATGTCAAGTCATGTGGTGGTCATGCAAGGGGCTAGGGAAAATTTCCTCAGTTTCCCTTACAACAATCTGATGATCTGTGGGTGATCTCACAGACAAGATGCCCATCCTCTTAACTGTTTTTTATCCAGAGTCAAGTTCCTTTTTCTGCCATGTCCATGTGATACATGGTCAGAAGAGTTCACCAAGTGATGCGTGTGTGTTTTTGTTGTTCATGTTGTTGTGGGGTGGAACAAGGATGATCTGAGGTCCTAAACTTTTGTTGTGTCATGGACCCCTTTGGTAGTTGGGTGAAGTCTACAGAACCCTTCTCGGAATGTTTTTAAATATCTGGAATAAAATGTACAAGATTACACAGGAAGCATATCATATTGAAATACTGTTATCAAAGTATTTTAAAATATTCCCTTTCATCTAGAGTAAATGGGAAAACTGAAGAGCTGTTGCTTTTTTTAAAGGATTGTAGAGAATTTCAGCATTTTTGACTTCAAGGACTATCTTTGTTTTTATCTTTGTTTTCCTAACACCTATCACAGTATGTTCCATTTAGTAGATGCTTAATTAATGTTTTGCTGAATGGTGAATGTTGTCGATTTGGCACTGTTCATGGAGCAGGGCTCCATTAGCATAAAGTGCTGGGCCTGGAATCAGGAAGACCTGAGTTCAAATCCAGCCTCAGACACTTACTAGCTATGTGACTCAGGATAAGTTACTTAACCACCATCTGCCTCAGTTTCCTCAACTATACAATGGGGTGTCGAGAGGACCTAATGAGATAGTATTTGTAAAGTTCCTGGCACATTGTAGGTTCTGTATAAATACTTATTCCCTTTCCTTTCCCCTTTTTGTCCTGTCCCTTGGAGTCTGGCAAAGATGGTATTGTAGTTTCAATTTCTAAATAGTTTGCTGTTGAAAAGATCAAAATGTCAATTGATTTGTTTGGGACCCTCAAAGAAAAGTGTTTGGAGCCTTTAATGACGGGCAAAATGATTCTGACAGAGCTCTTAATCTGCTTGTACTTGACCCAGCGGGCTCATCGATTTCTTGAGGGACATATTGACTTGGTCTTAGAAAATCACGTACATAATTTAAAAAGAAAAGAAAATCACATACATTACTAACATTATCTATGCTTTATTATGTTTGTATTAATTTTGTTAAATATTTCCCAGTTACATTTTAATCTGGTTCAGGCCACATTCAGGAGTCTTGTGGACTGCATACAAGCCATTAGTTGCAAGTGCGATATTTCTGGACTAGATAATAGAATCCTAGATTTAGACTTGGAAGGTACTTAAGAGATTATCTACGATTTCTAAGGTTTTCCTAGTTCAAAATTGATGATGCTATGGTCTAGACTGAGCCCATCTCCTTATCTGTAAGATAAAGAGATCTAGGAAAGGGAAATAATTTGTCCAAAGTCACACAAGTGATTGTAACCCAAGTCCTCTGGCCCCATACTATGAGCTCTCTTTACACTATATATAGTCCATTGCCACCATTACATGTTTAACACATGTATGGTAAGTTTTGCATAAGGGAAAACATCCTTGACCACTTTCTCAGGACAATTATGTACCTAGCACCTTGAGAGAGACACCATGGCTTACTGGGTAGAGAACTGGGCTTGAAGCCAAGAAGACCTGGGACCACCTGGGAGATGTACTGACTGTATTGCCCTGAGTCACTCATTTGATCTCACAATGTCCTAAGGTACAGAGATGGTGCTGGTCTGCATCAGTAGACAGAGTTTCCATGTCCAGTCTTATCTCCAATCCCTTCCTTGCTGGATGGACACAGAGAGCTTTAGGCAAAAAGTATAGCTGAATCAATTACTCACTGTAGACCTAGTGCTACTATGAGAAGAATAACTTAGACATTTGAATTTGCTCAAGTGGGTTCATCAACTGAATATGACAGGCAGTACCTTTTCTGGCATGGTATAGTGGAAATTCACTGGTGTAGCAAATAGGAGAACTGGGTTCTAGTCCTATCTATCTCTCCCCATATTAGCTTTATGAACCTTGGTAAGTCATTTCCTATTTGTTCAGCAAGAGCTTCAGCTGATTGTTGTCTTGGGTTGTCTTTCATCTCTAAAGCTGTAATTCTTTTCTGTTATTCCTGAGTGGAGGTTTTATTGTTGGTCTATTATGTTTTTAAAAATGTCATTAGGAAATGTACAGTGTCCAATAGGATGACCTGCACCTTTACTGAGAGTCCATGAAAAACACAGTACGTGCTTTCTAGGAGCTTTTAGGCTTATAGGTTAAAAAAAAGAGAGAGAGATACTATATGAACCCATACCCTTTTAAGCAACTGTGGTTTACTGGGAGTTAATTATCTTTATAAATACAATCCTTTAGCTTTACCTGCTTTTAACCTAGCTTCTTAAAGCTAATCATTTGGTCCCAACTAATGTGAATTCAATTCTCCTTTTTAGAATAATATTTTACCTAAGTAGAAATACAGGAAAGAGATCTAAAGACCCAGTCCTTCTCCCCATCCAAAAACAACTCCCTCTTCTTCTTTCCCTCCAAGAAAAAGATTGAGATCCACACGATATAATGGCATTTCTGTGTGATGTTTTGCTGTTGGATCCTACCAGATATATAAACAGTTCAAGCTTTGAGTCCCCTGTGTTGCCTGAAATGATTTCCTGGAAGCTTTCATCTGACCCCTGTTGGTTGATTTCTTTGAGTCATTTCCTAAATTCTGCTCCACCTTCATGTCATCAGCTCTATTTTTTGTCAGTCTTCTCTTAATGAGTTTGTTCCAGATAAAATGTTTGGTGAAGTCAAGGGGATAGACTTGAGGAAGGGATGGTTCAGGGGGCTAGAGCAAATTCAGATTTCCAAAGCAGAAACAAAAGATTAGTATGATGGCAGTTGGATGTTTAAGGGTATATGTTGCAAAGTAGAGTTTGGGAATCCAATGATTGCTGTAGTCCAGTTTAATGGGAAATTCCATGGTATTCCATGATTTTGTGCTTACTTGGTTGCATGTTGTTGTGTTTGTGCTTTGTTGCTGAAGAAGACCATACCATCAGATGACATGAGTTGCCCTTGACTTTGTTTTGAGTGACGGAGGGCTGTGTAAGGTCACCAGCCTCACTTCTCCTCCAGAGCCATGTGGATGCAGTGACCAGATTTTTACCAGGATGAATGGAGATGGCCCAGAATGCAATGGGAGACCTTGGCCCCTTTAGGCCAAGGGCTATTCAGGTACTCATTTAGGATGAGGTAATATGTGTTCGTCCCTCATTGCCAAAGAGGACCATGCCATCAGAGAAATAATGACATGACTTGCACTTGACTTTTGTTTTGAGTGAGTGAGGGCTATGCAGGTCACCAGCCTTACTTCTCTTCCAGAGCGATCTGAATCCAGTGACCAGATATTCATCAGGATGACTGGAGATGACCCAGGATGAGGCAATTGAGGTTAAGTGACTTGCCCAAGGTCACACAGCTAGTGAGTGTCAAGTGTCTGAGGTGAGATTTGAACTAAGGTCCTCCTGACTCCTGCACTGGTGCTGTATCCACTGCACCACCTAGCTGCCGCAAGGGTGAGGTAATACCCATTCGTTGGATAGGCCTGTTTAAGAAGTAGTCAGGGGATGGCCCCTTTAATGAGGCAAAGAAAAATAAGTACATCAGGCTGGGAGGGAAATATCAACAGTTACTATTGATAATCACTCTTAAGCCAGGAGGATCCAGAAAACAGCCCTGAAGTGGAGCTTGGGCAGGGGCCTAGGGCCGTCCAATTTGTGGGCTTCAGAGTACAATAGGTTTACAGTTTTGGGAAAGGAAAGATAAGGAAAGGGAAAGGAAGGGAAAGGAAGGGAAGGAAGAAATCTAGCCAGTAAACCCCAAATTAATTGGGCATCCTCTGGCCATACAAATTTCCCTTCCTTTGGAGAGGAGAAGGAAGGCATGGGGGTGACAGACAGGAGAGGAGGAGCTGAGTTACCCAGCTACCTGGTTCTCCATTCAGGCAGCTGTGTCTACTCACAGATTGTTGTGTTCATCCTTTGTTGCCATCAGAGGAATGATGACATGACTTGCACTTGACTTTATTTTTTAAGTGAGGCTGGTGACCTTGCCTTTGTTTATGAATGTCACTTGGATAGACTCTTGCCTAGGTGATTGAATTCACAGCAACCTTATCTTCTTTCAGAATAGAATTTAAGCTCTTTGAAGGAATGATAGACTGTTTCATTTTTGTCTTTTTATATCTAGCATCCAGGACAGTGCGTCGGGCATAATAAAAAATAAATGCTTGTTGATTGATTCCAGTGTAGTTTAAACATTAAGTTCCTAGCATGTATATAGCACTGGATTGGTGCTTGGTGAGATGTAAAGTTTGGGTGAGACTTTGTCCATGCACTTGTGGAATTTCTGTTACAGGAGGAAGATAAGGTACAAATGACCGTACTTCAAGATTTCAATGACTCCATGTTGAGTTCATCAAATGGTGTAGTTCAAAGCCTATTGATATTTGTTTATCCTGTCAGATTGTTGTCTATGTCCTCTCATAAATCCTCTATGGGGAAGGGGAGATGGGAAGGGGGTGGAAGGGAAGCACATGAACCTTTCACTCATTGGAATTGGCTCATTGAGGGAATAGCATCCAAATTCAGTTGGGTATAAAAATCTAGCTTACCATATAGGAAATTAGGAGAGAAAGGGGATAAGAGAAAGGGGTGGTGGTGGTACAGGGAGGAAGGTAACAGAAAGGAAGGCAGATTGGGGAAGTAAAAGTCAGAAGCAAAACACTTTTGAGAATGGACAGGATAAAAGGAGAGAGAGAAAATAGGATGGAGGGAAATAAATAGTTTTCAGACAAAGTAATCAAAGTTATCTGTATTCACTTGAAAAAAAAATGTTCTAAGTCACTATTGATTAGAGAAGTTCCAACTGAAGCAACTTTGAGGTACTATCTCACACCTACCAGATTGGCTAACATGACAGAAAAGGAAAATGACAAATGTTGATGGGGATGTGGGAAATTGAGACACAAATGCTAAGTGGTTTATTGATTTATCCATTCTGTGGAGCAATTTGGAACTGTACCTGAAGGACTATAAAGCCACACATACTCTTTGATTCAGCAATACCACTTCTAGATTTGTGTCCCAAAGAGATAAAAAACTAAAAGGAAAAGGACCCATATGTACAAAAATATCTTTTAGTGGTGGCAAAGAATTGTAAATGGAGGAGGTGTCCCATCAATTGGGGAGTGTTATATATTGTTGTGTATGTTTTATTGTATATTGTTGTATATGATTGTGATGGAATATAAGAAATGATGAGCAGGATGCTCAGAAAAATCTGGCAAGACTTATATGAACTGATGCAAAGTGAAATGAGCAGAACCAGGAGAACATTGTATATAGTAACAGCAGTATTGTATGATGATCAGTTGTGAATGATTTCGCTATTTTCAGCAATGCAATGATCCAAGATAATTCTGAAGGACTGAAAAATGTGGTCCATCTCCAAAGAAAGAACTGGTGGAGTCTGAATGCAGATAGAAGCATGCTTTTTCTTGACTTTCTTTATTTTTGGGGGTGGGGAATTTGTGTTTTCTTTCATAACATGACTAGTATGGAAACATGTTTTGCATGACTGCACATGTAGAACCTATATCAAATTGCTTTCCTTCTCAATGGGAGGGTGATGGAAGAGAAGAAGGAAGAAAATTTGGAACTCAAATTTTTAAAAAGAAATGTTAAAAATAGTTTTTACATGTAGTTGGGGAAAAATAAAATATTAAATTTAAAAAGAGAAAAAAATAAATTCTCCATGGAAGATCCATTCAACTTACTAGAGACTTTCTGAGATCTTTTCTCTTTTGTGGGTGAATACCCAAGCTGTCTATCTGTCAGCCCCATACAGATAATTAGAGCATACAATGTTCTATAAATGGATTAGAAAGGTGCCATGCAAAGTAAATATTATTTTAGACCTCAAGGGGGAAAGGTCTGATCAGAGAAGGCTTCTTGGAAGATGTGGTTTAAAATATAGGCACAAGTTCAATAGAAGGAGAGGGAAACAAGTCCAGCTACAATTATTATGTGAGTAGCAAAAGGTGTGTTTAGTGAGTATTCTAATTTGACTGGAGCATAGATTAGGTGAAGGGCATGTACTAGTGCCATATTGTGGAAGGCCTTGAATGCCAGGTAAAGGAGACTGAATGAATGAAAACATTGATTCAATGTTTACTATATCTCAAGCACTGTGGTAAGTACTGGGGATATAAATGCAAAAGTGAAACAATATTTGCCCTCAAGCTCACATTCCATTAGGGGAAGGGGTATTTTGGTCTTCAGTAGAAAGTGGAGACATGGAAGAATTGGTTGACATTCCTTTTCCATTAACAGTGATAGCATTGATTTGATTATGATTTCTAGAACAAAAGATGGAAAGTGGGGTCCAAGAGGAGTGAGGAGTCCATATAAGGTAATAGAATGGAGTGGGAAAAGATGGCTGGAGTGATTGTCTGGTGGGATAGTATGGTCTGATATTGACTGACATGATCAATTTACTCAGGCAAACCACTACTTGGCGTGTTAAGCTGCTGCTCCTTTTCAAGTTTTATTGTCATTTATTGTCATTCCTTGAATACAAACCACATTAAGTCATTCCCAGGCTATCAGAGTTGGCCTGTAGCAATTTCCTGACTACCCCTAAGACAGAAGGTCCCCCTACATTCATGTGGAATGTCTCTGCTGTAAGGCAGAGTACCCATTCCCAGCTGATTTTTATGATCTAAGTTTCAAGACCAACTCTACAGACCATAGTTTGGCTACTCAGAGACAAGGCATTGAAGAGGAAAGTGAACTGTGCCATTCCCTGAAACTTAGTGCCCCATTTCCTGGAAAAATGGCAACCCCATGGAATGGAGAGGTCAAAGTGAGAAAGGAAACAGTAGCTGACACAGACAGGGCAGAAAGAAGGATCTCCTCAGCCTCTGATGTACAGGGGCTATGACCCTGGGCTAGTGACATTTCTCAGTGCTTCAGGAAACTCTTAAGACTATAATTACCGAGCACATTATTAACTTACATTTGCAGGAGTTTCCTCACCTTAATTTCCCTATAGCAGTGAAATCTCCATGAAGCCTTTTTTTTTTAAAGTTTTCAACATTTCGCTTTTATAAGATTTTGAGTTCCAAATTTTTTTCTCCCTCCCTCCCCTCCCCAACATGACATGGAGTCTGACATTGGCTATGCATATACAATCATATTACACATATTTCCACATTGGTCATGTTGTGAAAGAAGAATCAGAAGAAAGGAAAAACCATGAGAAAGAAAAAGAGAGAGAAAATTGTACGCTTTGATCTGCAGTCAAACTTTCTCTGGATGTGGATAGCATTTTCCATCACAACTTTTTTGGAATTGTCTTCATTCATTGTATTGCTGAGAAGAGCAGTCTATCAAAGTTGGTCATCATACAGTATACAATGATCTTCCTGGTTCTTCTCACTTCACTCAGCATCAGTTCATATAGGTCTTTCCAGGTTTTTCTGAAATTCACCTGCTCATCATTTCTTATAGAACAATAGTATGAGGAAACCTTTCTTGATTCCCCCCAATGTTAGTACCCTCCCTTCCAAACAACCCTGTCTTTAACTATCATATATATATTTGTATTTATTCACTTTATGTTATATGTCCATGTGTATTTATTGAATATGAATTGAATATGAAAATGAATAAAAATGATTCATTTTCCACATTTGTATCTTCACTGCTTACCACAGTGGCTGGTACATAGTAAATTCTTAATAAATAATTGCTGATTGATTGCTTGCTTAACAGCAGATAATTAATAAATGCTTGCTGATGGATTGTCCAGCTCTCTGCTAAACACCAGGGATAGAATACAGAAGTTACTCTGCCTGCCTCAGGAAGCTTATATTTAAATATGGGGAGACAACACATATAGGAGACTGGTGGTCAGGGAAGGGAGTGTCTAGGGTAGGTGAATCTTAGGATAGTCAGCTAACATGCCTTTTCCAGCAACAATGGCAGTGTGGTAGTATTGATTTGATTATCGAAACCAGAACAAGAGGTAGAAAGGGGGAGAGATTGGTTGGCAGCGGGGAGGGAGAGAATATGACAGAACAGAGGTGAATGGAATGCGTAAGGTAGCAGAGCAGATGGCAGGATGGCTGACGTGGACAGCAGGATTAATTAGGAGGTCTGCTGAGTTTAATTATAATGGACTCAGCTAACATTTATTTGCCAATCAAGCAGCTCGAAAACTGAGTGGATTAACTCCCCAAAGGGCAGGAGTTGATTGGTTTGCTTATTTTTCTGGTAGCCCAGCCCCAAAACTGGGAAGAAACATGGCAGGATCAGGATGAATGATGAGGTGGCTGTGGTGGGTGGTTGAGTGAAATGGAACACAGCACTGTAGAGTAATAAATTTTTTAAATGACATATTAGCACATTAGAATTTTCAAAGCATATCACATACATTATCACACTGGAGTCTCTCACCAGTCCTAGGATGTATATTGTCAGGTCTCACTAGTCCCATTTATGTAGATGGGATAACTAAGGCTTTGAAGGGTCAAGTGACTTGCCTAGTAAGATAAATAAACATCAGAGGCAAGATTTGAACCCAAGTCTTCCCGACTCTTAGTACAGTTTTCTTTCTGTTACACCATATCTCCCTCTCACAAATTTTAGTCTTGAAGTCTAAAACCTAAGTTTGTGTCCTAGCTGCAACATATACTCCATGTGTGACCTGGGGAAAGCCAATTACCTTGTATTTAGTGACAATATAGTTAGTGCTTCTTTGAATTCCAGTTTTCTCATCTGTAAAATGGATTACAATAAAGATTTATGTATTTTCCAGGGAGATAACAAAGAAAGCTCACATAACACAACTGTCCCCCTTTGCCACAAATAATGATAAGTAATAATACAGTAATAAATAATAAATCTATGTAAAAGTCTGATGCTGAAGGGCAGGTCTAGAGAGGTTCACCATTTCTTAGATGCCAGGGTCTTTGACTGCAGCACCTTGTGAAGCAGGCTTATAAGCATTCATCAATCTTAAGTGGATTGGGTATTGAGGTACATGCCCATGATCTCTGCTCCTGGGGAGACTGAGCATGCTGGATCCCTTGAGCTTGGGAGATGTAGTGAGCAAAAACTCATTGATGTCCATTACCTCTGTGATGACGTAGTCCTGCTCAAGAACAAAGAGCCAGCAACTGTACCAATGTAGTCAGTCTCTAAGGAAAATAGTCCTTAGGACAAAGGGCAAACTAGCCCAGGATGGAAATAGAACAAGTCAAAGTTCCTGTAACAATGGGCAGTGGGGTTGGGTCTGTCCACCACAGTAGATAGAGTGCTGAGCCTAGAGTCCAGAAGAGTTCAAATCCAGCCTTAGAAACTAACCAGCTATGTGGTCTTCGTCACAAGTCGCTTAACCACTGTTTGCCTCAGTTTCTTCCCCTATAAATGGATAATAATAGCACTTACTTCCCAGGGTTGTTCTGAGGATCAAATGAGATCATATTTGTAAAGAACTTAGCACAGTGCCTGGCATACAGTAGGTGATACATAAATGCTATGATGATGGTGTTTATGTTTATGAGTGGCTACTTTACTGCCACCCTAGGCAAAAGAGAGAGACCCAATTTAAAAAATCTTAATGCTGTATATAAATGAACTCCTATAAACAATAAGAGGAGAGAGGAGTAAAATGAATAATTGAAGTTGCCAAACCATCAAAATTACATCATTCAGAAGCTTTACTGTCGCCATTAACTTCAATCCAAGAGTCAAGCGCCTCTTCCTCCATCCCACCCCCCAGTTTGTTTTGGAGATTAATTTTCTTCGGTCTTCCTTCCCTTACTGACATGTTCTTAGCTCAGATGCTGAATTACTCAGTAAAACAGAAGTGGGGAAAGCAGAAGCTTGAATAATTCATCAACTAGATCAATTAGAAGTTTTATTTTTCTTGAGTAAGTGAGGTGGGCAATTCTTTTAGCTAAAGAATGATAGTGATGGAGAGCCTAGGTTGGGATTTCATTGGTACTCCCAAGATACTCCTCCCTGTGACGTGGGAGTATATACCAACATCTGTGAGATCACAGGTTTATCAAACTACCCCAAAAGCCTGTTCATGATTATTTACACATAAGGAGAGGATAAGAGGCATGAGAAATAAAAAAAAAAATGGCTTTGTCACTTAAGGTTGGTAGAAGCTGAGACAAAATTTTTTTAAAATGCAGTTTATCAAATTCAACAAATATTTATTAAATGCCAGCCATAGGTATTGTACTACAGTCATTAAACACAACTGTGTTCATTGTACTAGATATTGGGGGTTCTAGAAGTTTTGTTGTGATTGTTCAGTCTTTTCAATAGTGTCCCAAATCTTTGTGACCTTATTTGGGGTTTTCTTGGCAGAGATGCAGGGGTGGTTTACCATTTCCTTCTCCAGTTCATTTTACAGAGGAAGAAACTGAGGCAAACAGGGTTAAGTGACTTGTCCAGGGTCACACAGCTAGTCAGTATCTGAGGCTGAATTTGAACTCAATTCTTCCTGACTCCAGACTCAGTGCTCTATCCACTGTGCCACGTAACTGTCATTTTGAGAGTACAGACACAAAAATTAAATGGATAATGCTCTTAAGGAACTTGCATTTTCTTGGGGGGGAGGATATAGTATAAAGGGAGAGACCACTAAATCCTGGGAATGGGAGGCTTTCTATAGAATGGAGTTGAATATATATTTGTGTGTGTGTATGTGTGTGTGTGTGTGTGTGTGTGTGTGTGTGTGTGTCTAGATAGATCTAGATATGTACCTAGATCTATCTTGATATCTATCTATCTATAGGCAGATATCTATATATAATGGAGTTGAAACTTAAAGGATGATAAGGTGAGGAAGGAGAGCATCCCAGACATGGGTCACAGCTTAGTCAAAGTCAAAAAGGTGGGAAATGGAGTACAGAGCTATAACAACAGCTAACGGGCCAGTTTTACTGTAACATAAAGTCACCAAAGAAGAGTAATGTAAAATAATGGCAGAAAGATAAGTGAGGAATCAGATTTTGGAGAGCTTCGATATTCAGGCTAAGAAATTGTTGGTTTTTAATCTAGAAGTCATAGGGAGCCCCTGAAGATTTTTGAACAGTGGAGTAACATGGTCAAGCCTGTGTTTTAGGAATATTAATAATGTGGATGGAAATAAGAAATACAGGTAATGGGGTATAGAAAGTTATCTGGCCCTACAGGACAAAAGAGAAGATGGGGACAAGGGAAGGGAGGGTGGTTAGAAGAGAGGGCAGATCGGTGATAGGGGCAATTAGAATGCTCGGCGTTTTGGGGTGGGGGGAGGGGAGAAATGGGGAGAAAATTAGGGACCCAAAATTTTGTGAAAATGAATGTTAAAAGTTAAATAAATAAATTTAGTTAATAAAAGAAATACACAGCTGAAAAAAAATAATGTGGATGCTTTGTGGAAGGTTAGAGATGTATTATCAGGCAAGAGCTCACTTAATTGGCAGTGGTTTAAAACAGTTGATTATATCCATTCTGTCATCTCATAATTGCCTTCAGGAAGATCACATTGGAAGTATTTTAAGATGATTTGTTAGCTGCTATAATATTAACAAAACAATTGTCAAACATGTATCCGTTTATGTCATTGACTTGGTACTCTGTAGACAAAATAAGCCTTTCCCTTCTTCCTAGTTCAGATATGGCATTGGAGATGTGAGGATTTATCTGAGAGATTTCTTCTAATAAATTGATCCATAATAAACTACATTTGTTTTCTCATAATTTACTAGTTTTCCCTTGTGTTTGTTTGTGGAATATCCTCAGTGAAATAGTTCACTTTTTATTCATCTCTGGGCGCCATAAAAGAAAGACTAACTTCATTTAGGAAGCAGTATGGTACAGAGGAAAGAATTCAGATGTAGCCAGAAGCCCTGGTTTCAAATGTTGCCTATGATACTTACTTAAACTTGTGTGATCTTGGGTAAATCAGTTGACTTCTTTTCCTCAGTTTCCTCATCTGTAAAATGAGGGGTTTTGACTAGGTGGCTTCTGAGGTCCCTTCTGACTCAAGATCTAATATCCTACTTAAAATAAAAATCATTCATCATACATATTCAACAAACTTTGCTAAGCAAATGTTTAGAGACACAAAGTGAGATTTAGCACAGATTTGCTTTTATGTGGCTTATACTCATGTTAGGGAAAGATGTTCCCAAAGAGCTGGTGATACAAGAGGGATGGAGATATGAGCAGAGAATATTGTCAGATGAAGTGACATGGGAAATCTGAGGAAGGATCAGGGGAGAAGGTCAGGTCACAGGGATTGTGGTGGCAAAGAACTGGAAATTGCAAGGATCCCTGTCAGCTGGGGGAATGACCGCAAAGGGTGTGGTGTATGGTTGTGATGGAATGCTAATATGCTATAAGAAATGTAGAGTTTAATGATCTTAGGAGATCTTTAAAGATCTTCATGGAAAGGCTTGCAAAAAATGATGAAGAAACAAATGAGCCGGACCAAGAGAATTTTGTATACAGGAACAACAATATTGTTTTAAGAGCGATTGTGAGCAATTAAGTCATTCTATTATACATACACAAATGAAAAATAAAGGACATGAAGAAAGATATTATCTGCATCCAGAAAAAGAATTGATAAATAGAAGTATGTATAGAATAATTTTACGTATACGTAACTATTTTGTCTAATGGTGGCCATCTCTAGGACAGGTGGGGAAAAGTTTTTCATGGTAATTTTGTTTTAGATTTGGAGGAAATAGTAAATTGTATATGATAGATTTGCAGTTTCATGTATGTCATCATTTTTATTGAAAATAAAATAATTTTTTAAAAAAGCATATTTATTCCACTTTAGTTATGAAAAATTAGGACAAATCCAGCTTGAATATTCACTACTTTTTCACCAAACTTAGAGAATTGACCACAATATATTTGCTTTGTCATGTATGTGATTGTACATGGGTCACTTTGAGATCTTGTTTGCTGAACAAAGCATGGGTTAAGTGGGGACACTGGAAGTAGAAGGAAGATAGGATTATGCATTCACGGCTCAGCTCTTGACTTTTCCTTACCAACAGATTCTTCAGTTCGAGGATATTTTGGCAAATCCATCCTATCGAGAACATTTTCGAATATATATGGAAAGAATGGACAAGAGAGCTCTGATTAGCTTTTGGGAGTCAGTAGAATATCTGAAAAATGCTAACAAGGTAATTACTGGAAGTGGTAACTTCTCTTTGGTAGCAGTTTGAGTGTTATTAATATCCTCTCATGTTTCCTAGAGAAGATTTATTTAAAACACTGAAACATCATACATCGAATCTAAAATTCCTAGAGTTAAAGGGACCCTGATTTAATTCTTACCTGAAGCATACATATACTACTACTGTATAATTTCTGACAAGCTGTCACCCAGCCTTTGCTTGGTGACATTCAGTGACAGGGAACTCATTATCTTCCAAGTCAATCCATTTCATCTTAGGACAGCCCTGATTATAGCAAAATTCTTTCTTATGTAGAGTTTTCCCCCTGCTTGTATTTTTTTTTTTTACCTATATCCACCTGATTTTACCTTTTAAGGACAAGTGGAATTAATCTATCCTTTCTTACATGAAAACCCTTTGAAAACCCAAAGAGCTATGCTGCCTCCCCCTTGTCTTTTTTCTAATCTAAACATCTTCAGTTCCTTCTAACAGTCTGGCAGCTAGGTTGTTGTATTGTGTTTGTCCGTTTTCAAAGAGGACCATGACATCAGGGAAATGATGACATGACTAGCAGTTGACTTTGATTTGAATAAGGCAGGGCTATGCAAGGTCACCAGCCAGTGGAGTGGATCGAGTACCCTGCCTTGGCTCCAGGTAGACCTGAGTTCTATTCTGACCTCAGAATGGCCTAGCTATGTGACCCTGGGCAAGTCACTTAACTATTTGTCTAGTTTTCCCATCTATCATATGGTGATAACAAGCCTGCTAGTGTTGTTGTGAGAGTAAAAATAAGACAAGATTTGTAAAGTATCATACTGTATAAAGAGTAGTTATTATTTTAATGCTAGAGTTTGAAATCCCTTGAGTATCTAGCCTGGATACATGCCAGCTTGTCCTAATTAACACAAGAGGTGATTAAATAAAGGGAGCTAGGTAGTGCAGTGGATAGAGTGCTGGAACTGGAATCAGGAAGACCCAAATTCACGTCCTACCTCATACACTTACTAGTTGTGTGACATCAAGCAAGTCACATAACCTCTTTCAGTTACAGTTATCTATGAAATGGGGATAGCAATGGCATCTATCTTCCAGGACAGTTTTAATGACAAAATGAGATAACATTCATAAGTTGCTTTACAATCCTTAATTGTTGTTCAGTGTCCTGACTCTTCACGACCCTATTTGGAGTTTTCTTGGCAAAGATACTGGAGTGGTATGTCATTTCCTTCTCCAGCTTATTATGAGAAAACTGAACAAGCAAACAGGGGAAAGTGACTTGCCCAGGGTCACCCAGCTCGTAAGTATCTGAGCTCAGATTTGAAGCAGGTCTTCCTAACTCCAGGCCAGGTAATCTATCCATTGCACTACTAGCTGCTCCTGAAGTATGACATAAATGCTAGTCACCGTTCGTCACTGTCATTATCTGACCTGAGCAGAGTAAAATGGTGCCATGATCTCCCATTAGTGTAGATAATAACTGGATAATATACTAGAGTATAGATAATACTCTATACTTCTATTAATGCTGACCGTGATTGAATACTAATGGCTACCACATTACAATGAAGACTCATTGTGCCTATTATCTATTTAAATAACCAGACTACTTTAAAATAGGAAATCTTAATCTAATTAAAATTTTTTATTAAGAAGCTAATTCTAACTCAGTTATATATATTTTTAAATTATATGTGAGGTGAATAACTTCCCTCCAAGTGATTTCTGGCCAGTTCCAAAAATCTAATGACAAGCAGGCTAGTTAAGAAACTGGAAGCTACGGCAAATGAATCTCTGATGAAGAAATAGGGAAGTTTAGTCTGAAAAAGAAATGTCTTTTTAAAGGCTCACTATCTCAGTCTTTAAGCTTCTAGGAGGCCGCCATGTGAAAGAGAGATTAGTTTGACTTTTTTCTACCCTAGAGCACAGACTCTGGAGCTATGAGTGAGAGTTACAGCGAAGCAGATTATGAAGGAAAACCTCCTAACAATTAAAGTTACCTTAAGTAGGTCTGGGCTGCCTCAATAGATAATGAGCTCCCCTGCCCCTTCCCAAAAAATAATAAAAGTTAAACATAAATAATTTTTAAGAGGTTGGTGAGTTCCCCTCAGAAAAAAGTTAAAAATAACTGAATGAATAAATAAACAAGCACAGGTACAGGAAGTCTTGTGAATGACAATGGACAACCTCCTTCTAAGAGGATTTCTGTTTTATTATGGCTAGGTCTATCCCAAGGGTCTTTTATTTGGGTTCTGTAAATTTGTTTTTAGAATATTTTGAGAATTCTATTTCAATATAATTGGCTTTCTTTGTAATATTACATATTTTATCTTCTGCAATTAAAGCATTATTCTGAGAAGTGTTTGACCACCGTTTGGCCAGGCTGCTAAATGGGTCCAGGGTTCAAAAAAGCTTTAGAATTCTGGGCTTCTTTCAGCGCTGAGATCTACAACCATTCTGAATTTTCAAAAGAACACTCCTCAGGCTCTGAAGACAATTCTCAGCTGTTCAGCACTAGTATGATGTTTTCATTAGCACTGTACAAGGTCATTTTGGATGGCACATTTGGATGTAAAAATGATAGTGTATTTGTAAAAATAGTAGACATAACTCCACATGCATCCTTGCCACATATGAGTGAGCATTCAGAGAATTTCTTCTTCTTTTTCACTGTTCTCCAGTGCTTAATTGAATATCCCTGAGAATATCAGTATTATGTTCACACACACACACGTACACACACACACACACACACACACACACACACACAGTTACAGTCTTAAAAGTAGAGACGAGTGGTATGTCGAATTAATGTTAAATAATAGGACACGGTTATCCTGAAATGTCTCTTGTTTTCATTTTATTAAGTTATTTAATAAAAAAAAAATCATCTTCTCTTTTCTAAGTCATTTAACCTCTTCTAAGCTTCAGTAGTTTCATTTGTAAAACTGAGCTAGTGATTGCTGACCTCTCTGAATTATTGTGACAAAGTTCCTTAAAGTTGAACATGCTATAGAAATGGGTTGTCATTATTTATAATTATTATAATTTGAGAGGGACTCATGATTTCATTGGCAGAGAAAATTCCTGATTAAGAAATTCCCTTTACCAATGCAGAGTGGTAGCTGTTTTATGATTTATAGTCTTAGAAAATCATCTGGGACACTGAGAGATTAAATGAGTTGTCTGGGATCACACAAGTGGCATTGCCAGGGACAAGACTTGAATCCAGATTTTTCTAACTCTGAGGTCAGCTCTATAGTGTCAAAAATCACTATTATCATCATCATCATTTTTTATCTTTATTTACTGAGCATTATCCTTTTTTTTAAATGCAAGAGACTTAAAGGAAATAATTTGGCTTTAATGACTTTAATTTCTTTTCTCTTGACTTCATCTTCCTGTTTGCTTATTTACAGAGTGAAATACCACAGTTAGTTGGTGAAATTTATCAGAATTTCTTCGTGGAAAGCAGGGAGATATCTGTGGAAAAGTCACTTTACAAAGAAATCCAGCAAAGCCTCGTAGGAAATAAAGGCATTGAGGTGTTCTATAAAATTCAGGGAGAGGTTTATGAGAGCCTAAAGGACAGGTATTATCCATCATTTATTGTCAGTGACCTATATGAGAGATTGATCAAGAAAGAAGAAGAGAAAAGTGTTTCACAATTGATTTCTGATAAGGATGAAGCAGTAAGTATCGCATTTTATCTTTCTGCCCTCTTCTGCAATGAATGTGCCACGACTGCAGATCCTATACAGGCCAAATTTTCAGTCTGTCATGCAGTCAGTAAACATGCATTAAGCACCTACTGCTATGTGCCAGGCTTTGTTCTAAGTGCTGTGGATACAAAGAAAGTCAAAAGACAGTCTCTGCTCTCAAGTAACTCACAGGCTAAGAGAAGAGACAACTAGAACAAACACTGAAGTACAAACGAGCTATATTCAAGATAAACTAGAGATTACCACCGAGGGAAGACACTAGAATGAAGAAAGGTTTTCTGTAGAAGATAGGATTTTAACTGAGATCTCAGGGAAGCCTGGAGAGCGATTCAAGAGGAAAACATTCTAGACATTGGGATAGCTGTGGAGTCTGGAGATGGAGGGTCTTGTTTGGAAAAGCATGAGGAAGTCAGTCTTATTGGATTGCCCAATATATGGGAGAGGAAGATGACAGAAAAGGTGGGAGAGGGCCAGGTCATGGAGGTCTTTGAATGCTTGTGAGAGTGCCCGGCATATTTGTTATTGTTCGTTCTTTCTCAGTCATGTCCTACTCTTTGTGACCCCATTTTGAGTTTCTTGGCAAAGACACTG
Source organism: Notamacropus eugenii (assembly GCF_028372415.1). NCBI lineage: Eukaryota > Metazoa > Chordata > Mammalia > Diprotodontia > Macropodidae > Notamacropus > Notamacropus eugenii. The sequence continues at coordinate 104,234,315 of NC_092878.1, forward strand.
GAGTGGTTTGCCATTTCCTTCTCCAGCTCATTTGAGAGATGAAGAAAGTTAGGCAAAGAGGGTTAAGTGACTTGCCCAGGGTCACACAGCTAGTAAATATCTGAGGCCAGATTTGACCTTAGGAAGATGAATCTTCCTCACTCCAGGCCTGGCTCTCTATCCATGACTCCACTTAGTTATCTTGCCTGGCACATGGAAGGTGCTTAATAAATGCTTCTTGAACCTATGGCATGCAAACTATAGGGAAGTAAGCATGACTTCAATTCTGGGCAAAATGCTAGAACATAAAATTAAAAGACATCTTGAAAGAGAAATATTCATCACCAAGAATCAGGATGATTTCATCAAGAATCTATCATATCAAAGTAATTGGTCTTTTATTTTCTGCCCTTCTGGAAAAGGTGAAGAATGAGGAGGTAAACAACAGCTCTGGATGAATTCACAACTTGTTGAATGACCAGATTCACATAATCACTAATGCCCTTATGTCAGCTTGGACAGGGGTCTCTAGTAGAGTGCCAGAGGGATCTATGCTAGTATCCTTTTATTCAGCATTTTTATGAGTGACTTGGATGAAGCCACAGGCATCATGATAATCAAATTTGTAGATAATACAAAACTAACAGGAGGAACTTCTTTGTTTGATGGGTATATCAGTATCCAAAAAACTTCTCAATAGGCTAGAATGATGGATTGAATCTAAGATGAAATTGAATAGAAATAACTATATCAAGTCTTGGACTTGGGATCCAGAAATCAGTATCACAAGTTCACAATGTGCGAGGGTGCGGGGGAGGGATGGGATGGGTAAGGCATGACTAGGAGGAAATTTATGTGAAAATGATTTGGACAACAAACTTAATATGAGTCAGTTGTGGAACATGGCAGTTCATAAACTAATCCTGGGTTTCATTAAAGGTCCAGAACACTTTCCTCACAGTACTCTTCCCTGGCTAGTGTTGCATTCCATTCTGATGCCACATTTTAGGAAGGACCATTGAAAAGGCGAAACAGTATTCCTAGGGTGACAATAAAATGGTGAAGGAGCTTGACCCCATGCCATATGAAGATGTGAGAACAATTAGCCTAGAAAAGATTACAAGGAGGAGAGGGCATGGCTGTCTTTGAATCTTTGAAAGGTTGTCTTGTAGAAGAGGAACTTGGCATCTTCTGCTTGGTGCTGGAGGGCAGAACCAGAATTAATCAGAAATTACAGAGCCAGTTTAGGCTCCATTTATGAAAATATCTTGATAAAAATTAGAGTTGACCAAAAAAAAAAATGGCATTGGTTTTTCATGGAGTTAGTGTGTCCCCTCTCTTGGGAGATCTTCAGGAGAAGGCTGGATATTGTAGAAGAGATCTCCACTCAGGTAGAAAGTAGATGAGAGGACCTCTCAAATCTGGATTTTGGGATTCCATGGGGGGAAAAATATGCTAACATAGAGCTTTAAGATTACAAAGTCTTTTGCTCACAACAACCCCACAAGGTTGGTATGTGCAGAAGTCAGGGCTCAGAGACTTGCTTTGGTTTACCCATGGTCACACAGCTAGTAAATGTCAGGGCTGGGATTTAAACATAGGTCCCTCTGGCTCCAGACCCTTTGCACTGTATCAAATGCAGCAATCAAGCCATAGCTAGAGTCAGACAATCACAAAAGTCTGTCTAGGCAGCTTTGCCCTGGGCTCTGCTGTGTATCATTAGTCCTAAGTCAGGTTTATATGAAGTTTCCAAATCTACCAGATGAGCAGGCATTACTGAGAGAAACAGAATTATGCCTCTGTCAGTGCAGGACTTATTCCAAATGTCTACCTGCTAATTTGGTTGTAAAATGCCCCACTAATCAGTTGCAAACTACATGTTATTAACATACAATTTAGCAGAGTCATTCGGGAAGAGCTCTTACTGCAGGAGATTTGGGAATTTTATTTAAAATTATAACAGTTCCCATGATGTTTCTCTCAGGAAGATGGCAGTTCTCTGTATTCTCATATCAAACATGAGTCATAGAAAATTTCTGTTTAGTTAGTAAGAGGGTCCACTCGAGGAGCCTTCCAGCCCACTGGTTCCATCCCTAGCAAGGCTTCCTTGCTTTAAACCTTAGAGAAGTAGACAATATCATGGCAAGTCCTATGAGTAATTACTCTCCCATCCCTTCAGGCCAAGATTCAATATTTACATCTTTTATGAGACTGCGAATACCAGTCTTTGGACTCTGAAGCATTTCTCACCCTCAGAGAAGAAAAACATTTTGCTGACACTGTCTGTATTGTCGTGCCATAGTACTAATGACTGAGCATTTGGAGTAATGTTGGTAGATAATCCTGGAATAGATCTGCCATATTAATTAAACAACATGGCGGACTGGAATTGAAAACTCTAATGACTTCTTTTCTAGAGCCAAGGAGGTGAAGTTGGGGAGGAAAACATGGAGGAATCCAATGATCAGATCAATGAGCAAGCCAGTTATGCTGTGAACAAACTACGAGAATTAAACGAGAAACTGGATTATAAAAAGCAAGCTCTACACTCTATTCAGAACGCACCCAAACCTGATAAGAAGGTACATGGTTTAGTTGTCAATTTCATCTTTAGAATTCCCAGCTCTTTTGGTAGCTAAGCTAAAGCTGATAGCTTGTGCAAACAGGAAGCCTTTCCTAACTTCTGCTAATGAGTAGGATCTGGAGTTCCTCCCTCCCAGGGTTGTTGGATATATTCATATGTATGTGTATATATGTATACATATATACACACACACATATATATATACATGCATATTATATATCTGTGTATATACAATATATGTTTAAATGCACAAAATGTTTTGATCTTAAATTTCTAAATAACGATGAGCTGCTATTATTGTCAGCTATTGATATCAATCAACTAGCATTTATTATGTCTCGATTGCATAGCAGGCACTGGAAACAAAGGCAAAAATGAGAAAGTGCCTGCCTTCAAAGACCTTACAGTCTAGTAAGGGAGGGGTGAACATATTGTGTATATACGATACAGAGGTGTCCCAAAAGTCTTAGTGTAGTTTTAATTAGTTACTTAGTGTAACACTTTAACTAATTTTTCAGTCACTTAAAACTTTAAAGCTTTACGCTGTTAATAATTTAAAACTGTACTACTACTTTTGGGACACACTATGTTTACATGTTGTCTACCCGGTTAAATGTAAACTCCTTGAGGGCAGAGATGGATAAACTTTTGTCTTTGCATCCCCAGTGCCTAACATAGTGCCTAGTGCACAGTAGGCACTTAATAAAATATTTGTTGATTGACTGATATCAGTAGCTGACAATAATGGCTTTTCTTTACATTCCATTGTGAGGTTTGTAAACTCCTTTGCATTTATTATCTTATCTGATTCTCACAACAGTCCTATAGAGTTGCCATTCTGGGTACTAGTATCACATTTTACAGATGAAGAATACATTCACATATCTAGTGAGCCAACAGATGTGGAATTCAAACCCAAGTCTAAACATTGTCTCATTCCATTTAAAAAAAATATTTTAAAGGTGATCAATTTCTCATATCTGTTTTGTTTGAGACTCTTGAAGACTTCATTTTTATGTCATTATATTTTATACTTTTCTTATTTCTCAGATAGGTTAACTTGTATTCATATATATATATATCATATAAATGAGATAATATTTGTAAAGCATTTTGCCAACCTTGAAGTGCCACATAAATGCTAGTGATTGTTTATACGAAGTCTTTCTAGTCAGGAGGAGCTTTTTACACATTGTCTCATTTGATGATATTTTATCTGTGTGTTCTTGTCATAAACTCTCATCCTCTTTCTGCAGAGAGGGTGAACTGTTTTCTGCCTCACCTAAATTATCTCTTGGTTCTAAGTTGGGTACCATTTCTTCCTTCTCATAGCTTGAGTTACCACTTGATGTGCCACCTAGAATCATCACATTAAGATTTGCAAAGTACAATTCCTCACAACAATCCAGCGAGGAAGATAGTATAAATTATCATCCTTATTATACAGAGGAAGAAACTGAGAGAGCTAAATTTGCTTGTCCACAGTAAGTGATTGATCCAAGACTAGAATTTAGGGTTTCTGAATACAAGATCAGTGCTTTTTCTCCTTATACCGTGCTGATTTTCTGGAAAGAAATGACTTTGTTAGAAGCTTATGAAGTTTTAAAGATTAAGAATTAATCAGCAGGCAGACCTCTCCCACACCAAAGATAAGCCATGTGATCCAGGATGAATTCTGACTTTTGCCTGTGCTTAATTGAAATAATGAGTTTTCACTGGTTAAAATATTTCATTGACCTTCCTTCCACACTGGCCCTCTCTGCTTTTGGAGAGAGTCTGTTTGAGTCCTGTCTATTCTAGGAAATAGGGAAAGGCACCTTTGAATGGGAAACTATTACAAGCAATCAGCCAACCTTTTTTAAGTGCCAACTGTATGCCACCCACTATGTTAAATGCTAGAGATACAAAGGCAGAAATTATTCTGTGTCTTAAAGGAGTTTATATTTTATCATATATTTTTATGAATCATTTTAGGCCTTCTGTGAATGTATGATCTATCTCTGTGTTTTTGAACAGGAAGCATATGTAAACCACCACTGGTACTTTTATTTTTATTTTTATTTCTTGGCCTGGACCCATAATTTCATTGGTGAGTGGAATTCCGAGTATAGAAATTCCTGTTATTATTGCAAATCATTAATTCATTTTTCACTTGGAATCTTAGAAAATTAGCTGGAATATCGTATGATGATCTACTGTGAATAGTTTGGCTATTCTCAGCAGTACAATGATCCATGACAGTTCTGAAGGATTTATGATGAAAGGTGCTGTCAATCTCTAGAGGAAGAACTAATGAAGCCTGAATGCAGATCAAAGATACTTTTTCTTTACTTCCTTTATTTTTCTTGGGGTTTTTTGTCTGTTTTCTTTTGCATGACTACACATGTATAACCTATGTCATATTATTTGACTACTCAATGAGAGGGAGGAGGGAAGAGAAGGAGAGAATTTGGAATCCAAAATTAAAAAGAATACTAAAATTGTTTTTACATGTAATTGGGAAAAAAATAAAATATTAAATTTAAAAAGAAAATTAACTGGGAGGTTAAGAGAACTTTGCCACAATTAATATGTGGTAGAGGCCGGACTTGAATCCAGCCATTTGAGCTACAGAACTCATCCTGTCTCATACACATAGTGAATGAATGCTTTGGCATTGGCTGGGTTTGCCTAAAGATAGATGGAATATAATTAGGCGATCTCAAAAACCTCTCACATTAAAACCCCCATCAACAATTTACAACCAATAATTTATGTCTTTTCATAGATAATTCAATGCTATAGTCTAGAGAGACAGTATGTGGGCCTAACTCTGCATTGTAGCCTTCATTCAGGACCAGAAAAGAAAGGTGAATGAAATATAATTTAATAATAAACAGTCCAAGCTGACAAGAGAATTAAAACAGCCAGGCTTCCTGTGTCGCCATAAGAATACTGACTCTCATATTCTTTTTCATGGATGAGTCACTGCCTGGTAATCAGTCTGGCACTCATGGGGGGCATGTTCTCTCAGTCTTCCAAGTCACCAGAGGACCATTTAGATTACAAAAAGAAGGGGAGTCATCTCTCTGTATCACTATCCTGTAGTCAGATTTGGCTATGGAATAAATCTTTAGAAATAGTGAAGTCAGGGGCAGCTAGGTGGCACAATGGCTAGAGCACTGGCCCTGGTAGTCAGGAGAACCTCAGATACTTGATACTTACTAGCTCTGTGACCCTGGGCAAGTCACTTAACCCCAATTGTCTTGCAAAAAGCAAAAAACACAAATCAAAAATAAACAAAAGAAATAGTTGAGTCAAAAACCATTTATTAAGCACTTACTATGTGTTGGGCACTGCTTAGGACTGGGGTTACAAAGAAAAGCAAAAGATTGTCTCTGCCCCTGAGAGCTTATAGTCTAATGGGAGAGACAATATGCAAAGAGCTGTGTACCAACAAGGTGTAGAGAGGATCAATTGGGGCTCATCAAGAGAGGGAGGGCCCTTGAATTAAGGGGGAATAGCAAAGGCTTCTTGTAGCTGGGACTTGAAGGAAGCCAGGAGAAGCAAAGGAGGAGGGAGAAATTTTCAAGTTTAAGGGACAGCCAATGAAAATGGATGGAGTAGGAAGATGGAGTGTTTTGTTCAAGGAATAGCATGGTGGCCAGCTTCAGTGGAAGACAATATGTGGAGAAAAGTACGATGTAAGAAGACTGGAAAAGCAGAAGAGATCAGGTCATGAAGGGCTTTAAATGCCAAAGAGAGGATTGTATAATTGTTCCTAGAAGGAGCTACTGGAGTTTATGGAATGGGGTGGGGGTTACGTGGTCATAACTGAACTTTAGGAAAATCACTGATAACTGAGTAGAAGATGAATTGGGGCAGCTAGGTGGCACAATTGTTAGAGCCTGGAATCAAGCAGATCTGACTTGAAATCTGGCTTTAGACACTTCAGACGCTGGGCAAGTCACTTAACTGTTCACTTCAATTTCCTCATCTGTAAAATGAGTTAAAGAAGGAAATGGCAAATCACTCCAGTATCTTTGCCAAGAAAACATCAATTGTAATCACAAAGAGTCAGACATGACGGAACAACAACAAAATCGTGGCAATGAGATGGTGAGGAATTAAGAATCACCCTTAGTTATAAGCGTGGATGATTGGGAAGATGATGGTACAAATGGGAAAGTTAAGGAAGAAGAAAAGCTTGAGGAGAACATCTGTTTATTCTGATTGAATACTAATCACATTATAAATAAAGGTCATTCTGTTGTTACCTGGAAACCAAATGAAACAAGAAGACACAGTTTTTGTGTTCTTTGAAATATGTAATGTTGATGGATTTTCCATAGATCTAACTCACATTTATAGAGAGAGTTTAATTTCTTTTCTCTCCCCCACCACCTAATCATTATTTCCTGTAAGGTTATAAATCTTTCTTTCCTCTAAATTAATTTTACTTTTATTTTGTCTAACTCTAATGTATCTTCTTGATAGTTTGTTTGGTATAGTGCTAAATCTGTAAATTAATTTAGGTAGTATCATCATTTTTCTAATCACAGCATGGCTCAAGAATGAGTACTGGATGGCCCCTTTAATTATTTAAGTTATTATTTAGTTCTCAAAAGACTGTTTTATAATTATATTTGTATGTGTCTTGAGTGTAACTTCAGATTGACTCCCAGATACATTATATATTTTGTCATTATCATCCCCTTCTACTATATCCTCTTCGTTTTTGTTATTGCAGTATAGACATGACAACAGTATTGGTGTTTGTTTTGTTTTCTGCTGTTTTCCTGGAGTTATTATCTCCATTAGTTTCTTTGCTGATTATCTGATGCTTTCTAAGTAGGTGTTCAAGTCATCAGCACATGGGGGTGATCTTCTCTTTCCCGGTGTTTATGTCTTTAGTTTCCTTCTCTTGTCTTATTGCTGTCATTACCGTCTTATGTGTCAGATAACCAGGAAAGGTGTGGGGGATCCTTGCTTTGCTTCTATATGTATGACAAAAATTTCTACTCTTTCCTTATTTTTTAGAGGCTTTCTTAAAAGAACTTTAAGCTAAAATACAGGGGTGGATTTCATTTTGAATTATAAATATTAAAAAGTTCTTCAAATTATTTACTGAAGTATTTTTTTTAAACTTTAACTTGGGGTTAAGCAAGAGTTAGTTCTATCTAAAGAAATTTAGACATTTAAGTTACAGAATTTATTGAGTATTGGGAGGGGAACTGGTCTGGGAGTGAAAAGACCCCTGGGTTCAAATGTGACACTGATGTTTATATAAGTCAGGTCATAGGCTTCTAGGATTGTTCATTGAAAGCCAAAAAGGATTTTAAAGGCTCTTGAGATCAACCCCTTCATTTTACTGATGAAAAGCCTGAGCCTCAGAGAGGTTGCATGACTTGCCCAGGTCCCACAGCTGGTAACTAAGGGGAGAGTTTGGAACTATTTCTTCCTACTTCCAAGTCCAGTGCTCTGTGCACTACACCATGTTACTTAATCTCTCTGATCCTCAGTTCTCTCATCTGTAAAATGGAGAAAGCAATACTTGCACTACCTACTTCACAGGGTTATTTTTTTCCTTTTAAATGGTATTTTATTTTTTTCCAATCATACATAAAGACAACTTTTCACATGACTTTTTTATAGAACATTTTGAGTTCCAAATTTTCTCCCTCCCTTTCTCTCCTTCCTAGGACGGTAAGCAATTTGATGCAGGTTATATATGTGCAGTCGTGTAAAACACATTTCCATATTAGTCATGTTTTCACCAGGTAATTATGAGAAGGTTGCCTAGAGGCAGTTGGTGGCACAGTGGGCCTAGAGTGAATAAGACACAAATTCAAAGATGGCCTCAGATATTTACTAGCTCTGAGACTCTTAGCAAGTCATTTAATCTCTTTACCTTAGTTTCCCTCAACTGTAAAGTGGAGGTAATATTAGCACCTACTTTGTAGAGTTGTTGTGAATATCAAATGAGAGGATATTTGTAAAAAGCTCAGCATAGGGCCTGGCACATAGTAGGTACTATATAAATGCTTACTCCTTTACCTCTTTCAGTATTAATAATCATAATAATTAATAATGGTAGCTATCATTTATATAGCATATTAAAGTTTGCCAGTCACTTTACATAGGTTATTTCATTTGACCCTGACAACAACCCTCTGAAGTCGGTCCTTCTTCATTGTACATCTTTACTTAAATCTTCACTTTACAGTTGAGGAAACTGAGACTGGGAGACATTAAGGTAGCACAGTAAATAGAGCCCTGAGCCAGGGTCAGGAAGAGGAGGTCAGATCTAGCCTCCACTACTGCCTGGCTGTGTGACTTTGGGCATGTCACATATCCTGTTTGCCTCAAGTTTCCTTAACTGTAAAATGAGGATAATAATGGTGCCTGCCTTCCATGGTTGTTGGGAGGATCAAATGAGATAATATTTGTACAACCTTTAATAGTAGGCACTTAGTAAATGCTTATTTTTTTCTTTCCTTTATGACTTTCCTTGGGTTACAACAGCTAGTAAGGGTCTGAGGTAGGCTTTGATCTTCCATCTTCCTGACTCCAAGTCTAGGACTCTTTCCTCCATGCCTTCTTGGTATAATAAAGGTCAAAGGTCTGAAATGGGATTTGAACTCAAATCTTCTGACTCCTGAGCCAATACACTTTCCATTGTACCATGCTGCCTCCTTGCTTTGGGAGTATGGAGGAGGGATATCTTGCTATTGGTCAGGGATGACTGAGGGAGGAATCATGTCATGATGCTTTGGATCATGATGATCCTGCCCACATTACCATCAAGTAGATTGAGAGAATAGTTCCTCAACAATACATTCTCTTCCCTGTGGCAGATTGTTTCCAAGTTGAAAGAAGAAATCATTCTCATAGAAAAAGAACGCAATGACCTTCAGCTACACATAGCAAGGACAGATTGGTGGTGTGAGAATCTCGGCATGTGGAAAGCCTTCATCAACAGTGGGGAGGTAAGGGGAAGCTACTTTTTATTTTTTAAATATTAAAATTATTATTAAATTTAAAATTTTGATTTAGGGGAAGAGGTTTGTTTTCTTAAACCATCCTTGTTATTTTGAAGGATTGTTAGCATTTGAGAAAGATATAAATCTTCAAGTTCACTCTGTTCTTCCATATTCTATCTGTTTTGCTCATTCTTTTTTCTCGTATAAACCCTGAGTTGGTCATTGGAGAAGCTACAGGGCACTGATCTGGCCTTCACCTCACAGGAGAGGCCAGCGGGTTGGAATCCATCACCAGTCTTAGCAGGAGTCTACCCATTAACGTCCTTGAAAACATCAATTTGTTTTCCTGTCCTCATTAAAGATTGAAATATGATGGAGTGAGTCACTTGGAGCCACAAGAGGGAAAAGAGAAGAGATCATAGAATGAAATAGAAAGAGGCCTCTTGGTTGTGTGTAATGTGTTAGTGTTTCAGGGCGAAGGCGCAAAAATCAAAAAATGCTCTCTGGTTTTTCTGTCCTTCCTTGTGGTGAAACAAGACAAAGTCTTTAGATTTCTTGTCTCTACGTCTGGGCCTGAAATCTGATGAGAGAGAGAGAGAGAGAGAGAGAGAGACAGAGAGAGAGAGAGAGAGAGAGAGACAGAGAGAGAGAGAGACAGAGAGAGAGAGAGAGAGACAGAGAGAGAGAGAGAGAGAGAGAGAGACAGAGAGAGACAGAGAGAGACAGAGAGAGACAGAGATTGAGAGAGAGAGACAGAGAGACAGAGAGAGAGTTTGTATGCATGTTTTAAATCTATTACTTTTCTCTGGTGAAATAGGAAAAGCAGACTGGGGAATGTGTGGTATCTTTTCTCTCCATTAACACTCTGTTCACTTTTTCTAGGTCCTTGTGCAGATTCTCCTTCCCATCTGTTCAGCTATTCATCAATACACAGAGAGACAGGGTTTTGTTTCAGGGAAAGTCAACCCTGGTTGTACACCACCCTTGTTACTTATCACAGGGCTGGTCATTCTGATGGCTGCCAGTATCTTGTGATTTGAAGTGGGCTTTAAGTTTCTGTCTGCCCTAGTTAATGGCAGACAGGGGTCTGCTACCCTCCCTTTACCTGACCTGAAAACCCCACCATTCGAGCTATGAATCAGGGTTAGATAACAAAGGAAAGACATAGTCTCCAGAAGTCTACCCTAGAAATACATGTGTGTCAGCTGGGTGTTGGAGCCATGTCCCTGGCTTTACTGTCTTACATTAGAAAATTTAAATAATAAAGCAGACTACTTTATCTGATTACCTCTTTAACCTTTTGGAGAAAACCAAGGGAAACCTGAAGTTACCATAGATTCAGACATCTCAAGTTGGAAGGAACCTAAGAGACCATGTATTCCAGCTCCTTTATTCTACCAAGGAGGAAACTGAAACCCAGGGAGATTAATCTACTTTCCCAAAGTCATATAGGTAACAAATGCTGGGGATGGGATTTGAATCTGCTAGTGATCCTTCCACAGCACGACGAGATAGGACACAGTGGAGTTCTTTCAGAAGGACCAGGGGATTCAGAAAACCTTTGCATTTTGTGGTGGAAACCTCTTGACCTTGCTTGGCCAGGAAGATCAGACTTATGGGATGCTAAAACAGGAGTTCACCATGAGTGTGTGTGTGTGTGTGTTGGTGGAGAATAATAACTAGGTATTAGACATGAGCCTTACAGCCATCCTCTACAGTAGGTAGGGCATATTTTCCTCCTGTTTTACAGATGAGGAAGTAATGATAGATGTACTACCTGGGGTTTAGGTAGTGTCTTAAGGCTTATCCTCACAACAATCTGGTAAGGTTTAATACTAAGAGGAGTTATTCTCCCCATCTTACAGATGAAGGAATTGAGGTTCAGAGAGATTAAGGATCTGCCCAAGAACACGCAGCTGTTAGATCCTATCATCCGTTGGATCTGGGATTCTTTATACTACACCCCAAACATTTTCTCCTACCTCACTCCCTTGTCATCTTATTGAAATAAATTTCATATGCATTATATAATGAATAAAGAGCTAGCCTTCAAACTGGAGAGCTAAATTAAGTACATATAATTACAAAGGAAACCGATTGTATTGAAATATAGTTATAAAAATATTAGAAACAGTTCTAATAGTATAAGTTACAGAGAATATGCTGACCTACAGTGGTAGAGGGCATTTTCTCATCTGGGAGATCCCTCCTACATCACTGAAATCTCAGAGCCAGTCCTCTCCCTTTCCCAATATTGACACCTGGCAGATATTCATAAAATGCATTTTTTTTCTATTTTTTTTTGCGAACTGGACAATTCTTGCAACTTGTAAGGGAACGTGGTTAGCAGTTGTCTCATTGAACACCTCTAGGGACTAAGAACAAAGGTCATTTGCCTATGAATCCATGACCAAGTCATTTGACAACTCATTAGGGATGGAATTCAACCAAACATTTTGTCCCATTCCCATACTCAACATTATTTAGACTATTGTGTCACATATGTTTCATTATCATACATGTAATACAGGGCATGTTGGTCCAATATGCAGATGGGACATTTATGGAAATGAGCTATCGATTCTGGGCTGGAAAGCAGACCAGCTAATGAAAAAATGATTTCATGAGACTGGAAGTCAGATGTTTTTGACTCATGAAGTCAAATGAGTGAGGCCCTTGACAACCCAGTTTGACATACATGCAAATAAAACTAATGATTTTACTGTCCTTTTTTTTAAAATAACTATCCAAAGAGAAGTCATTTACATTTGATTTACAGTTTCATTTTCTTCAAGGTTTTAGAAGAAAATGGTGAGCAAATGCCCTGCTACTTTGTCATGGTCAGCTTGCAAGAAGTCGGAGGGGGTGAAACAAAGCACTGGACAGTTCCCAGGAGGCTCAGTGAGTTTCAGAATTTGCACCGGAAGCTCAGCGAGGTATGGATTCTTGGGACACTTTGAGTCCTGGAATGGTAGAGAGGGGGAAAAAGCCCCCTGATAGCGTCCAGTCCAACCCTTTCACGTTACAGGGGAGGAAACTGAGACTGAGAGAAATTAACCTTTCTTCTTTCATTAAATGCCCTGGAATGATGATGTTTTCACCATGACATTTAGGAAATTTGGTATTGAAAGGAAAGCTTCTGAAAATTAGGTAATTTAGGGACTTTGAGACCGCATGGGTGTTCTCCATTTTCAAAACTAAACTACATGGGACCTCTTTTTAGCTTGAAAGTTTGCAAGGACAAAAAGCCCTTTCATTTTCCTCAGGAACACATATAACAATAATAGTAATATTGCTAGTAACTGGCGTTTGTTATAGTGCCTTGCAATTTGTGAAATACTTTGCAATTATTATCTTACTTCATCTTTGCACCTACCCTGGGAGACAGGTGTTCTTATTTTACAGATGAGGAAACTGAGGCACATAGAGGTTAAGTGACCTGTCCCACTCCCACAGCTAGGAAGTGTCGGAGGCCAGATCTGAACTCTGGCAGACGAGTCCTTCTGACTCCAGGCCCAGCACTCTGTTCACTGTGCCTCTTAATCCAGGGTCTTATGACCCTATTAAACCATTCTTCTACCATCTCTTCAGTTGCAATCTCTCCTACTTTGGGTGAAGCCCTAAACACACGTCAGGAAGACTCATCTTCTTGAGTTCAAATCTGCCCTCAGACAGTTATTAGCTGTGTGATCCTAGGCAAGTCACTTCACCTTGTTTGCCTCAGTTTCCTCATCTGTAAAATGAGTCAGAGAAGCAAATGGTGAACCACGCCACTATCTTTGCCAAGAAAACCCTAAATGCATTTAGACCTCTGCAGGAATAGTTATAATAATAACTCACATATAAATAATGCTTTAAGTTTATAAAGCCTTTATACAACTTTCTCTTGACAACCACTCTGTAAGACATGTGATTTTTGTTTAGCTGTGTCCAACTCTACCTGACATCTTGGACTTTGTCCACTGTGTTTTCTCTTAAAGATACTAGACTGGTTTACCATTTCCTTTTCCAATGTGTTCCTATTTTATAAACTAGGAAGTGAGGAAATAGGGGTTAAGTGACTTGGCTAGGGTCACACAGCTAGTATGTGTCTGTGGCTGGATTTGAACTCAGATCTTCCTGACTCCAGGCCAGATGCTCTATCCACTGCACCACCTAACTGCCCCACATCTTCCTTGCTTTCCATCAAATGAAAATGATCTCTCCACTCAAACTCTGGCAGAGAACTTTGATTCTCTCCTTTTCTCTTGTTATTGTTGACCTTAACTCATATCTCCTTGAGGTCAGGGATTATCTTACGTTTCCTCTTTTTGTCTTTAGAACAGAGGAACCCACAGTGCCGTGCACATCATGGATGCTTACTTCACGTTTGTTCTGTTGCATTTAATTGAATTGAAAATAAATTATATCTGTTCATCGTCTTTTAGAGTCTGTTGTTCTGTCATAGGAGGAAATGAAACTGGTCTGGCAGAAGTCCCTATTTATATAAACCCAAACTGACAGCCATGGAAATCCTGTTTTCTTTGGCATGGCTGCAAAGGGATTGATTTTTCTCATCCTGTCTCGCCAGTTACTGCTGCTACCCTGACCAGCCTGACCTGTGCAGTTTGTCCTCCCCGCTTTTCGAAGATAAGCAAATTTCAATTCGAAAAGCATTTAAATGCCAACTGTGTCCCCAGACACTGTGACATGCACTGGGGGTGCAGAGGCACAAATGAAGCAGTCTCTGCTTCCAGAGCTTACATTCTACCTGGGGCAGGTGAGGGTGGGGAACACAAAATGTACCCAGATAAGCAACTATAAAATGTAGGCAAACTACAACTCTGTAAATTCAGAGTAATTTGGGGGTTGAGGGGACACATTGAAGGGAGTTTGGGAATCTAAGATGAAGCAGAGATGGGAGTCCCCTCCCAGACTAGGTGGGGGATGAAAGACCCCACATTGTTTTTATGGGATATTAAGAAGATCCTTTCGGTTGTAATGTTGAGCACATGAGACCCCTTTCTGACATGCGGGACTCTTAATTCTTCATCTTTTTCTGAAGAGCAATGGCTTATGGGTCTGCAGTATCATCTGTAACTTCTTTCATTAACTGTCCTCAGGATGACTTTCCCATGTTTGAGTCATAATGATGATGGATAAAGAGCTGACTTGGAAATGGGAAGACTTGGATTCTGACTCATTCTGACTGTGTGACTATGGACAGGTCGTTTAACTTCTCTGTAGTTTGGACAGCTTCTTTCTAGAGACAATATGGATCTTCTTTGGTAGAGAGTTTCCTCATCTGGGAGTTCTGCCAACCCCTTCATTTTACAAATGAGGAAAGCCTAAGGAGTTTAAGTGACTCAGCCAAGGTCATGCACACAGTAAATTTCAGAGATGAGACTTGAACCTGGGTTTTCTGACTCAAAAGCAAGGATGCTCAGGTGTATTTGATACCTAAATCATCAAAGAAAGCATCTTGTTTTTTGTAGATTTCTCTTTAACAACCTTGCATTTCATTTTGACAAATTCAAAATAGTTTTTTTAAAATAACAATAGCTGTCATTTTTATAGAGCTTTAAAGTTTTGCAAAGTGTCTGGCACATTATCCCATTTGTTCCTTACAAATAATGCCAATAGTATTCCCATTTTACAGATGAAGAAACAGTTTCTAGAGAGTTAAGTGACTTGCCCAGGGTTACATAGTTAGCAAGTGTCTAAGGTGGGATTTGAACTCAGATCTTTCTGACTCCAAGTCCAGTTCTTAATCCACTACACCACCCAGCTGTTTTACTATTTAAGTGCTGGAATATTTTTCTTTTTTTTTTTTACAAAATGAACATTCAGGTGGGCTTCTCCAGTAGCTGGTCTAAATATCCAGATTCTACACAGGTACCTCATCATGGTGTTTAGGTGAAGGCTGTTCCAGCAGAGTGTAAGCTGTGACAGTTTCTACCAATCTGGAAATGCTTATTATGAACCCAATATTTTTGTCCAAAGTCTGTCCTTACTTAGTCTCGGAGTCTTATGCTATAAAGTTGACTGCCAACCACTGAATATTTTAACCAGCACCAAATCATCTACTGAAGTGTGAAAGGGTTACTGTGTCAATGTTTGTGTCAGCCAATCAGTCACCAAGTAGTCATGAAGCTGGGCCAAGCACTCTTATTATAAGAAGGGTTCATACCAATAAAACTAAGGAAGCTGCAAGTATTGGAAATGAGTGACCTGGTCATGAACTCTGGCTTCTAAACTTTGAGAATTTCAGCTTTCCTCCCTGCCTTGGCTGCTTTACAAAAGTGCCTTGATAGCTTTATTCGTAATTGATATTGATTGTCCATGTCCATTGGCCTTGGAGTCGGGAAACTGCCTCTCCGGTTTTCTTCCAGTTGTTGCCTAAGTACTCAAATCATGAATAGGCAGAAATGAAAGAATGGTTCTTAAGTACAAGAAAAGTGGATATGAATTATAGGCATGGGATAATGGAAGACAAAGGCATTCAGATGTGAATTGGGAATCTCTTGAAGCTAGGGCTGGGATTTGGGGAAATTCTGTAGAGAAGCAGCAATTCAGCATCAGTCACGGTCCTAATATAACCGTTCCTGCTCAGACCCTCCTCAGTCTCTAGTCTGACCTTTCTCCAGTTCCTTTTTCTTACCATTATCCAAGTGCTTTGAATGAATCACAAGTCTTATCCTGCTATTTCTCTCCAAAAAAACCTTCTAGTGACTTCTTGTTACCTACTGAATAAAGGATGACGTCCTGAGTTTGGCATTCAGTGCTCTTCACCAACCTGTCTTTGCAGCTTTATCACATACTACTTCTCTTGAGGTCCTTTGTGGTCTAGCCAAAAGAGAAAACCCTCCATGCTTTGGTCTTGCCTTACCTCCATGCCTCTGTTTAGGCGTGGAGTTCCTGAAGCCCAGAGTAGACGCCTTACCATCTTGATCTCTTAATAATGGAATAATATATATTATATATATAAAATATATTATGCTATATATTATGTAGTATATAGTATAGTATGTTATACTGTATTATATATTATATATGTCAACATAATATACTTTGTGTGTATATATTTGTATTTATAATGATATATAATATGTATTTTGATATATATTTGATATATAATATATATTTGTATATATAATGTACTTTTTATACATAAAATATATAATTGTTTTATAAATGTTAACATTTATATAGGGCTGTGCTAAGCACTTTACAAATATTATCTCACTTGATTCTTACAATGACCCTGGGAGGTAGGTGCTATTATTACCCTCATTTTATAGATGAGGAGACTGAGTTGGACAGAGGTGTTAAGTGCCTTGCCCAGGATCCCAAAGCTAGTAAAGAGTCTGAGGCTGGACTCAGGTCTTCCTTAACTCTAGGCTCAACACTCTTTGCACTATGGCTCCACCTAGCTACTTCAAGTCTGACCTTTCCTTCCAGGTCCAATGCAAGTGTTACCATATTTCTGAAGCTTTCTTTGACAACCCCTTCCTCTTTCTCTTTATTCCCCATGCACTCGGTAAAAGTGAGACCTCCCTCCTCAAATTTCTCCCAGGAGCTTGCCCAGCCTCTTTCTTTTTTTTAGTTGTCTGCTCTCCCTTATGTCAGTTACTTGTGCACATCGAGGTCTTTCTCCCCAGTAGATACTCCACTCCTTGAGGGAAGGGGCTTTTTTGTTTGTTTGTTTGTGTTGATCCCCAGCACCTAATATAGTGCTTTACACAAATTAGGTGTTTTAATAATCTTTTTTTATTTAATGTTTTATTCTCCTTTCAAATGTAAGAACAATTTTAACATTCTTTTTTTCAAATTTTGAGTTCCAAATTCTACCTCCCTTCCTTTCCCTCACAGTGAGAAGGCAAGCAATTTCACATAGGTTATACATGCGTAGTCATGCAAAATGCATTTCCACGTAAGTCATGCTGTGAAGGAAAACACAGACCAAAAACGTTCCCCAAAATAAAGACAAAAAATATCGATCTGCAAATAATCATTTGTTAAATCGAATTGCTTGGAAAAGGATAAGAAAGAGAGTAATTATTACCAAGTAATAAGAGAGTAAGTATTACCAAGTAACAAGAGAGTAAGTATTACCAAGTAAAAGGATTGATGACTGCTTTAGTGCAAATATGGGCCAGGAAATGCAATGGATTTGGGAAAAATTGAGAAAATGTAAAAAAAATAGATTAATCGAAGACATAAAAGAAAAAAATAGATCTTTTTTTCTATGCCTCCCCTGTTGTTTTATATGAACACTAAACCTCTAGCCAGGTGAGCTTCTCGTCTTTCTCCTGTTCTCAGTTTTTGAAACTTCCCACAAGCTACTGACAGGAAGCACCTTTTTGAATCCCTAGTGACTTCCATCTTTGTTCTGGATCCCACTGTGTCATTTCTCTAAATTACCAGCATGATGCTGAACCCCCACTGCCTCTGAATCTTCCATAGTTCCATAGTTCCACTTTTGTGCTAAATCAGTTGACTCTTGCACATCTAGAATTCTCCTCTCTCTGTCTGTAAGGGTCAGTACCAGTTTTCATTTTACGCCCAGCTAAAGGATCCATACCCACCTTGTTTGCATGATTCCTTGCTATTTCATATCCAGCCCTGTTATGCCAAGATGGTGGTCTTTGTAACTTCCCATGTGAAAGGATCAAAACAGGAAGAAAGAGCTGGAACCAGCTAAAAGGTTTACCTTTCATAATAGATGGATAGAAAGATGGATAGATAGATAGATGGATAGATGGATGGATAGATAGATAGAACATATAGTCTATAGGATATGAGATGAAAGGTTATTATACATTATCTATGTGGCACATATCATATGTAACCATAGAATACATAGCATCATATGTAATCATATAAATGACAGGTTTCAGTATAGAAAAGATAATGGAAGACCATGTATAATATATTATCTCTGTGTCATATATCAATATAATCATATATAGAACATATAATTATTGTGATTATGTTTATATATATACATATATACATATATGTGTATATATGTGTGTGTGGAGGGAGAGGGAGAAAATCAGTTGAATTGTAAGATAGACTCAGCCCTTGCATAGAAGAGGTGTTTGGATTTTGGCGGGGCTTTTTGGAGGGGGGCTGAGTGAGGAAGGGAGAGGCTAAAGTGGAGGCAGCTAAAACTCACATCCCTTTCTCTGACTGAGAAACCTGCAGCCAAAGCCTTTTTGGATTTGGGGCCAGTGAAAGAGCTGGGTTCTGAGTAGCCCTTTGTTTTCCATCAGCTCTCTTAACAGACTGCCTACTGACTGCTGAGGAGCTGTAAATAGACTCCTTTTTTAATAAAGTATCTTCAGACCCTTATGAAGCTGACCCAGTTTTCTAGAGTAAGCATGTTATGCAGCTGTGCAGGATAAATGAATCTTTTTTGCCAGCTTAGCTCCTCTGTCCCCAAGCTTTCAGACAGTGCTAAGGAAGAGCCTTGTTTCTTACCCATTGAGCGTTGTATTCTACAGGAACTCAGACTAAATTGACTTTGTTGGATCCCTGAGTCTCTGCTCTGAACAAGACCTATATGGGGAAAATATTTAGTTTGTTCTAAGATCATAAATTTTTGTTAAAATACATTTTCTTTTTTTAAAAAGAAATTGTTGATTGCTTTTACTTTTCCTTCACTTTTATTTCCCAATATCACTCTTCCCTCCTTTCCCATCTAGAGAAAGATCCTTTACAACAAAGAAGAGAAAGAGAGAAGAAAAGCAGTTGAGAAAAACTAAAAGAGGTGCATCCTTATGTCTCTTCATTGGGGCAAAGCAGGGCAGGCTGGTAAATGCTTAACAACCAGCTGTCCCAAAACTTGGCATTGTTAGCATTTTATGCATCATTTTCTTGTTGTACAGGCATTTCAGTCATGTCCAACTCTTCATGACCCTATTTGGGGTTTTCTTGACAAAGATATTGGAATGGTTTGTCATTTCCTTCTCCAGATCATTTCACAGATGAGGAAACTGAGGGAAATGGGTTAAGTAATTTATCCAAGGTCACATTTGAGCTCAGATTGATTTCAGGCCCCGCATTGTATCCACTGCACCATCACTTCCTTACATCTAGACAATCAGGGCAACCCTGATTTTTGTTTGCCAGTGCTTGCCAGCGCTCAAGATGTAAATGCTCCCACTGAAAACTTAACACTCAGCTGTCTAGTTGGAGCTGGCTTCTGCCCATGCATGGGGCCAAATTTAATTGATTATAATTACACAAAGGGCTGTTTTGATTCCGATGACGGTGATTTTTTACGTTTACATTATTGTAGTCCTTGTATATTCTAGCTCTGCTTACCTTACTTTTCATCATTTCATGTAAGTCTTTCATGATCTTTGTATTGATCATCTTCATTGTCTCTTATAGACCAATAATATTCCATTAAATTCATGTGCCATAACTAGTCTGTTTCAAGTTCTTTGAATTGATGAATGAATGAAAAACTATGTATTAAGTACCTGCCATTGTGCAGAATAATGTGTTAAGCACCAGCTTTACAAATAGAAAAGTAAGAAAGTCCCTACTCCTGAGAAACTTATTTTCTGAAAGGGGGGGACAAAAATTTTAGCTTCAAATTAGATGAGAAGACCCCACGGTTCTTAAAGTACAGCAGATACTAAAGCATCTCCTTTGATATTATTCCTACTGATAAAACTATGTCAGTTTTTGTTGTTGAAACACGTGACAGTGCTGAGGATTCTGGTGTCAAGAACTTTTGGGGGGGCTTGAGGGGATGTGGAGTTTCAGCAGGTGTGACTGCTGAGGAAGCAGGGACTGCAGCACCTACAAAGGGAGTTGCCAAGTTATGTGTCTACAAGCGTTGCTTCCCTGGAGGATGGTTAAGAGGACCAGGCTTTAAGCAGGATTGGTGATCTGGGAGATGTTGTTATTCCCAAGGTTCTTGGGTTTAGGATCTTGGATGCCTCTATCCTGGTCTGGTTTGACTTGCTCGGCACGTCTTCACCTGGCTGTCCCTCAAGGTATCTTGCTGCTTCGGCTAGGCTGGCTTGCCTACCTTGTGGATAGTTCTTACAAAAAAATGTGGCTATGAATATTTTGATTTATATTGGACCTTTCTCTCTGTCTTTGACCTCCTTAAGTATATGCCTGGGTGTGGGATCATTAGATGAAAAGGTATGGACATAAAATGCATTTTCAAAGGAATAAAATCTTCATTTTCTTTCCTCTCCTACAGTGTTTCCCTTCACTAAAAAAAGCCCAGTTGCCTTCTCTAAGCAAGTTACCCTTCAAATCTGTGGATCATAAATTTATGGAAAAGTCCAAGAATCAGTTAAATACATTTTTACAGGTAAGAAAGCTAAACATCTATTGGCTCTAGAGAAAGCATGCATTCTTCTGATTCCTAGCTTTCTTAAATCAAGAACCCAGTAATTTGTTCCCTGTTCTCAGTTGTCCTATTAAAATAGTAAAGATATCTTTGGTCTGTACCTTGATCAAAAATCCCACTTTTAAAAAACCTTGACCCAAATTCTGTCCCTTGTGTGAGCTTCCAGCAGTCTCCATTTATATTACCCTTAGCTGGATCAACTCCTTTTGGAGGGCTGTGTAACTCAATGTGCCCAGCTGTCCAAGCCTTAGGAAGGACTCACTGTCACTACTCATGGAGGGATGGAATTTTGCCAGGGGAAATACAGTTGCCTTTTTCTCCATGCAGTAGCACAACGATATATTGGGATGCCTGCATTTAATAATGTGCTTTAACAAATCATTGATAATTACCATGTTGAAATGTTTTCATTGATTAGAAATATTAAGCATGGAAAAATTGGATGAGTGGAAGTGCTTCAGAGAATGATAATGATGATACTTTTATAGACCCATGGATATTTATCCCAATGGTTATTGTTAAGCTGTTTTTCAGTCATGTCCGACTCTTTGTGATGCCCATCTGGGATTTTCCTGGCAAGGAAACTGGAATGGTTTGCCATTTGCTTCTCCAGCCCATTTTAGAGGAGGAAACTGAGGCAAACAAGGTTAAGTGAATTGCCCAGGGTCATAAAGCCTGTGTCTGAGGCTGGATTTGAACTCAGCAAGATGAGTCTTCCCCACTCCAGATCCAGTGCTCTATCCAGCCCCTGTAAAGATTCTGCTAATTTTTTTAGTAGTAATTTTTATACAATCTAAAGTTGTCACAAAGTGCAATTACATATATTTTATTCAGGGGATGAAATAATTACACTCAGAGTGTGAGTCCTGGATTTGGAGTCTTTCAGTCTGGGACCAAATCCTAATAATTCTCTGTGAAAAGGGACAATTGATATAACGTCTCTGGGACCTCAGTGTCTTCTTCTGTAAAATTAGAGGCTTTTAATAGATGAATTCTGGGATCCCTTCCAGTTCCAAATGATAATGTCAGAGATCTAGGTTTGGAACAAACCTTAGAACTCATTGAGTCCAGTTCCCTTATTTTATGGGGAAGAAAACTGAGGCAAACAAAAGCTATGTGACTTGTTTAGGATTACACAGGTACTAAGTGTATGAGACACAATTTAAATTCAGCACCTTATAAAATGGCTCTGGGGTCAGAAGACCAGGGTTCATATCTTGCTTCTCTTGCTTATTTCCTGTGTGACCTTGACCAAACTAGATAGCCTCCCTGGGTCTTAGTTTCCTCATTTATAAAATGAGGAGGTTGGACCAGGTGGCTTCAGCTCTGTGATCTTACAATTTTTAGTATCCATTGTATCACACTACAGGCCAAATACATGAATTGTTGGGACATAGAACATTTTGGAAGCTAGAGAATAGCTAGCTGGAATAGTAGTTGTTGATTACAGGGGTAGAAAAAAAGGATGTTTTGGTGTCAGGCCAAGATTCAAGTCTCTGGCCAGCTGTGTGACCTTGGGAAGAGACATTTTACTTCTTTAACGTCTAGTTTTTCTTTAAATTGAGGAGATTGGACTAGATCCTTCTGGAATTCTATGATATGTAAGAGCTCAGACATGAATAGATTATAGACCCATGAAATGTCAGAACTGGAAGAAACCTTTGGGATCACCTAACCCAATCTCATTTTACAGATGAAGAAAGAGGCCCAGAATAGATAAATGATTTACCTGCATTCACATAGCTAAATAGTGGCAGGGACTGGCATTTAGAACTCAGAACTCTTAACTTCTGATTCAGTGCTCTTTTTGTCTATGTCAATCTAGATTTTTAAACCTTAAACTTTAAATAGGGTAGCTAGGTTGCACAGTGGATAGAGCCTGGAGTCAAGAAGACCTGGGTTGAAATCTGACCTCAGACACTTAGTAGCTGTGTGACCCTGGGCAAGTCACTTAACCCTGTTTGCTTCAGTTTCCTTATCTGTAAAATGAGCTGGAGAAGGAAATAGCGAATCACTTTGTTATCTTTGCTAAGAAAACCTGAAATGGGGTTGTGGAGAATCAGACACAACCGAAAAGACTGAACAATAACAACAAATTTTGAATATTACCATTTTGTTGCTGTTTTAAAACATCTTAGAAGTATTAAACATATTTGCATGATTGTACATTCATAACCTGTATCAATTTCCTTACAGTCTCAAGGAGGGGAGAGGGAAGGAAGAGAGGGAAAGAATTTCGGACTCAAAATTTAAACAAAGATGAATGTTAAAAATTGTACATGTAACTGAGAAAATATAATAATAGAACCTAGACCTATTTAGGTAGAGTACATGGCTAAATCAGTTAGGCAGATTTAAGGTCTAATCTTTTTAAAGTGTGTGCTATTGAGATACTTGAGATTTTAGGCCTCAGTGTTTAGCTATGAATTCCTCAATTCCTTTTCTGTAGTTCTTGTCTCTGCTACCGAGGGTTCCCCTCACTGTATGTTTTCTATTGCAGGGCAGAGAACCCTGCCTTCTCTTTATGCTTTATCCACTTGTCTATTGTTTTTATATCTTACTGAAAAATTCAGATGGATGTTAAAGTAGTGTTGAGTGCTTAGCTGAAATATGCAAGCCCATAATGAGAGCAGTAGCTGGGTTATCAAATGAAATGTAAAGCATTTAACAGAATGCCTAGAACATAGTAGGCACTTAACAAATGCATATTCATTTTCCTTCTTATAAAGTACTGGAAAGTTTGCAGAGCACCTTCCATGCATGATACCATTTGATCCTCACAACAGTCTTGTGATGTAGGTACTAGAGTTATTATCTCCATTTTGTAGAGGTAGAAATTGAGGCTCCAAGAGATGAAGTATCTTTTTCAATGGTCACTTGGTAAGTGCTCAAGAGAGGATTTGAGCCCCAGTCTTTGACTCCAGAGTTGATTATTCCAGGCTCCTTCTCTGTGAAAAGACATTTATGTAGCCCTTTAAGGTTTGTAATAATTTGTTTGATTTTCCCAATGATCCTTCAAGATAAACCTTATTTTGTAGATGAGGTAACTGAGACTGAGAGAAGTTATATGTGTGGGTTCAAGGAGCTAGTAAATATTGGAGGTGAGATCTGAACCTGGTCATAGGATTATAGATCTTGAACCCTGGCCATAGAGTTCCGTTCACAGACAGGTGAGGAAACTGAGGGCCTACGAGACTGAGTGATTTGTCTGAGGCCACACAGGGAGTGAGCATTAGAAGTGAGATAAGGACCTGGGTGATTTGATTCAAGAGCCAGCATTCTGTCTATACTGCCATCTGCCTTCCACCTCTTACTCCCAGTACAGGGTGCTCTGGTCTCCATCTAAGCCAGTGCTGGTGAGAAACAAAATAAATTGTAATCCTCAAAGCAGAATTTTTTACTCCTAAAAAAGGTTTTGGTTATTGTTTTAATCCAAAAGAAACTGATATATAAATACCTCAGCAATTTATTTTTCAAATGAGCCAATTTGAAAATTCAATAAAACCTCATTAAAAATGCCCTTCAGTATCTTGCAGATCTGTATACACCACAGATTGAATGATAGCTCCCAAACAGCCTAACCACATGGTGAAAGCCTGAAATCCAGGCAGCCTGTAAGGCTTGTTGTGTTAGATCTGTCCTCAGTACCAATAATCTAGAGAAGTACTCCCCTCCTCCCCCATATCTGTGTTTGTGAGAAGGAGAGGGGGAGAGAGGGAGGGAGGGAGAGACAAAGAGAGAGAGAGGGAAGGAGGGAAGGAGAGAAAGAGATTTTTTTTTTAAGAAGACTTTTTCCCCATTCTGTTAAGACTTATGGCACATTGACATCATAGAGCTAAATTTTCAGTTAGCTGTATTATTCATGAAAAGAAGTGTTGTCTTTTATCTGAGTACTAGCCCAGCTAAGTTCAGAGAAGCTCATAAGCAGAATGTTGTTCAGTCAGATGATGAGGAATTATTTTGTCATAAAAACTCATGAGAACTGTCTGCTAAGATGTGTTAGGGTCATTATCTGTTTCAGGGCTTAGAGCATTCATGCCACTGAAACCACCAACCTTTTAAAGTCTGAAGTCAGTGACTGAAAAGATTCAGAAATATGCAAAGCTCCAAATGGAAGATTGCTATATTTGTCTTTGGAGTGTGTGTGTGCGCGTGCGTGCGTGCGTGTGTGTGTGCACACTGATGCTCCAATAGGTATAGAACAGACCTTCTGAGAATTGACTTTTAACATAACAGCCGTACTTTGTGGGAGAATGATTCACAGAAGGGTCTGAGATTGTGCTCCATTTTCTCCCTTCCTGATCCTTGCCCACTTCCTCCCTTAGTGTAAAGAGAACATAGAGTTCATCTCCCAGATAAAAACGGTGAGCCAAAAGGGTTATCCTGTAAATCCTCCCTTGGAACAGGGTGAGGTATTTGGGCCTCAGAATGCATCCCCTTTGGAACATTGGCTGTGTGCAAAAATAGGAGAAAAGAAATTTTTGCAATGCCAGCAGATTAGTTGGAGTTGTGATTCAGAAGTGAGGATTCTAATTGTCCATATGGGGATGAGGCAAGGATGCTGTGCAGTCCTTAAAAAGCAAATGTATCACTTACCTTGGATAACCCAGCTTCAAATAACTGAGACTTGTCTAGGTATTTTTTCTTGAGCAAAGAATGCAAGACTTTAGATTGAGAAGAAAGAAATCATGGACAGGATCATGGATTTAGAGCTGGCCAACTGATCTGACCTCCTTATTCATAGATGAGGAAACTGAGGCCAAAACACATTCAGCCACTTGTGCAGACTCACATAAGAAACAATAGGGCTGCGATTCAAACCCAATTTCTCTGACTCTCAATCCAGTGCTCTTTCGTCGCCTCAGTTCTACCTATTTGCTCTCTCTCTCTCAGAAGTACCTTCATGACATGACAAACACGAACATATTAGATATATATATATAAAATACATATAATTACACAGGAGCGACTCTCTTTTTCCTGCAGAAACTGCTCTCAGATGAAAGGCTATGCCAGAGTGAAGCACTTTATGCCTTCTTGAGCCCTTCTCCTGACTACCTCAAGGTTATTGATGTGCAGGGGAAGAAATCCACATTTTCATTGTCCTCATTCCTAGAAAGACTTCCTCGTGACTTCTTCTCCCATCAGGAGGTGAGTACTGACTGGGAGCATATCTGAATGTTTCTTCACACCGTATCCTGGTTGACCTTTCAAAAGACAGGGTTAAATTGAATGAATCTTTCCTTCTGCTTGTGGCTTTCCACTGTATTAGACAATCATTTCTAACCTTCAGAGAGCTCACGTTTTAAGTAAATTAGATGGGGCAGACCCAGTTCTGCCCATGTGGGCAGCTAGGTGATGGGATGGATAGGGTGCTGTGCCTAGAGTAAGGAAGACTCATCTTCCTGAGTTCAAATCTGGCTTCAAACACTTACTAGCTGTATAACTCTGGACAAGTCACTTAACCCGGTTGGCCTTAGTTTCCTCCAGTTTTCCTAAGCTGGAGAAGGAAATGGCAAACCACTCCAGTAAGTTTGCCAAGAAAACCCTAAATGGGGTCATAAAGAGTCAGACAGGACTAAAATGATTGAACTACAGGACCCAGTTCAATTGTAGTGATACATCTGAATTAATAAAACTTCATCAGAGATTAATTATTATATTATATGAATTAATTGTTAATGAGAAATGTTAATGGTACTTATTGGGAAGAGTTTTAACACCAGGGAGAATTTACTAGTGTTATGACTTAGACACACATACCCTTCTTTACCAAGCAGAAACAGGAAAAAACACTTGTTCAGCACCTACTTGTGGACAGCACCTACTTATGGAGAGCACCATGCTTGACTTAGCATTACCACTAACCTAGCCATAAGGTCTTGAGGCAGTCCTGTAATTACTCTGGGATTTACTTTCCTCATTTAAAAAAATTATTTTAATAATTCTTACACTATCTATTTCTTAAAGTAATTGTGAGAAAAGTGCTGTGTAGACAGTAAAAACTTACGGAAATATGAGTTGCTGTTACATGTTGTATATCAGAGAAGGGACCTAGCATGGTGTTAGAAAGCTGGTCTTAGGGTCAGGAAGACCTGGGCTCAAATCTCACCTTTGACACATAGCGGTTGTATGATTCTGTGCTAGTAATTTACCTCCTCAGTGACTGTCTGCATTGGTAGAAGGAATTTCCCCACTGGAAATTTCCTGTGCCAATAAGATAATAAATCCAGTGTTTAAAAAAGAAAGTACAAATGAATTGCATATAAAATATATACTTTAGTAATTCAGGGGAAGGAGTTATTACTGAGGTCCCAGAATTATCAGGGAAGTCTTTCATGGAGGAGGGAGAACTTAAGCAGTTTTCTGAAGTATAGTAAAATTTAAACTAAATGGAGAGGAAAGTAGAGCACACTCCAAGCAGCCAAAGGTGTGGAAGTAAGCATGCATATAGAATATTCAGAGAATAATGGGTTACTTTGACTGGAGTTCATATAAGGAGTTAGTAGGAAGAAAAATACTGTAGCAGAGGGCCTTGAATCTAATCCAATCCACTAAATATTTATTAAGTAACTACTGTGTGCCAGGCACTGTTCTAAGCACTATGGATACAATTAATAAAAAGAAAGACCATCCCTGCCATCAAGGAATTTATAATCTAACAGTGGGGAGGAGAGAGACAGCAGACAAAAGGAAGGAGGAAAGCAGTTGAAGGAAGAGACCTGGAGGGTACCCAGGACAGGAGCATCTTCTTCTATGGGGTTGAAACCAGAAAAGAAACAAGTGTAGAGAGAAATGGACCAAAAAGCCCAATTTATGTCCTCTGTAAAGGAAGGCATTGGGAGAAATTTGGAACTCTGCCTTCCAGGTCTCCCGTCAGAGGGGAGAGGGGGATGAGGGAGGTGGTGTCCATCAGTGCTTGAGTTAACAGCCTGGTGATGAGACTAGAGGTGCTGAGCTTATCCCAGAAGAGATTCTTATTCCATGGAGTTGAAACCAGGCAGAGCAGCAGAAGATGCAAAGTGGAGTAGAGAACACTAGACTGTGGAGTATGAATGTTGTGCTGTACTAGGGAGGCATTGAAAACTTTCAAGTAGAAAGGAGAGAAAGGTTGGCACATGTAAAATGGTGCTTTGTAAAGATAGATCTGACATTAGGTGGTAGAGTGCAGAGAGTGCTGGACCTGGAGTCAAGAAGACCTGAGTTCAAATCCGTCTTTAGCCACATCCTTAGCCAAGGTGTATAACCCTGAACAAGTCATTTAACCTTTGTCTGCCTTAGTTTTCTCCCCCTCGGGTTGTTGTAAAGACCCAATAAGTTATTTGGTAAGTGCTTTGCAGATCTTGAATTACTATAGAAATGCTCGTTGTTGCTATAATAATAATAATGATTATTATGGGAAAAGACTAGAGTCAGGGGCACCAAGTACGACAGAGTCTAGTTACAGGTTTGAACTCAGTTAAGTACTGCCTTGTGTTTAAGCCAATGAAGCACTTCCCTTCCATTCACCCCCCCCCCCCCCCCTTACTGTAGTGGATAAGACATGTGGCAGCTCTTCTGAAGGCTGTCCTTCCCCCCTTTCCTTTCCACCATCAGGCTGTTTAGACAGAAAATATGAAAGTGAGAAGCAGTTCTCACACAGCAATTTTATGGTCTCAGAGAAGAATCCACAGTACGGCATTAGAAAGTGTACACACACGTGTTCAGGCCCATATGCAGAAAGCAGCCCTTCTGCCTATAAATGAACACAGCCTCTGGTGCTGGGAAAGCTTGAGTCATGGCTTCAAAAACAATGAAGTTAATTTGAAAACACTTTGTGTTGAGTTGAAAAACAGTGAGTTCCAAACCAATTAAGTTTTCAAAAATCTTATGGTGCTTTTGACCTTTACTCTATGAAAGTAATTTTTAATTTCATTGTTATTAATCCCCTGACTTAACTACTCCACAGAAGGACTTTTTAAATTACCTTACTTTGATCCTTGAGTCAAATTTTAAAAAAATCATAAGAGCTAGTATTTGTATGGTGCTTTACTGGCATTATCTCACTGGATCCTCCCAGTAGGTAAGGGCTATGATTATCCCCATTGTTTATAGATGAGGATATTGAAGCAGACAGAGGTTAAGGGGTTTGACCTGGGTCGCACAGCTGGGCAGCTAGGTGGTACAGTGGATAGAATACTGTGCCTGAAAGCAAGAAGACTCCTCTTCCTGAGTTCAAGTCTGGCCTCAGATACAACTGGCAGTGTGACTCTGGGCAATTCACTTACCTCTGTTTGCCTCAGTTCCTCATCAGTACAATGAGCTGGAGAATAAAATGGCAAACCACTCCAGCCTCTTTGCCAGGAAAATCCCCAAATGAGATTGCAAAGAATTGGGCATGATTGCAATAACTGAACAACCACCATGGCAATGCACGGGAAAGTGTCTGAGACTAGGTTTGAATTCAGGTCTTTCTGACTCCAGGTCTAGTGCTCTGTCCTCTGCCTGCCTACCCTTTTGCAAATTAGCAAGTTTCTGTCTGTGTGAAAAAGAGAGGCATCTCTTCTGGAGAACTTCTCCTTCAATATCTCAAAGATTATGATTTTGTTCCTGGAAGTCAGTGGTGTTTCTACTGGTGCAGATCCTAACCCCTCTGTGCTTCAGTGGATGCACTCTGTAACTTGCTGTGGCCAGAAGAATTCCTTCCCCGGTGTCTGTATTCCTCCTGATGAGCCTTGTTGAACTTAGCCAGGCTAGTCCTTAGCTCCAAACCTTGTTGTTCCATCTATCCCTGACAACTTTTCTGCTTTGTAAAAGTTTGCTCTCTACTGGCCTGGCCTGGCCTCTGGGAATTGAAAGTTGTCTCTGTGCCACCATGAGTGAAAGAAGATGTCCACAGAGTTGATCCTCTGGTTTAATCCCCTCACTTTACAGAAGAGGAAATTGAAGACCAGAGCCATGAAGGAATTTGTCCAATGTCATAGAAGTCATGAGTAACAGATCTGGGACTCAAACCCTGCCCTTCCAACACCAGCTCCAATTTCCTTTCCCATTGTACTACATTGTTCTACTTTGTCTCTACTTTAGTACAGAATACAATATAGGCAAACAGTAAAGAATTCAAAATGAAGGAAGCTATACAGATCTATTTATTTTCCATCCGTAACTGTTTACTTGTGATCTTACTATGTCCCCAGGAGGAGGCAGAAGAAGATAGTGACCTATCAGACTATGGTGATGACGTAGATGGGAAGAAGGATGCTTTGGCTGAGCCGTGTTTCATGCTGATTGGGGAGATATTTGAGCTTCGAGGAAGTAAGCCTCTTAATTGATACATAGTAGATGTTGGTAGTTGAGGTAATTTTAAAATCAAAAATCCAAAAATCCATTAATTCTTGGATGAAACTCATCAATTTTTTGCATCAAGAAGCTCTGATTTCCTTAGAACCATATTCTGAATGATGGAAACAAAAGAGTGCTTTAATTTTTCAGGGCTATAAGTGGAGAGTTTTTTTCTGGATTACGTAGAGATCAGTAATATACAGATAGGATACAGATACATATCCACTAAAATTTCCTTTTAAACTAAAGTTTTCTAGATCACTTGAGATACTACTGTATCTCAAGTTGATACTTTATTGAATAATGATGTTTTTTATTCTTACACTGTGAAATGACCAAGACACTAAAGTCCTGCTCTGATGTCCCATAGTCACATGAATGTGACCTGGAGTCGTCAAACACTATGTCAAAGGAATCTAAGCTCTAGGAGGTCCTACCAAGCTAAAAAAGGCTTTGACTGTGGGCTCCATGACAGACTGTATCTGCTATTTGAGGGTCCATCTAGCTAAAAATAACAAACTCAGCAACAGCAAGAAGCCATAGAGTAATAGATTTCTTTGGCCTCAGCAATTCATGAAAACCACCTACTGAAGGGTGGAGGGTCTGTGATGTGGAGACAGGACCCATGCAAACAAAATTGTCAATCTCTAAGCAAGACAGAGCATTCTATAGATAAAAGAGCAAGTAATATGGAGCAGCTGTGCACATAAGTCCACCACATAATTATGGGTACAATGGCGGATATGATGGAATATGAACTGAGTAGCCCCTGCCTTGCAGGAACAATCATTCTATTCAAATCCAGCTGATTCATTTAATTCAACAATCTTTTTATTAAATTTCTTTCCTGTGCACTGCACTGGACCAGGTCTGGGGAGAGATACAATAATAAATAAGCCTTGTTCCCTAAGGATATAAGCGATGCAATCTGGGAAGTGGAAGGATATAGACAGAAATAACCATAATGTCAAATAGTACATAATAAGAGTGGGCCACAAGAGGGATACCAAGTCCAAGCTGAAGAGATAAAGTCAATGTACATGAAATACTGAGAGTACAAAGTGTTAAACTATGTGATACAAACATATGATGACAGCTATGCATAGGGTTCAAAGAAATGAAAGATCAGCATAGACTAAAAGAGATGGAACAGTTTCATGGACTTCACAGGGTTTAAAAGGGATTTAGGGGTCAATGGTTCATCTCAATAAGACTTGTTAAGTGCCTACTATATTTCTGTAGAAAAGGAATTATACAACATGTTGGGGATACAGGCAAAAAGAAGTTGTTCCTGCCCTCAACGAGCTTAAATTCCATTCATTGTAAGGATGGGTAACCTTGAGATAGACAGAGGGAAGGGTGGGGTAATGATTGACAGAAGCACACTGGGAGTTGGTCCAATTAAACTACAGTAGGGACAAAAACATAACAAAGATAATAAGGATCATTCATTAGGCACCTGAAGACAATGATGGAAAAAGTGCTCAGATTGGATCATGTATATATAGAAAAGAGTTGTGCTGGATGTGATTCAATTAATGGAGCACCAAGGTACCAATTACAAGGTAGCAGAAGGAGGAGAAGATATCAAAGGCATGAAAAAAATGTTAAGCCTTATTTATACCCCCCAAAAATGACTGAAAAAACCATAACAGTGAAAAACCTAAATGTATACTGTCCCGCCTTTACAAAAATTTTTAATGTTAGTTATACATAAATTGAGGCATCTTTGATGAGGGCATTAGTAGGGAACACTCAGGCTTTTAGGAACTGTATTCAACAATGGAGTACTTCACTGAAGTACTGAAAAGATGTAGAGAGTGTAAGGTCCTATTGTGTTTGTTTGTTGATTATGAAAAAGCATTCAAGTGACTCAGTTGGACAAAACACTAACTTACAGCTTCCTTCACACCAGGATATCTCTCATCTCTATGTCAGGATCAATCAGGAGACTTTGGAAGGTATAACAGAAACAGCCTTTTTTTGTATTCTCAGTGCTTATGAACAGTTCCTGGCACCTAATAAGTGTTCATTGACCGACTGACTGTTTGATGACCTGCTGATAATAAATATTAAGTGAGATAAAGATAGGGAGATGTGTGCTCACCAAAAGTATTCACCACAGTGGTGGAGGAGAATCAGCACAAGTCCAGGTCAAAGAGAGATTCCGTATGAGTGGTCAGATGTGGATGACATTGTTGATTACATTAAGCCCAAAGACACTTCAGAGTGCCCTGGAAAAGATCCAAATTCACTCAATGGAGGTTGGCCCAACCATCCACACAGGAAAGACCGAATGGATGAAGAATGTCAGATCTCAACCCCATAGAGACTGTCCAACAGTATGTACATTTAGGATGGACAGTAGGTGTCAGAGTTAGATTTGAAAAGGAGTTGCTGAAAGGGCTGGATTCTTTTTAGGAAATTCCAAATTGTTTCTTGACCTCAAGCAACTGATCCCAACAGCAAAGGCCCATCTTTTCAATACAGGCATCTTAATGGTTTTACTGTGTAGCGATGAGATCTGGAATACTGCTATCTCTCAAAGCATCATCCAGAGGGCAGAGGAAAAGCCCCAGAAGGAGATTGGCAGATACTAACGTGAAAAAAAAGAGGAATTTAAAAGAACAGCAGTAGTAAACAAAAAGCAAAGATTCATCAAAGCAAAGTATGACAGAAAGAGAAGATGGGCTACTCGTGTTAAGAATAACAAGTGACAGGTAGATGTCCAAAGGGCACCAATGATCACCTCACAATGTAGGGAGAAAATAAAGAAAACCTCTGGAATGTTGGGTGGACATGGGTCCAAATCACATAGCTGAGCAGGTGTGGATGACTTGAGATCTGCATCACCGAAGGGAACTTGGGAATCAGTGAGATTACAGATCCATTTGACTAACAACCATTCACATTTCTACAGTGCTTCAAGATTTACAAAGTTCTTTTTTTCACAATGGCCCTGAGAGTTAAGTAGCACAGGTATTAGTGTGCATATATTACAGATAAGGAAATAGAGGATCAGAGAAGTGAAATATTTAAAATAACAGTAATTACCATAGCTCTTTAAGGTTGGCAAAACACTTCACAAATATTATCTCATTTAATCCTCACAACAACCCTAGAAGGTAGGTTCTTTTTTTATCTCCGTTTTACAGATGAGGAAACTGATACAGGCAGAGGTTCAGTCATGCCCAGGGTTGCCAGGCCTAGAGGCCTGTGGGCTACCCGAGTCTTCCCTTACCTCTATCGGAGGTCTTCGGTTGGCCAAACCGGATGCTCGTATGAGAGAAAGGACGTTCCAGAGTCGAACAAGGGTTGAGCTTTATTTCAGGGTCTAGTTACAAGTGCAGGGGAATTCTTCCTTAGGAGGGAGCGAAGAATCTCCCAAGGAGGCAAAGATCTTACAATAAGAGATTGGAACTAGAAGTATAAGTGGGGAGAGAGGGGAAAGGGAGAGAGGAGAGAGGAAAAGCGGAGCCTTGTTGTCCTCACACGTGGCCCCTCCGCCCAAGAGAACTTTCAGGCTTTCCTGATCCTACTTAAGCTCTCCAGCCGCATAGTTTGCATCTGAATACCGTGCCTGTTAGGTGTGCCCAGATCCGGGACAATCTCGAGGGCGGGGAGAGCTCTCTCCCATCACGTTTCTCACGGGAAGAGGCGGAAATACACGAGATAGCTCGGTTCACCTCGATTCCCACTCGTTTCCTGGGGGGGCCTCGTGAGAACTCTAAGATTTAGAAGTTCCCACCTTTACCCGCCCGAGACTGTCCACATGGAATTGAGCTTCCATCCCCAGCACAGGGTCACACAGCTAATGAGTATCTGAGGTGAAATTTGAACCTGATTCCAGGTCCAGCTTTCTATCTCCCATGCTTCTTAGAAATGACTTATCCAAGGTCACATACCTTATCAAGGATGTTGGTGAGACCAGATAATTCCAGATGAATAGCTTTTTTGCCTCCGTGTGTTTCAGTTTTCTGGTCACAGAAGTTGTACTTTGTTAAATAGTACTAGAACTATGTGAACAGTTAATTAAGTTAATGTTCTCCATCTCCCATCCCCAAACTATATATTTTATGCTTAACTCAAAGAAACTTGACCCATCACTTTGTGAATCCTCTTGACACAAACTATAATGTAGGTTTTGGTTTTGTTTTATTTTTGTCTGTTTTTAAAGCCAGGAAAGATGATAGGTATTTTCTTGAGATTGAGAGGATTAAGTGACTTTGCCTCAGTCAAACAACAAGCCAGGAAAAGAACTCAATAGAACACCATCTTTCCATGTGCATACTTGGATATCTGCTTCTGACATTTCAGGAGAAAATAAATAGAATTCTTTAGTCCAAAGAATTTCACCATCAAGTTGTCATAGTGCAACAATAACTTTCTTAAGGCAGCTAAGGCCTGGGCCAGTGGGGAGGGGAGGGAAGATGGAGCAGGGAGACATTTTTCATGCTCCATGTTGGGGAAAGGGTAGGAGGAAACAGGCCAGATAGAAGGAGGGACTGATTGAGGAAAATTGCAGCCAGGTCATTACAGTCAGACACTCTCACTTTTGTCTTTTCATCCCCAGTGTCTCACATATAGTTACTCCTCAATAAGTGTCTGATGGATTGATTTCTTAGGTCAGAAGGACAGAAAGGGGGCACTCAGTATAACTGTCTTCTTTGCAGATAATCAGACTTGTTAGACACTCTTCATTCTTAAATCCTCTAAGAATCATCTCTCTCTCCTCCTCTTGCCCTAGAAGGGCATGGGGCGATTGTTAATTATCCCTGACAGACATGTTCCTCACATAGCCTCATTAGTTCTTTTTTTGTTTTGTCCAACTCCTTGTGACTACATTTGAGGTTTTTATGGCAGAGACACTGGAGTGGTTTGCCATTGCCTTCTCCAGCTCATTCGACAGATGAGGAAACTGAGACAATCAGGGTTCAGTGATTTGCCCAGAGTCACACCGCTAATAAGTGTCTAAGGTCAGATTTCAACTCAGATCCTCCCAACTCCAGGGCTAGCCTTCTATGCATTTGTACCACTTAGCTGTCCCTACATGGTTCCATGTCATCCCCCAAATGAGAAGATCTCTATAATGCCAGACTGTTTCTGAGTTCTAGCCAGTTTTCTGGGTTTTTAAAGAAATTGTTGCCTGGGAAACTGAGCCTTTATAGAAAAAAATCTTTTTTATTGTGGTTTTTTTTAATATGATATAGTTACTCATTATTTCCCACCTTTCACGCCTCCTACCCACCCCCATCTTAATATCCTAGTACATGAATCTACTTCATGAATCTACTGAACTGCAGAGTTGAAAATGGACTCAGAAACATATGATTTAGAGCCGGAAGAAACTTTAATTACCTAGTTCAGCTTTCTTGTTTCAGAGATGGGAAGGTAAAGGTCTGGCGAGATTAACCAGCCAAGGTCACATGGGAAGCAGAGCCAGGATTCAGATTCATGGGATCATAAGAATTAGAAATGGGAAGATCTGACAGAGGTCTTAGAAGCCACTTAGTTCAACCCCATTATTTTATACATTACAGAATTAAGACTCAGGAAAGCTAACTAATTTGCTGTCACACAGGTAACATGCAATAGTGGGAATTTTAGCCTGGCTTCTCTGACTCCAAATCCTTCACTATTCTAGTATATAATTGATAAGATCGAATTAACATTATCTTGAGTTTCTACTGTATTGATTCTACCATCTAATTAATTTTATAGCTACCTACTAAAGAAGGAACAAATGGTCTACAGCCTCCAATACTGTAGAAAGCTTTTGTAAAAAAGCATGTGGGCTGATAAAAAAAAATCCACCCCATTGCATCTTTGAAATGCCATTGAGTACACTGGTAAGAACAGGTGGATCACTTATCATTAACTCTTCCTCAGTGATCCATTATTAATAATAAATAAATAAATAATAAGTAATAATAAAACCACCTATTTCTTAGATACGGGAATCCAGGTACCAGATAAACAGGTGGGTGTCATAAGGGATACTGTATAGTAAGTATGAAAACACAGAGGACACAGCAAGCCCATGCCTCTCAATTGAGAGGCACCCTAGAACCAAACATTATCTAACTCAATTCCTACCTGAAGAGGGAATCTTTTTATAGCATTCCAGATAAGTAGTCACCCAGCTTTCTCCCTTAAGAACTCCAGTACAAGAAAACCCAATATTTTTTAATAAGTTTTGTAATCAATGAAAATCTGTGCTCTCTCCTTCCTACCTCCCTACCTCCTATTAAAAAGAAAGAAAAACAAAACCCCTATTACAGGCATGTGTAGTCAAGCAAAATAAATCCCCGTGTTGGTCATGTCCAAAAAAATGTATATGTCTCAATCTGCACTCGTGAGTCCATCATCTGTCTATTAGGAGGTGGATAGCATGTTTCATCATGAGTCATCTGGAATCACAGATGGTTATTGCATTGATCAGAATTTATATTTCTTTCAAATTTGAAACCTACCCCCTCTCAAGGAGTTTGCCTGTGACTTAGCATATTTGAGTCTGTGGAAAACACGTCCTCCCTGTATCTGAAGAAAAAACACACACACACACACACACACACACACACACACACACACACACACACCATTTGGCAGGCCTTTCTTCAATGTAAGGAAAACTAGGATATATGGGCTTTATTATTGGATTTGGCCATGCTGTGGTTTCATAGTGGGAGAAGCTCTTATTTGGCCTTAATTGGAGAAAGCTGGTACCAGTGCTTCATATGAGCTTTTGAACTTTATGGAGTAAAACACATATAGAAAATGTTTCACAGTGATTTCATCCCGAGTTTCTACAGTTGCAGGCATTTGATTTTGCAATTTTTTTCTACCTTCACTATGCAAATTGAAACAGTAGCCAAACAATACTTTCCAAGATCAAGCTGTAATGTGAACTGGATGGTCAGCCCATGTTTATAGTCTACTTGAGAAAAGATGGAAATGGAATAGAAAGTTGTTTTCTTAACTGTTGTATTTAAATTGCTGCTTGCACCTGACAGTAGAACACAGCAGAGTCTACTGGTTGCCAACCAAAACTGCTCAATAAAGTTTGAACTTAACTATCTACTCAGAAAGAACCAAGGGGATGAAGACTGGCTCTTTTGGACTATAACATACAGTTGATTAGAAAATCATCACTCTGTGGACATTCATTGGACAGACACTGTAAACCCCTAATGAGTTGGGCCCAGAATTAAAAGGAGACAAGAGAGTGGGATTGCCTTTAGGAAATTTCAAAGGTCTTTTAATGGTCCCAGACTTCTCTGTGAAAGAAATGCCACATCTTTTGTGAAAGTTTCCTTAATTCACCAACCAGGAGTGATCATTCCCTCCTCTGAATTCTATACCTTTCTCACCTTTCATATTCACATCATAACCTTTTATATAAGGTTATACAAGTTATATATTACATGCACATATATGATGGCTGTTTGGCTTCATTTTTGAAGAGGACCAGCAACATCACAGGGTGATGTCTTAACTCATGTGTGAACTGGATTTAAGTGAGGCAGAGTTGCACAAAGGCATCAGTCTTACTCTCCCTCTCTGATTCATCAAAGTCTAATGGCAAGACAAAAGTCAAGACGACTGGTGATACCCTGAGATCCAGTGGATGACCTTGGTGTCTTCACATCTGACCAAGCTCTAAGCTCTCCACAGTACCTGCTTCAGCTGCTTTCATGGCTGTTGGAACAAATTGTTCTCATCTTCTTATTCTACAGGGGGAAGTCCTACACATATGTAATATGTGTATACATATATGATATGTGCTTACATATATACATTGCATATCTACGTATATATACGTGTTTATCTATATACACATTTTTTAGGGAGATAGAGGAGGCAGCATGTGCCAGACAAGGCAAACCTCTTCTAACACCTTGACTGCCATAAACCCTCAAACCCTGATGGAGACACCTAAGACCCTGAACCCAAGAGCCTTGGGAATAGTGATGCTTCCAGCCCAGTGACCTTAGGCATCGTTCTGGGAAGTGAGGCCTTTAGAGATACAGCCTGGAAACTGCTCCCACAGCTGCTATAGCCAAAGCTACTAAAGACCCAGAAAGGAATGTTCTTACCATCAAAGTCCTTGATACTGACAAATGGTTCAACATTAGAAACTGATAGAACTCTATCAGTGAAAATGACATTTAAACAGATATTAGCATCTATTTTTCCACTGTACCCCAAGGACCATGTGACTTTTCCATCTAACTCATAATTGAAGCTTTCCATATCAGTTCTCAGTGCTTTGCATATAGTAGGCACTTAATGATTTATTTATTTACACATACACAGATAATACACAGACAAATAAGTGTCACAGAAAGTAGAATAGGTAAAGAGAGAGACCTGGAAAGTGATATATGTGTGTGTGTGTGTGTGTGTGTGTGTGTGTGTGTGGTGTAATACTTTTCTGTAGTAACATTCAACAAACGTCAAGCGTCTGTGTAGATATTTTAATAGGCATAAAGTTTAAATAAGACATAGGCCCTGCCCTCATGGAACTTAGTTGGAGCATAAGATGCAAACATAGGCAGGTATGTAATCCATAACACTGTTGTAAGGAAAAGACCATAAGGTGCCACAAACATTGGAGTGTTTATTAATTGACCTGCTTTGTCTCACTTTGATGCTAGAACGCCTAGGTTCCATTGGGCTGACAGCGGGGGAGGTGAACAAATCTGGAATCTATCCATGTAGTTATAGAAAATGCACGTGTGTGATACCATCCTGTGATGATGCTCTTATTGTGATTTTTCTTCCAGTGTTTAAGTGGGTGAGAAGGACACTCATTGCGCTCGTCCAAGCCACTTTCGGAAGAACGATCAACAAGTGAGTAGCAACTGCTTTAATATAGTTATGAAACTTATGAGATCAGCATGGTACAGTGGAAAGGGCACTGACTCTGGAGTCAGAGGGCCTGGGTTCAAGGCCTGCGTGCTGACTGTATGACCTTAGGCAAGTCACTTAAACTCTCAAGGTCTCTGTTTCCTCATAAGTGAAGATAAGAAGTTAGATTTGAGAGTGTCTGAGGTCTGTTCCAACTCTAAATTCAAGATCTCATGATCCTGTGATGCCTTATTCTGTGCCTACACAAGCCACTTAATTTACAGGACATTCATATATGGCCCCAGGCACTGATATAATGCTAAACCTAGAAAGGACCTTAGA
Organism: Notamacropus eugenii; assembly: GCF_028372415.1. Classification (NCBI taxonomy): domain Eukaryota; kingdom Metazoa; phylum Chordata; class Mammalia; order Diprotodontia; family Macropodidae; genus Notamacropus; species Notamacropus eugenii. Next base: position 104,273,715 of record NC_092878.1, read on the forward strand.
AATCAACTAGCCTACCTTTTGTATAATGGCCTCAACAACTAGATATCTTGTCTTTACTTGAGTACCTCCACTAATAGGGGCTCATTTTTCCCCAAGGAAGCTCATTCACTTTTGGACAGTTCTAAATGTTAGGAAATTTTTCTGCATGTGAAGACTCTCTATAACTTCCGTTCTTACTCTTCATTCTGCCCTCTGGAACAAGTCCAGTCTTTCTCCTCCCTGAAAACACTTCAGATTCTTTAAGGCTGCTGTCATTATCTCTACTGTCTTTTTTTCTCCAAGCTAAGTCTCCCCATTTCTTTAACTCATTCTGATGTGCCATGGTTTTGAGTTCCCTTGTTACCCTAGCTGCCTGTTCTAACTTGTATGTACAAGGTTCATATTTCTGAAAATACTAGACCAAGAACTGAAGCCAATAGTCTAGATGTTATCCAACTAGAGTAGTATGACTTATTTTCTAAAGCAGACAATCTAAGAGGAGGTAACAACTGGCCCAAGGTCTTCAACTTACTTTCCTTCATTTCTCTGCCCACTGTGCTAACCAGTGGCCACTTTTCATAGTAGGAACAACATCCTACTCCCTCTTCTCGTGCAAGTTAGGCTAGTTTTTGCTTAAAAGGTATTAGGATGTTGCTCAAGACTTGGTTAGTTCAGAGGACTCAGGGCTAAGACTGTTGACATCAATTCCTTGTATTCTATGTACAAAGCCATGATGAGCACCAGGGGAGATCTGATTCTTGACTGGTGGGTCACAGCCGAATCAATGAGAGGCATTTTCAATATATAACCTTTTTGAATACCCTTCTCCTGCTATTGCTAAGTCAATCTCTTTTCATTAACTGTGGATGACCTGAAAGTGTCTCATTCTGTTTCAGTATCAAACCTAAATGACCAAGGGACTAGCCTTGAACTACCTGAGAATCCCTTGGTTTCTTCAGCTGGTTGCAGAGCTAAAATAGGGATTCACATACTTAGGAGAATTACTTCTCATTTCTGCCCTTTCGAGTGACTTAATTATCCTCTTGGTGGTCAGAGGCCACGTTAGATCAAATTAACTCAGCTGCCAAGGTCAAAGGGCTCTCTTTGGAGAAGTTCTCTTTCAGTCATAGCACAAATTTGAATGTCTTATGTACCATTGCTCCACCTCATACCTTAAGAGACATTCCATCCTCACCCTCCAAGCTACAGTGAATAGGACTCAGAACAGAATGGAATGGAAACACAAGATATGCTCTGCTTTCTCCATGCTTAGTCTGCATGCAGCCTTGAAGTGATGTGTTCTTTGATTTGGTTTGATTGTTTTATGAAGTGCATTCAGGTGTTTTTTAGTGGCGTCCAACTCTTTGTGACCCCATTTGCAGTTTTCTTGACAAAGATACTGGAATGGTTTGATATGTCCTTCTCCAACTCATTTTACAGATGAGTAAACTGAGACAAACAGGGTCAAGTGACTTGTCCAGGGCTACACAGCTAAGGTCATATTTGAACTCAGGAAGATGAGTCTTCCTGACTCCAGGTCTGGCATTCTATCTTCTGTACCACCTAGCTACCCTTCTTTTACTATAGCAACTCTTAAAATATTTGGTCTTGAAGGGGTGGCGATCTGTGTCTACATCATGGAGAGATTGTGATATGGTTAAATGGAGGGAGAATATGCACTGTTGAAAACAGTCATCTCTACAATCAACTGTTCTTTCTTCAGTACTCACTGAGTTCCTAGAACTATCTGCTGATACTTTCACCTGTGCAATGTAATTTGCATATTTGATAAGCTATTATGTGTATATGGTTCAATCACCTGTTCCACATTCATTTATTCCTATTTTGTGTACTGGGGAGACATAAATTTCAGCTAAAACATAGCCTCTGTCCTAATGGAGTTGCCATCATTAAGAAGTATATAATTCATATAGTTTTATTTTATGAGGAAGAGATTGAGGAGCTTTAATCAAAGGTTATCTCCTTTTTGGCCTCCTAAAATGTTAGTCAAAGAGGCAGCTTTTGGGGGGCTCTATCTTCCTATTTTTCAGTGTCCCCAGAAATCTCTGTCATCAATTAATCTTTATTCCTAGAGTAAATATTAAGTATAGTTTCGATATTACGTAAGAAGAAAAGATGGTTTGAATAAAATACATTCCTCTAGATGACATTTATTTATGATGCTTCAGTAAAAGGTCTTTTTTTCAAGTGCCTCAGTATTCAAAATTTAGATCTTTCATGAGACTTGAAAATATGACCTTCTCCAGAATAGAAATATGATTCAGATGCCAAAAATGCAATAGGACTGAGTCTGAAAGGGATATAAATACTTTTTATAATGTTAAAATATAATGGTATTTTGTGATTAAATTAATTATTTCCAGTTAAATGTTAATTTATACTTGTTCCTTAAATATATGTATGTAATTAGAAGAAATATGGCAAAATTTTATGTATTGAAACTTCTGGGCAGAATCTTCATTATATTGCACTGAATATATGTGATTCATTCATTTATGTATGAGTTTAATAAGTGGCTAAGTCTAGTCAGTACTAGGTTTTAGGAATACAATAACAAAAACTGGTACCTGCCCTCAAGGAATTTGTATTGTTTCATTCTATAATGCTACAAAAAAAAGTCATGAATTGATCAGTGTCATTACTTTCTCCAATGACATAACCCCATCTTATTGTAGTAGACAATTTTGGGAGTTTGTTAGCCCCTGCCCTCACTCTCAATAATCATCACATGGTGGCCAGCTTTCTGTTAGTGAGTGTCCCCACATCTGCTATATTGGTCCTTGGGTGACAGACCAGTCATGGTGTAGAGCTTGGAGTGTGTGGACTAAGTATCTCTTAAGATGTAAGATGGATCCATAATCCCTAAGACATTTAAATCAAGTCTAAGACGTGAAGCCTTTCCACCTCAATAGTACTCTTCAAAACCAGTGCCCCAACGGCTTAGCCACCAAGGACCTAGGATTACCTCTGTTCTGTGAAGAGAGGAGGAAGTGATTGATTTAATTAGTGATTTAATTCTATTTGGGGGTATCTTTATAGTAGAAAAATCTTACATCATATAAAAGATTCGCCCACCTCTCCACTGCTTCTGCTTTCAGTCTGCCAAGGCAAACCATTTTACTTCAGTTATTGCCATTTAGGTCTTGGGAAAAGAGATTTCTTTTTCTAAGCCTTCGGAAGCTGCCCACTTCTCTTCCCATTTTAGGGTTAGTAAATAATAAAACACACCTAGTTCAAACACCAAGTAATGGCACGCACATTCTTAGGGGACTCGGGTTTACAAAATGCTTTTTTCCCAATAAGCAACCCCATAAAGTGGATAGTGGGCAGGAGTAACTCTCTCTTTATTTTACCGATGAAAAAAACTGAATTTAAAGGTGAAATGATTGGTCTGAGTTAACATGGCTAGTAAGTATCATAGCCAGGTCTCTCTTTTAATCCTTGTAATACTAAAACCAGTATTTTTTTCATATTTATATAATTGGTACAATTAGGATTTATTAAGAGTATAGTGTGGATCTAGCTAGTCATCCCAGTCATTTTAATTAAATAATTATTCCATTCATCAATTTTTTTTGGTCTTGGTGCCAATCTCCCTCATACGATGGGGGTCTATTTCTGGGGTCTCTCTTCTGTTCCATTGACTTTTTTTCTGTATTTCCCATTAACAGACAGCTTTTATAATTATTGTTCCGTAATATATTTTGCAGCCTGGGAGGCTTTGACTACGTTCAATTTCTTGCTAGTGACTTCTGTTGCTGTTTGCTGGCCTCCGACTTGATTGCTTATATTGGTCATTTTCCCCATTATTTTCTCCTGCTCACCATAAGCTGCTTTTAATTCTCCCTTCAGTTCCTCTTGTGATACTTTAACTGCTGCAAATAGCCCTTTTGTTCTCCTATTCTAATTTTCTATGACTCTAAGTATACAACAGAGACACAAATAAACAATGATATTAATAGCTAATGCTCATACACGGTTTTAATGTTCACAACCTGCCTTATACCCCTCATCTTAGTGGAGCCACACAAGAGTTTTCTGCAGTAGCCACCCCAGAGATGATTATCCCCATTTTATAGATGAGGAAACTTTTACAGTGACATTAGTAACAGAGATGAGATGTAAACCCAGATTTCTCCTTCCACTAGAAGAGATATATTTTTTAAATGATGCATCTTAAATTTAATAATTTATTGTAAATTTGTTTTTTCTTGCATTGAAATTTTGATAACACAATATTGTGTCATGTAACTGTGTAGTGTCATGTTGTAAACAAGTCATTACACACACATATTCCTGCCGATGCATGCTGGACTTCCCAACATTGCACAACTCATTCTTGTGTTAACACTTGCTTATTAAAACCTGTCAGCGGACTTGACAGTTATAACTTGCATTTTGTGTGTTTATTTGGAAAATAATGTAATCAGTATGACTTTAATTCTGTTACACAACAGATGAAGCATGTGTGAATGGTTTTGCAAAATTTTCTTATCTTTTCTTCTTTCCTTATGCTTTCAATGCCCCCAATTGTACCTGAGGCTACTATCACCCAGCCTGGATCATTCCAGCACCCCCCAGGGGGGCAGTATTGTCCACTTTGGGGACCTTTGTACTGGAGCATAAATTCCTAAATGAATGAGACGTTCCTGTTGAGAGCTTTTGTTTCTTAAGTGCTAAAATCTGATAGCAATTTGATTTGAGGTTACAGAAGAAGTATCTCCCAGAGGTTTTCATTTCAACAAGAGGACTGAAGATTGTTGAGGATTTGGGTCTGTGGGCCATGTTTGCCTTTTTCTCTGCTGCTCTTAGAGAAGTAGGTGAGGAGGCAGCAGGCTCTGCCTAGGACTCCTGCAGCGGAGGCCACTCTAATTCTATCAGCCAGAATTGAGCGAATGGCCTCCTACAGGTTTTGTCTAAATGAGAAGTCAGATCAAAAGGGATGGAGAACACTTTGACAACAGCATTTGATGAGGGCCACTTATCAAAATTTCAGTTGTTTAAGTTGACATTTTCTGTTCTCTTGTGTTTGTATGGTGCATATGAATGAGCCAGGTAGGGAAGGGGAAGGATATAAATTTTAACAGTATTTTTGGATTGTTGATACAAGGTTCTTTTTAAAAAAATCTTTAGACGCATCTTTGTTTTAAAATAAGTATTTGAATAGATGAACCTTTGAACTTGGCATGGCAGAGAAAAAAACCAGGAGATTTAGGTTCTTATCCTGACTGCCCCTAACTCATATGTGGGTCCACAGCCCCTGTCTTTTTCAGGGATTTGGAGACATTAAGCTCAGCAGAGATGGGCACGCATTGTCTAAGCATGATGCCCTATATCCAGGGATCCAGTGAGCAACTAGTAACGCCATTCCAAGGTCAAAGCCAGGGAGAGCTATGGGAGATTTGAGGAGGAGTGAAACCACTGTGGTGAGAGGGAGAGTGAATCGATTGGGGAGATAGAAAAGGATTGCCTTGCTGCAGTAAGGGGCCATGAGACTATGGAACATCAATTTGTAATGGGCCCAGTCAACACAGTTTTGAAGTATTTCCCCCCAATTTTGAAGGATGAGCAGCAAAAGCAAAGCTGAGGGGGATATCACAAAACTGTGTTGACTGGACCCACCCTAAATAGCCCAACAAATAGTAGGGAAAGTGGGAGTGATCCAGAGCTGAGAAACTGGCAGGCCATTGGCCCTAGGATAAAGAGGCAAAGGACTTGAGAGAAGAGGACAATGTAGAGTTTATCCAGGGGTCAAGAACAGGAAGGGAAGAGAGTTTTTAGCCATAATAGGGATGAAGTCCTGGTAAAGAATTGCAGGATTAGAGGTCACAGTGAAGATGAAAAGTGAGATTTGGGATCGAAGAAATTGAGTCTGACTTGCCCAGAGTGATTCAGCTTGTAAAAGTCAGAGGCAGGATTAGAACTCATGTCCCAAAGTCTAGTGTGATCCCCATTGTAGCACCTCTCTGGTTCCTGTGGATGATCCCTGCTTGGCTTTCCACCTTTCATTAATACCATCAGACAGTAAACCAAGGCAAAGGATTTTGGATTTAGAACAGAAAGGGAACTTAGAGTCATCAAGTCTGACCCTCTCATTTTATGGAGGGTGTAACAGGACCAGAGAAATGAAGGGACTCTAGGTAGTTATATAGATCAGAAAGACAGAAGGTACTTGGTACAGTCAGGAGAAATCAGACACACCATGACACTGGCTTATGTGACCTAGTGCAAGCCTTCGCTTCTTCAAGTATGAAATGAGGTGGGTTACACTAGAGCAAGAGTCCTTAATTTCAGGTCCATGAACTTGTTTGTTTGTTTGTTTTTTAATATTGATAACTGTATTGCAATGGTTCCCTTTGTCATCCTACTTATTTTATTTTATGCGTTTAAAAACACCTTTCTGAGAAGGGGTCCACTGGCTTCACTAGAATGCCTAAGGGAGGGGTCTGTGGCACTAAAATGATTTAAGAAACCTTACAAGTCCCTTCTCCATCTAAATTTCTGATCTCCTTCCTTCTTTCCTTCCTTTTCTTTCATTCTTTCTTTCTTCCTTCCTTCCTCCCTCCCTCCCTTCCTTTTTCCCTCCCTCCTTTCCTTCCTTCTTTCCTTCCTTTTTCTTTCTTTCTCTTTCTTTTTCTTTATTTCTTCCTTTCCTTCTTTCTTTCTTTCTTTCTTTTTTCTTTCTTTCTTTTTCTTTCTTTCCTCAGTTCCACAAACTTTTCAGTTCCAAATTTTCTCTCCCTCCCCAAGACAGCATGTAATCTACATATATATTCACATCACACATATTTTCACATTAGTCATGTTGCAAGGAAGAATTATAACCAGTGGAATGAACCACAAGAAAGAAGAAACAAAACAAAAAAAGAGAGAGCAAATTGCATACTTTGACCTGCATTGACTTCATAATTCTTTCTCTAGGTGCCCCACTAGGATCTTTGCACTAGCTTCTTAATTGGTCTCCCTACCTCAAGTCTCTCTCTCCTACAATAATCTTTCTACACATCCGCCAGTGATATCCCTAAAGCACAGATCTGACTTTGTTATTTTCCTTCTGGATGAGTGCCAGTGACTCTATCCATTTAGCCTGTAAATTCCTTCCCCACCTAGGTCCAGCCTCCTTTTTCAGGCTTCATGCACATCACTGTACTCCCTGTCATCCATTCTACACTACAACCAAACTAGTTTTTATAATGGTTCTTGCACATAGCTCTTTAGCTCCCTTCTCTCTGCTTTTGCATTCTCCATGCCTGGAATGCACTCTCTCCTCATTTCTGCATCATAGAATCCCTGATTCCTTCCAAGCTCAGTTCAGACACTTCCTCGTACACCAGACACTTCCTGATCTATGCCTGCCTCCATCTCCCTCCTCCCACCCCATCCCTGATGTTGCCCACAAAATTACCTTGTATTTACTATATGTAGCCCTGCATCCCAATTGGCTTTCAGCCACTTACCAGTGATGGGTATTGGCACTAACTGGGAGATTGGGGGGGGAAGAGTCCTCATTCTTCAAATATCTCTACCCAGTGTAAGCAGCTGCTGAAAACTTCAACTTCATTGTTTCCTCTCACTGGCTTTGTAGGGAAAGCCAAAGGAGCACACAGTGGCTACATATGTGTTCAGCTATGTAAGAAGTTCACAAATTACCTTTTGACCCCTAGCTTCTTCTCCCTTCCAAGATTCCCCATGCCCCAGTCCCATGATGTCCATGGCCAGTGGATTTTAGGAAAGCATCTCCATCTCCATGGAAGGAGTGATATTTTATTTATGATGGATAACATGGTATAAGGAAAGGGCAAGCTGGCCTTAGAGTTAGGAACCGGTTTCAAGTCCTTTCTCTTATACATATAGTATAATCCTGGTGTGTGTGTGTGTGTGTGTGTGTGTGTGTGTGTGTGTGTTTGTTCTTCAGTGCTGAAGAAGACCATGCCATCAGAGAAATGATGACATGACTTGCACTTGATTTTGTTTTGAGTGAGGGAGGGCTGTGCAGGTCACCAGCCTCACTTCTTCTCCAGAGCCATCTGAATCCAGTGATCAGATATTCATCAGATGACTGGAGATGACCCAGGATGAAGCAATTGGGGTTAAGTAACTTGCCCAAAGTCACACAGCTAGTGAGTGTCAAGTGTCTGAGGTGAGATTTGAACTCAGATCCTCCTGACTCCTGCACTGGTGCTCTATTCACTGCACCACCTGGGTAGGTCACTTAACTTCTTTGCGGCCCTAACAACTCTCTGAAATTCTTAACTTGCCAAGCAGGTGCTGACCTGAAATGGTAGAGTTCTCTGTTTCATTGAAATCACAAGACCGGTCCAAAGAAAATTTGTTTGTGGATTCCCCTGATAAAATGTAAATTCTTGATATCAGAGACTGACTTTTGTCTTTGTATTTCTAGCACCTCACATGGTATTTGGCACATGGTGAGCCTTTAATTACTGCTTATTAATTGATCGATATTCTTTCTTGTTAGTGGCTATGAGGTAAGATTTGAAGTTATCCAGTCCAGTTGTATTCTAATTCTGAAATGATTGGCCCAAATGGTGGCTTCAGGGTCAATATCACCATGATACATCATTGACAGCTGGCACATTTTCTTAGCTCTTCAATTTATAGTATAATTTTTACTCCTTTTCTGGGAGGTAGCAGGTAGAATAGAAAGCTCTGTCAGATCTAGGCTTGGGTATGAACTCAAGCAAGTTATTTCATTATTCTGATTCCATTTTCTTTTCTGTAAAATGGAGATAATGATATTTATACTATGTAACTCACAGATCTCTGGAGAAGATAGCACCTTGTAATCCTCAGAGCATTAAAGAAATTTGAGCTGTTCATATTACAGAAGGAATGTAGACCATTGTTAAAACAATGATCCACACATCCTAAAATTGCATCTCTCATAGCAGCACCAAGGAACCCAGAGTACAAGTACCTCTTTTTCCTTTTTAATTGCAAAAAATTAGAGATATGTGCTCCCTCCCAAACATCCCTTCATGATCCAGTCTGGATCTATTATTTACGAGAGGCTTGACTTCTTAAACCTGTTTCTGTTTTCACTCTGTAGCATGAGGTGCTTACATTTTGTTATTCACTCCTTTTCAGTCATGTCCGGCTCTTTGCGACCTCATTTGGGGTTTCCTTTGCAAAGACACTGAAGTGGTTTGCTATTTCCTTTTACAGAGGAAGAACTGAGACAAGCAGGGTTAAAAGACTTGCCTAGGGTTACATGGCTGGTCAATGGCTGAGGCTGGATTGGAACTCTAGAAGATGAGTCTTCCTGACTTTAGGCTGGGCATTCTATCCACTGTGCCACCTAACTGCTCCTGTTCCTTAAATAGTGTAGTATAAAATATTACCCTCCACTATACAATATTCCTTATAAATTTTTATAAACTCTCAGTCATTCAGCCAAACATTTAGAATAAAAAGTCATTGACTTGAGATCCACAAGCGTAGATTTCAGGTATGTATGGACTTTGGGGGAAAAATGAAAAAATCACATCTTTTTTTTCACTAGCCTCTAATTGAGATTTAGCCTTTCTTTCAGTTATCAAGCTGAGCAGCCATCATTCTTCTGAAACGAGATCCATAGGCTTCACCAGCAGTCCAAAAAGGCTAAGCACCCCTGATTAAGAGAGATGAGTGGCAGTGAGACAGTTGTAAATTGTTAACCCCAGTGAAGAATCATAATCCATTATCACATTAATAGGGTCATAGTAGTGGAAAGGGGATTGACCTTAGAATCAGGGAGATTTGGGTTCAAGTCCTGTTTCTGGCATGCTTTATTACTTTGAACAAGTCTAACTTCTTGGTGCCCTCAGGTTACCCAAATGCACAACAGTCGTGGATATGCCACATATAAGTAACAAGTTGATTCTGGAGTCGATAACAAGCCTGAGTCCATCTCCCATTGTGGTGATTTAGCTCAAGAGAGCTCTGATCTGTCAGACAATTAATTACTTTCAAAACCTTTCTGAGAGGACATAAGGATAAATGTTTTATAAAGTTTATAAAATTTTTGATTAACTCATTAACTCTTTTTCTCTTACAAGACAAATACGAGACACGGTGAACTGGATCTTCAGTGAACCAATGTTGGTTTATTATATTAATGTTTTTCGGGATGCATTTTGGCCAAATGGAAAGCTAGCCCCACCAACACCACCCAGGAATGAGGAGCAAAGTCAGGAAACTAAACAGAGGGCACAGCAAAAACTACTTGAAAACATTCCAGGTGAGTCATAAGTATATATGTGTGTGTGTGTGTGTGTGTGTGTGTGTGTGTGTGTATGAATGTATGCGTGTGTGCATATATATATTTATGTGTTTGCATATGTATGTATATATGTATATGTATGCATATATATATTTGTGCATGTGTTTCTATATACACACACACACTAAGAAAAGAAGAACAAAGACCTAAATAGGAAAAAAATCTGAATTAAATTTTGGTTTCTATGATATCACCCTTAAGAAAGCTTCCAGAGGAAGGTGACCAAGAGGATGCAGGCAAAGAAATCTTTCTAAAGAAGGAACTGTGAGTGTTCATCCTGGTTTAAAAAAAAAAAAGCTTAGGGGAACCAGGTTATCAGTCTTCAAGAATTGCCTCTGAAGTCAGGAGATCTAGGTAAAAATCCTGCCTCTGCTACTACCTGTGGGGATTTTGGGCAACTTACTTAACTTCCTTGGGCTTCAGTTTCCTCATTTGTAAAATGAAGGAGTTGACTAAAAAATTTTGATCAATACCACTGACAATCATAATTTTAGAGGATTAATGATGAACTATGCCACTGTCTTCCTTTGGTGTAGTGGAGGTGCGGAACAAGGTGGACGTTTGCAGAGTTGGCCAATATATTGATTATTTTCCTTGAATATATGCATACATGTGTGTGGCGTTGTTTAGTTGCTTTAAGTCACATTTAATTCTTTGTGACTCCATTTTAGGTTTTCTTGGCAAGGATACTAGAGTGGTTTGCCATTTCCTTCTCCAGTTCATTTGACAGATGAGGAAAGTGAGGCAAACAGGTTTAAGTGACTTGCCCAGGGTCACACAGCTAGTAAGTAAGATTTGAACTCAGAAAGAGGACTCTTCCTGACTCCAGACCCAGCACTCTATCCACTGTGCCACCTAGCTGTCTCTGTGTGTGTGTGTGTGAGATAGTGATACACATACACACACACATATATATGTATACATATACGTATATATGTACACACATATTATTTATCAAGTATCCATGATTTTGGCAGTGTGGGGCCCTCCCTCAACCAACCATATCATAACCTCTTTAATCTTAATAGACAGGTTTTTTTTGTGAGTTGCTGTGCACCTCCAACTTAGAGTATCCAAAGCAGAACTTATCATCTTTCTCCCCAAACCCTCCTCCCTTCTAAACTCCCCTGTTACTCTCAAGGTTACCCACCATCCTCCTTGATTCCTCACTCCCACTCACATATCCAGTCTTTCCCCGTGTACCATCATTTCTGCCTTCACAACATTTCTCATTTACTCCTCTGCACTCATGCCGCCACCACCCAAGTACCGGTCCTGACCACGTCAACAGTGAGAACAACAATGGCTTCTCCTTGGTCTCCCTGCCTCGGCTCTTGCCACACTCCACCCTTCTCCTCTGTAGACTCCAGTGGCTCCCTGCTGGAGCCAGGATCCAATATAAAATGCTATTTGGCACCTGGTCCTTTTCTACCTTTCCAGTCTTCTCACGTTTATTTGCTCCATGTACTTTACGATCCAGCAGCATCTTTGCTTTCTCTTGAACCCACCCCTCCATCTCTTGTCTCCTTGCCTTCTTATTGGCTATCCCTCATCCCTTCCATGCTCCTCCTCCTCCTGACCTCTGCCTCTCAGCTTCCTTCACATCCTTCAAGATTACCCAAACCCTCCTTTCTCCAGGTCTCTCCTAGTGTCCCTCCTCCTCACCAACTTCCTCTCCCCTGTTGCTTATGGTTTCATTCAGAAATTCTCTCCCATTTACATTATATGTAAATATAATATCAATGTTATTATATTATGTATTATATGTGTATCTAGTTGTGTACACGCTGTCTACCCAATAGAATGTGAGAGTCTTAAGGGAAATAGTTGTGTTTTTGCTTTTCTTGATATCCTTAGTGCTTATTACAGTGCCTTACACACAGTAAGTGCCTAATAAATGCTTGTTGCCTGACTGATTAGTTGTGACCAAATGTTGGACATCCTTCTTGTGGTAGGCCTCTCAGTTAGCCAGATGGGGCTTTGGAAGGTGGACACACAGTCTGTTACCAAAGTTATACCTAAATAGTGCCTTTCCAACTTGGTAGAATCTGCTACCTCAGTCTGACACATAGTAGGCACTTAAATGCCTGTTGAGTTTAAATTAAATGGATAGAGTTTGGCATCATCCCCTCTGTGCTGTGATAAGGGTTCAGAGGAGGCCATTAGTTGGGGATCAGTGCTATATTTAGGAACTTAATTTGTAGGTGATAAAAATCAAAATTGCATTTTGGAAATTAAACTAAATTTGATAAGTTTTGATCTTAAAATTTTTTCATGGCTTTCCTAGTGATTTTAAAGCAGCAGTTCTTAATTTGGGGTGGATGGACTTGCTTATTTAAAAAGAAAATTTTGTTAAATATATTTCAATGTATATAATTTGGTTTCCTTTGTAATTTTATGTATTTTATTTTATGTTAAAAAACATTATTCAGAGATGAAGTGCATACAATTCATGAGATTACCAAAGGGGTCTGTGACACAAAAAAGGCCTAATAACCCCATTTTAACATGCAGTTTAGGGAAACAGTCAAATGCTTCAATACTTAAAACACAACTCACTGTAAATTTTAGACATATCCAGATGGACTGGTCAGAGGATACCCCCATTTCTCAATGTTTACATATATAACACATATGATTTTAACATCTTATTTCATATTTGCTATTTACTATTATGTGCTTTGTTATTAGCAGCAGTCTAAAATATAAATTTACTTTTTTTTTTTTCAGATATGCTCCAAAGCCTAGTTGGACAGCAAAATGCCCGTCATGGTATAATAAAAATATTCAATGCACTGCAAGAGACAAGAGCCAATAAGCATCTATTATATGTGAGTAAATTAAAGCATAATTAAATCAGGGATTCCATAGTTCTAATTTTAATGCCTCAGATTTGCTCATTTTAATTACATTTTATCCATTCCTTCCATCCTTCTTAGTTTCTCATGTGAACATGCAGCAGAGTGCATTCCATGTAATAAGCATTAAGTGAACATTTATTGAATTGAATTCAATCCATTTAGTAAGTTTTTTCTTAAATTTTTGTGATTCAATTTCAAAACATCTTAAAATAGGTCTCAAAATTTCATATTTTATCCATTGTACTCAATCTCCAACCCTTTTTCTCTCAATCATCCTGAGAATTATGATTATGTATTCAGAGACGTTTTTGAACATGCCTACTGAGGAAATTTCATTATACTTGTCCATATATATTTTATGAGGATCAGAGGGAGAGAAGATAGATTTTTAACCTAAAAATCATTTAAAAGATTTTTGGTTATGAGATATTTTATAATAATTTGATCATTATTAGCAGTTCAATGGACTAATTCAGCTCTGTGCCGAATTCTGATCATTTTCTGTTCTCTGTGGCTCCCCTATATAGATGAGAAATAGGAGTTTCTTCAAGTTCTTGGAAAACCCCAGCAACTTATTTTTCATCTTCTCCTGTTTCAGGTTCTGATGGAACTGCTGCTAATTGAGTTGTGTCCTGAGCTGAGAATTCATTTAGATCAACTTAAAGCCGGTCAAGTTTGAGGATCCAAATAAAAACAAAAAAAGCCGCTAGAGAAATGTCTGTGCAAAAATAGACATGACAATTATTTTCCTCTTTTCCATAGAGGGCTGACTGAGAACTATATGGTTTTTATTTTCATTTTTTTCTCCTAGTTTTATGTGAAGTAAAGAGACTTGAAAAGATTTAATGCTGTAGTCAGATAGAAAATATGCCACTGTGTAATTATTGGTTTTTATTTAAATAAACAGCTATATAAATACTTTAAAGTTCAAAATACTGATTGAACTGATTGCTGATGTAAGTGATAAGGATCTAGGGAATATTTTAAACATTTATGAAAATGGTTTTGTTTCAAAGTGATGATAGCCGGTGAATGCCATACAGGTCATCTCCTTACTAAGGATTCTAAATATTCCTCTCCTTTCCTATGTATCAGCATTGTGCAATACTTTATGCGAAAGCTATTGTGATATTTTAACTGTTTTTATTTTTACCAAAGATTTCCCATAGTTTGAAGCATTTGTAAGCAATAAATAATGAAAAGGACCCCACAGATCTTGACCATGATTAGGTGAATCCTAACCCTTTAACCAATCAAGTATTTCTTAAGTGGGTGCTATAGAAAATACAAAAAAAAAAACCCAAAAATTTAATCCATGCTGACAAAGAGCTTGCAGTATACTGGGGAATGGTACTTCAGAAATATTTAACCTTCACTCCTCAAAAGTTTCTGCAGTTGAAAAATTCATCACCTTGTGGCGAAACTCATGTTAAGCCTCTCCAAAATTCAGTAGGCTAGTTCTCTAATGATAATATGTGCTCAGATATAGCAATACAAGGTTGGAAATTACAAGTACCAATTGAGTTCTTGGGGTAAGCTGTGCTGTGAAAACAGAGAAGGGAACGGCCACTTCTAACTGCTGCTTGTGCTTTGTTCTTGAAGAGAACCAGTGACCTCATGAGGGTAATGTCTTGACGTGTGCATGACTCCTCCAGAGCCATCAAAGTCATTGAAGGGGCTTCTAATTGATGTGGTCAGGAAAGTCTTCCTGGAGGAAGTAGGATGTGAATTATACCTTCAAATTATACCTTAAAAATGAGTAGGATGTGAAAGGATTGGGTCATTCTAGGTTGAGAATACTTCAGAGAGTTGCAAGGACTTGATATATATCAAAGACAAACGTTCCAGTGACCTGAGTTCAAGTCTTGCTTCTGATGCATACTGTGTGATCCAGGGCCAGTCACTTAACCTCTAAAGGGTCTAGGGCCAGGGGTAGGAAACCTGCAGTGTTGAGGCCTCAAGTGCTGCCCTTTGACTGAATCCAGACTTCATAGAACAAATCCTTTTATTGGGGACTTTGGCAATTCTCTAATACTACAAGTTCAAAGAAGGTACCAACCTGCACTGGCAGAGGAAACATCATCATCTGGAAGTTGGAAATTCATCGTACTGATGAATCACTGGCTCAATTCCTGGCTTAATTTCTATTCTATAATTTAACCTATGACTATTAAATTGAATCCTATAAATTAAATTTCATCAAAATTAGTTTATCTAACTTCAAAAGACCTGGATTCCAGTCCTAGCCTTGATGCCTTCTTAACACCTCACTTTCCTCATCTGTAAATTGGGAATAACACTTGCCTTATCCAACTAATAGGCTTGTTGTATAAATCAGAAATTACCTTATATTCTCTAATGTTTTCCAATGGAACTAATACCTCCTTTGTGTCATTATTCCTTCTAGCAATGCAAGGCACCACCCACCCATTAGGTGAAACTTTCACTTTGTCCTCCCACAAGTCCATCACAGAGGTCCACCTAGTTATTGATACTAAGTGTATATCAAGGGAGCATGTAGGCTGTCTCTTGGTACCCTATTCCTCTAGATGACGAGCTCATTTTTTTTTCAGTCATATTTCTCTGAAGACATCCTTTATCCCACTTTTCTGGGTAATTCCTTGATTATGCATATGATCTGCTTTTATCTACTATGTGCCTCTTTATTGCCTTTCATATGATAATTTCATTCTTTTGAGACTCATAACCATTTAGCATGACTAGATCAATAGTTAGATGGGTCTCTCTCTCAAGGAGAAACTCAGTCATTAAAATAACTTTGTGGCTTCCCAAAGGCAATCCAACCTGCTTTCCCCTATCTTATTCAGTTCTGGGCCCAGCTCATTATCCATTTGCAGTGTCTGTCCAAGATGTATACTAATGAACCAGTTCTCTGGGTCGTACCTCCAGTAGCAAATTATCTTCTGGACCACAGGCATTCTACATCCACCTCGTTTTCATGAGTATACTGTCAAGCCAAACCTCTTTGAATGAGCAAGGATCTCAGGATGCTCTGAAATGTTCTATCCCAGGAATTCTCAACCTGGGGTCTGTGAACTTTTAAAAAAATGTTTTGGTTACTGTATTTCAATGTAATTTGTTTCCTTTGTAACACTGTGTATTACACAGTGAAACATTTGTAATTTTTAAGACTAGAATTAAATACTATTTAATTCTGTGCATTTAAAAAACAGTATTCTGAGAAGGGGTCCATAGGCTTTCACAAGGCTTCCAGAGAGGTCCATTACACAAAAAAGCTTTTTTTGAATCCCCTTTTTAGAATTTGATGCAGTATGTATAATGTCACTCACAAACAGGAACATCCTGAGGACCCGCTGTTAGAACCTGACTTAGACTCTGTCTGAGACCTTCTCTATGACAATGAACAGTTGTTGCATGAGGATATATTTTATTATTCACTGTTTGCTATTTCATAAGTAAAAGGTTGGTAAGAACGTTTACATTGTTCCCTATTTCAAACAGTCTTGGATGATTGGGACACATGGAAGAGTTTGTTGAAAAGTCTTTGGAGAGGAATTTCCCTTCAAATACTTTCATAGTAAGCACCGTGAGATCTTCTTTTCTCTATGTCTTTCAGTCAATTGTGTTGACTATAAAGATGCAGAATAGAAGAGAATTTTGGGAAAATCCTGCCTGTTCCTCTTAATCTGCCTTCATCCAGGATGTCCTCAGTCTATGTAGATTATTCTCATAAAAATTTAGTAGCATTGGGAATATATATTTCCAGTAGTTTGTATTTTCTCAATCCCCTCTTTTTGGAAAGGTTTTTCTTTGTACCTTTCATTTCTTCTGTTAGCTCCCATGAAAATCAATGACCTCAAAATTCTATCACCTCCAGCACAGATGTCTTTGTGTACTTGATCCAGCAGCTTTTTCATGTCTAATTCAGTCTTGTTCCTATGTTGTCAGGCTGCACTCTGGGGAAATGAGATCTTAGTGAATATAGGTTTCACAACATTACTAGGTATTAGTAGTGTTACTGTTGCTTTGAAATAAATGCTCAATTTTCCATAAAGAACTGCAAATATTCTTATGGAAGCTTTGAAACTGTCTTGGCCTAACTTTATAATCTGACCACATCTCCAACCTCTGGGCAAACATGCTAGTGGAAAGGACTTAGCTCTTGACTAGTTAGCTGGAACAAGGCTGTAAAATGTTTGGTCATTCTGTTTTGGTTGGAGCTCTAAAGCTGAGACCAAGAAGTATTCATTTTAATCCTTACTCGGCTTTTGAGAAATCATGAGAACCTAGACTCACTGAATTATTTATAATTCAGGGCCTCATTCCCTGAGAGCATGTAGATATTGCTGCCTAAGACTGTTAACTGAAATATGAACTGTTTGATTAATGGACATGAAAAATTAGACATGTGGATTTTTGAGACATACCTGAGACACTTATTAATATTGACTGTTTTGTTATTTTGGGTAAGGGAACTGGGTTTATCAAGTCTTGGGAAGGAAGAGAATCCTGGTGAAATTTAGGTCTTTAAGATATTTTAAGGCATATTATTTGAAAAGGAAATGCATTTAACTAAGAAAAACTCTTTGAATAATTGGTATGTTGGAGTATCTAGCTGAAGAAACTGTGGAATATTAGATGAGATTTTTAAAGAAGGGAGACAACTCACTTTCAGGAATAGTTTAAATATTATTTTGCTCAGAAGTAGTGGGATGACGGCTAGAAAACATCCATTAGTCTCAACATTAAAAATTCTTTTCATCCCTTAAAGAAAAAATTAATATTGAAGTGTTGAATAATTAGAGTATAAAACAAACCATTTCTTCACTGTCAAACACCAGCCAGGACTTTCAGTCTATCCCAAAGATGAAAGTCATTCTTCATTAAAATCATCTAGGCATTAGGATTGCTATAGTTTTGCTACAGGCTTGCCAAGGATGGCGTATTTGTCACTTTCATGGTCACATCATTTAATTACATCTGTTTAGAAATATGTATCCTTATGCCACTTCTTTTTTCCACAGGTTTTATGGAAACCTCATGATGTTAGAGCAGTAACTCCTTGGCTGTGCCATGAACTCCATCTTTTATCAAAGAAAAGTTTATGAGATTTGTTTTTGACATCGTATATAACATTCCTTATACTTTTAGCCTTCCAAAACTCTACCAAGGGGAGTGAAAATGTTTCTTCATCTGTTCTTCCAGACAAAGATTTTTACCCAGTCTTCTAAAGCGATTATTTTTGGAAGTTTGAGCATTGTGAGATTTTTTAAAAATTTTTGTGCTCTATTAGAGCTACTGTACAAAAACAACATTTACTTTTCAGTTTTTATTGTTGAATGATTTGACGCATTTTAATCTCCTATTTGCCCTCATTTTTGTTACTAACTCCACCTGGTCTCAATTTTTTTTTAATAGTAATTGAATGCATTTGGTTATCTCCAACTCTTTGTGAAAGTGGCAGCTATCTGTAGCAGAATGCACCAGAAAACAGAATGCTGTCTTTATACATTTTAATTAAGATCTTAGAATAACAATATAGAGAAGAAGGTTGCAAGCAATAATATATTTTTTTAAACCCAACAGTTAATAGTAATTTCAAAGAACATAATAGGCTACTGCTCTATCTAGAATGTGTTTTTCTACATGGAATGGCTTCTATCGAGTCCCAGGTGGTGCATCTCTTCATGACATTAATTTGTGTTTTATATTGTGAAAGACAAAGTGTCTGAATTGAAGAACACGGATGATGTCATAAGTAACATGCCCAGCTGAGTAAAATTCCTATCATTAGATATACAGAAAAATGAAATATAAACTACTACAAAAAAAATGCACACATATTTAGGAGTTGCTCATCTTTGCTACTGTGTATTATGCCTTAAATTTTTTGACGAATAACCAAAGAGTAAAGTTCATCAGCTAGTGCCGGACACAGACTACATGCCTAAAATAAAACAGAAAAAGGAATAGTATATTATTTGGATGAAAATTCTTGAACTAATATTTTACATTTAAATTGTATATAATTAAATACATTAAATTTCAAAGTCATTTCTTAATATAGATGTATTTCTATACTAATTTCCCCAAAGGAACAGGGTAAACTCAACATCCAATCCTGACGGACAAGGAATATTTCAACTTCAAAAGAGTGTCTGATAAACCCGTGAGTCATCTACAACAGGGGAAATCCCACCAGCGCCAAGAGAAAAGCAATGTCAAACTCAGGGTGATGGTCTTTTAAATTATGACATATTAAAATAAATGAAAAAGGAAACACCGGGCTTTTTGGCCTGAAGCATGGACAGCAGTGGAAAGAGCAATAGATTTAAGAGTTATAGGACCTGAACTGGAATCTAGTTTCTCCTACGAACTTCTTTGTGACCTCGGGCAAGTCACCGGACATCTCTAGGCCTTATTCCTTGCTTGTAAATAAGGAAGCAGTTAGACTTTAAACGGAAAAGGAAGGGAAAGGGAGAAAACTCTCTGTCTGCGTGTGTGTGTGTGTGTGTATGTGTGTGTGCGTGCGTGTGTGTGTGTGTGCGTGCGTGCAGAGATATCCAGGGATCCACACGAGACAAAATCTAAGAAGGAAGCTAAGCCGTCCTCTTCATTCTCATACAAACAGTATCACCTTCAGACTGATATACAGGATCACTTTAAGTTGAGTGGTATAGGGCAAATATTTTAAGAGAAAGAAATCAAAGTTTTATCATCCCGAGGGCTTCTACTTGTATAGAAAATGGGGAACAAGTGAAAATAATCACTATAGGACCTCGTCTATTCTGCTTTATAACTGTAATGATGACTGATTTTCAAATATTGTGGAACTCCCAGTTTTCTTGCAGAAGACTAGAAGTTTAACGGTAAGATAAATTTTAAAAAACAGAAATACCACCCACACCCAAATCCAAGGCTTTAAAATTTTAACTAAATAAAAACATTTGGGGGAGTTTCCAGTTCTGATGCATGCCTTGGAATAATACTTTCTGGCTTCTGCTTCATCACTTGTGATACCCAAGCCAAGCTGAAGACACCTTGCATAGTAGAAGGAAGCCATCGCTATGCCCTTGGTTATATATTCAGGAAGACAGTCAGTCATTTGGGCTATTGTGGGAACATCATGGCAGACATCATAATCAGAAATCCTGTCACAGAAATGACAAAATTAGAATGAAGTATAAAGTGTTAATTTCTCATCTAGACATCAGAAGCGCCCCGTGGATCAAGTCCTTTTGCACAAATCAAGGTCCACATGGAACTTCTTGAATATCTGCCTCTCTTCAGAAACAGGTCTGATTTTCTGTAGCTGGGGATGATGTATAACTGATGAGGTGCTGGAGTGGATGGAACACTGGGCTTTGGATTGGGAGAGTACGCATCCCAGTACTGGCATTTATAACTAGGCAACCACAGGCAGACCACCTAACGTCCTTGAGCAATAGCTGCCTCACATGTAAAATGTAGATACTACTATTCATGCTAGGCAGCTCACAAGGTTGTCATGAGGGAACAATAAACAAACACACATCTGATCTACTATTATCATTCCACCCCTCTTCCCTCCCTTTGGTATTTCCAGATGAAGCTCTATAAAGCATGAATACTAGAAAAGAAAATTAGAGGCAGGGTAGTGCAGTGGACAGAGAACTGGCTTCAAAGTTGCCCTGCCTTTGATATTGTGTAAACCTGGGCACAGGAGCTCTAGCAAAGCATTAAGATTACAGGCTGCAAAGAAAACTTCAACTTGCAGTGGGGGTGTGGGGGGCAGAGCAGAGTCCCTTATCTGGGAGTTGTCATAAGCCCAGTCTTTATGCACTAGAAAATTGTTTTAAGAGGGTTAGCAGTCCCCAAGCCTTTGAAATGTAAATGATTTTGTATTTGAAAGGTTCAACACTGACTTTTGCCTGATAATTGTGTTTGCTTATGGGGAAATATTGGTACTTAATAACTCTGTGTCTTTCTAACCCTGGGGGCCAGTGAAGTAAAAGTAGTTCCGAAATTTGACCAAAGGTGTCATCTGAATCATTATCTGAATACAATTATTCAAACTTCCCTTCATCTACAAAAGAATCAAGATTTTCTGCTGAAATTCTTATTAAATCAGTTCTTCATTATTCAATAATGACAGATTTCTGTTCACTTTTAAAAGGAAAAATACTTTTTCTTTTTTCCCTCACAATTGTCCTATTAACATTTTCAATTCCAAAGGCTCTCACTTCTCAGGTCTAACATTTCCTGATAAATATTTTTTAAAATAAATTAAAAAGCACCTTTTCATTTTTTACTGTAATTATATCTTTATAGCATCTTTATGACTTACACTAAGACATGATATAGAAGACCACAAAAAGTTTAGAAGTTTTCCTTTAAAATGCAGACCTAGATTAGTGGTGGTAAAGCTGGAATGAGCTGGTCCAGGGGACAAGGTTAGGATGGATAATGGGAATTTGGCCCCCTACACTCCCATAATGGGGCAGCTAGGTAGCACAGTGAATAGAGCACCAGACCAGTAGTCAGAGACTCGTCTTCCTGAGTTCAAATCTGGCCTCAGACGCTTATTAGCTGTGTGACCCTGGGCAAGTCACTTAACCCTGTTTACTTTAGTTTCTCATCTGTCACATGAGCTGGTGAAGGAAATGGCAAACCTCTCCAGTGTCTTTGCCAAGAAAACCCCAAACAGGTTCATGAAGAGTCTGACATGACTGAAACATAACAACAACAAAAACGCTTAACTGCTATTTTTAACCAATGACAGCCTTACCTTAGAGGAGAGGTTCTTGACCTTTTTGTGTGTTATGGGCCACCCTTTTGACAGTCTAGTAAAGTCTATGGACCCCTTCTCAGAATAAAGTTTTTAAATATTTAAAATACATAGGATTATAAAGGAAAATAATTATATGTACAATTATAAACATATCTGTACATACATACATGCATATACGTGTATACATGGGATCCATAAACTTGTATATGTGTGTATACATACATATATATTTATAACTTATATTACAAGTTTTATGTGTGTGCGCATATATATAACAAGTTCATGGAGCCCACATGTGTGTGCATATGCATATACATATGTATACACATATATATTTATAATTGTATCTTAATATATTTTCCTTTGTAATTATTTAGATATATACCCACATGTGCACAAACACACACAAGTTCACAGTCCCAACTCAAGAACTCTTGCTTCCAAACGAGTGGTAACTGAGCTAAGTTGCCACAAACAGATTCCCCTCTTTCCCTCTTGCCACAGGGTCCCATTCCTATCCTGTCACACTGTTCTACTGCAGATGAGCTGGTGGGGATCCACACCAGTTGAAAATCATCAGTACTACTACCGCTTTTAACTGCCTTCACCACAGAAAATGACTAACACCCCAAAGTGCATGGCTCTTTGATTTTCTCTTGCCATTTCTGCTGACAGTGATGAATACAGCATGTTGGGGTAAAGTTCTAAAGGCTGCCCCATATCTACTATCTTGTGGATCTCTGTCTACAAATGCTGAATTTGTAGCTCTTGCATTTGGAAGAAGAGAAAATTAGATCTTGATGTTCTGTATATGAGTGGGCAGACCCCACACTAAACTGACTTTCCAACATATCCTTTGTTGAACAGAGGTAATATCATTGCATCACCCCTCTCCTCTCCTACCACCCTAGTCCAAGACCCACTCTGAGAACACACTGCATTTGAGTCTCTATATGGAGCCAAATTCCGCAGGAAAAAAATATGGAATTTTGCAGCCTCAAAAAAAGTGGATTCCTGATATTTGGTGTTGAAAATTGTAGTGGCAAAACTTTTATACATGATTTGTTCTTGTGGGCCAGCCATTGTCCCTGATTCAGAAATGGATGCTGACCTGCTGAAAAACTCACCAAAGTGTGTTTGTCACAAACACAGTCACAACAAGGCATCTACCAGGGTGTCATAGTGGAAAGAGACTAGCTCTAGGATCAGAAGCCCCAAGGCCCTGGGCTTCGCCACTTACTATGTGACCTTGGACAATCTGTTGGCCTATTCTGTAAAATGGGAATAATAGTAATTGTACTACCTGTCTCCACTGGTGCTTGTGAAGAAAGCACTGTGTGAGCTGTCAAGTGCTACACAACATAAACTACAGTAACGCTGATTTGACTGAGATCATTAGCAAATATTCTCTTAAATGTTTTCATCCAAATTACCTTTTTGAGAATGTGACACATTTTGTAAAAAACTTCATTTTATAGTAATATTCGACCAGATTGCCTTGAGCGTAGACATTCCCACGGTCAGCGGCTTGTCTCAAGCACTGAAGGGCTGCGTCAGTATCTTGGCGAACGCCTTGTCCATAAAAGTACATGAGACCAAGTGCACCCTGGGACTCCAGGTTTCCATTGCCACAAGCTTCTGAATGCCAAAAAAATGCCTAAGGGAAAGTACAATCACGACTTGCCATTAAGAAATAACTTTGGAGCTTCTACTTTTAAGTGAAGTACATTGTTGGGGGCAGGGGGAGGGCAGGTGTAAAGAGGCCTTTCCTTGGCCCCCTCCCCCAGCTATTACTCGCTTCCCCTCTAAGATCATCTGCCATCAGTTAATGTATCAGCCTTGTCTATACACCTACAGAGATAAATCTCTCTCCCCTCCCCCTCCCCCATTAAAACAGAAACTCTTTGGGCAGGAACTAATTAATCTTTGTCTTTCACACACAGAGTGTCTGGCTGGTGCTTAGGAAATACTTGCTAACTGACTGGTACAGGGGAAAGAACAGTAGCTCTGGAACCAGGTGACATCAGTTGGACCTCAGTTTTATCATTCAACAGTTTTGTGATCTGGAGAAAATAAATTTCCTACCCTTTCTGTCCCTCAGATCCCACATCTGTAAAACATTAGCAACAGGTGTGCTGTCTACCTCACAGCAATCTGGGGAGGATCCAATGAGCTCATCATTGTAAATTGTCAGCCTAGGAAATGGCCTCATCACAAGCATGGCTTCAGGGTTTGGGACTTCATCAGCTCTAGAAGACACAGAGGAATTCATCTTCTCTCTTGGGGGAAAGGAGTATCCACACCAATGAAAGCACAGGTGGCTGAAGTACTAGAATGTTAAGTATCACCATCATGAGGGCAGCTAGGTGGCACTGCAGTGGAGTCAGGGAGACGCATCTTCCTGAATGCCAAGCTGTGTGACCCTGGGTAAGTCACTTTACCCTCTTTGCCTCAGTTTCCTTGTTTGTAAAATGAGCTAGAGAAGGAAATGGCAAACCACTGTAGTATCTTTGCCAAGAAAACACTAAATGGGGCAATGAAGAGTTGAACAGGACTGAACAACAACGCTGTCATTCATTTAGGAGTAGCTGAGTATCTTCACTGCACATTTTTGCCTAGCAATAACTAATATACATCCTATGATAAACTGCAGAAAGTTTTTCCCTCTTTACTTAAAACACTAAGTAATAATAGAGGATTATCTTTTCCAGATTTGCATTTGTCTTCAGTCATTTCCCTAATCACTACCAGTCACCAAGGGGCCTCATTTTACCATGTTTTCCTGTAATCTCCCAAAAGAAATGGAGAAAGAGGGCAAGGCCTTTGGATACTTATAATGAGACAGTGCATATAGAGAGAAGAGTTTGTCAGGGAGATTTCAGAGGAATGTTTAAAAATCTAAAAAGAGAAGGAAGAGATGAAAAGTTTAAAGTCAGTGGAAGTTGAAGATAAAAAGGTAGTGGACAATATCAGATTCATTCCTTTAAACCTGGTTCCTTCATGCAGACAAAGCAGAGTATGAAAAATTATAGATATGAAAAATGCTTGAACATCATATTAAATCATTTTGAATTGTGGTTTCTATCTAGATACTTTTAAGTGACTAATAATAATTCCTGTTGGGTGACTTTGGTTTTAGTGATAGGTACCCTCAAAGACTTAATTTTTGCCAAAAAAAAAAAAAAAAAGAATAAAAAAGATTTTCTATTACTTCTCACTAATAGGATCAAGGACAATAATGTTTTCTTCCTTCCAGTATTTTCCAGTTGATGTTTCTACTGCCAGTCATAAGTAGGAGAGACCATGCTTCTACTGGAGCTTTAAAGTTTTTTTTTCTTTTTTAATATGAGAAAACCTATAGAGAATTACTGAGCATACCTTTCCTATCAATGTTGGGCTACTTTCCCCATGGAGAGTTTGCACTTAATCTAAAATGTTTGACTGACTGAGACTTATCACTTCTTTAAGGTATCACTTACTTTAAGGGGGAAGTGGGGTGACTTGATTTACTTAAGCAACTCTACCCCTGGACTCACAGGCTTTTAGAGTTATTTAGAAACCTTAGAGATCAACTAGTGTTCAACCTCCTTATTTCATGGCTGAGGAAACTGGGCTCAAAAACACATAATATGGAATTTATTACATTATTATTTTTATTATTGTCATGTCATATTATCTATTACAATGTAATCAATCTTTTTATATTTTGAAAGATTATTTTAATTTCAGGATTCTTCCCATGTCTTCTCATAGGCTGTAAAATATCCTATAAATAATGATCTTGTCAATGTTTCTGCTAAACATCTTGTATATCTCTTGGAGTTCTTAAAAGGTAATTTTCGCCGGAAGGAAGCTATCACTTTGTCAAATGAAAAACAGGGATATTAAGGGTTCCAAACCGAACCCCCACTAGGTTTGGCTTTCTCCCAAAGCACACACCCAAAAGGAGGGGGAAAAAAAAGAAAAGAAAAGAATGACTTACTCATTAATCTCAAGATAACATCACTTAAAAAAAAAATAAGGTAGGTAACTCACCTTCTCCAGCTCTTTGGGCTCTTTTGTACAATAGTACAATCCCAAGATACTCTGAGCTCTGACACTAGCTTTTGGATTCCCATTGTCTGCAGCGAAAAGCCATAATCTAAAGGAAGAAAGAAAGAGAAATCACAGTCATATTACATGAAAAGTCAGCAGCCCATAAAAACAAAGCTTCATTCTGAGTTTGGATTACCTTTCAGCTTCCTCATCATCATGTGGAACACCTTGTCCTTCATGAAAAGCTCTTCCCAAGTTGTATGCAGCAGCATATTTTAAATGCTTTGCTTCGGGACATGGAGATTCAAGAATTTTCTTCATATATTCCACTCCTTTTACCTTTCACAAAGGAAAAAAAGCACCCCCCCCCCAAAAAAAAGTATTCTTAGTTTTGGCCCAAATAAATTTATTCTCCTATCAACATTTTAGATTGTGGTCTACACTTGTCTGAACAAAGGCACAGAGTAACGAGGCATCCACAGTCCCAGCAGGAATGGAGGATATAGGACAAAAATTAGAGGTGAAAATGTATGTCCTGACCCAGATCTCACAGATCAAAGGTCAGGTAGGGACAATCCAAAACAGTCCTTATGGGGAAATTTATATCTCCAAACACCTTCATCAAAATAGACAAATTGTTAGCTACAATGAAAACTACTAAAAATAAATTCTACCTTTAGATAGAAAAGAGTCAGTGTTAGATTTGCCTCTTTTTTCTGATGCTTCCAACTCTGCATCACAAATCCTAACACACACACACACACACACACACACACACACACACACACACACACACACACCCTTTCTTTTCCTCTCCCCATCTCTCCTGATATTTTGGAAACTCATCCCAGGTACCAGAATAACTAGTCTTATTCTATGGCAACCATACCTACCTTTCCACTTTCCTCAAGTGTATTAAAATAAATACACTACTCATAATTTATATAAAATGTATTTAGCTTTTCAAAACACCTGGATGGATATATCAACAAAAGAGTCACCTTAATAAATATAGAGGGCATAAGTGTTAAAAATTCTGTATAAGAAATGAACAGTTCTTAGGTGGGAAAGGTAGAAATCAGTTGATCAATCAATAAGCATCTATTTAAGCATTTATGTGTCAGGCACTCAGCTAAGCATTAGGGATTTTAAAAAAGGATAAAAAAAAAATCCAGTCCCTGCCCTCATGGAGCATATGTTCCAATAGAGGGATACAACATCTATCTATGTAGCAAAATGCAAGATACAGAGAACACACAGAAGAAAATCATCTTTGTTACAATTCTTCCATTTGTGAAATGTTACCAAATGTGTGAACTAAGTGATTTTGAAAAATGGAGCTTCTCTTTAAGGCTTCTGTGATTATAAGTAAAATGTACTTAATGCCAAAGCATCCTCTGTAAAAATCAGGGGCCTTGAATAAAGTGAGTAGATCTTTCTGTATGATAAAACGGTATCCAATTAAAAACATAAATTAGTAAAATCTTATGTAATTCTGCTCATATGCAATCAACTACTAATTTTTAATGCTAAAGCACAATGTTAAAAAACAACCAATCCAACTTGTCTTAGTTCTGCCTTAGCAAAAGAGTGGGATCAAATAATTTTATTATAAAATACTTGCATTAATCCCAATTTTTCTTCCCTACCTTTTTTCTTTCTTTTTTTAATTAAAATGAGGGGCAGGAGAAGATAAATAAAAATATAAAAGGTTATTATGGAAGGAAATATATAATTATGATCATAATTATAAATATAAATGAAATGAACACACTCGCCAACAAGGGAAGGGCAGCAGAATGGGTTAAAAAGCAGAATCTTGCAATATGTTGTTTAAAAGAAACCCTGTTAAAGACTTACACAATTACAATAAGAGACAAGATGAATTTATTATTGCTTTGGGCAAATTAAAAAAAGCAGGAGTCAACCAATCTCAGATGAGGCATCAATAAAAATAGTTATGGTTAAAAGATATTAGCAAGGAAATTAAATTATACTCAGAGGCATCATACGTGAGAACATAATAGCTAAGTACTTAAAAGAAAAGCTAATTAAATTATAGGGAGAAAGAAGACAGTAAAATTATGACAGGACATCTGGGATTGGGCCTTTTCAGACCTAGACAAAGTTAACAAAAAGATAAAAGAAGAAATGAATTAAGGATTTATGTGGACTTTAAGAAAATTAAATATGCCTGATCCATGGTGATTGCTGAATGAAAACTGAAAGGCATATGAATTTCCTCAATTTTGTATGCTACCTTTACAAAAACTGATCAAGTTCTAAGTCAAAGTAATGGGGGACATAGAAAAACCTCATAAACAAAGAAAAGCAGAAGTATTAAACATCTGTTACTGACTCAAATGCAGTAAAAATTATGACCAATAAAGAATCCTTGAAGAAAGGACTTAAATAAATGGAGACTAAACAATTGAACCTCTGAAGTATTAGTGGGTCCAAGGACAAATAACAGAAACAATAGATAACTCCATCCATTACAATGACAACAGTAAAGCAACATACTAAAACTCTTGAGATGATCCAAAACAGTCCTTGGAGGAAAACTCATAATTCCAAACACTTCCATCCACATAGACAAACTGCTAGCTAAGATGAAAACCATATTAAAAAGATCTTAAGATAAAAAAGAGAATGAACTTCAGAGTCAGTTTTAGAAGTAAGCATTACTAGGTGATGGATTAAAGTATAACAGTCAAGGTTCTTATTTCCTTATTTCATGACAAGATCATCTGGGAGAGAATAAGTGGGGACAAAAGCATCTATATGTCTAGATAAACTAAATCTGAGGGCAAAGAAAATCTGAATAATATAATCTGATAGGGGCTAGTTCTGTGACTTCATTACCACAGAGAAACAGATGAAGAAACCCCAAACAACAATGGAGACTAGCACCTTTTCAGCAGCATCATCTTAGAGAAATGCCTAGAGTGCTATCCAGTGTCCAGGGTTCCACAACTAATAGGTGTCTATGGTATAACTTGAACCCAGGCCTTTCTGGTTCTGTGTTAACTATCATATAAAGTGATAGGCTATCAATAATATGGAGAAAATCAGAGAAAACAGGGGAGAGGTCCTACAATACTTAAAATGAAAGTATGGTCACACTTCCAAAAAACAAACATTGAGTCTTAATATTAGAGATCAATTTTCTTCAATTCCTCCTACCAAAATTCTTAAATGTATTGTGTGAGAGATGTTTTTTCTCCATTATAACAATAACAGCTAGCATTTTTAAGAGTATTTTAAGATTTGCAAAGCATGATTTCATTTTCAAAAGGTCATGCCAGAATCACTTGATTGAGAGGCCAGAATAATGTCAAGGACACAGAAGATATGGATTTCACCAAATGTATTTGAGAGAGCGTTCCATCCTACCCTTGTAGACCAGATGGAGAGGCTATGCATGATGACCCAGGGAGATTCAGAATTGGCCAACTTTCAATCCCAAAGGGGCCACTGAAGCTCCGTGGGTCTCAGTTTCCTTATCTGTGAAATAAGGGGGTTGGGCCTTTGAGGTTCTTCACAGCTCTAGATCTATGGGATCAACCTCATCGATTATAGTAGAGATCTGTCTTTCATATCATGTTCAACATTTTTACAAATGATTTGGATAAGCATAGATGGCATGCTGAACAAATTTATAGATGATATGAACCTAGGAAGAATAGATAACGATGTGGTTTTACAGTCAAGATTCTAAAATATCTCAACAGCCTAAAACAATGGGCCAGATCTACTGGGGTGAAACGTATAGGCATAAATGTAAAGTCTTATATGCTAAGTTCAAAGAAGCCATCTTCCCAGTTTCTCAGGCTTACAAACTAGGATCTTTCCTTGACTCCTAAGAATCTCTCACTACTCCCCCATATCCATGCTGCGGCCAAAGCCTATGGATTTCAATTCTGTAACATCTCTTAAATGTCCCTTTCTCCCCTCCAACTCTGCTATCATTCTAGTGTAGGCCCTCATCACTTTTTGCCAGGACTAATGCCTTTTGGTGGGTGTACCTGCCTCACGTTTCCCCCCACTCAAATCCATCCTCCATTCAGCCATCAAGGTGATTTTCCTTACGTGAAGGGCCAACCATGTCACTCCCTTCCTCAATAAACTCCAGTGGCTTCCTATTGCCTTCAGAATCAAACACCTAGACCCCTCCTACCTTTCCACTCTTCTTTTTAAAACTATTTACTTTTAGTTTTCAACATTCACTTGCGTAAGATTTTGAGTTTCAAATTTTCTTCCCGTTCCTCTCCTTCCCCCTCCCCAAGACAGCATGCAATCTCATATAGGCTCTACTTGTGCATTCAGATTAAACATATTTTCATATCGGTCATGATTAGAAAGAGAACTAATGGGAGGAACCATGAGAAAAAAGAAACAAAACAAAATAACTAACGAAAAGGAGAGAAAATAGTCTGCTTCCATCTACATTCAGACTCCACATTTTCTGGATGTGGATGGTATTTTCCATCATGAGTTTTTTTTGGAGTGGGGAAAGCACGGCAATTGGAGTTAAGTGTCTGAACTCAGGTCCCCTGCCTGACTCCAGAGCCAGTTCTCTACTCACTATACCACCTAGCTCCCCATGACTGTGAGTCTTTTGGAGCTGTCCTTGCATTGGTGAGAAGAGCTAAGTCTGTCAAAGTCAGTCATCGCACAATGTGGTTGTTAATGTGTACAATGCTCACTTCACTCAGCATCAGATCATATGTCATTCCAGGTTTTTCTGAAATCTGCTTTCTCATCATTTATTATAGCATAATAGTATTCCATTACATTTACATACCACAGCTTGTTCAGTCATTCCTCAATGGATGGACATGCCCTCAATTTCTAGTTCTTTGCCACCACAAAAAGAGCTGCTATACATATTTTTATACATGTGGGTCCTTTTCCTGTTTTTATGATTTCTTTGAAATACAGATCTAAAAGTGGTATTGTTGGGTCAAAAGGTATGCACAGCTTTATAGCCCTTTGGGCATAATTCCAAATTGCTCTCCAGAATGGTTGGATCAGTTCACAACTCCACCAACAATGCATTAGTGTTCCAATTTTCCCTTATCTTCTCCAACATTTATCATTTTCCTGTTTTGTCATGTTAGCCAATCTGATAGGTGGTACCTCAGAGCTGTTTTGATTTGTATTTCTCTAATCAATAGTGATTTAGAGCATTTTTTTCTTATGAGTATAGATAGCTTTAATTTCTTCCTCTGAAAACTGCCCGTTCATCACCTTTGACCATTTATCAATTAGGGAATGAATTGTATTCTTATACATTTGACTCAATTCTCTACATATTTTAGAAATGAGGTCTTTATCAGAGACACTGGTTATAAAAATCCTTTCCTAGTTTTCTGCTTCCCTCCTAATCTTGGTTGCATTGGCTTTGTTTGTGCAAAAACTTTTCAATTTAATATAATCAAAATTATCCATTTTGTATTTCATAATGTTCTCTAACTCTTGTTTGGTCATAAATTCTTCTGTTCTCTATAAATCTGACAAGTAAACTATTCCTTGCCTTTCCACTCTTGTTACACCGTACTTATACCATGTACTCCTTGATCTAGTGACATTGGCCTCCTGGTCATTCCATGAATAAGACACTCCCATGTCTAGGTTCTGGGGATTTTCTCTGGCTGTCCTCCATACCCTCCTTCTTCAACTCCACCAACTGACTTCCCTGGCTTCCTTTAAGTCCCAACTAAAAATCTTACATTTTACCTGAAGCCTTTTCTAACTCTTCTCAATTCTAGTGCCTTCTTTCAGCTACTTAATTCCTATTTATCTTATATATAGTTTTTCATGTGTATAGTGCTTGCATGTTGTCTCCTCCATCAGACTGGAAGCTCATTGAGGTCAGCCTCTCTTTTGCTTCTTTTTGTATCTTTGGCGCTTAGCACAGTGCCTGGCACAGAGGAGGTGATAAATAAATGTTTATTAATTGATATAGATATATAATTTAATCCTTATAATTCCCATTTACAAAAGACAAGTTAAATGACTTATCTAAAAGTTTCTCAGGCTTCCATCAAAAGTGTCAATTTAAAATCCCACTTTCTGCAAGAAGCCTTTCCTTCTCATTGCTAATCCCTCTGAGATTACTTCAAAATTACCCTGCATATATTTTGTACGTATATAGTTGTTTGTCTGCTGCCTCCCCCATTGGACTGTGAGCTCCTGGAGCCTAGGGTCTGCTTCTTCCTTTCTTTGAATCCTTAGGGCTTAACGTTGCCTGGCACATAATAAACAACTAGTAAATTTTGTTTGTTGATGTGACTTGACTTATACATGAATGGAAGAGTGGAGATTCAGACCCAGGTCTTTTGATTTCAGCATTGATAAAGAATTTTAACAGTGTAGGGCAAATTCTGGAAGCTCATCACTAGAGAATATCTCGATCAGTATCACTCCAGGGACCCCAGAATGTTCTTTTAGGCTGGGACTTTATGTCTGGACTTCTTTTCATCATAATAATTCAGACAATGTCATATGTAAATTTCCAGTTCCAGGACCAACTGTTGGACTTCAAAAAGCCTTTGCAGTAACAGAATGTTAGGGCTGGACAGAACCTCAGTGATCATCTAACTTACCCCCTGACTTTTTAGATGAGGAAAGTAAGGTCCAGACACTGGTAGTGACTTGCCCAAGATCACGAAGGAAGGTTTTCTATGTTTTTGTAAATTACTACTTAAAATATAGCCCACTGAAGTGGGAGAAATTAGGAAAAAATTTCCCCAAAGACCCAGATACAGAAAACTATTAACAAGAATTTGGAAGAAATTAGAAAATCAAGAAATACGTAAAACTGTAGCTAAGCTACCATGTTTTCACTCTTCTTCATCAAACTTCCTCCCTAATTAGTAGAGCCGCCCTATTTCCACAATCCCAAATCATCACAAACTAAGACAGGAAAAGGATGCATGGGAGCCATGGATTTCCTAGTACCCAAGGCTCATTCCCCTCCTCCAACTTAGTAAGTCAAGAAAAAATAATTATAAAGTCTTGCTCTAAATGTGCAGAAGCAAGTGAGGCTGGTGACTCTGTGCAGCCCTGCCTCACTTAAATCCAGTTCACTTGCATGTCATGGCATCATTTCCCTGAGGTCACGGTCCTCTTCAAGAAGGAAGGACAAACAGCGAGAGGGGGAAAACGAGTGAGTCATCTATTCCAACAATTCCTGCTAAAGCCTAGAATTCTCCCATTACTTGATTTCTGGCCTCTGTGGAGTGTTACTATTAATTCCAGAAAAACTCCCTTCTCCAGAATTAATAAAGTGAAGCCAAAAATAAAAATAACTACAACAAAGCTCCAAACACTGGGGCTCTAACATTTCCAAGAACTTAGGAAACCAATATTCTAGGGCAGGAAATAAGAAAAATGGCACCCACTTGAATTTTGTTCTAAAGAGGCACTGGCCTTAGATCTAGAAAGGATCTTTACAGGTCATCCATTCCTGCAGGCCACATATTGACTTAGAAAATCACAAATTAACATTATCTTTGTTGTACCGTATTTTTATTTATTTCGGGAAACATTTCCTAATTATGGCTTAATCTGACTCAAGGTCATGGTTGGGAGTTTTAGAGGCTACTTTCTGTTTCAGATTTTACATCATTGATTCAATTCTTTTGTTGTACAGAAAAGGAAACTAAGACCTAGAGAGAGAAAATGACTTGACCCACATTCATACAGGTTGCAAGTAGTAACACTCAGAGAAGTATACTCACATTTACATCTTCTGACTGTAAATACAGTAATCTTTGGATTCATCTTTGTCAAATGCAGAATAATTGGATGCTAGGTTGGACAGAACCTTCAAGTGCAAACTCTAAATGGAGATCAGCTCCCCCAAGGACTAAGACAAGGCCTCCAGCCTCAAACCATTTACAATCTCTGCCTCCAGACAGAATTACATTTAAGCCACTCTAATTTGAAAATACTTCTAGAATAGGAGACCCCACATTCCCTTTTAGTTTTAAATTCTGAATCTAATAATGTGGCAGCCAAATGATCATGTAATCTTGACTCCATACACATCTTAAATGAGAACCCACAGGTAAGAAAACGAACATTTTCAAGCAGTTCTTTCTGGAGTGATTTAGACCTCTGTATGGGGACATTTCAGGCAGCTAGGTGGCAAAGTGTTCAGAGTAACAGGCCTGGAGTCAGGAAGACTCATCTTCCTGAGTTCAAATCTGGCTTCTAACACTTACTAGTGATGTGACCCATGGTAAGTCACTTAACCTTGTTTGCCTCAGTTTCCTCATCTGTCAAATGAGCCGGAAAAGGAAATGACAGACCATTTCATATTTTTTCCAAGAAAACCACAAATGGGGTTACCTTAACTACAAGTGAAATTGAACAAGTGAACATTTCATGTAAATTCCATGAAAATAAGATGCTTGTACTAATTAGGCTTCATTCTCTGAATTTGTATCCTCAAAGTGTCTAGCACAGTGCCGGGCACATCAATAAGTACTTGCAGATTGAATGAATTGCTCTTCTGGACACTTTAATGGAGAAAAGTGACTTCACTGCCTTCATATGCCCTTTCCTATTTGTTTTCCTCGCTGTCAATCAATCCTACATTTGTCTGTCCCTCTAAACCCCCTATTTCTTGTCAGGATAGTTAAGTGCCTAAGATATCAGTGATACAGTGATTCAAGCAAATGTCTAAAAAAGTTCTGAGCTTTTCAGATGGCATAAGTTTTATTAAAATAGAAAAGTACCCTAAGTTTAGAAAGTTTTTGGAATTAAGGATTAATTTAAAGGCAAATATGAAATTTCAAAATGTCCACCAGTACATCAACAGAAGTCAAGAAAATCAACCCATTGGAAGACTTGTGACATTTTAAGGCTTATCTCACCTTACCATCAGTATTCTCTTAAATATCAGCATAAACCTTGGGACGTCTGCATTATTCAGAAAAGCTCATCTCAATAGGACACTATAACGAGTAATGAATGAATCTATAAAACAATTTTATTATCAGATAATGCTACAATTTCTCATGAAATTCTTAACCTTTCTCTGTAGATGTCAAGTTGTATTTCCCCAAGCAAAGTGACAGTCAAGATATTATTAAAATAGGAGTAGGTAACAAATGGATCTAAAACATCACATTCCAAGGGATTCCTGATTTTAATTATTTGGTACAGTTTGTCTCAGATTCTAGGAAAAAAATGGCCAAAGGCAGCTACTAACAGCTTAGGATATTATCCAAGGGGTACCAAATAGATACTTGGGACAGTGTTTTCCCACTTAATTTCCTAAGGAAAGTATACTTATAAATCAGCACCTGTCCTTTTCTAAACATTTCATTCACTTTACTATTTTCTTTATCCGATAGAAAAATGTTGTAATACTGAAAAGAAATAGTTTTAACATAAGGTTAATTCTGAGGCCAGCATCAGATTTGAATAAAAAGATAAAAATTTTTAAAAAGACCACACAATAAAATCTCACAGACCTAAAATTATACATTCATGGACTTTACAGTAAGCACACATATAAAGATTTTTTTCCTCACTTTTTGATTCACTTAAGTCATTCTTTTTGACTATACTCTTAATAAGGTTTTATCTTGCACTAAGATTAATACTTTGTATATTTTATTCTCAAGGGCAGGGAAAATCTCATTACCTATATCTTTACTTCTATTACCAGATCTTTATGTCATGATACCTTTGTAGTTAAGGTGGAAAGACGAAAATTGGATGTTAGATTCAAAACTGGTGACAAACTAGACTGAAAGAATATTTATTACTAAACTGATGTCAACTCGGCGAGGGGTGTCTAGGGGAGAGTTTGGTCCATAGCTCTGTTCTGTTTGACATTTTATCAGTGACATAGATGGCATGCTAATGAATTTACAGGTAGTATGAAAAGATGGCTAATATAGGATGACATGAGAGGTATGTAAAAAAATGCTTAAAAGACTTATAAAAGACTGAAGCTAACAAGATGGAAAGAAGGACTTTTAAGTGGAATAAGTGTAAAGTCATGCACCTGGGTTAGTTTGGGATGTGGGAGATGTTTCTAGAAAGTTGCTCATATGCAGTAAACATGTTTTGGTTAACTAAGACTTCATTATGAATGGTCTGTTACAACAGCCGAAAAGCTCATGTAATTTTAGGCTGCAATAATAGAAAGTGTCTGGGCAGTTTAAATTCAACTGTATTATACCCCGGTATATATTTGGAGTATTGTGTCCTCTACATTTAGTAGAGGTACTGACAAGTTGGAATGCGTCCCAAGAAGGACAACCTCCAGCCACTGCTAGCCAAATGTAAAATGGGATGCCATGGAAATTATAAGGTTAGCCCTAACCTGGGGACTTCTAATGGTCACTGGATGACCACTGGCTTAAGGATATTACAGAGAATTCTCAGTGAAGAACCCATTGACCCTCTGAGGTTACTTTCAACTCTGAGGTCCTGGGACAAGGATGATGAAGGAATTCTAAACCATGCTATGATTAAAGAAATTAGCTATGTTTATCTTAGTAGAGGACTTTTGAAGGCGTACTTGTCTCTATATATATTCATTATATATTTATAGAATATATATATTTCCACTTTTACATGGAAAGTCTTTTCAGTGTCTAGCATAGTTCTTGCAACATAGGAGTTTAATAAATGCCTGATTGGTTGATTCCGTCCCCATAAGATGACAGAAACTTCAGGAAGTAATGAATACTCTTTTATCATTAAATCACCTAGTAGAGATTGGAAACACTGGCAAATTTTGGGTGATGTTGTAGACAGGATTTCTGTTTTGCTTCAGGTGATATCTGAGATTCCTTCTAATTCTATAATTCTATCACTGTGAAAAAAATGGATTGAAATTCAGTTCAGGGCCCCTTATCTGAGAAGGAATACCCTTCATTTACTTTGTTTTCTAGACTATTATGTGACTTGTTTGCCCCCTAGAGGCCAGCCAGAATCTTCATTAATTTAAAGGGTTAGAATTCAGTGTATTTTATGTAGCAAGCAATTCATGTCTATGCCATCAGGTCAAAGAACTATGATATACTATTTAAAAGTAACAATGGCTTCTTTGGAGACATTATTGTAAATTGTCATTTTTCTTGTAAAGTGAGTTTTTTAATGTACAAAAAAAAGAGGAATCAACCCTTTCAAAAAATTAGCAGCTGTTTTGAAAGGATCCAGGACCTTGATGGAGTGGTTCATGAATAACCTCAACCACTTAAAGCTAATTATTATTTTATACTAGGCTACGCTTTAATGTCTTAAGAAATATGGAACCACTATGAGAGAGTCAATCAATTCAGTTCAACAAGAGGAGAGCAGAAGGGAGGGAGAAAGGAGGGAGTACTTATGCACAGCCTCTATTAAGTGTTGTGCTGGGCTTCGGAAATATAAAAAGAGGGAACATCTATTTATAGGAGGATTGATGGGGTTCCTTCCTCTGTGGAGTGGATCCTAGGCAATCAGGGATGTTGTAGAAGGGTCACTGGAACAGACTGAGGAGACCTGGGCTCACATCCCAGATGCCCCACTTTTACCAAGTGTGTGACATTGGGCAAGGCATTTAACTCCCTTCAACCTTAGTTTGCTTATCTGTAAGACATATTGGACTAGATGAACTCGAAAGTCCTTTCTGAAACCATAATGTCTTCCCACACACACACACCCTTTAATACAAAATAGAACAAAAGGTGACCTAAAGGTTTCTAGAATGGGGAGAAAATAGTCACAGGGAAGGTTTTTTTTTCTCCTTTTCCCCTGGGGGTGTTTTAAGCCACACTAACTGAAGAAAAACTGAAAAAACTGTTTTTAGCTCTACATGGGTAAGGAGAACTGTCTACAACTTGGCACTTTCAACACCTGCATCTCCACCAATAAAAAGAAGAATTAAAGCTTTCTCTTTAAAAGCACTGCCAGGATTAAGCAGTACTTGATAGCTAAAATGGAGTGAGAAACTGCACCTACTAGATGTGCTTTCAATTTGTTCCAAAGGGTATCATTCCTTTAATATCATGCAAATGTTGCTCCAATAAAGTCCTACCCCATTAGTGGAAGGGAGGCCGATGTGAGTTTTTAAGCACTTTCCCAGAAGAGTCATTTGCCTCACTGGCGAACTTTAGTCCCATCAGATAAAGTGTGAGAAAATTAACATGGCACTTTAGTCCCTGTGAAATTTTCAATAAACAAATGGGGGAGAGGAATTCTTTTTGATTTGAAAGAGATTCATACTGGCCCAGATAATGCACTTCATCAGTACTTCTAGGGTTCAAGCATCTGTATGGAAAGTTATGTTGACTCAGTATCCCATTGTTCCCAGTATGCCTGTCAACCAAGGTTGAGGGAGGTGTCACACAGTCCTCTGACTCTGGTCACTGAGCCAAGTCATCCCCTATTTGTGACCTCTGTACTCCTACCTGCAAAATGTCACCTTCCTATTACCTTGGGGAGGAAGTGAGACGGAAGGGCCCAGCCTCTTTTGCTGAGGCAGACCTAGCTGAATTGGCTTAAAGTTACCTATAAAAGCTGGCCCCACCTGCAGCCATCACTGATCTGCAGTGAGGAGCTCATCAGTTGCTTCCTTGATGTGCTTATAATAAACTCTTTTTAAGTCTCTTTGTCCTGAGGTTTGCCTCATTCATCAGGGTGAAAAGCCCAAGGGAAGAATTATCCATTCCACACTGATTTCTGATTTTTTTGGTGTATGTATGTACACACCGAAGTGATGGGGACTGGAAGGGTCCCCTACATACACCTTTCTGGTCTTCTTACACTGCCCCTCTGCAACATACTCTTGATCCAGTGACCTTGGCCTCTGCTGTTCCTTGAAAACAGCCTCCATCTCTCAGCTCCCCATATTTTCTCAGGCTCTACCTCATGCTGGAAATGCTCTCCCTCCTTCTCTCTGCTTCCCGACTTCCTTTAATTTCCATCTACAATCCCTGTAATTCTTCTCTCTGCTGATTATTTTCAATTTTTCCTGAATATAGCTTTTGGCATGTTGTTCCCCTGTCTGAGAGAAGTGACTGTTGTTTGTTTGTCTTAAGTCTCCAACACTCAGTAACACTCCCTGGCACATAGCTGGCACTTAATAAGTGTCTATTGGCTGATCAACTAGAGCTCCTCTACATTTTAGTAGATGCTTCATAAGTTGCTGTGCCTAAAAAAGTGAAGCACCCTGTGGCCAACCTTGTTATGACAAGACAGTCCAACTTAGATGGACAACTCTTGAGATCATGTCATCAGACCTATATTTCAAGCCTTTCCAGTTTGATAAAAACTACCAGAACTTATGCTTAACCTTTGAAATTAAAGAAGAACAAATATATAAGGTTAAAACTTAATGCAATTCACATTATAATGTTCTTATCAGATGCTCTAGATATATCAGGTAGGGATTGCTTCCTGTGTTCTAGTGCAGTGGTGTCAACTCAGAAATGAAGACCTCTAAACTGGACATAGATAAGGATACCTGCAGGCCACATACTGACTAGGTTTTTAAAATGTAACATTATCTACACTTTATTATATTTTGACTTATTTTGTTAACTATTTCCCAATTATATTTTAATCTGGTTTGGGACCACTCAGGAGTATTGTGGGCCACAATTGTGTTTGACATCTCTGCTCTAGACCACTCCAAGGAGTAGTTCAATGAAGCACCCTGAGTCTAATGCTACTATCACCCTCCAATGTTTTTTGATTACCACAGAGTGGAAATCAATGATTTTAAAGACTACAATCTAAAATAAGTTCTGAATAGTCTGATCTGGGTCCAGGAGGGCAGAAGAGGAAGAGGAAAGGCTGACTGCAGTGGGGAAATCACAAAGTAAGACTATCCTCTGTCACAAACACCATTCTTTTTAATACTTATACTTTTCCTGTGATGATGGCATATGACCAAATCACCAACCTCTCTGAGGAACAAAAATCTCAGGTTACACAAAGAGTTATGGAGAGATGGATGGTATAAGGACTTAGACTCAGGCACAGTGCGGATGACTTGTGTGGAAAAGATGGTCAGTCAGCCAGCTAGCATTCATTAAGTGCCTATTATGTGCTAGACAGAAAACAGTCCCTGCTCTCAAGGAGCTCACAATCTTGGGGGAATAGAGAAGATAGCATACAGACAAATACACACATACACATACAGGCACACACATACCCATATGTGTATATGTATATATATGTATGTGAATGTGTTTGTATATACATACCTGTACATATATACCTATATACACATACACATGTTTTATATATACATATATATTATATATACACATATCCATATGCATAATTGGGGATAATCTCAAAAAAAGGCACTAAGATTAAGAATTAGGAAAGGTGGAACTTCACTAAGGCTTGAAGGAGTCTGGGAAGCTAAGAAGCAGAGATGAAGAGAGAGATGCTGTAATTCTCACCTTAGAAGTACCCCCTCCCTCCCTCTGACTGGATGGCTCCTTCCAAATCTTCTATTTTAAGGAGGGCTTCCAGGCTGTTCCCTCATGGTACCTTCTAGTTTCCTTTTATGGGCAGTCTTCTCCCATTAGAATGGGAGCTCCTCCTGGGCAGGAAGCACTTAGCACAGTGCTTGGCATATAATAAACACCTTAATAAACGCTAATTAACTGAAAGACT
Source organism: Notamacropus eugenii (assembly GCF_028372415.1). Taxonomy (NCBI): domain Eukaryota; kingdom Metazoa; phylum Chordata; class Mammalia; order Diprotodontia; family Macropodidae; genus Notamacropus; species Notamacropus eugenii. The sequence continues at coordinate 104,314,288 of NC_092878.1, forward strand.
AATAGCCTGTTCTCAATCCTCAAGCCCCATCAAAGGCTGTGCAGTTGGACATGCTGATCACCAGGTCCTTCTGGAAACTCTCTCCTCTGCAGGTTTTGTGACACTAATCTTGCTGGAATCCTTTCCTAACCTCTCCACTGCTGGATTATCTTCATCCATGCCATGTCACACCCACTGAGTGTGGGTGTCCCCCGAGGTTCTGCCCTGGGTTGTCTTTTCCTATCTCCCTATGTTATTGGTGAACTCATCAGCTCCCATGGGTTCATCCATCATCTTCATGCTATGATTCTCAGATCTGTGACACAGGGTTTGTTGCTTTCTTAAGCTACAGTCACACTTCACTAATTGTCTTTTGGATATCTCAAACTGGACATCCCATAGACATCTCCAGTTCAACAGGTTCATCTTTTCCCTCAAACTCTCTCCTCTTCCCCACTTTCCCATTTTCTGTTCAAGGGTACCACTATCCTCTCAGTCATCCCAGCCTGCAAGTTCTGGGTTGCCCTCATCTTCTTACCCCACACATCCAATCTGTTGTTACATTTTGTGGTATCCATCTTCACAACTCCTCTCATATTCATCCCTTTTCTCCGTTCACACAGATGCCACCCTGTGAAGGCCTTCTTCACTCAGTCCCTATTACTTTCAGGTTCAGAAATAAAATGCCCCAACTGGCATTTAAAGCCCTTCACCACCTGACTCTTTCCTGCCTTTCCAGTCTGCTTACACCTTACTATCCCCTCCATACACCTGATAATCCAGCTCAGCTGAGCTACTTGCTGCTTTTCCCACATAATGCTCCAACTTCTGCTCCACACCTTTGTCCTGGCTGGTCCTCCTGACTGCAATGCCCTCCCTCTTCATTTCTGACTTTAGATTTCCTGGCTTCCCTTAAAACTCAGCTCAAGCACCCTTTCCTCCAGGAGGCCTTCCACATCCAGGAGGTATCCACATCTACCAGTGCTTATTCATTCTGGATATATCTTGTATGCACTGATTTATACATATTGCCTCCTCAATTAAAATGTAGCCCCTTTGAGGACAAGGACTGTTTTTATTTTTGTTTTAGACCAGCACTTAGCACAGTGTTATTCCCTATTCCCCCATCCCCAGTACATATATACATATGCACACATACACAAACATACAGCCCATATTATGTGCATGTGTGTATACACATACACATGTAATACATATGTATTTACATATCTATGTATGGAGAGACGTATGGTATGATTAGGCCTTAGCACAATGCTGATAACTCCTGGGGAAGATATGGCTTTTATTAACAATTTTTAACAACTAACAAACACATGTACATATTTGTTAACTTCTTGATCTTCATATTGCCTTGACTGGTACAATAATGAACAAATAAACACAATTCTTGAGTGCGGATCTGTCCCTGCTCAGCATAACAAGGAAATGAAATTCTCACATGCCAGAATGCATGTACAATTTCTCTGTAATGGGTTTATATGTTGGTTTGGTAAAATCCACCCAAATTTGCTGCATATCGTTGTTGGGAGAGAACCACAAAATGATATTTGATTGAAAACTGTATTTCATTCATTCACTCAATGAATATTTATTCCCAACAGGGCAGGGAGGATTCCCTTCAGCTAAGTGGAAGATATTTCCTGTGTGGAATAATCTGATTTCATTCTTTTGTAGTTCATACTTAGAACTGATTTCAAAAGAAGTTTCCAAGAATTGTTCACACCTTCAGTTACTGATTCTGTAACTTGACCATAGAGACCTCTTACCTGACAAAGGTTACCAGGGCAAATATCATCTTGTTAGTTATACTGAGGTATATATTGAGGTAATTAATGGAGATATAGATATATACACACATAAGTATGTACGTGTGTATCTATACACACTTGCGACCTTTTCATTCAGTCGTGCATAAAGATACAGTCCACTGTAAACCCCTGCAAAAATCTGGCCCTTCTGCATGTTTTTCTGCAAATACCCTTTGTGTCTATCCATAGAACAAACCACTCACTTTGTCTGTCAAGATACAGTCAATTTCATTTTTATTTTATCATTCTGGCAATACTAGGTTCTGTGTTTTCTTGAAATAACCGTTTATCACACATAGGTGTGAGGCTTCTGACTACTTTATAAACCTCTGGTTTCTTAGAGTTCTTTTCGTTGTCCACTGTGCCAACTTTTAAAAGGTTAAAGGTTATTAGCACATACCAATATATGCTCACTTATTTTGGAGGATCTCACCAAACTCTTCATACAATCTCTACTTCTCCATTCTTTGCAAAGAAGAAAGGCACACAAATTCCCTCCCCAGAAGTCCTACTCAATGTCTTGATGTAGAATGGAAATGAATCTAAGGAGACTCTCAAAGACCATGAGACAGGTCTGTGAGGCTTTGAGTATGAGCCCAGGAACAGACTGAAATTCTTAAACAGTGTCCATTTTCCAGGGATAAATTTAGTATTAGTTTAGTGGGGCTGGAAAACAAGAATGAGACAGTTCTTGGACTGCTCATAAATATTACTTAACTATTAATTCTTTCATTAAATTATCTGGGTCTAATAGACCACAAATTGACATGCTACTGGAGAAACTGAACCTTATCCATATTGACACTATCACTCTAAATGAAACTAGAACTCATAAAGAAGTTACAGCTATTAAATAGTATAGCTTGTAGGTTTCTCCTTGGAAAGGCTGATTAAGGAGTTGGCAGAGTTGATTTGATCATACAGCCCACAGGCATTAACAAATAACTATCCATGGAGATCCTTGGGTCATGTGCCTTTCAGTGCAATAGACTTCACCATGAAGAAACTGCAGTTTAATTCCCTAAACATTTCTTAATCATAACATCAGTTAAATCAAGGGATGGAAAGTCCATTAACATTTGGCCTAGTGAGATGAGGAAATGGTCAGGTTTCCTAGGGATTCAAGGTTAGGCTGGTGACAGTGTGGAGAGTGCGAAAGTAAAGGAAGAAGCATTTTGGGTTTGGGGTTCAGCAGTGGAGGCTGGACCTGCCTGTCTTGGTATTTCTTCAGGTACATAAGACCTTCCATTTCCTACCTCTTCTTTTTTGAGTCAAGTAGTAAAGCCACAGCTGTTCCAAGATGCCAATCTGGATGGCATGCCTACAGAGTTGATTTGGTATTGATGTTTTTGTTTAGCCTATGCATTGGCTGACTGCAAATTCCTTTGAGGTTAATGAAGTTCATCAGTGAACTCAATTTTTTTCAGACTGCGCAGTACACAGGAAGTTCCTAATTTACAAAGGAGTTCTTCATCTGCAACTCAATAATTAGGATACATTTTCCTACAGAAGCTACTTTATAAATGTTGGGTAGAGTACAAAGCTGGTGCGTAAATGTGATATACATCTGAATAACAGTACAACTATTTTTGTACAACGACAACGGCAACAGTACTAGCGCTATAATAACAACATATTTTGACTGTTTTTGTAGTTTTTACAGTATCATGAATGCATTTAACATTAAAATGCTAATTTGGCTATCACTTCACTGGGGAAACCTCGTATCATGGCAAGAAGTACATACTTCTGTATTCTGCAAAACACGAAATGCACAGAAAAGAGATAAATTCGTTAAAAAAAACTACTCAGTAACTGTGAAAGGATAGATGAGAAGAAAAGGGGCAAGAGCTCTGGCTTTCTTCAAAAGACATTCTCACAAATAACGAGGCAAAGCAACTATTGACACTAGCGATGGCAGGGGTTCCCTAAATGCATCTGGACAACTAGCACCAGATGACTTACAAAAAGTAAACACCGAGGTTAAAAGGTGTTCCTGTGGACAAACTACTGGCTCACAGCAACAGAAAGCTAAGAGTTTCCATTTATAATGTATGGAGGAAAAAGAGAGTATTCTAATGACCACACATGGACCTGTTTGTGTTTCTTCCACAGTCAATCAGGAACAATTTGTATAAATAGTGTCTGTGGATGCCCCAGCTGAAGAAGGTGAAAGGTGGGAGGGGCCTTTCTGCTAAGAAATGGGAATAAATGGGAGCAGGACAAGCATACTATCATATTATTCTAATAAAGATTTTAAAGTGTATTCAACTAAGTAAAGATCAGGAAACCTAAGGAGAAACTATAGGAAGTGCTTTTTCCAGCCCAGGCCCACAAAGAGACAGCCAGAAGCCTTATGGCACTCAGAAAGGGTTTCTAGGCAGAAAAGCCCAACCCAGGAGCTCTACACCCAGAAGTCTAACCCCCCAACTAAGGGGGATCCAGGGATATCTGAAGTTTGCAGTGGTGTTGGAGCACGGAGAAGAGGGTGAGGAGAGAAAGAGGAAGACCAGAGAAAGGACCAGGTGAACCAGAGACACCAGGAGTCGTGATGACCTTACCCACCCCTGAAGTCAAAAACATAGTGCTCAGTACCTAATGAAAGCAGTAGTAGGAAGAGTACAGAAAATAAAGACCAGAGCCAAACCAGGCCCCACTACTCCTTCCAGAAGTGCAGAGCCTGGCCTGGACACAAAGTACCAACTGAGGAAGTACGGCTGGAAATACAAGTATAAACAAAGAGAGAGATCGATATAATGAATTACAGCTCTAGGGACGTTTAAAACACAAACCCAAAAGAAGCCAATCACTCCATAACAACTACGAGCAAAGCCTACTAGAATTCCTGGAGGAAATCAAGCAAAAATTTTTTTTTAAAAAGGAAAAGGATAGAAATGAAATGTGAGCTCTAGAGAAAAAAGAGAAAAGAGGAGAAATATAGAGTTCAGGAGTTGTAAGCTCTATTCACATAACAGATTTCTGCTGAAAATTAGAATGAGCCAAACAGAAATCAGTGACTCCATGAGATAACAAAAAACAGTAGAATAAAATGACCTGATTTGAAGAATGCTTTTCCAGTGATGGTTTATGAGGAAGAATGAAGCATTTCTTGAAAGAAAGGAAAGGAAGGAAAACAGAAGAAAAAGAACACAGGGAGGCAGAGAGGAATCCAACTCTGATCAGGAGGCTGGATGGTGAAAAGATGTGACAAAGGGAAGAGAAGGACTTCTGAACCAGTGGAACTCTGTTATAGATTTAAGGCTCTTCTCACAGAGGCAGGAAAACAGACTTTCTTTAAAGATGCTCATTTTCCATTTCCTACAGAATGAGGATGGATAAACACGGGTGTCAGGAGACAGGTCCATTATTTGTCATGGGAGGAAGCGATTCTGGTAGTTTAAAAGATGAAATTAAATAGGTATTTGTTTAAAAAATCAAATGCACAAGCAGAGGAGCTAGATTGAGCTAGATGATAGTTTCTGATAAAAAGATTGAGAATTTTAATGAACTTCAAGCTTAATATGAGTCCATCATGTGATATGGAAGCCAAATTTTAAAAAGAAACAACAAATATGATCTTAATCTACATTAATATAAGCATAATATCCAAAAAAAGGACTTTTACTATTTTACTCTGTCCTGACTAGGTCATATCTATGTTCAGTTTTAAAAAATGGCATTTTAGGAAGAACGCTGACAAGCTAAAAGTACATACAGTGGAGAAGAATGGTACCACCATGATAAAGGAACTCATAACCACACCATTATAAGGACAGACCAAAGAAACTGGGGATGTTTAGTTTGAGGAAGGGGAGATTTGGCTGGGTAAGATAACTACCTTCAGAATATTTGAAGACATATGTAACATAGTGATAAGGGCTTAGACTTCTCTTTGTTCCTTGACTTTACAGAACTGGGTGGAAATGGGAGAGATATAGATTTCTGAATTACTTATAAGAAGACCTAATAATTAGAGCTGTTTGAAGTGAAATAGGTTATTTTGTGAGGTGCTTAATTCCTCATCAGTGAAGGTTTTTGAGCTTAGATTAAATAGAAGCATGGTATTTATTAACAATGACACTACTCACCCACTTCCCATCTCCCAAATCAAGGAGAATGACAACTTACAGGATTTGCTTTCGTCCCCAGCCCATCATAATACATAACTCCCAACTGGTAAATAGCTTGATGATCATTCTCTTGAATTTCTTCAAATTGATCTAATGCTTCCTCATACCATCCCTATAAAAGTCCCAGAAAACATGCATATTATTATTATTATTATTATTTTTTATTTAACTTTTAACATTTTTCACAAAATTTTGGGTTACAAATTTTCTCCCCTTTTATCCCCTCCCCCCCCCATACCCAAGCATTCTAGTTGCCCCTGTGACCAATCTGCTCTCTCCTCTATCCTCCCTCCCTGCCCTTGTCTCTGTCTTCTCTTTTGTCCTGTAGGGCCCGATAGCTTTCTTGACCCCTTAACCTGTATTTCTTATTTCCCAGTGGTAAGAATATTACATTTGATCCTAACACTTTGAGTTCCAACTTCTTTAGCTCCCTCCCTCTCCACCCCTTCCCCTTGGAAGACAAGCAATTCAATATAGGCCAAATCTGTGTAGTTTTGCAAATGATTTCCATACTAGTTGTGTTGTATGGGACTAACTATATTTCCCTCCATCCTATCCTGTCCCCCATTACTTCTATTCTCTTAAGATCCTTTCCCTCCCCATGAGTGTCGACCTCGGATTGCATTCTCCTCCCCATGCCCTCCCCTCCATCCTCCCCCCACCCTGCTTGTGCCCCTGTCCCCCACTCTCCTGTATTATGAGATAGGTTTTCCTATCAAAATGAGTGTGCATTTTATTCTTTCCTTTCGTGGAATGTGATGAGAGTAGACCTCATGTTTTTCTCTTGCCTCCCCTCTTTATCCCTCCACTAATAAGTCTTTTGCTTGCCTCTTTTATGAAAGATAATTTGCCCCATTCAACTTCTCCCTTTCTCCTCCCAATATTTCTCTCTCACTGCTTGATTTCATTTTTTTTTTAAGATATGATCCCATCCTCTTCAAATCACTCTGTGCACTCTGTCTCTATGTATGTGTGCGTGTGTGCATGTGTGTGTATGTACTCCCACCCAGTACCCAGATACTGAAATGTTTCAAGAGTTACAAATATTGTCTTTCCATGTAGGAATGTAAACAGTTCAACTTTAGTAAGTCCCTTATGACTTCTCTTTGCTGTTCACCTTTTCATGGTTCTCTTCATTCTTGTGTTAGAAAGTCAAATTTTCTTTCCAGCTCTGGTCTTTTCATCAAGAAAATTTGAAAATCCTCTATTTCATTTAAAGACCATTTTTTCTCCTGAAGTATTATACTCAGTTTTGCTGGGTAGGTGATTCTTGGTTTTAGTCCTAGTTCCTTTGACTTCTGGAATATCCTATTCCATTCCCTTCAATCCCTTAATGTAGAGGGTGCTAGATCTTGTGTTATCCTGATTGTATTTCCACAATACTTGAATTGTTTCTTTCTAGCTGCTTGCAATATTTTCTCTTTCACCTGGGAATTCTGGAATTTGGCCACAATGTTCCTAGGAGTTTCTCTTTTTGGATCTCTTTCATGCGGTGTTCTGCGGATTCCTTGAATATTTATTTTGCCCTCTGGTTCTAGAATCTCAGGACAGTTTTCCTTGATAATTTCATGGAAGATGATGTCTAGGCTCTTCTCTTGATCATGGTTTTCAGGTAGTCCCAGAATTTTTACATTGTCTCTCCTGATTCTATTTTCCAGGTCAGTTGCTTTTCCAATAAGATATTTCACATTATCTTCCATTTTTTGAATCTTCACGCTATGTTCTGTGATATCTGTCTTTCTCATAAAGTCCTTAACGTCCATCTGTACCATTCCAGTTTTGAAAGATCTATTTTCTTCAGTGAGCTTTTGCATCTCCTTTTCCATTTGGCTAATTCTGCTTTTGAAAGCATTCTTCTCCTCATTGGCCTTTTGAACCTCTTTTGCCAATTGAGTTAGGCTAGTTTTCAAGGTGTTAATTTCTTCAACATTTTTTTGGTTCTCCTTTAGCAGGGAGCTGATCTGCTTTTCATGCTTCTCTTTCATCCCTCTCATTTCTCTTCCCAGTTTTTCCTCCACCTCTCTAACTTGATTTTCAAAATTCTTTTTGAGCTCTTTCATGGCCTGAGCCCATTGGGTGGGCTGGGGCACAGAATCCTTGATTTCTGTGTCTTTGCCTGATGGTAAGCATTGTTCTTCCTCATCAGAAAGGAAGGGAGGAAGTGTCTTTTCTCCGAGAAAGTACCCTTCAATAGTTTTATTTCTTTTCCCTTTTCTGGGCATTCTCCCCAGCCAGTGGCTTGACCTCTGAATATTCTCCTCACACCCACCTCACCTCCTGATCCTCCCAGCCAGCGTTTGGGGACTGGGATTCAAATGCTGCTTCCCGCCTTAGGGCTTTTGGCGGGGGCAGGGCTGCTATTCAGTGTGAGAATTAAGTTCAGATGGTCAGGTCGGGGCAGGGCCGCCTCTCAGGCACAGTTCCCTCAGGGGGTTTATGCACAGACCTTCCACAATGGATCCAGGCTCCCGCCCACTTGGGGAGCCCCTGTCTGCAGCCGCCTCTCAGCTTCTATCTCCCGGGGGGGCCCGAGCCATGGGGACACCCCACTCCCCTCTCGACCCGCCAAAGAGACTCTCTCACCGACTCTCATCACCTGTGGGTGGGGGGGCTTGTGCGGCCGCTGGAGATCCCGTCTCTGAAGCCTGCTCGGATCTGTACCTCTTGGAGCCGTGGCCGCCGCAGGGCTGGGCTCCGCGTCTGCAGCGCGACGGACCTTTTGCGAGAGGTTTGCAGGTCCCTCTGTGGGTGGAGGGACCCGCGTGGCCGCTGGAGATCCCGTCCCCGTAGCCCGCTCGGATCTTTTCCTCATGGTGTTGCGGCGGCGGCAGGGCTGGGCTGGGCTCCGCATCCGCAGCGCGAAGGACCCCCCGCGAGAGGAACAGAAATCACCCTCGCTCCAATATTCCGTGGCCTCTGGGTGCAGAATTCGCCATGAGTTACTCCCCTCTAGCCGTTCTGTGGGTTGTGGGTTCGGAGCTATGTGTATGTGCGTCTTTCTACTCCGCCATCTTGGCTCCGCCTCCCATATTATTATTATATGTATAAGCAAACACTCCACCCTGTTATTTTAATACCAAAGTTCAGCTAAATCTGAGGTAGTAACCCTCCCCTTCCCTTCTTCCCACCAACATGAAGAATATTTTTGGAGGATTTGATAACGTAATAATGATGTATTATATAAAATTATATTATGTTACATATAGTACTATTATGTAACACAGACAACCTAAGCCTGCATCGATTATATTCAACACACCGCAGTCAGCTGTAAGTGTGACAGGCAGGGAAGACTGATAACTAGGATGATTCTGGATAAGTTTTTCATTTTCATTTTCTTGTATTCCTGCCTTGAACACACAACAATAATAATGGCTCTCCTTCTGGTTTTAGTCATCAAGTTTACTTCATCCAGACTGTCATTTCACCCTTGTCACTTAGTTTGCAAAACCTCAGAGCAGAGGCCAAAATTTCTCCAGGAAATGTAATTAGCAAAAGAGCCAGGGAGCTGTCTTGACCACGTAACACTGTTTGAGAAAGATATTTCACTTTTCTGAGACTTAGTGCTCTAGTTTAGAAGATGGGACAAATGAATGGAAGAGTACCATATTTCACTACATAACTGTCGCAGATTTTATGGCAAAAGTTTGCAAAAAGTGGGTTATGACCATTATGTAAAGCTTTAAAATTGTGCTGGTATTTCTTAAAAATTTTTTATTACTATAGTGTCCTTGGTGCAAGATTAGGATTCATGGAACAACTGTGAATATACATTAAAATTGGGAAGATGTAGCTCTTAACATATTATGTGACCTCCTCATGGCAGCTTCCCCTGTAATCCCCTCCCCTTGTGCCTCTGGCTCTTCACTGGCTTGAGTGACCACACTGTTAGTACTGAAGCTCTCTAAACAAACCACGCAAGTGGCTTTTGGAAATACACTGACAGCGCAAGTGCTGAGAATTCTAGGTTCACAGCTCACCATGAGAGAGAGAAATGCGTATTCATATGCTACTGGTGAATACTTACCTTTTAAGTAGCATGACGAACAGAATTATACCATGTGATGATTATACAATTAAAGATTATAAAACAATTTCTGGATTGAAAAAATGGGGTGTGACAACCATGTGGTAGCAACGGTTATGTAGTGAAATATGGTATTTATTAAATGTTTACTGTCACAATAATGATCACTAATATTTTCTACCTGCCAGTTCATTAAATCCTCACGGGAATTCTATGGGATAGTTGGTACTGTTAACACCATTTTACAGCTGAGGAAAGTGATGCCACAAGAGGTTACAGGACTTAGGGATTTATTTGCACTAAGTTACACAGCCACGAAAAGATTCAAACTGAGGTCTTCCTAATGCTCTACTCTGCTTCTTACATATATATATATATATATATATATATATATATATATATATATATATATATATATATATACACATCTAGAAGGTTTTCAGCATCCAGTCAGATGGAAAGGTCCCATGGTCTTTGGTGTACAGTGGCAAAGCAGGTGGTAATCTTCTTTAATGTCACTTCCACTGATAAAACTGTATCTGATTCTGGTGCTGAACCATCTGACAGTGTTAAGAACTTTGGAGGTGAGAACTTTCTTTTCCAAGTCTTCAGAAGCTGTTGTCTGCCTTCCTCACAGAGCAATTCTGCAGATTGTGACATCACAGATGTGAAAATGCTATATTAACCTAAAGTGGTGGTATTAGTAAGAGCTTTGGCTCTAGCTTTATACTTTATCAGATGGGGAAAGAAGAGTAAAAGATAAGGGAAAGACATCAGGAAAGAGATCTTCCCACAGGAGGCTAATCAAACAAAGGTCAGGTGTACTTCATTTGTCCTTTCTACTCTCCCTCCTCCCTGCCCAAACACTGCTGCTTATCCAATGCTTCCCTCCCCACCACTCCTCAACCCAACTAGGTTTTACTCTAAGTATAAAAACCCCATACTGGGGAATTATTTCTCTCCTTCCCACTCGTTTATTTGCCCTATACTTCTACAAGTCAATTTATTAATAGCTGACATTCCCATTAGGGTGTGAATAATTTATAAATACATTAATATGCTACCCCTTTAAAGGGTAGATGCATTTCAATAATTTCAATTATTCCAAAAGAAGCTGTCTTTAGCAGTAGAACATCAGCTAAGAATATTAAAGGAGGCGTCATCCTAAAACATCTCTAATCATACCACACCATCAATCAATTACTATACCCACAGATTGGACCAGCTTTAATCCAGTAAAAAGCAGCTTTCTTTAAACATAGATTCAGTGGTGAAGAGACAAAATGTTATTTTTTCTAAGGGTATTTACAAACTATACTCTCTACACCTCATAATATGACTATGAAAACCACTAAAAACAGATAATTTGTGGAAAACTAATCAAGATGCTCAATATACATTAAAGAACAACAAAAATCTACTTTCGTTTTAGGTTCAGGAAGAAACTAGTTTGAGAGGCTGTAACCTCGTATTTTACTTTCTGTGTAATTTTTGGTTTGTAAAACAGGGTTCCTCAAGGGACTTCTTGCTTCAACTCTGCAGGCTGCCCAGGTCCAGAGCCTGGAATTGGGTCACTTGTTTTTTCATTTAGAGAAGTCTTTACCCTAACTACTGTATGAATCAGTGTAAATTTCTCCTTATTCTGGAAATGCTGATTGCTGGTGATCAATGCAGGGTCTTTTTTCCCATGGGGCTTCTTATTTCAACTTGCTATTTGCCTGTCTCACCACTACCACCTGCAAATACAGTAGGGCACATCAACATCTGGAGATACAGCTTGAAGATGATAATCTGACCCTAATATAATATCTTTGCAAATTATGGGTAATTCTTTCATACCATGCCTCTAGCCAGGGTGAGCCTAACTGGTCTCGGGTCTTCCTTTTTAATCTACATTTCTTTCTCAAATCTAATCTCATCTGTCATGGCAAAAATCATCCCCTAACTAATGATAGCTTGATTCTAGTTTATTGGAGACCCTGCCATTAACTTTTTGAAAAATGGTTTATTGTTTTTGATACCAATTTAGCAAAACAAACCATTGAAATAGCCAACAATATAATATGCCTCATTAGGCATATAAGTAAGGAAAATTTTGATATTCTTTCTTAGAGTTTAGTTTCCCAAGCTCCATGACCACGATAATCTCTAGTTTCCAGGTGGCAGATGTTTCCCAGGCCTATGACATATAAACATCTCCACCATGGTTGTGAGTGGAGATATGAGTGACATAATGTAATTCTTACTATGCTTTTGATGAATGGTGATATTGATCAAGTTAACCTGTGAGGCTATTGCTGGCTAGATGCCTTCTGTCTGTTTCCCTAAAAAGCAAGCGGGCACTGATCAGTAAGTGGGGAACCTATAGGGGAATATGACAGTGTAACGCTGTGTGTGCCTTGATCGGCCCCTGTCAAGGTTTGGGGGGAATCTGTGTTTGCCTCAACTAGAGCCGCCTGAGGGGCTTTGGGGGAGTGCAAAAGCCGTGCCTGTCTGAATCAACCCCATCAAGATGTAGGAGTAGCTACACCCCCTTCCCACTGGCCCCTGTGAGAAGGGTAATTAGGGAATACTGTAACAGCTGGTGCTCCTATTATCAGCAACCCATTGATAAGACTAGACTAGAATAAAGTAAGATTATTAACCCCTCCAAAGCTGTCTTCCTGTCCTTCCTCTCTGACTAGATCAAGAGTGACCCTGTTAGAGGCTGGAGCCCACAAACTCCAATGACTCCTGTGTATTATCTGTGAAATAAGGCACTACAGCCACAATGCTGCTCTCAGAAGAGGAAGAAAGCTCTCCCTGCTATTTTTCCTGACTCTCATTTTTATCCATTTCAGGGAGATCCCTATGGTCAAACCTCCCCCCCCCTCAAAAAAACATCACGTTTGTAGCTTCATACACAGATTCAGTAGATCCCATTCAGGGTGTCAACATTTCTCTGAGGCTTAGAGCTGAGGGTGAAGATTTTCTATTCATTTATATATAAAAATATAATCTTTTTGACCACTGAAAAAGCATTTACCTTCATAGTTATTTACATTAATACTTTAATTTTCTCTGTGTTTTGGGAAGACTGAATTTCTGCTTCTCTTTAAAATGATATTATTTAGTGAATTTATACATTATTTTAAAAATGATTGTTGGTACAACTTGTCATACTCTATAGTATAGGTACTTATTCCCAACGACTCTTACAACTCATGGCAAACTAATTTCAGATAACTCAGGAAATAATGTATAATTTTTGGTTGTATGATCTCCTAAGGAAGCCATTAGTGGAAGGGGTCTAACCTCATGAATTCTGCTTTTTTTTTGCCTATTCTCTAAGCTTCTTTCTGGACCCACTCATTAATAAGTGCAATCATGTAAAACAAGTTTCCATATTAGTCAGGTTGCAAAAGAAGTAACAGACCAAAAGGAAAAAGCCATGGAAAAAAAATAAAGTGGAAATAGTATCCTTTGATCTGCACTCAGACTCCATCAGTTTTCTCTGGAGGTGGATAGCATCTTCCATCGTTAATCCTTTGTACTTGTCTTGGATTGTATTGTATTGCTGAGAAGAACTGAATCATTCATAGTTGACCCATCATACAATGTTGCTGTTATTGTGTACAATGTCCTCCTCCTTCTATTCCTTTCACTTTGCATCAGTTCATATAAGTCTTTCCAGGTTTTCCTGAAATCTGCCTGCTCATCATTTCTTATTGCACAATTGTATTCAGTGACATTCATATACCACAACTTGTTTACCCACTGTCCAATTGATGGACATACCCTCAGTTTCCAATTTTTTGCCACCACAAAATAAGTTGCTACAAATATTTTTGTGCATGTAGGTCCTTTTCCCTTTTTTTATGATCTCTTTAGGAAATAGACCTAGTAGTGGTATGTACTGCTGGATCAAGGAGTATGCACAATTTGGTTGCCCTTGGGGCATAGTTTCAAATTGCTCTCCAGACTATTCAATGAAACTGTGGACCAGAAAGCAGGATATTTTATTTCCAGATACAGGAACTTTAGAGATGATTACTTTAACTGAGTAAAGTCAAGTTTTTTTGAAAGGGCTTGAAAGGAGACATTCCCCAGTTGATAAATGGTCAAAGGATATGACCAGGCAGTTTTCAGATGGAGAAATCAAATCAATCTATAGTCATATGAAGAAACACTCTAAATTACTTTTGATTAGAGAAAAACTCTGAGGTACCTCTTCTTTCCTATCAGGTTGGCTAATATGACAGAAAAGGGAAATGATAAATCTTGGAAGGGATGTGGGAAAATTGGGACAGTAATGCATTGTTGGTGGAGTTGTGAATTGATCCAGTCTTACATGTTTCATCCATCCATAAGAATATGTCTACTGGAAAATCTTCTCGGACCATTCAAAAATAATACCAATATATTTTAAAACAAGACTGTTAGTAATGTGAATCATAATTTCATGCTTGCTTTTAGTAGACCTAATAGAATAATGAACTCATTAGAAGTCCCCTAAACTGTTCACAGCATGTTTGGAGAATGTCATGTTCTGATTAATCAAAAACATCTGGGTTAATGGTGAGGTTCCATATGTACCATATGGAATGCCAATTTTCTTTTTTTTAAAAAATATTCAATTGTTTATTTTTAGTTTTCAACCTTCATTTCCCTAAGTTTTAAATTTTTCCCCCTCCCTCCTAAAGACAACATGCAATCTGATATGGGCTCTACATATACATTCCTATTAAACACATTTTCACATTAGTCATGTTGCATAGAAGAATTATAACAAATGGGATAAATCATGAGAAAGAAAACAAAACAAAACAAAAAAGAAAATAATCTGCTTCCCTCTGCATTCAGACTCCAAAGCTCTTTCTCTGGATGTGCATGATATTTTCCATCATGAGTCCTCTGGAATTGTTTTAGGTCCTTGCATTGCTGAGAAGAGCTAAGACTATCAAAAGCAGTCATCACGCACTGGGGTTGTTACTGTGTATAATGTTCTCCTGGGTCTGCTCACTTCACTCAGTATCAGATCAGTTCATATAAGTCTTTCCAGGTTTTTCTGAATTCTGCCTGCTTATCATCTTTTATAGCACAATAGTATTCCATTACATTGATATACTTCAGCATGTTTGGCTATCCCCAATTGGTAGGCATCCCCTCAATTTCCAGTTCTTGGCCACCACAAAAAGCTGCTATAAATATTTTTGTACATGTGGGTCCTTCTCCCATTTTTATGATCTCTTTGGGATACAGCCCTAGAAGTGATATTGCTAGGTCAAAGGGCATGTCATTTTTGTAGTCCTTTGGGCATAGTTCCAAATTGTTCTCCAGAATGGTTGGATCAGCTCACAGCTCCACCAACAATGAATTAGTGTTCCAACTCTCCCACATCTTCTCCAATATGTATCATCTTGTGATGCCAATTTTCAAACTGTTATAACATACTTTAACTTCTTGTTGCCTTTATGGTTGCTCTGCTGTCATCCGTCATTTTTCTCCTCTCATTCATCTTCCTCCACTTCTCTTTTGCAGTTTTGTTCTGTCCTCCACTGTGTCTCTTCTTTATGTCATTAGCTCTCCCATTTCTCCATAATCTTTCACTATAATGTAAAGGCTTTAGTGTTTTTCATTCATCCTGCCTCTTCTTATTTCTTTGTAGCAATAATTCTGACCAATCACAGCATCTTTTTTGCATATTGGGTGCCAGATTTATCATAAAATGACAAAATCTCTTCATTGATCTGCACTTTATTGATGATCTTTCTCAACTACTATTATGACAGCAAAGAATTCCTTGAGAGCCACACAGCAGCAAATTTATGGCACTCAAGATAGTGACTTTGAAAACTTTTGTTTACTTCTTTTTAAAGACCACATAACAGATTATCACTGGGGGTGGGGTTTATGTATTCTGTTTATCTGAAGTCAAAAACAGACCTAATGGACTTGATTTGCCCTGAGGAGCTCTCCAAAACAGGGAAGATATTTATCTTAGAGATTTCCAGATATAAAAGATCACAAATACACTGTGGGCAAAGCTGCAATGTGGCCTATGCTGACATAACGTGAATACAAAATGTTAGCTTTAAAAATATACGAGAGACAATTTCCTCATGTTATCTGGATAAACTCCACCACAGACGTAATTCTAGCTAATAGTAAATTTTAGTATACTTAAACAAAAATGGAAACTAACAAGTATAAAAGAATGATAATGATTTTCAAATGTTGACAGTTTAAAAAAATTCTCTACACTTTTGACAGGGAGGTTTAACAAGATTACATTTTTTTTATGGACTGAAATGGCTGTCAACAGAGGTACTCCTTATCATGCTAAGTCTTCTGCACCCTGCTTCATGCCAGGGTTGGCTTTGAAGAGGATACATGAGGTTTGGGAAGTAGTCTGGGGTGCACTTTACTTTTGGATATTCTGGGGAGAGTTTAAAGAGTAGGACTTGGGGAAGAGGAGTTAGGAATAGCTAGATAGTTGTACAAAAAGGTGTTAAACTTTTAAATATTTAGTTATTATTAGAATTGCAAAGTATTAACCTGACCAATAAGGTAATCAGGTTGGTGATGGAAGGGAACTTAGAGATCACTGGGGAGGAGAAGGGAACCTGCAGCCTCGAGACGATGTAGCCCTGTAACTCCTCAAGTTTGGCCCTTTAAATCCAAACTTCACAGAACAAAGTGACATAAACCATCCCTGGTGTTACAAATGAAGAAACTGAAGGCGAGAAATATTAAGTGAACTGCCTAGTAAGTGGAACTGCCAATGCAGGAAGCCAGGATCACTGACTCAAAATCCAACTGGCTGATGGTGACAACTCCCTAAAGTCTGCAGTGCTAATTTGGGGATGATGTGCTAAACATTATTAAATAACTATGGCTGATGTCAAGATTGGCAATAAAGTGGCTAATGTTGGTGCTAAAAAAATATTGATTGTCACCCATTAATTTTTTATCACATTTACACACATGTAGACACATATGTATCCATACAGTTAACATACTGCTATATGACAATGTGACAGACAGAGGTTAGATGGGACTTTGAATCACGATGAGCTAGCTTTTTCAGTTCTGTTCCTGACATGTATTAGCTGTATAACAACAGACACATCATTTCATATCCAAGTGTCCCTAGCCACCTCTCAAGTCCTATAAAAAAATATCTATATCTATCTATATCTATCTATATAGATACGTGTGTGTGTATGTATGTATGTATGTGTTACAGATCTATAATGTTGATGGAAGTTTCTATGCCAAAACTTTCCTATACCAATGAAATTACAAGTCCAGATACAGAGGCACATACTTATTATTAATGATTTAATTTAAAAGTATGTATTAAACACTTACTATATGCAAAGTATTGTGAATGCAAATATAACAGCAAGGAGCTCACATTCTAATCAGGGGGAGAACACACACGTAGGAGGTTTCAGTTGCAAGTAAGATGGAGAAGTCCCATGGTGCTAATGCATGCTAATGCATGTTCTTTAATAAAATCACAGACCCATTTGTGATGAAGCATCTGACAGTGTCAAGGACATTATGAAGAAAACTTTCTTTTCCAGTTCTTTATTAGCTGTGGATGTTCTGGAGTCAAGGCTGCACTGGCTGTAAGAGGAAGTTACCACTCTCCAAAAGGCTTATTTCCTTGGATAATAGTCGCAGAATTCCGAATTAGAAGCAATGCCAGTGGTCTGAGGAGTGCTGAAATTCTCAGGGCTCTTTGGACTCAGTATACTGGGCTATCTCTATGTCTCTATCACAGCTTAAGAGGAGCTGGTGGATGGTGGTAACTGCCTGGCACATGGCTTCTTCAGGGGGACTTACTGCTTCAACCTGGCCAGCCCTATCAGTGGTTGCTGTTTGGCAGACAGTGTTGATGGGGATGGTGGGCCCCTCCTTCACAACAGCTGCTTCCCTTGATGATGACTGTAGGAGCTGGACTGGAGGCAGGGCTAGCATTTGGAAGGTACTGCTCTTCCTGGGGCTATTGGGCTCAGGGTCCTGGGCCATCTACATTGCAGTTTGAGAGGAAGTGGTGATCAAAGCTAAAGATGAATATTTTGTTGGTGCTAACATTACACATGCTCAAGCTCAAACACTAAGTAATGTCTCTAGCAGAGTAATCAATGTCATAAAACAGGATGTGTTATTCAAACATTAACTTTAAATATACATATCTCTCTATGCATGTAACCTTAAATGCATATGCATACAGATATACGATGTGTATATGCTATTGATGCATATATAGAGTATGAACAAACATAAAGTGTGTATGTACATACATTATGTCTGTGTATGCTTTATATAACATACGTTTATGTCACAAAAACATTTATATACACAAGCAGAAATACACAGGTATAAATATCAGAATCCACTTTTTATATAGGAAAGGTACATCCTTGTACTAAAGAAAACTTTAGTATACTAAAGTGAATTAGGCTAATTCACAAGTTACAGATAAGTAACTGATCTGCATTTGTGGAGGGATTTTCACATTAGAAGTTTCCTACACCAATGAAATTACAGGTCTAGAGGAAACCCCCAAAACAGTGATCTTAAATATTATCCAAAGAGTAAGATTTTAAATTATATTGGGAACCCTATCAAAAATGATTTTGTCGTATAAAGAGTATTGCTGTTCACATCTATTAATAAGGGCAAAAACAGAATGTTCAATTTTTTTTAAAAGTCATTTCCAGTATATTCTACTTTAAATCATTCCCTAATGCATTTATGTAGGAAAACTGGATATGAGAATCCCACAACAGAGCTGTTTCCAAATGATGTGTTTTTTTCCCGGCAATCTTCTGAATTTAATATTTTTAAAAATAGAAGTTTTTAAAGCTACCTCTTCAAAGTATAGTTGACCTCTCAGGAAACGCGCCAGAGGATCTCCATTATTTATTCTTTCCTTCAGTAATTGTAATGCCTTTTCCACTAACTTCGTGTGCTCATAATAATCTGATGAAAAAAGTTTTTCAATGAATAGTACACTTTGTAATCTTACAACCCTGTAAGTTTATAGGATCTATCTTTTGAAATAACACAAAGTAACAGAGTACACCCTCCCCCTCCCCCCGATCCATTTCCCCCTCTGACTCCTGTGCTCTAGGTCATATTCTAAAACTGGCTGTTACATATATGAGAATCAGCAGCAACACTAAAGGAGAAAACTGTCTGCTAGTCATCCTCTAGCATTCAGTATAGGGCTTTTCTCTAAGGAGGATTAAACTCTTTTTCAGTCACTAGGTCCCCAACACAAAGCTTCATCAATTCAAGAAGGCTATTTCTTAACCAGTTAGCTTATCCTTGACTTGACATCTTTGCTTTTACTGTTACACTGGCCTGCCATATTCCGCTTCCTTCTCCCGTCATTTAACCTAGCCAAATTCTACCAGTTCTACAAAGTTCAGCTTAAATCCCATCTCCTTGTTATACACCACCTTAACCCACAGAGATGTCTTGTGGGCACTTATACCATTATTTGTCTCATTTGTCATTGATGATACATATGTATGTATACATATATACATATATATATATATATAATTACCCTTTTAACTAGATTTTAAACAGGATGAGGATCTGAGCTATTTTTATGCATCTTTGCATCCCCCATATCACCTAGAGCAGTGCCTTACAACATATACTAGGCTATTAAAATAAGTATCTGTTGAGCAATCTTAGAGGATATAAGTAAGGCGAAACTAGCTTCCTTTACCAACAGTTAACAGTGAATCATCTCTCTTCTGTTAAACTAAGTACTGAGTGTAAATATGATTGCATTACTTTGTGGTAATCTTTAACTTGAAATTCTGACTCCTAGGCTGATGTAAAAACCTCAATACTGAAAATGAGGAGGTTCTGCCTATCTTCTAGTTCCAAATCAGCCACTAAATTAGCCAAGTGGCCACGGACAAACCACGATCTCTCCTTGACCCTCAGCTTCTTTATCCAGTAAATGAAGGCAATGAACTGAATACGTTCCAAGCTCCTTTTCAGGTTGAACAATTTCACTCTATGGTTCTACACATTTGGGTCTTTTGAGTATAGCAGGTAAATTAATACTTAAATATAAACCAAAACACAGAATATCCTTAGAATATTTTTTATCTGAACAAGAATTCTCTCTAGAATATCTCAACATCCTTTCCTTAAAGTCTCTAGTGAAATGTAACATAGTCTATGCCTCCTGAGGCATCTTATTCCATTTCTGGATAGCTGTAATTGTTACAAAGTTTTTTCCTTCCTCCAAAAGAAAATCTTCTACTATGAATCCTCCACCCATTGTTATTTTACTCATTTTGCCTTCTAGGAAACAGGGCAAGTCTAACCTTGCTTCCATATGGCAGCTAAATACTTGAAGATTAAGTCTACTTCTCTTTACTTCCCTCCAATTCTACTCTAATCATCCGAAGGCCAAAGATCCCTAGTCCTTTTAACCAAGTCCATGGCATGATCTAAAGGCCTGCTGCCATCTTACCTTAGCTGGGTATACTTTAGCAGTGGCAGAATAAGGGCACGACTGTCCTCTCCTTCATTCCTGAATTCTATGCCTTGACATAAAGCAGCCCTAGAGGCCATGCCCCACAGCTGCCTTCCTTACATTGAGCTCCAAGGCCACTGAAGCTCCTAGCACTTTTTCATGTGAATTGCTATAAAACCAGGTTACCTGTGAAGTTAATTATTTTTTGAACCCACATAATAGAATTTGGCTTTTATCACTATTCAATCCTACTTTATTAGATCTGGCCCAATAGTTTAACTTATCAGGATCATTTAAAATTTTATTTTCTTATTTTAATTAACAAGCACCTATATTTTTCTCCCTCCCACCTTAACGTGCTAGGGAAAAAAAGAAAACCAAAACTCTTGTAACAAATAAACGTAATCAAGGAAAACAAATTCCCACTCTGGCCATGTTCAAAAATGTACATATGAAGATCTTTTTTGGATCATGACTCTGAAATAGATCATCTGCAGATTTGATTAGCTTAAGCTATTTATGAACTTTATCTAATAAAATGTTAAAGATGGAAGGGG
Source organism: Notamacropus eugenii (assembly GCF_028372415.1). Lineage (NCBI taxonomy): Eukaryota > Metazoa > Chordata > Mammalia > Diprotodontia > Macropodidae > Notamacropus > Notamacropus eugenii. The sequence continues at coordinate 104,335,311 of NC_092878.1, forward strand.
GAAAAGGCAAGATCACTACAAATTTCCTTCCAAAGTGACACTGTTCTATTAATGACTACTCTTTGGGTATGGTCATTCAGCCAGGTTTGAAATCTGATGAATATCATCTAATTCACGTTTTATTTTTTATCCACAGGGAAAGGATGAGACTTTGTAAATATGTTAATACCACATGCAACGTGTCTAACTGGGATTAAACCATCTCTCCAAACAATAGTGTTTATTCTGCTTCTCATTATGTGTTGGATTAAACTATCTTGTGTAGAGTGTGTATGTATGATGTTCTAAAATCTTCTAATAAGTTAACCTTTTTACATGATATATAAAATAAAAAATGTGTCCAGGAAAAACAAATAAATGTGCAATTTTAAGTATAAATTCAATGTAAGGAAAATTTGACTTTTCTTACCGAGTGGCATCCTGAACTTCAGAGATGATTTAATAACAGAATCAGAAACTATTAAACTTAAATTGAGTAGAGATCTCAAAGTACCGGAAATTCTAAAACTCTGTCTTGTGGGTAAGCTGGGAAAGAGCACTATAAAATAACCATAAAATAAAGAACTCATATTTATGTACTGTTTTAGGATTTACATATAAAACATTTTCTTTATTAACAACCTTGTGAGGTAGAGTGTATTAATAATTATCCTCTTAAAAATAGGGAAACTGAAGCTCAGTAATTTACCCCATAGACACAACACTAATACCCTGAAAAGAATAAGAAATTTCATATCTCTTGATGATATTTTTCAATTATGAAACTTTAGAAGCCACTTCTAAAGGAGGATTAGGAATAGGCTTGTACCTTGTTTTTCCTTTTTCCATTTCGATTTCTGCGACTTGGTAGCACATTGGAATGTAGCATTTTTGGGACCCACAGGCAGTTTTTCGCTGACTAACTTCATTCTGTTTCTTCAACGTGTAGTCTGTAAATAACAAATACAGACAAAATGGGCATAAAACTTCTTCTAGAGAGATGAAAAAATCATTCCCCACTATTATCTGTCATAACGAGTCCCCTAAACCTCCCTCTTCCCAAAACCTTACCATTTAGATCAGTGGGACTATAACTATCAACAAAAGAATGAGCATAAAGGGAAAGAGACATTTCTCATAAAATCAATACAATCTGTGTCATTTTGTATGTCCAAGGAATCAATTGTGATCTAGTTGTTAGTTCACAAATTCACATACTTATATGACTTATGTTACCCACACCACACTTGCCAATACTGCTGGGTCCTGTTGACACTACCCACAGCTAGAATTCCTCTGCAACAGAACCTTCCAGTTGCCTAGTGATCAAAAAGCAGCTTTATGATAAACAGCTCATCAGAACGAGCTGAATAGGCTCTGGATCTGTCCTATTCCATTCCAAACTGCAGCTTCTTTTCTATCATAGCTGAGCATACAGTCTTTATCCCCCCCCCCCTTTTCCTTGTCTTAATTAGTTATGGTCCACAACTGATTACAGTTGTTGGGGGTAGGATGGGGTGGAGTGATTGCACTGAAAAGAGTGAGATCACTCTATTTAGGACGTAGGAGACCAGGCTGAGGTTTAAAGACATGGGAAAGCAAATCCAACCGTGGTTATGCTTTCCCCTCCCATACTAGTTCTTCTCCAGCATTCCACTGTTGAAACTCATTCTCATTAACGGGAGACCCAATGAGACTACACCTATGTGACCATGACACCAGCTCTTTTAGATAATGAAATGTCATTTTAATACACTAAACTGCAGAAAGAGGGGCAGGGTAATATACTCAACGACACACTGGACTAGGAGTCTGCAGGTCTGAGTTTTGGGCCTGCCTCCTTTATAGCTTTACAATAAAATGCTGTGGTTGAGTTAGAGTTGAGACCTCTAAGGCAGTAAGAGGCAGTCAGGTGACATGATGGGAAAACTGCTGGACTGGGAGTCAGATTTGAATTCAAATTCAGTCTCAGGTAACTACTAGCTGTGAGACCCTGGGCAAATCACTTAATATCTCTCTGCTTCAGTTTCCTCATCAGTAAAATGGGGATGATAGCCCCTACCTCCTAGGGTTGATGTGCAGTTAAAACGAGAATATTTGCAAAGCCCTTTGCAACCCTAAAGTACTATAAAAGGCTACCAATTATTATTAAGTTCTGCTCTAAGATCCTGTAATTGGTTCTAAAGGCTTAGTTGCATTGTATCATGGCCAGCTGGCGACCAGTTATACTTCACTTCTACTTATTCTGGAACAACGGCAGTGGATGAAGTTCATCTTGGTCTTTCTCAGACAAGAGTCTGTTAGCTAAGCCTCATTACAAATTTGATCTTGGCAGTTTTGCTAACACAGGCCTCCCCTATGATGACTACCATCTCACAAAATACCCTACAAAGCACCACAATCATAATAGCACCCCACTCTCTAGGGACCATAAATAACTGAGCCAACTAAACCAAACAGACAGTATGCAGGTCAATGACCAAACCCCCTGATTTTGGGCAAAACACATGAAATGCACAAAATAGAAGGGGAGGAGGAGGTACAAGATCTTACACAGCTGCAGGGGAAGCATCATTGCTGTCTTACGTTCCTGTCTGATGGTCACAGGGCAGTCCAGTTTGGGTTCAATATCAGTGTACACCTGATTAAATATTTACTATGTGCCAAGCACTGTGTTAAGGAGAAATAAAAAGCAAAGACAGTTCCTATCTTCAAGGAGCTTACGTTCTGATGGGAAAAACAAAGGGTACAGGGAATAGTTTGTAAATTAGTAGCTTATCTTTTAAAATTAATCTCTATTTTAAGCATGGTAAATTCTAGAATTTACTTCCTCATATATTGACTAGAGGGCATGAGGAGGTTCACTGAAAGGCAAGGGGTATGGGAACCTCTGGCCTAGAATGTCTTTTTCATCCTCTGCCTTTTGAATCACTAACCATGCTATAAAGATGAACTCAAATGCTACTTCTAGAAAACCTTTCCTGTCCCCTTCTATTCAGTAATGACCAATTTCACCTCAGCTCTCACCCTGCAATTTTTCTGGTACCTTTCTAATCTATATATCATGCATTAATATCATGAGTACGTATCTTATCTACCTACTTAGGGTGTAAGCTCTTAAGGCTGCAGAGAGCACGCTGGAATGTAGACTACGTGCTGTCCCCCATATCTAGCAGAGTTCTTTGGAACTTGTTGAGTCATTTCAGTCACATACAATTCCTCACGACCCCATTTGGGACTTTCTTGGCAGAGATACTGGAATGGTTTGCCATTTCCTTCTCCAGCTCATTTTACAGAAGAGGAACTGGGGCAAATGGGATTAAGTGACTTGCCCAGTGTTATACAGCTTGTAAGGACAGATTTGAACTTAGGACGATGAGTCCTCGACTTCAGGCGTGGCATCTCTCACTGTGCTCTATATCCTTACTACCCCTTTTAAAAATGAAAATTAGGCTTCCATCTCCAGTTTTTCTAAAACATGGGTTTCATGGATACAAAAATATCATTGGTGCTATGAATGCTTTTGACTGAAGCTGAGAATTATTATTAATGATATACAAGACTCTCAAAAAGTAATTTAATAAAAATTTTGTATAAATGGTTTAGCTTTTGAGGTATTCACGATTAATTTACACCTGAGAAAAATATTAAGGAACTCACAACTAGATTTTTTTAGTGTTTGGGGTTTTTGTTTTTTGCTGCTACATCTTTTTAATTTTTAAAAAATTTTTTAAAAATTTAGATTCAAAGCCCAGAACACAAACAGAATAGAGAAAAGAAACAAAAACATAACATAAACTTAAACATTGGAACTTAAATACAAAGAAAGAAAAAAAAGCATGTCATATTCACAGCAGAACATGAAGGGATTCAAAATATGTAACAATAAATTTTCATTTCAAAAAAGACAATGATAAATAATACACTTTGTGCTGAGAGGTGTTTATCTTTTCTTTGCTTCCTTTTGAGTTTTCTATTGTTCTCTGCTGTCGACTTTTTCACTTTGTTCTTTTTTACCCTCCCCCCCAGAAGGCCACAATAAAGTTTGGATAAGTTTCAACACACACAGACACACAGACGCACACACACAGACACACAGACACAGACAGACAGACACACACACACCCCCCTATATTTTTCCAAACAAATTCTACTCCTCCTATACTTTACTCCTACCTACTACCTCTTCCTCCTCTTACTTACCTCCCTCCCTAGGGGCAGCTAGGTGGTGCACTGCACAGAGCACCAATACAGGAACTCAGGAGGACCTGAGTTCAAATCTCACCTCAGACACTTGACACTCACTAGCTGTGTGACCTTGGGCAAGTCACTTAACCCCAAATGCCTCATCCTGGGTCATCTCCAGTCATCCTGATGAATACCTGGTCATTGGACCCAGATGGCTCTGAAGGAGAAGTGAGGCTGGTGACCTGCACAGCCCTCCCTCACTCAAAATAAAGTCAACTGCAAGTCATGTCATTTCTCTGATGGCATGGTCTTCTTTGGCAAGGAAGGACAAACACACACACACACCTCCCTCCAAGAATCCCTCCCCATCTTCTACTCCCATTAAACTGGAATCCCTCCCCATCTTCTACTCCCATTAAACTGAACACCCTTCTATACCTCCTCTTATCTATTCTCTCACCCTCCCCTCTAAAGATTCCCTCCCTTGTTCTCTCTCCTCTCCCTATGCCCAACAACTAGACTTTAAGTTGTGAATCCTTTCTTTTTTTAAAAAAAATTCTCTTCAGTCTTGCTCCTGACATTATATTCAACTTAATGACTTAACCCAAAATTGCTCTCTCCAAAGTTACCCATCATCTCTCAATCAACAGTCTTCATCTTTCTTCACCTTCCTGCAGACTGTGACACTTAAGGTCATTTTCTTCTCCCTTATACCTTTTCTTAGGTGAGTGCGACAGTCTCCTCTTCTGGTTCTCTTCCTATCTATCTGACCACTCTTTAGTCTCCTTTGCTGAATCTCCATCCCAATCACATCTGCTAACCATGGGTAAAGCCCCAAAGTTCTGTCCTGTGCCCTCTTCTCTCTTCCTGAACACCATTTTGCTTGGTGATCTCATCAGCTCCCAGGGAATCATCATTTCTATGCAAACTGATTCTCAGATCTACTTTTCTGGTGCTAACTGCCCTCCCAGGGGCAGCTAGATGGCATAATGGATAGAGTGCCTGGTCTTGAGTCAGGAAAACTCCTTTTCCTGAGTTCAAATCTGGCCTCAGATGCTTACTAGTTGTGTGTCCTTGGGCAAATCACTTCACCCTGTTTGCCTCAGCTTCCTCATCCCTAAAATGAGCTGGAGAAGGAAATGGCAAACCATTCCAGTATCTTTGACAAAACCCCAAATGGGGTCAGCGTCAGACACAACTGAAACAAAAGAACAAAAAGCACCTGCTATAAGCCAAGAATTTAAAGAAGGCAAAAAATAGTCCCTGTCCTCGAGAACTTTCCAATCTAATGGGTTCACCTTGGGTCCCTCTAGGGGCCTCCCACCTTGAAATCATGGGATCCAACAATTAAGTGATGAACTGAACTTTCTAACTTCTCCTCCACCTTGGCCCGTCCCATTCATTCAGGTCGTGCTACCACACAATCCTCGGTGGGGCATACATGCAGATAGGCACCCGCCTTACTCGCCTGGGCTGCATAATGAGAATGTGCCAAAGGTCATCACGCAGCACCGGGGAGAGGAAACAGCTGGCTGGGGGTTAGGGTGGCCCAGGGGGGTCCCCCACCCCCAGGACCCGGTTCCCGCCTCTCCCCGCCCACTCTTTGAGGAGACCACGGAGAGGCCAGGGCCCCTCACCATTTCCTGCTTACGTGCCGGGAGGCAGGAACGCAAACCCACAGTGGCCTCCATCCCCTCCCCAGGCCGGCCCGGGTCAGGGTTCACGGCAGCCTCTGCCCCTGGGCCCCTGGGCCCCCGGCCCTGCCCCCACCTCCGCCGGCCAGCTGGGGGCTCTTTGCGCCTGCGCACTTCGAGAGGCTTCCCCTTTCGGACTTCCCCGCCCACAAGCTCCAGCCAATCAGTTCCCAGGACTCCCCCCCCTACTTCTTCTCTCCCCGCCCCCACCCCCCAGCCCAGCCCCGAGCTCCACGTGGGGATGTTTGTGTACGTGCCGCCCGGACTCGGAGGCGGAGGTCTCTAATGGGGCAGTGGGCAGGCGGGAAGAGGAGGAGAGAGAAAAGGTGGAGGAGGAGGAAGGACTAAGCAGGGGAGCGGCCGAAGAAGGGTCCCAGAGGGAGGGCCGGGAGCTGCCGGAGGAGTCACGGCTAGCGCGGGGCCATGCTGCTGCCGGACTGCGGGGCCGAGGTGCGTGCGTGGGGGGCCGGGGGCCAGCGCGCACAGCGGGGGGTCTCCTCGCCCGGCCGGCCCCTTTGACCCCCGCGATCCCCCCCCCAGGTGGATGGCCCGAAGCGTTTGCTGGAGCCGGGCAGCGCCGTGAACGCCCCCCGGGACGCGTGCGGTCAGTCTCCCGCGCACCTGGCCGCCCGGGCCGGGCATCCCTTCTTCCTGCTGTGGCAGCTGCAGGCGGGAGCTGATCTCAATCACCAGGTAACCGGACAACCCACCCTGCCGGGGGCAGAAACCCGGTGTGTGTCCGTGTAGGAGATGGCGATGCTGGAAGAGAGGGCAGGCTGTGACAGAGACATGTGCTCCCCAAGAATGCCAGATCTGCGGTCGAATTGTGACGCTTGACCTAGCTTTTCAGTATCCCAGAGGAATTGATGGGGGGCAGGTGGGGGGTGCCCGTGCTAGGACCAGGACCATGGGTCACACCCCCTTGTGCGCTAAAATGCTCCCAGTATAAGCTTCCCCCGTAACTTGGTCACAGAACTAAAGCTGGAGGAGAGAAATCCAGCCTGAGGAAGACTGTGGTGGTAGGACGTGAACGCAGGTGCTGGGACACCAGAGCCAGTGAGTGGCTCTGCTGCTGTCACTTGGCGAGGCCCTGGTACCCTACTACTACTATGAATTTCTTCTAAAGTTCTGGAGAGATTTTTCCGAAGACTGCTCCCTTTCCACTGGAGATAATAAAATTAAGTTGCCCTTTGATCTTTTTAAGTTGTAATTGCCCTAACTTTTATATGATTTACTTATCTAACAAAAATGTAGAATGAAATTTTTTTTGCTCTTAAGCATGAAAACACCATCCATGCTAGCAATGTGTGTATCTACCCAAAAAATGCCTGTTGGATAAAGTCCTTTTGTACATGTTTGGCAAAAGGCCAGTTACATCCAAATGCTACAAAGTCAAATGGAAGGGCCGCTAACCTGTAAGTGACCCTTTTAGTTTTCAAGTGTAATATTAACTTTGTTTCGTTGTACTTTTTATTTCCTTTGTTACATATTTTTCAGTTACATTTTAATCTGGTTAAGCCTGAACTCAGGAGTGTTCTGACACCTCTGCTGTAGATCATAAAACTGGGGAAAATTATTGTAGAAGCAACCAGGTTGTCATGTCTCAAATCATTTAGACCTCACTTCAGTGCCTTCCGGTGAGAAAGCTGCTGGGGGGAGAGGTTCTTATGTGGAGAATCTAAATTTCTTTCTCTTCCTGTTTTTAATCAGGATGCTTTTGGAGAAGCTCCAATACATAAAGCTGCTAAAGTGGGGAGCTTGGAATGCCTCAGTCTGCTTGTAGCCAGTGATGTCCTAATTGAGTAAGTAATGAAACCACCTTTCATGTTTAGTACTCCAGAGTTTCCAGAGTGGCTTCATATAAATTATTTCATGGAATCCCTTTAACTCAGTAAAATAGAATATCAGATAACTGCTTCAATTTTGCCCTTTCCTTGGAAACCTCAGAAAGAGGAAGATAAGAGTCAGATACAGATTTCATTAGCATTTAATGGCTTCATTAGTGACCTGCGCATAAATGTTAGACAATTTACATGTTAACTTGATGGAATTCTATCTACATGTACTCCTATCCCTCTGACATTCTCAATCAGAATGTTCTACACTTACATCTATTTTTTTGTCAATAACTACAGAAATGCTCTCCTTCAGTTTTGGCAGAGGAAAATCCATTTCACTTTAATTGTTTGAAATCTCACTGCAGAACTTGCTTGTTGTAGGAAACAGACCCTTGTGTAGAAGTTACTTTCTCTTTAAAATGTTGACCACTGGAATGGAACACTTTTCTGCCCCGTCTTCACCCTATAACAACTTTTTTCCTGGCAGAGTCAAATTAGTTTTATAACAATGGTCTTTTTTTGTGATCATCGTAATAAATGTTAAGTAATCACAATAAAATCAGAAAAAACACAAAAAGGGATCAGAAGAGGACACAAACAAAAAGGACTTTCATTGTTTTCTTAAATTTTAATATACATTTAATAACATAATTTTGAGTTTGTTTTACATACAGTCACTTTCCTTCCTTTATCGGGTGGTGGGAGGGGAGTACAGACATTGACAAGATTAGACGTCTTTTGAAATATTCTTTGCTTGAATGTTTTTGTTGATAGGCTTACTAAGCATAGAATAAAGTCTTTTTTAAAAATTTAAATCTTAGAAATAGCAATTCATTTTTGTTTAATTCTCCAATTTTGTGATTAAACTGCAGCTTACGGAACAAGAACGGGCAGACTGCAGAAGACTTGGCATGGTCTGGTGGATTTCCGCAGTGTGCCAAATTTCTCACAACAGTTAGACATACACAGAGTATGAAATTAAGTGAACAATCCAAATGTTCGTTCAACACTGACAACTGTGGTTTGCTGCTTAAAAATAAAAGGGCTTACAGAAATGTGGACAACTTAGATGGGAAGAAGCAAAGATCAGATGGTAGGTAGCATGTGGATTGTGAAGGTTTCTGTATAAATATTAGAATTAAGCTTGTTATAATATCAAAACCTTATTCATATTTAATAATTTAGTAAGGCTCCATCTCTGTTTAATTTTGAACTGCTAGTAATATTATATTCCCATTAGAATACTTTCCAGACTTTAAGCATTCTTGTGATTATAACCTCGTTTTCACTTTTCAAGTTGGCAACTGTGATGCACAAGATTGTATTCTGCTAAGGGAGGAAAGTATTCACAAAATTCCTGAAGTGGTTAAGTCTGTGGGTAAATAAGGTGTTCATCCCCACCCTCTCAGCAGTGCTGGGCCTGATGCCCCTGCCAAGATTTACCCCAGGCATGTGCTTTTCATGAGCAACATGTTCAACCAAGAAGCCAAAAGGGGCATTAGAGATGGCAGGTGTTGCGGCCCCCCTCCTTTTTTTTTTTTTTTTTTTTAACCTTGGGGTTATTCTGACAGTGCTGGCCCTCCCTGTCTCCTCTCCCTGCATTTTATGGGTTATTTCATGGTTACTGTTAGAAAAGGTGTATATTTTCAGAATAAATTTTCTTCAATAAAGAATTGTATGCAAAAAAGTGTATTTTCAGTGATCTCTAGCAAAAGATTACAGCGTTTTCAGTCAAGGGAACCTCACCCCGCTTCCCATAGATTGAATGTATAAACAATCTTGTTTTTGACTTGTGCCATTTTTTTAAGAACAGTGAGGACTGACTATTTAGATTTTGATAGGAACTAGTGGCTGTTCAGGGTAATAGTTACCTAAGTTTCATTAGTCTTAGAGTAGTTTTCTTAATTACAAACTAGTGATAATTTCAGAGGAAACAAAATCAAAATGTATTTGTAAATAGTTACCCAAACGTATTTGGAGTTGTGCAGTGGTTTGTCATATATCACACAAACCAATACATACTTGCAGCATCCAGTGTTTCCCTCACTGCAAAGGTGCCAGTGGAAAGTGTCACAAAGGAAGTAGCTTTTTTTTTTTTTAATAGGTCATTTATGTTAAAATGGGAAGCTGACTGAAAAGAAGTTAGGAGCAGACCTTCAGATTGAGAATCTCTTTCTGGGCCACAGGCTACCAGACTGATTGACAAAATGTTCTCATCTTCTTCTAAGAAGGAGCAAGAGATATTAAAACTTTCTTCTGAGTGAAGATCATTTTAAGAATACATGCATTCACATAGTTTGGGTATGCTGCATTTGGTTGTACGTGTTCCAACTTTGTATCTTTAACTTATGCTAAATACAAGTATTTGTCAGGGTGGGTTTTTTTTAAACCTTTTCTAAAGACTCCAACAATAATGAAGAAAAACCAGTTTCAATCGTTTTTCAACTGCTGTAGCATTGACACACTATTGTTAACCAGAGTACCGTGCACTTAGCATGTGTGTACTTGATGTTCCAAACTGCTGCATTTGAAATTGCTGCTATGTATATTTGGCTCCTTATGTTTTTACATGAAGTTTGTGCTTTATTTTGACATAACTGTCATGCACTGTACACTATTATAAATACTGGTTCTACTCAAATAGTCTTTGGTCGCTGGGGAAGGCAGAGATTATAGTAGGCATCCTTTTTCCACATATCTGGACCTTTCCATCCACACCAACCCTTGATAGAAAGATAAAAAAATAAACCTCGTCACAAACATAAGCTCTATTACCTCCCCTAATCCTAGGAAACAGCCAAACGTTCATGGATTACCAATATCAGTAAACATTATGAACTTCTACCTACGGTAATGGTTACCTAAATTTCATTAAAGTTTTAGATTATTTTTTTTTTTTTACAAAATAATTTCCAGAGGAACTATTGTGTGGTGTAAATAAATACCCAAACATATTTAGAATTTTTTATAGTGGTTTGTTATATATTGAATTAATATGTACTTGTGCAGACAGTGTTCAATTTTTCCCTCCCCCTCATTCACTAGTACCATGACTTAAAAATCACCTATTCCTTCCATCAGTAAACTGACTAGTATTCACAGCAAAGAGTATTCCAGGCATGATTGTATGCAAATAGGAAGGCACTAAGAAGAGTTTATTCACTTTTCTTGTGTGTCTGCTGCCTAGTTGTTTAAAAAGGTCCTCAGTTTCATTATTTTTTATTGAGTTAAAATGTTTTATTCAGAAAAAAACAACAATCTGGTTGGGTAGTACAGTAGGTTCTGATCTTTCATTGTAACTCTGGTCATCCCAGGGAGCATGTGTTGGGACAAGCCTGCACCCAGGACCTCTTTACATACTAGGCAGATATTAAGAGTAAAACTAAAAGTGATTAATGATCTTATTACTTAACAGACAGTTTAATCTTTAAACTAAAAGTGACAGTTGTTTTTTGCAGAAATAAAAATCTAAATTTCTTTCTACAAGAGGCAAGATAAGTTGTAAATGTTTATCTTTAACCCTAAAATAAAATATAATCATCTTTTCTCTAACACAGCTCATCTTTGTTTTCCAAACAGTTTAAAAGGCTTATGTTCTAGGTATGTAATGCTGACTCCTGACGGCTGACTGCAGAAACCCGAGTGATCTCTCAGATCTCAGAGGTCTCTCTCTTCTTGGGTTAACTGGCATGTGCCACAGATTCTGAAAAGTCCACATAAAGAGGACCTTTTGAGGTCAAGTTTTGCTACTTGTCTGTGTGACCTTGAATAAGTAATTGCTCTGACTCTCATAGAACTCTTCAAAGAACGAAATGAGTCAACATGTGGCACTGGTAAAGCCCCCAGAGAGATGCTAACTGTTATTCACTCTGAGCTTCACCTAGAACAGTCCTTTCCCAAAGGTCTTAGGCAACAGGTGGCCTCAGATGCATCCTTGGTATTTTTATGCATTTTAGCTGTATATAGATTAGTGTATTTCAGCTGTCCTCTGCTTTTTTTCCCCCTCATAAAACCATCCTGGAAGGTCTTTTCCCTTATAATAACACCACAGATAAAGTACTTATGGTACCCAGAGCACCCCATAGCACCAGGCATCATGAACAGGGTCTTCCTATTAACTAGCTGGGTAAATCAGGAAACATTCTAGTTTCATATGCTCATTTCTTCTTTCCCTCTTCACCACTCTGCACTCAAAAATCCCAAAGAATGGTTCTGGAGGTGAAGGTAGCAGGTAATATCTCATTCCCTAACAATCACCATCCTGGGATCCCTGAAAAGGAGGGTGCATCTCTAACACCGCATTGATGGGACCTGGCCTATATAGAAAAGCTGGGAAGCCAGTGTTGGAGATGCCACATCATGCCATTCTGGGAAACTGCCGTACTATTATCCAATTTGGACACAGCACTGTCACTGCCATTTCCAGCCACCACCAAAGAATTTCCTTGACTAAGTATCTTTGGGATACCTAAGGCTTAAGTGTGCTTCCTTCTTATCTCTGTAGTGCAGGCACAAGGTCACTAGAAAATCACTTCTTTGGAAAGGCCCGTGCCACCAAATCAAGCAACTGAAATGAGTAAGAGAGACTGGGGGGAGGAACGTTGAGATCTAACAGTTTGCAGCTCTTAATTCTGTAATATCTACATGACCCTCATTTCTGATTCTTTAGAGGCTGTTGTATTACACATTGGTGGCCATAAAGCAATACTAGCTGACTGCTGATATCAAAAAGATGGGCCTTTGGGTTCATAATGAAGCTTGGCAACCCAGCCTGCATTCCTCCTTCCTGTTCAGTGCTGGGCTTGATTCGTTGCCTGTCTACATTGTCTGTGTGAGGTATAAATACAGATGGACAAGCTCTAAAGTTTACATATCCAAGAAATGAATGTTGTAGTTTGGATGTGAGCTAAAATATTCCTGAAAAATCCTAGCTACTCTAATCTTTGAAATTTTTAAAGGGTAAGATTTAGTACCTTCTATTCATATCTATCACAACCCAAGAAATTGTTCATAAATTTCTGCTTTTTAACTTGTTTTATTCCTTTGATATAAAAAACTCATATTTGAAGCTGGTCATCCCCAGCAGTAACTTCATCAACTTTTAAAGCCCAATTTTTTCTTAAATAACTTGTTTTTCTTTTCTTGGCTCTAGATTCTCCATAAGACTAAATTACTTCTAAATAGATACCTAATTTCTATTTTTTTTTGAAAAATGTTTAAAGTTTTTTTCTCCTTTACTATCTTTTCCTAATGCCCAACTCCCCTCTTCCAAACAGAATCTTCCCTTCAAACAAAGTAGGGCAGTTGTATTAATCACATGTGACAGCACATGCTTTGTTGTGCCTATTAGTATGGAGGCTAAGTTTCACTGCAAGTCCTAGCCACATAACTTGTGCTGCTTTAGAATTATCTTCATTTACAACACTTACCTTTTCCAAGATGACTTGCAGGTCCTCTGGGCCCGTGTAATGAGGATCTAGAATTAGGTATTTTACCTGGCCTGTCACCTCATTCCATGCCACTCCTAGTATTGTATGAGCCAGGACCCCCCCACCTATAGAAAAGGAAACATAAGATTTGAAATAAACCTTCAACTTTACATTCAAACTAAAGGGTTAATTTGTTTTCTAAGTTATTTAAAGCAGCTTTAAAGCAGAGAATCTACATGTTCAAACTGAAAACATAGGGAGGCTTACTTAGAAATGATCCATTTATTTTTTAAAGTTCAGAGCTAACTTGATGCTCTTCTGTGTCTATCTTTCATTATTTTTGTGAGCACAAAGAATTCAGATGTTGAAGGGGTCTCGGGTCATCTTGCCCAAACCACAACTAGCTCAGAAATCTTGCATGATATTTCTGACAAATGGTCAAGACCCTGCCTGAATGTATGTCTGCTGCAGTGCAACCAGAGGGCTAAGCAGTCTTTTCTTAGGTTTAGCTAAAATGTTATCTCCTTATAATGTTCATCTCTTGTTTATAGTTTTGCCCTCTGAAATATCACAGAACAAGTCTACTGCTATGTAACATCTTAAATATTTACAGACAGCTCTTGTTTTCCCTTTAGTCTTCTCTGTAGAATTCTTATTTTTATTGCAGTCATTCTTCACAATGTCATTTCTTTACATATAAGAAACAGACTTATGCCCTTATCTTTTCTCTCTGCTCTATACAGCAATTATAGGAAAGAGGCTATTTTACTGGTTGAAACAGTAAAAGAATGAATGTATGTAGAGGATTATCTCGCTTTACACTATGAATATTAGGTAAGAAGAAAGTCTGGGGAATTTACTGGTCCATGAGGATCCCATGGTTGAGTCAAATAACTACTCATCCTCTTCATTACCAGAATACTATCCTCTCTTACTCTAATATGAACCATTCAACACCTCTACACCCTCTCCCAATTCTCATTCCTTTATATGTGTTATCTTTCCCTGTCAGCATATAAATTCCTTGAAGGTAGGGATCTTGCTTATACTTGTACACCCAAAGCTTAGCACAGTGCTTGGCAGATGGTAAATACTTAATAAACATGCATACATTCATTCACATATGTGTATATATTTATATATGTATAAAATATGCATGTATATGTATGCACACATATATTTGTGTTTTTTTGTGTACCTGTGTGAATATATTTTTGCATGATATGATGGAACTGTATATTTCCATCTGCATATCTAACAATATATACATTTCTATGTTAATTTCCATTTTATAAATGAAGAAACTAATAAATAGAGATGTTAGGTGATTTGCTCAGTCTAACATCTACTAAATGGTAGGTGGCATTTGAAACAGGCTTCTGAGTCCAAGTTCAACACTTCATATACCAAGGCAGATGCTGATCAATACAGGTTAATAAAAGTTGTGTTTACATTTCTGTATTGGGCATGGAAGGATACACTAGAGGGCACTGGTGGATTTATATGTCAAAATAGGTTATAAATCAGGTTTTATCTGGATAGACAATGAGTACAGTACAACTCTGTCACTATGTCTCTGAGTAAGGAACACTACTCAATGTTCTGGAGTCACTCTTATCACTAAGAATTCATAAAAATATGTCTCCAGAAGACCATAGAAGACCATAAAACACACACACAATTCTCAAGCCCCTACTATGTGTCAGGCACTGTGCTAAGTGTTGGGGATACAAAAAGAGGCAAAAGACAGCCCCTGCTGTCAAGAAGGTTACAGTCTGATAAAGGGAAAAATATGTAAACAAATATATACAAAACATGCTTTGTTACATACAGGACAAGTGAGAAATAACTGCCAGAAGGAAGGCACTGGTATTAAAAGGAGTCATAGAAGGCTTCCTGTAGAAGGTGGGGTTTTAGTGGGGCCTTAAAGGAAGCCAGGGCGGTCAGTAGTTGGAGCAGAGGAGGGAGAGCATTCTATGCATGGAAGACAGCCAGAGAAAACACCTCAAGCCAAGTAGTTGCTTTCAGCACTCCATGTTTCACTTATACACAGCCTAGCTATTCCCCTAAACACACAAACACCTCTTGCATCTGGGCATTTGTACAAGCAGACTCCTGTGTCTGGAATTTCTCATATATAAGAGTTAGAATTCTAATTTGCCTTCAAGATTTGTCTCGTGTCACAATGTCCAAGAATTCCCTGTGTTCTCTCCATCCTCAAATTAGCATATTATAGGTATCCATACACATAATTTCCTTCACTCCTCCTCACAGTCCAGTTGAGTGGAAGATCCATGCGGGCAGGAGTTGTTTTATATCTTTGTATCCCCAGCACCTAGCATGACATGTTAGGCATTTAATACGTACTGTGTGTGTGTGTTAGGCTTACATCACTTCACGCCAACTTCTTGAATGATCTCCCTGCTTACACGTCTCTTGCTATGCCATTCCCTCAACACAGATCTGGCTGCATCAGTGCCCTATTCAATCAACTCCAGTGGGAATGACCTCTAGGATAACATGTCATTTCCTTAGGTTAGCTTTTAAAGCTCTTCACAATCCAACAGCTCCACAATGACAGTCACAGTTTGTCTTTCCAGCCTCCCCCTCCTGCACTCTGGTTGCAGACTGTTCCCCACTCTTGTCCTCACACCCAACAAGCTGCCATCTCCTCTCTTCATGCCTTAGCACTGGCCATCCCCGATGCCTAGAATACACTCTGTCTTTCATCCTTTTCTTCTTCAGGATGTGCTTCAAGTACCACCTTCTTGAGGAAGTATTTTTTAATCCCTCTGCTGCTCCACCCTTCCTCCCAAACTACACCGTATTTAACCGCTTTGTATTAATTCATTTTGTATTTATTCTGCATGTCCTTATATGCGTTAGTATGCTGTCTTCCCCATTAGAATGTAAATTCCTGTACTTGTATCCTCGTCATCTAGCACATCTGGCCTGCTGTGTATAAGCACGTAATAAAAGCCTGTTGATCAGCTGAACCAGTTTGTTTATACCCCTTCTAAGATGTGATGCTGACAACTGAAGGTAGTATAGCAGACAGGCTCTGGCCAAGGCAGAGGAGAGCAGAACCATTGCTTCCCTTGTTCTGGGAATTATGACCTGCCCAAGAGAACATTAGCTATTTTGAGCACCAAGTCACACAAATGACATGAACTCACTTAGCACTCTACTATCAAACAGTGGGGCATTACCTCCTTAAAGCCATCCTAGTCACTGCAATTTAATTTGTGGCTGGTGATATTTACAAATTTATTCACTACCAGAGGTATCATCTAAATATTCAGAAACTTTGGTGAGAATTTTCATATTACTACCATAAAAAATGTTACTCTCAAAAAAAGTTTTATAGAGAATAATCATGTACTTTTATTTTAAATTCTCTATTTAAATTAATTATAAAAATTATAAAATTATAAAAATTATTAATTCTCTTAAATATGCTTAATATTGACATCTTTCTTATACCCCAAACGCCCCACACTCCCCAAACACCTTACCAATCATTATTGGAGTTCCTTCAGTCTGGAAATGATTGGCAAGTTCCCTTCCTTGAGAAGCTAATTCAGAACCTTGGCTAGGAAAGAGACAGTTTGGCATGAGATTTCTAAGCTTCAGTTCCATGTTTGGATAATAAGCATTGAAGAACAACATCTTAATAATTTATTTGTGAAAAACATAAAGCTGCAAATCTAAAAGCTATTTGGAAGAAGCCTTGGTGAACATCTGAGAAAAACATCATCTGCTATAATAGTTTTTAGTATTACTAACGTGAGAACAATCACAAAAAGTAGAGTCCATGGCATCACAGATAGGCTCAGTCAGGGTGATTAAGTGATGTGCCACAGGTCATAAGGGGCAGGGGCCTTGAATCTAACCTAGGTCCTCTGACTATACATTCAGAATGTTTTCCATTCTACCATGCTGCCTTCCAAATAAAGGACAAGGGAAAAATTATAGTATAACTAGGACAGTATAAATACATAAATACCCACCTAATACATGACATCCTAGTGAAAGAGTGGTATTTGAGAGAGGATACAGGCTGGTGCTGGTAGACAAGAACCAATTTAGGTGGCAGTGTCAGAAAAGAACTTTCTCTACCCATAGAGCTGAATCTTGAAATAGCCATGATGGATTACGAGAATTCTAACTCATCTTGACAGTGGTACAGATTGAGTTTATCTACCTAGCGAAGAAATTCTTAAAACATTTATGTAATTAAAACTTCCTGAGGGCATGTGTTGACAAAATGACAAGACACTCTGGATTCTCTGCTTCAAGTATGGTATACAACAGACCAAGATTTTACGAATGAGTTTAGAGACTCTCACTTCTGGGTCCAGGGGACTCATATACCTGCTTGTGAGGTCCCTATTTTGAACTATGGGTGGATTTCTTTTTCTTCTGATAATATAAGGCATGTTCGTTTGAAGGGGACATGTTAAAAGAGAATTTTTTAGTTTGGTGTTAAAGATTGATGAGGACTTAGCCCTTTTTTTTTTTAACTTTAGCTACAAGCTATCTTAATGTTATACCCATCTTAAAGTGCTTAACAAGTTCTGTGAAAACATCATGTCTACGAGGAGGGGTAAATTCCAAAGAAATGATATCATCAATGGTTAATCAGCTGAACAATGTTACAGCAGAGTTTGACAATAAAGTAGTAACGCATCATGAACTAAAATGAAGGGGATAAAGAAGATGACCTTGTGAGATCATCTCAACTTTAAAACTATGATCCTAGGGTATCACAAAATGACACAGGTCAGGGCAATGTGACAAAAAGCTTTCCTGTATTTTAATGTAGTGGCACTTCAAAAGAATTTTCACATTTGAATCATTAGGAATGCTATTATTTAATTATTTTCATGAGTCATCTTAGCCAGTCTAAGTAGCAAACACAGTAAGATCAGAATATAAGGATTTATAGAATACTGAAGTCAAGATATTTAATATTACCACTAGAAGCTGCCACCATAGTTACAAAGAACCTGACGGAACAATATGCAGCAATAATATAACATTTATAAGCATATATTAAAATAAATTAAAATAAAATCAATACATGAATATTTTAATTTTTACAATCAATATGTTTAGTCACATTATAAGTGTATTTATGAATATTTCAACAAAAGGAGCAGCAAAGAAATATATATATGTGTGTGTATATTTATGTAACATATGAGTCATAGTTCAGTGATAAATATTTTCCCTTTTAAGATGTTTTTTAGCGAATCCAGCCCTGAAAAGATGCCAAATTCTTTATCACTCCATTCCAGGTTAATATTTTTCCAATTTCTCCCAGACCTAGGCCAAAAAGATATACATATGTCTCATAAGCACAAAAATACCATAAAATATAATCAAAAGGAAATTTGAAAGATTAATAAAAGAGGAAAAAGATTCAGAAAATAACCAAAAAGGGGCAGGGAAAAGGAAAGGAAGCAAAATTTTAATCTTACTACCGATTAAAGATAAATTGTAGTTCATAAGCTGTCCTTTAGAAAAAATACCATTATCAAATAATCAGTGCAGTGTCCTTACCTGACAAACAGTATTTTTGAAGTTATCCCCATCAAATGGTTCAGAACTAGTTGTACCTCAATGGAACCAATCCACTGTCGTGACCCCACAAATGATGCTGGTTTGTCTCCCACATCAACAAGAGCCTTTATCATACCCCATCAGATGGAAAAATAATCATATATTAAAAATAATAATAGCTAGCATTTATATAGCACTTTTAGGTTTACAAAGCATTTTAGAAATAGTAATTCATTTTATCTTCAAAACAACCTTGGGAGGTTAAGTACTGTTATCGCCCTCATTTTACAGATGAGGAAACAAGCAGACAGAAGTTCATGTGACTCGTGTGGGGTTGCATAGATAGGAAATGTCTAATATTAGATTTAAACTCAGGTTTTCCTGACTTCAGATCTAGTATTCTACCCACTGAACCACCCAGCTGCCTCTATGCTTAAAATTTAGGGCACTTGTTTCCTTTTCTATCTCCTCTAAAAATTTCTATTCTTCAATCTGAAAAGGTTATCAAGGATTAGATTTCTTCAAAAGAGAAATGAGTATCTACCACAAGGAGGTAGTATGAATTAATGCCAGGGTCCTCAGTGTGCCTGGAATGTACAACTTGAGAACAGGGGTTCTGTACCTGCTGAATCTCCTGGTGGGTTGGGATGGACCTGTCAGTGTATCCCTGGTGTCTGAACCAAGAGCAAATAGTTTGTAGAGACCGATAAGCACAGCCCCAACCGCTGTCATCTATATGATCCTGCATGTAATGATGATAACCGTATATGCCCTGCACCATGGAAATCTGCGCAGAAAAAAAAGAAAATGGGGCAAAATGCCATCTTTAGTACCATTACATCAAGTACCAGCTTCAAACTGAAATTCATGATGTTCAAGATGAGCCATAGAGTATTTCTAAACAGGAACGAATAATGAGATAGAGATGACATGGTCTCGTCCAGTTCTGCCCCTTCTCCCCAACCCCCTCACCCACTCTACAGGCAAGGAGACTCAGGCCCAGAGTTGAAATCAGTTGCCAACATGATGACTGCATATGTATCTATACTGCACTTGTATTCTATATCAAATTGCTTGCCTTCTTAGGGAGGAGGAAGAAGGAGGGGACTCAAATTTTTTTTAAAATGCATGTTAAAAAATTTTGTTTACATATAAGTGAGAAGAAAAAATAAAATGTCCAAAGAAAGAAACCATGCGTCATCCAAGTAATAATAGCAGAGTTAATCAATGCCAGGCCCTCTAATAATAAGTCCAATATTCCCCAACTGAACCACAACCTCCTAGCCCCTCTGCCTTGGGTCTGGTTTCTCATGTATAAATGAGGTCAGTCTAGTTGAAACTTAAAGATTCCTTCCATTTCTAAACCTACAATTTTTTGAGTAAGCTCTTTTTTTCAGTTTGGACATTTTGTGTTTGACATGCTATTCGCAAATTGTTTCTTCTTGAAGATGTCATTGGTTATCACCACTGGCAATTATGTTTTTACTTTACTTTTGATTTTGAGTTCCAAATTCTCTTTTCCACACACTAAAAAAGCAAGCAATGATGCCCATTATACATATGAAGTCATGTAAAATATATTTCCATATTAGACATTATAACTATTTAAAAATTACATTTTTATAAAAAATTTAACATTGAACATTAAAGCCAGCTAAATGAGCTTAGTAACCACCTACATTTCAATTAACTTATTAAAAATTAACAATTCATTTCACTGTAATATCATGACATTTTTTGGCATACCTTTTCTTCCCCCCACCCCCTCAAGTCCCTTATCAAGATTTTAGTTTTTGTTCATTTCTCCTCTGATATGGTCATAGTGAGCGTGCCCACCATTCTGATGGTTCTGCTTTTTTTTTTTTACTCCGTATTACATTGTATTTCAAAAAGTTATTCCCAGATTTTCTTTTATTCCCTCTTTAAAAATTTTCCCCACAATAGTATTTTATTTTTTCAAATTACAGGTAAAGATAGTTTTAACATTCATATTTATAAAATTTTGAGTTCCAAATTTTTCTCCTTTCCTCACACCACTCTCCCCTCCCCAAGACAGCAATCAATCTGATATAGGCTATACATATACAATCATATTAAACCTATTTCCACATTAGTCATGTTGTGAAAGAAGAATCAGAATAAAAAGGAAAAACCATGAGAAAAAAAAAAAGAGAAAACTATGCTTTGATCTGCAATCAGACTCCATAGTTCTTTCTCTGGATGTGGACAGTATATTCCATCATGTGTTTTTTTGGAACAGTCTTGGATCATTTTATTGCTGAGTAGACCTAAGTCTATCAGAGTTGATCATCACACAATGCTGCTGTTACTATGTACAGCATTCTCCTAGTTCAACTCACTTCACTCAGGGTGAGTTCATGTAAGTCTTTTCAGGTTTTTCTGAAATATGTTTGCTCATCACTTCTTATGGCACAGTAATATTTCATTACATTCACGTACCACAACTTGTTCAGTCATTCCCCAACTGATGGGCATCCCCTCAATTTCCAATTCTTGGCCAGCACAAAAGGGCTGCAATAAATATTTTTGTAGAGTGGGGCAGTACCAAGATGGTGTAGTAGAAAGACTGACCTACTCTAGCTCCCCCCCAATAGCCCATAAAATACCTGTAAAAATGACTCTAAACAAATTCTAGAGCAGCAGAAGTCATAAAGTGACACAGTAAAAGAAATTTCCAGCCCAAGGCAGCCTGGAAGGCTGGCAGAAAAGGTTTATCACACCAGGTTCAGAGCAGAGGGCAGCTAACCTGGAACCCACAGCACAGACAGGACTGGAGCAGTCTTCAGGGCACTGAATCATGGGTAGCAGCTGCAGTTCTTAGATTTCTCAACCCACAAATGCCAAAGACAGCTTAAGGTCAGCGAGAAAGCTCTTTTGTCTGGGTGAGAAGGGGGCAAGGTTGGGCCACAGCCCTGGCTGGCCCCAGGGTGGCAGTGGCATCCATTTTTGGAGCCCTCAGCCTAAAGACCCTGGGGGAAATTAAGCTGCTGAGCTGGGTCTCAGTTCTGAGTGGTGGTCCTGGGGTGAGAAGGAGCACTGGCATGGTAGAGCTGGTGAAGGTTTTGTAAGGTAACCTGCGCAGAAAAACTTGTGGTTCCTCCCAGACTAAAGTGCAGGCCAGGAGAGGAGTAAACTCCTCTCCCTTGATCGTGCCACCTTGGAGGTACTGAGAACTTACAGGTACCTAGAGTATTGTCCCACTTGAAAAAGGACTCAAAAGTTAAGTAACTGGCTGGGAAAATGCCCAAGAAAGGGGAAAAAAATAAGACTATTGAGGGTTACTTTCTTGGTGAAAAGGTATTGTCTTCCATCCTTTTGGATGAAGAAGAACAAAGCATACCATCAGAGGAAGACATAAAAATCAAGGCTTCTACATCCAAAACCTCCATAGAAAATATACAATGGTCTCAGGCCATGGAAGAATTTTGAAAATCAAGTAAGAGAGGTGGAGGAAAAATTGGGAAGAGAAATGAGAGCAATGCAAGAAAATCATGAAAAGCAAGTCAACAGTTTGCTAAAGGAGACCCCAAAAAATGCTGAGGGAAATAACGCCTTTAAAAATAGACCAACCAAAATGGCAAAAGAGGTCTAAAAAGTCAATGAGGAGAAGAATGCTTTAAAAAGCAGAATTAGCCAAATGGAAAAGGAGGTTCAAAAGCTCACTGAAGAATATAGCTCTTTAAAAATTAAAATGGAGCAGATGGAAGCTAATGACTTTAAGAGAAACCAAGAAATTACAAAAGAAAACCAAACAATGAAAAAATAGAAGACAATGTGAAATATTTCACATTGACGAAACAACTGACCTAGAAGATAGATCCAGGAGAGACAATTTAAAAATTATGGGGCTATCCAAAAGCCATGATCAAAAAAAGAGCCTAGACATCATCTTTCATGAAATTATCAAGGAAAACTGCCCTGATATTCTAGAACCAGAGGGTAAAATAAATATTGAAGGAATTCACCGATCATCTCCTGAAAGAGATCTGAAAAGAAAAACTCCTAGGAATATTGTAGTCAAATTCCAGAGTTACCAGGTCAAGGAGAAAATATAGGAAGCAGCCAGAAAGAAACAGTTCAAGTATTGCGGAAATACAATCAGGATAACACAAGATCTAGCGGCTTCTACATTAAGGGATTAAAGGTCTTGGAATATGATATTCCAGAGGTCAAAGGAGATAGGATTAAAACCAAGAATCACCTACCCAGCAAAACTGAGTATAATACTTCAGGGGAAAAAAATGGTCTTTCAATGAAATAGAGGACTTTCAAGCATTCTTGATGAAAAGACCAGAGCTGAATAGAAAATCTGACTTTCAAACACAAGAATGAAGAGAAGCATGAAAAGGTAAACAAGAAAGAGAAATCATAAGGGACTGACTAAAGTTGAACTGTTTATATTCCTACATGGAAATAAAATATTTGTAACACTTGTGACTCGTCTCAGTATTTGTGTAGTTGGAGGGATTATATACATACAGACAGAGTGCACAGGGTGAGCTGAATAGGAAAGGATATCTAAAAACATAAAATTAAGGGATGAGAGAGGAATATATTGGGAGAAGGGGAGAAATGGAATGGGGCAAATTGTTGCTCATAAAAGAGGCAAGAAGAAGCTTTCTCAATGGAGGGAAAAAGGGGGGAGATAAGAGGGAAAAAGCGAAGCTTACTCTCATCACATTTGGTTTAAGGAGGGAATAACATGCACACTCAATTTGGTACGAAAATCTATCCTACACTACAGGAAAGTAGGGGAGAAGTACATAAGTGGGGTATGGGGGGATGATAGAAGGGAGGGCAAATGGGAGGAGGGAGTAGTTAGAGGTAAACGCTTTTGGGGAGGGACAGGGTCAAAAGAGAGAACAGAATAAATGGGGGGCAGGACAGGATGGAGGGAAATACAGTTAGTTTTTCACAACATGACTATTATGGAAGTCTTTTGCATAACTAAACATATATGGTCTGTATTGAATTGCCTGCCTTCTCAGTGGGGATGGCTGGGGAGGGAGGAAGGGAGAGAAGTTGGAGTTCAAAGTTTTCGGAGCGAATGTTGAGAATTGTTTTTGCATGCAACTGGGAAATAAGAAATATAGGTAATGGAGTATAGAAATCTATCTTGCCCTACAAGAAAAGAGAAAAGATAGGGATAAGAGAAAGGAGGGTTGCGATAGAAGGGAGGGTGGATTTAGGGAAGGGATAATCAGAATGCATGGTGTCTTCGGGGGGAGGGGAGAGATGGGGAGAAAATTTGGAACTCAAAATCTTGTGGAAATAAATGTTGAAAATTAAAAATAAATAAAGTATTTTTGTACATGTGGTTCCTTTTCCCTTTATTGTGATATCTTTGGGATACAGCCCTTGTAGTGTTATTACTAGATCAAAGAGTATGCAAAGTTTGGTTGCCTTTTGGGCATAGTTCAAAATTGTTCTCCAGAATTGTTGGATTAGTTCACAATTCCACCAACAATGCATTAGTGTTCCAATTTTCCCACATCTTTCTCCAACATTTATCATTTTCCAGTTTTTTCAGGTTATCTAATCTGATAGGTATGGTGTGGTACCTCAAAGTTGTTTTAATTTACATTTCTCTAATCAATAGTGATACAGAGCATTTTTTATGTGACTAATTGATAGCTTTAGTTTTTCTATCCAAAAATTGCCTGTTCACATCCTTTGACCATTTATCAATTGGGAAATGACTTTTATTTTTATAGATTTGATTCAGTTCTCTATGTTTTAGAAATAAAGCCTCTGCCAGAGATGTTGGCTGTAAAAATTGTTTCCCAGCTTTCTATTTCCCTTCTAATTTTGCTTTCATTGGCTTTTTTTGTGCAAAACCTTTTTAATTCAATATAATCAAAATTATCCATTTTGCATTTCACAATATTCTCTATGTCTTGTTTGGTCATAAATTCTTCCCTTCTCCATAGCTCTGACAGGTAAACTATTCCTTGCTCTCCTAATTTGTTTATAGTTTCACCCTTTATGTCCAAATTGTGTACCCATTTCGACTCTCTCTTGGTATAGGGTATGAGATGTTGGTCTATGCCTAGTTCCTACCATACTATTTTTTTTAGCCAATACCAAATACTTTTTATAGTTGCTGCTTTATAGTGTAGTTTTAGATCTGGTACCGCTGGGCCACCTTCCTTTACATTTTTTAAATTAATTCTCTTGATATTCTTGACCTTTTGTTCTTCCACATCAATTTTGTTACTATTTTTTTCAAGCTCTGTAAGTTTTTGATAGTTTGGTTGATATGGCACTGATTAAGTAAATTAATTTAGGCAGAATTGTCATTTTTATTATACTAGCTTGGCCAATGCCATGAGCAATTGATATTTTTCCAATTGTTTAGATCTGATTTTATTTGTGTGAAAAGTGTTTAATAATTGTGTTCATGTAGTTTCTATGTTTGCCTTGGCAAGTAGATGCCCACATATTTTCTATTTTCTACAGTTACTTTAAATGGAATTTCTCTATCTCTTGCTGTTAGGCTTGCTGGCAATATATACAAATGCTGATGATTTATGTAGGTTTATTTTATTTTTTCCCCAAAATTAATTAATTAATTTATTTTCAGTTTTCAACAATCCCTTCCATAAATTCTTAATTTTCTCCCCTTCCTTCCCCCCTTCCGCCTCAAGACGACATGCAATCTTCTATGGCTTCTACACATACATTCCTATTAAACACATCTTCACATTAGTCGTGTTGCATAGAAGAACTAAAATGAATGGGAGAAACCATGAGAAAAGAAAAACAAAACATAACAAAGGAGAAAATATTAGCTTCATTCTGCTTTCTGACTCCATAGTTCTTTCTCTGGATATGGATGGCATTTTGCATCATGAGTCCTTTGGAAATGTTTTACGTTCTTAAACTGTTGTGAAGGGCTAAGTCCATCAAAAACAGTTCTCGCACACCGTGGCTGTTACTGTGTATAAAGTTCTCCTGGCTCTGCTCACTTCACTCAGCATCAGTTTATATAAGTCTTTCCAGGCTTTTCTGAAGTCCACCCACTGGTCATTTCTTATAGCACAATAGTATTCCATTATATTCATATACCACAACTTATTTGGCCATTCCCCAATTGATTGGTAATCCCTTGATTTCCAGGTCTTGACCACCACAAAAAGAGCTGCTACAAATATTTTTGTATATGTGGGTCCTTTTCTATGGGTTTATTTTATATCCTGCAACTCTGCTAAAGCTGTTACCTATTTCAAGTAGTTTTTTAGTTAATTCTCTAGTATATCATAATATCTTCTGCAAAGAGTGATAGTTTTGTTTCCTCACTGCCTATTCTAACTTCTTCAATTTCTTTTTTTTTTCTCTTATTGCTAAAGCTATTTCTAGTACAATACTGAATAACAGTGGGGATAATGGACATGCTTGTTTCACCCTTGATCTTATTGGGAAAGCTAGCTTTTCCCCATTATGTATTATGCTTGCTGATGGTTTTAGATAGATACTAATCATTTTAGGGAAAAAGCCATTGATTCTAATGTTCTCTAGTGTTTTTAGTAGGAAATGGGTCCTTTATTTTGTCAAAAGCATTTTCTGCATCTGTTGAGTTAATCATGAGTTTTAGTATTGATATAGTCAATTATGTTGATAGTTTTCCTAATACTGAATCAGCCCTGCATTCCTGGAATAAATCCCACTCGCTCATAGCATATTATTCTCATGATAAATTGCTGTAATATTTTTAAATAGTATTTTATTTAAAATTTTTGCATCAATATGCATTAGGGAAATTGGTCTATAATTTTCTTTCTCTGTTTTGACTCTCTTTGCTTTAGGTATCAACACCTCATTTGAGTCATGAAAGGATTTTGCTAGGATTCCTTAGCCTATTTTTCCAAGAAGTTTATATAATATTGGAGTTAACTGTTCTTTAAATGTTTGGTAGAATTTATTTGTAAATTCATCTGGCCCTGGAGACTTTTTCTTAGGGAGTTCATTGAGGGCTTGTTCAATTTCTTTTTCTAAAATGGGGTTATTTATTTTATTTCTTCTTCTGTTAATCTGGGCAATTTATATTTTTGTAAATACTCATCCATTCCACTTAGATTGTCAGATTTATTGGCATATAATTAAACAGGTCCTAATTTATTGCTTTAATTTCTTCTTCATTGATGGTAAATTCACCCTTTTCATCTTTAATACTGGTAATTTGGTTTTCTTTTTTTTTTTTTAAATCAAATTAGCCAAAGGTATATCCATTTTACTTTTTTTTATAAAGTCATCTCTTAAGCTTTATTTATTAGTTCAGTTTTTTATATTCAATTTTATTAATCTCTCCTCTAATTTTCAGTATATCTATTTTGATATTTAAAAATTATTTTTTTCTACCTTTTTTAGTTGCATGCCCAATTCACTGATCTGTTCTTTCTCTATTTTATTCATGTAAGCATTTAGAGATATAAAATTTCCCCTAAAAACTGCTTTGGTGGCATCCCATAAATTTTGGTATGTTGTCTCATTATTGTTGTTCTGTTTGATGAAATGACTGATTGTTTCTATGATTTGTTCTTTGATCCACTTATTTTTCAGAATTAGATTATTTGGCTTCCAATTAATTTGGGGTCTATCTTTTCATGGCTACTTATTACATTTATTGCATCATGATCTGAAAAGGGTGCATTTAGTATTTCTGCCTTTCTGCACTTGCTTGTGAGGTTTTTATGCCATAATACATGGTCAATTTTTATTTAGGTGCCATGTACCACTGAGAAAAAGGTACGTTTCTTTCTATTCTCATTAAATTTTCTCCAGAGGTCTATTATATGTAACTTCTAAAATTCAATTCACCTCCTTAACTTCTTTCTTGTTTATTTGGTGGTTAGATTTATCAAGTTCTGAGGGGGGGAGGTTGAGGTCCCTCACTAGTATAGTTTTGCTGTCTATTTCTTCCTGTAATTCACTCAACTATGAATCTAGATGCTGTACCACTTTGTGCATATATGTTTAGTATTGATATTACTTCATTGTCGATGGAAACTTTTTAGCAAGATGTAGTTTCCTTCCTTATCTCTTTTAATTAGATCTATTTTTGCTTTTACTTTATCTAAGGTCCAGATTGCTACTCCAGCTTTTTTTTACTTCAGCTAAAGTATAATATATTCTGCTCCAGCATTTTACCTTTACTCTGTATGTATCTCTCTGCTTCATGTGTTTCTCGTAAACAACATATATAGGATTTTTAAACCTGACTCTGCTGTCTTCTTCCATTTTTATGAGAAAGTTTAAACTATTCACATTCACACTTGTGATTACTATTTCCCTCCATCCTATTTTTCTCTGGTTATACTTTTTTCTCTCCTTTCACGCTGTCCCTCCTCACCAGCATTTTGCTTATGACCACCATCTTCCTCAATTTGTCTGTCCTTCTATCAGTTCCTCCGTGCTTTTCTTTCCCCTTCTACTTCTGTTCTCCCTTTCCTCCCCGCTTCTCTTTCCCCATTTAGTCAATTTATACACACTCCCTCTCTGTTTATGTATACTCTTAAATGTTCTAATAGAGATGTAATTCTCAAGAGTTACAAGTATCATTTTCCTGTGTAGGGATGTAAACAGTTCAACCTTATTGAATAATACATCCCCACCTCCACGCCCCCCCCCCCCCCTTTGGTTTACCTTTTTGTGCTTTATTTGAGCCTTGTATTTGAAGACTGAATTTTCTGTTCAGTTCTGGTCTTTTCATCAAGAAAGTTTGAAGGTTCCCTATTTCATTGAATGTCCATCTTTTCCCCTGAAAGATTATGCTCAGTTTTTCTGGGCAGTTGATTCTTGGTTGTAATCCAAGCTCCTGTTTTCTAGAATACAGTATTCCAAGCCCCTGATCCTTTAATATAGAAGTTGCTAAATCCTGCATAATCCTGACTGTGGCTCTTTGATATCTGAATTGTTTCTTTCTGGCTGCTTGCAGTATTTTCTCCTTGACCTAATAATTCTGCAATTTGGCTACTCTATTCCTTGGAGTTACCATTTTGAGGCCTCTTCCAGGGGTGATCAATGGGTTCTTTCAATGCTATTTTACACTCTGGTTCTAGGACATCAGGGCAGTTTTCCTTGATAATTTCTTGAAAGACACTGAAAGGCTCTTCAGGTAGTCCAGTAATTCAGACGTTATTTATCCTTGTTCTATTTTCCAGGTTACTTGTTTTTCCACTGAGGTATTTTGGATTTTCTTCTAATTTTTCATTCTTTAATTTTATTTGCCTGATTCTTAATGTCTTGTAGAGTAATTAACTTCCACTTGCCCAAATCTAATTTTTAAGGAATTATTTTCTTCAGTTAGCTTTTATACCTGGCTAATTTTCATTTGACTAATTTTACTTTTTTTAAGGAGTTTTCTTCAGTGGATTTTCCCCCCTAATTTGGCCTACTGTATTCCCTAAGGAATTATTTTCTTCAGTCAATTTTTGTCCTTTTTCCAAGCTGTTGACTCTCTCTTGCATAACTCTCATTACTTTTCCCATTTTTTCTTCTACCACTTTGATTTTAAAAATCCTTTCTGAACTCTTCCAAGAAAGCTTTTTGGGCTTGAGACCAATTCATATTCCCCTTTGAGGCTTCACATATAGGCATTTTGACACTGTTGTCCTCTTCTGAGTGTGTATTTTGATCTTCCCTGTTGTCATAGTAGCTTTCTATGGCCAGGGCTTTTTTCTGGTTTTTGATCATTTTCAAGTCTATTTCATGACTTTAAAGTTGAGCTCTGCTCCTGGGGTCCTGGGGGCACCATCCCAAGCTTCTTGTGCTAGGGGCCAGGGTCCTGGTCACTGGCTTTCTACACTGTGACCTCAGGGGCTGGCAGCTTTCTCACTGCACTGGGGTGGCCCAGCCTAGTTGTGCCAGGGTTCTGGGGCTGCAGTTTACCTTCTGTGCTGGGGCTGGAGGCCTCACAGCTGGCGCACTGTGTCACTGGTCTGCTGAGGCAGGACTGAAGGGCCTCGGTTGCTGACCTGTGCTGTGACTAAGAGCCTCCTGCCCAGATACCATCTGTGGTCAGCTGCACTCCCCTTTTACCCAAGTGAGACAGACCTTTCCGGAAGTCCTTTTAAGTTATCTTACAATGGAAAACTGTTTCCCTCTGTCTTTTTTAGGCAATTTCCTGGCTTTTCTCTGCCATCTTGGCTATGCCTCCCAGTTTTTATTGCCTCTTATTTGTAGATCTTAATTTCATTACTGAATTGCACTACCTATATCTCTATCTATCTATCTATCTATCTATCTATCTATCTATCTATCTATCTATCTATCTACACACCACAATTTAACTGTTCCCATATTGTTGGACCCTTAAGTTATTCCTAGTCCTAGTCTTTTGTACATAATGCTGCTAGAAAAATTTTCAACAGATAACTTCCATTTTTAATAATACTTTCACCAGAAACAAATCAGTGTATCTTGACTTTTTATGTCATGAGAGTTTGCTAAAGCCTATGAAAACCTTTTTAGAATAATATTTTTAAATGCATAAGTAAAATCTTCAGATTTAACAAAGGAAACTAGCTGTATTGAAACAGACCGTTTATCCACTACAAAGGAACAATTACTGTGACCTTTTTTCTTAACAATTCCTTACATATTCTTAGTGCTAAATTTCTCTCCATCACATTTGCCATATTTTCCAGTTTATTTTTCTAACTTTTTCGTTATACAGAATCTTAAATTTTAATGTAGTCAAGAACATCTATCTTGTTTCTAAAAATCCCTTTTGTTTGTTGAACAGAAAAAAATTCACTTATCTTTTACAATTCAAACAACTCTTTCCATCTAAGTCACAGTTCTTTTTAAGTCTCCAATACAACTGCCATTCACATAATTTAAGATGTGTATCTCAATTCCTTTCTAATTGAACTGCCAACTAATTTTCCCAAATGCATTAAATGATGAATGCTTCCCCCAGTTTTCATTTTCTATAGGTTAATCAGACACAAATATTGTATAAACTTTGGGATGCATCATGTAGCTATTCTGCTCCACGTTTTATTTTTCTTTGTTTTTTTGGACAGTATCAGATAGTTTTGATGATAATAGCTATATTTTAAAGTTAGGGAGTAAAAGTCCACCCTTCACCAGCTTTTCTCTGCACTGTCTCCCTTGATATTATTACACACATCCAAGACAATTTTTTTCATTATTATTCATCTGATTCTATAAAGAAATCCCTAGGTTACTTGAGTGGCATATTAAATGTAGGGTACTGAGCTTAGAAACACAGAGTTGGATACAATTCTGTCCCTCATATTTAGCAGTCTTGTAACCTTTGAGTAAATCATTACTGTGTATTCCAAGTAACTCTTTAGGTCTCTTACCTACTAAATAGTATATGGGTTGTTATCAGCATTGGTGAAGTTGCCACACAAGGAATTCATCATATTGACAAAATCAGATTCTCCATATTCACATAATGCATTAAAAATCTAAATTAATTTTGGAAATGTTATAATTTTTATTAAATGATTAATATTCATGAATACTGGCTGTTCACGTAGTTATGCAGGTCTTTATTTCAGTCTTATGTATAATTGTACTTATTCTTATACAGAAGTCCCACTTATGGCTAGGTAGGTTAATTCTCAAAATACTTTATGGTTTTTGCTTTAATTGTAAGTGGAATTGTTTTTTATTTTTTTCCTCTTTATTATTAACTAGTATTTACTAGTTAATTTAAGAATGCAGGTATTTTTGCGTGTTACTCTTGTACTTTGAAAGTCTGCTGAACTTATTGTCTCCATTAATGTTTTGGTTGTAGATTTGCTAGCTACATGATCTACAAATAACTTTTTTCTAGTGTTAATTGCTTTGATGTATTTTCTTGTCTTATAGTAACTGTAATTGTGGCTCAATGGGGACCCAGCCAGCTGGGTAACTCAGCTCCTCCTCTCCTGTCTGCTTCCTCCTCTCCTTTCTACTCTCCAAAGGAAGGTAAATTTGGATGGCCAAAAGATGCCCAGTTGATTGCGTTTTACTGGCTAGTTTCCTCTCCTCTCCTCTCCTCTCTTCTCCTGTCTTTTCCTTTCCCAAAACCTTACACCTACTGCACTCTGAAGCTGGGATGCCAATGGGCCCCTGCCTAAGGGCTCTTCTGGACCCTCCTAGCTTTAGAGTGATTATCAATAGTAACTATTGCTGTTTCCCTCCCAGCCTGATGTCTTTCTTTTTTCTTAGCCTCAGTAAAGGGGCCATGCCCTGGCTATTTCTTAAACAGTCCTATTCAATGAATGGGTGCTGCCTCACCCTAAGTGATTACCTGCAAAGACCTTGGATTAAAGGAGCCAAGGTCTCCCATTGTATCCTGGGTCATCTCCAGTCATCCTGATGGATTTCTGGTTACTGGATTCAGATGGCTGTGGAGGAGAAGTGAGGCTGGTGACCTGAACAGCCCTCCCTCACTCAAAACAAAGTCAAGTGTAAGTCATGTCATTATTTCTCTGATGGCATGGTCTTCTTCAGCAACAAAGAACGAACACAAACAGCAATTGTATGATTTCCAGTGCTTTGTAAAAACTTATGGGGTAAAAGTCTGCATTCTTGCTTTGTACAAGTGTTTAGTGGGAATGCTTCCAATACTTTTGGGTTGGATATTATGTTGGCTCTTAATTCCTGATTTTTATTACGTTAAGGGAAAAAAATCTCTGTACCTATTCTTTTTAGTTTTTTTTTTTTAAATCATGAATGAAGGTTGTACTTCTAGTATTTTTATTAAGGCTTTTTCTGCATTGTAATAATTACATGATTTTGTTAATAGTCTCAGTTCCATGACTGCCATAAACCTTGCTTGATAATGATGAAAAATTTTCATAATGTACTACTGTAAACTATTGGCTAAAATGTTATACTTTGTGTTTTGCACTTAGATTTTTTTTTTGTGAAATTGGCCCATTAATTTCTTTTTTTAGTGTTGTCTCTACCAAGTGTTAAAAATCCATGCCATATTTGCCTCATAAAAAGTACTGAATAATGTTTCATCTTTCTCTGTATTTATAATCTATATAAAAAAGGATAATTTGTTCTTGTGAATCCATCTGGGGAGTGCCATTTATAATTTACTGAACTTCAACATTTTGACAACTGGATAGTTTATAAAAATACCAAAGATCTGCTGTTTCCACTTTACTCACTATTACTTTAACCATCTTCATTGCTTCTGACGTATGTGAATTCCTAGATAACTGTCTTGATAATTGTTAACCCAATTTCATGCATGTGAAAATGCTGGTAATATAAAGTCAAGAACAGCTACTAAAATTAGGATTGAATTTTCTGAAGAGGGTAAAGTTCATTATGGCCCCAATGACTCTATATTGTTTTTGCACTTCTGATTAATTTCAGGTAACATAAATATATTCAAAGTTAATTTGGCATCTGATTGCATGGTAAATAGTAAGAAATACAAATCAAAAGACAGATTGAATTTAAATAATGAAATTAAATATCTCTGGAGGATAAATGAACTACAGAAATAAAAGAGAATATGTCTATGTTGCTTTGTTGAGACTACAAACAGCTATAGGGAAAATGTATAGCTCCCATCAAAAGGGCTCTACGTATGTACTGGTGTTACTATTTAATATTCAATACTGTCAGCAGTCTAGGTCCCTTGTAGTATAAACATACATAGCACTTGGTAAGACATATTTTATGATGATACTAATATTTAATGAATTATTTTAGAGGATGCATAAATACTACAAAGGAGTTAATCTTTAGAAAAGCTTGTTTGTATACATACATGCTCCCTTCAGAAGTGAAACTGAAAATAAATCAGTTTCGTTTCTTCAAAATCTCTTCCAAAGCATGGAATGTATCACAATTAACAATCAATAAGCATTTACCAATTACCTACTGTGTGCACTGACTGCTATGTTGATGACAAAATATAAGACACTGCCCTGGAAAGGCTTACAATGTCCTTGTGATACATACATGAAATGATAGTGCAATATTGGACAGAAAATAATCAAGTGCTCTAGTATATAGTCCAGATGAAAACTGCTGTGGAAAAACCATGTGACAAAAAAGACTTTTAAATCATAACATCTCTTAAAACTTTCCTCATTCAGCAAAAAACATTCCTGGGTTTTGTCACAGACTTTTGATTTCTTCTACATCCCACCCAGAAAACATCATGGCATAGATAAGAATTCAAATGACAGCAAATGTAACTGAGAAAACTGCCCTTTTTTTAACTACCTTTTGGTCCTTCTACTTTACTACTAGCTGATACAGTGAGAGTTTATGGCTAGAAAATATTACAAGGTGATTTGTTTTAGACACTGACAGGATGTTATCATTCCATTAATGATCTTTAAAAAAAGACAACTATTACAATTTTAATAATAATTGTATTTCCATAAATTAACTCACCATACCAGATTCTGCTCCCAGTGGATTTAGGTGACTATGTGGATTCCTGATATACCCATCTTTATACGGTTCATCTGGAAAGTGATAAGCATTGGCTCTTTTGAAGTAAGGTCTATCATGAGCTAGGTGGTACAGGTCATGTAATTCCTAAATGAAAGGAGAATAAATATTAAGAAACAGAAATATAGACAAATCTTTAAATTTAATGCACTAAATAAAAATGAAATCCAAGTGGTATTAAATATGAAAAGTTGGTTATAAACTATTTAGAGCGATTTTTAAAATGTGTATTCTTAAAACCACAAAAATGTTTTAAATGAACACTATTTTCCTAAGTATTTCATAAAAAAATGAAAAAGACTCTAAAAAAGAATCATAATGTGACTTTAAAAGCACCCACAAAGCAATTACATAACAGACATAAAATATAAAAAGGGACTTCAAATAAATACTGGAAAAATGTTTAAACAGTTGACACCAAGAGACAAAATATTGTGCAATACATATTTTACTGGCATAATTTTTAAATATATAATTTATTTTTCAGTTCTTAACATTGACTTCCACAACAATTTGAATTCAAAATTTTCTCCTCATCTCTCCCCACCCCCCACCCCAGGACAGCATGTACCCCACCCACCCTGCCTCTTCCAGTCTGTCCTCCTATTACCCACCCTTCTTCCATCCCCCTTCCCCTCTATTTTCCTGTAGGGCAAAATAGATTTCTATACTCAATTGCCTCTATAGCTTAATTTTCAGTTGCTTGCTAAAACAATTTTTAACATTAATTCTTAAAGCTTTGAGTTCCATATTCTCTTCCTCCCTCCCCACCCACCCTCATTGAAAAAACAAACAATTCAATAAAAGTCATACATGTGTAACAATGCAAAGCACTTCCATAATATTTATGTTGTAAAAGACTAACCACATTTCCCTCTCTCCTATCCGGCACATCATTTATTCCCTTCTCTCCCTTGACCTGTCCTCCTACAATAGTGTTTGCTTCTGATTATCCCTTTCCCCAATTTGTTGTCCCTTCTATTATCTTCCTTCTCCTATCCCCTTCTCCCTTGTCTTCCTGCAGGGTAAAATAGATTGCCATATCCAATTGAGTGTATGGTATTCCCTTCTTAAGCCAAATCCCATAAGAGTAAGGCTCAATTATTCCCTTTCATCTCCCCCCTCTTCCTCTCCACTGTAGAAGCTCTTTCTTCCCTCTTATATGTGAGATGATTGGCTACATTCTACCTCTCCCTTTCTCTTACTCCTAGTACATTCCATTCAACGGTAAATTTTATTTTATTTTTTTAGGTATTCTCCCTTCAAATTCTGTCTCTGTGTGTGTGTATATATATATGCACATGTATATATGTACATGTATATACACATATACATATATGTACACAGTACAATCACACATATATACATACATTATATACATACACACGTACATATATATACACACACATATATAATATACACATACATACATACCCATATACATGTGTATATTCCCTCTAACTCCCCTAATACTGAAAAAGGTCTCATGAGTTACAAGTAATATCTTTCTGTGTAGGAATGTAAAGAGTTCAACTTTAAGGAGTTCCTCAAGGCTTCTCTTTCCTGTTTACCTTTTCATGTTTCTCTTGATTCTTGTATTTGAAAGTCAGATTTTCTATTCAGCTCTGCTCTTGTCAACCATAATGCTTGGAAGTCCTCTATTTCATTGAAATTCCATTTTTCCCCCTGAAGTATTATACTCAGTTTTGCTGCATAGGTGATTCTTGGTTTTAATCCTATCTCCTTTGACCTCTGGAATATCATATTCCAAGACCTTTGATTCCTTAGTGTAGAAGCTCCTAAATCCTGTTATCCCGATTGTATTTCCACAATACTTGAACTGTTTCTTTCTGGCTGCTTGTAATATTTTCTCCTCAGTCTGGGAACTCTGAAATTTGGCTACAATATTCGTAGGAGCTTTTTTTTTTCAGATCTCTTTTAGGAGGTGATCGGTGGATTCCTTCAATATTTATTTTACCCTCTGGTTCTAAAATATCAGGGCAGTTTAGCTTGACAATTTCTTGCAAGATGATATCTAGGCTCTTTTTTTTATTGTGGTTTTTAGGGAGACCAATAATTTTTAAATTATCTCTCCTGGATCCATTTTCCAGGTCAGTTGTTTTTCCAATCAGATATTTCACATTGTCTTCAATTTTTTCATTCTTTTGGTTTTCTTTTGTAATTTCTTGGTTTCTCATAAAGTCATTAATTTCTATCTGCTCCATTTTAATTTTTAAAGAACTATTTTCTTCAGTGAGCTTTTGAACCTCCCTTTCCATTTGGCTAATTCTGCTTTTTAAATTTCGGCTTTTTGGACATCTTTCGCCATTTGGGTTAGTCTATTTTAAAGGTGTTATTTTCTTCAGCATTTTTTGGGTCTCCTTTAGCAAGCTGCTGACTTGCTTTTCATGGTTTTCTTGCATTGCTCTCATTTCTCTTCCCAATTTTTCTTCCACCTCTCTTACTTGATTTTCAAAATCTTTTTTGAGCTCTTCCATGGTCTGAGACCACTGCATATTTTCTTTGGAGGTTTTGGATGTAGAAGCCTTGACTTTTATGTCTTCCTCTGATGGTATATTTTGTTCTTCCTCATCTGAAAGGATGGAAGAAAAAACCTTTTCATCATGAAAGTAGCCTTCTATAGCCTTATTTTTTCCCCCTTCTTAGGGCATTTTCCCAGTCAGTTACTTGACTTTTGAATCCTTTGTCAAGTGGAGGGTATACTCTAGGGACGTTTAAGTTCTCAGATCCTCCAAGGTGGCACAATCCAGGGAGAAGAGTCTACTCTTCTCCTCACCTGTGCTCTAATCTGGGAGCAATCACAGGCAGTCTTTTCTGCCCAGGATCTGTGAGTAGGATTCCTTCTCCAGAGCCTCCACAAGCTCCACCATGCCAGTGCTCTTCCTCACCCCAGGACTGCCACTTAGGACTGAGACCGAGATGGGCTCAATTCCCCCAGGGTCTTTAGGCAGAAGGCTCCAAAAATGGACGCTGTTGCTGCAGTGGCTGCTGCCACCCTGGGGCCAGGGCTGGGCCCAGACCCCTCTCCCTTCTCACCCAGGTGCAAGAGCTTTCTCACTGACCTCTGAAGCTGTCTTTGGTGTTTGTGGGTTGAGAAATCCTGGAACTGCAGCTGCTACTCGTGATTCCATGCCCTGAAGCCTGCTCCAGTCCTGTCCTTGCTGTGTGGCCAAGGCTGTGCTGTGCTTCACTCTGAGCCAGTGTGATAGACCCTTCTTGCTGGTCTTCCAGGCTGTCTTGACTGGAAATCTCTTTTACTCTGTCATTTTGTGGCTTCTGCTTCTCTAGAAGTTGTTTGGATTCATTTTTTACAGGTATTTTACGGGCGATGGGGGGAGATCTAGAGCAGGTCCATCTTTCTACTTTGCTACCTTGGCTCCCACACCCTTGGCATATTTTTTGTAAGTAAAAAAAGAAACTTACTATAAAACATTTAGGAATTTTAAGTTTAAAATTCCATCAAAACCAATAAATATTGAGTACTTATGGTGAATAAAAGAACTATGCTAGGGACAGAACAAGAAACAAGGTCAAGTTAATACTTGGTTCATGCCCTTAGTGAGTTTATAAGCTATCCAAATATCATCTAGTTAAATGATTTCTAAAAATTATTACTAGGAGGCATTTGGAGATAATTTTAAAACTACTCATTTAAAATTAATTAGTGTAAGTGATCAAAGAATATTTCTAAAGAAGAAAAGCAACTATCAACAGCCATATGAAGTAATGCTTCAAATCATTAATAAGAGAAATACAAATTAAAATAACTCTGAGGCTTCATCTTACACCCATCTGACTGGCACAGATGGCCAAAAATGAAAATGGAAAATTATTGGAGGAACTATGGGATGACAGGTTCATTATGGCACTGGTGGAAGAACTATAAACTGTTCCAAATTCTGGAAAAAGATTTCTCATTATAGTAAAAAAAAAAAAAATCACTAAACTGTACAAACCTGATGATATACCACTGGGCACATGCTCCAAGGAAATCAAAGACAGAAAGTGTAAGACATACACGGGCACAGACACAGATAGACATCCCCCCCTCCCCCCCATTTCTAGCAGCAGCTCTTATGATATCAAAGAACTGAAAATCTCATGGTTTGAAAAATGGTTCAAAACGTGTTATGAGAAGGTAACAGAATATTGCTTTCTGTACGAAAGTCTTTTTTAATATGTGCTAGATGAACACAATTTTTTTTTAAACAGCTTCAAAAAGGCTCACAACTGAAGGAAAATAAGGTGGATATGGAGGGGAGTGATGTATATGGGACTAATCTGAAAAGCTTTAAAAAGACAAGTAAAAATATAAAGTATAATAAGTTTCACAGAAGTTATTTTTAAAAGGCTACTCTGTGGCAAGAGAATAAAAATCTGCCTTGTGTATGCCACTGGATCTTTTGTATACAAAGCATGTGGAGAGTTGACACAATAGTTCACTCTGAAAGTCTGAAGCACTTCTAATTGTTATCCATAGCACATATGCAAAAGATAACTATGCTCTAGCTGCCTGCATTAGGAAGTAGAATCCAGAAGTCAGAGATGGCATAGCCTAAGATCTAAAAAGAGTAGAGAAGCACAGTCCGGACTGAACCCTTCTTGCCCATCAAACAAGCATCTGCTTCTGCTGCAAGACATGAGGAAGTTCCAGCCAGGCAAGACCATCTGGTAAAAAATATAAACTCAATTTCCTATCATTTCACAATTATATCTTCATTCTTTTAATACTCATGAGTTATTTACCAAAATGCTAATACTTCTGGGAGGGTAATATTAACTAATAATCTAGTGGGCATTAGTAGAAATGGGATATAATTTTGTCTAGGTCCTTCTCTAATGTTTTTCTCTATTAGAGACTTACTAGAGGGATATGAAGTGTGAAAACATCTCATAACATTATTATTTGACAATGCTATTTCCATTCAGTTCACAAACTCTGGGAATGTCTTATAATATGTTGCCCATATTAAATATGAAAAAGTTAAATGATAATGAATTTGTTGTTATGAATTTAGTACATAAATTTGTAGTTTAGTTGAAAATTAGAATTAGTAGTGTTTTATTAAATTATTTGACAAATTATTATTAGTCTAGTCATTGTTTTTGAAATAGTATTAATTGTACAAATTGTTTCCATTTGTTACCTCCATGCAGCCCAAACTAAATTAGAGATGATCTGTATCTGGTTCCCAAGACCTAATTAATAAGTTTTTACCTTTCTGTAAGATTGTAGCTGACCATCTGGAACTCCTGAGGGATAGGAAATTGTTACAAGATTTTTTTGTCCTGGTAACAAAAAGTGCAGTGGCTCAGGGACTACTATAGATGTTCCCTTCATGTATTTCAAAATGCATTTCTCCATATCTGTTAGTTGATTGTGAATTGAATTTACCAGATGACTTCGAACTCTGTCAAATGAAGAAAAATATTTAAGTATAACATAATAGCTAGAGGTAGGTAACATCACTATTTCTGGTAGCTCCAATCGGAAAGCACTTGTTGGACTTCCAGGGGCTACAAATATGGTGTGGGCTAAATACAGTGACAAATGACCTAGTCAACTGATTTCTATTTAGCCTCAATAACAGCAGTATTTCAAACAAAGTCACAACCTGTTGAGAAAAATAGGAACAGATTTTTTCTTTTAACCACAACTATTGGGCTAGTCTCTAATCAAAGGTAAAACTAATACTAATTACACTATTCTTGTTTTTAAAATAATACATACACATCCATGATTAATGCAGGAAGTGGGATGGGGCAATATGTTTATAAAAATGAGGCAAAAAGATTTACCTTCCCCATGATTCTTCTGGATCTGCAGATATAACAGTATCAACTGGCAAAGTCATGTTAACATAGTGGTGACCTCCACTTTCTCTTTCAATGATGGGAGCTACAGCAGGTACAGAAGTTGACATTTCCAGCATGAGATCTATGTTTATTACCTGAAGCTACAAAGACAATTACAATTAATTTTAGTAACACCATTAAGTATATGTCAGAGCACGGATTCATTTTTCATCTTCTTTCTATGGTGATCACTATCACATTTAAGGCTTTTTGGGTTAACACAAAAGCAAACCAAAGTAGTTAACTTTCTGATGTGAACTCTTGTGAGTTAAAAGTCCAAAACATAGGAGACGTTAAATTATAAGATAAAACACCCTAATAAGCAATTGATTCAAGAAATCTAACAATTACAAAGAAGAAACTAAAAAATCTGTGTGATTTCCAATTAGTATGGGTGACAAGCTTACCTGTCCTTGTAACTTTTTATCTTTCTTTTTGGTGAATTTTCGCTTTGTATCCTCTTCTTGGTCAAATCTAAAATTTTAATATACAAAGAATGTTATGGCATTCATCATTTAAAACTATTTCTGCTAAGTTTTAAAACATATTCAATTCCTGCATCACATATCTTTTACAAGGGTCTGATACAAAAGATACACTGGGAGCTTCCACAAATATGTCATTCTTTAGATTGATGGTCAAAGAACATAAACAACCCGCTCTCAAAAGAAGGCTTGAAAACTATTAATGACCATGGTTACAGCTTCCAAATCATTAATCAAAAGAAAAATGTCAGTTAAAACTGAGGTGAGTTTCAATTCCC
This sequence comes from Notamacropus eugenii, assembly GCF_028372415.1. Classification (NCBI taxonomy): domain Eukaryota; kingdom Metazoa; phylum Chordata; class Mammalia; order Diprotodontia; family Macropodidae; genus Notamacropus; species Notamacropus eugenii. The sequence goes on from NC_092878.1 coordinate 104,376,109, forward strand.
ACTCAGAAATTTGGCAACTATAACAAAAGACGGAAACAGTCAACACTGGAGGGAAGGAAGGAAGGCAAGAACACTAATGTGTTTTTGGTAGAGCTGTGAATTGGGCCAATCATTCTGGAAAACATTTGGGATTATGATTAATAAGTGATTAAAACATTCATAGTCTGACCCAGAAATCCCACTTCTAGTCACACATCCTAAGGAAGTAAAAAGTAGAAAGAAATACTTCATTTCTTCCAAAATATTCAATGTAGCACTTTTGGTGGTAGTGAGAAACTGATAACAAAGTAGGTACTTATTGACTACAGAATGGCTAAATATAATATGGTAAATGAATATAGTGGATTATTAGTAGGTCATTGAGAAATTAAAAAAAAAATATTAGATGACTTATATGAACTGATATAGACTGAACCAGGAATAAAGAGAATTGGGGAAAACAATATATACAATGCATATAATGTAAAATGGAAAGAACTATAAAATTAAACTGACTGCTGTGTAATTACAAGGACCATGATAACCCCTGGAGAAGACATAAGAAGAGAAGAGGTAAGAACATGTACATATTTCCCTTCACTGCAGAAAAGGGAGCCTATGGGTGCAGAAAATTGCATATATTGTTAAACACAGTCAAAGGGTTGGTTTTACTGAACTTCTGCCTTTTTTTTCGCCTTGACTAAAAGGGAAGGATAGTGGGCTAGGGGAGGGAGGAGATAAATATTCAGGAATGAACATGATGTAAAAATGAAAGACATCAATAAAAAAAATTAGAGCATACTCACTGAATAAAGCGTAGTATTTCCTTACAAGCAGAATCATCAGTTAGTTCTGCTGGAATTGTGTTCATGTTGCTGTTAGGCCATATGTACACCGAACTGTGGCAAATTTTGAACACAAGGGCATTTGATGAAAGTTTGGATGAAAGGTCACTCAATACATATTTTAGTGCCTTTCTTGTAGAAGTATCTGAATTAAAAGAATATACTTACATTATTATTAAGATAATTCTCTGATGATTTTCCTATCACTATAAAACCCTAAAGGAAAACTATTACAGTGATAACTTCAACAATTGAATACTTATTAAGTATCTACCATATACAAGAAACTGTACTAGATCCAAGGGAATAGAAAGACAAGAAGGAAGCAGCCCTTAACCTCAAGGAACATATGTTCTACTGGTGGGATACAAGGCAGACACAGGTAAGTAAATACAAAATGTCTCTATACTCAGAGACTCCACGACTCTGGCCTCAGTCTTTCCTTCATCCCTGGCTTTGTTCCTCACTCTCTGGACTTTTCCACTTTTCTCCTGCACAAGCGCTCCCCTTTTCTAGCTCTCTTTTATGTGCTGGTTGTCTTCATTCGCTGGATATAAAGACCATCTTTTTTACTTACATTTGTATCCCTGGCACTTGGCACATAGTAAGTGCTTAATAAATGCTTGACACCCTCCCCCCCCCCCCCCTCACTCTCCAATGGTGGTAAGATTAAATCTAATCACTGTCTTGGGAAGCTCACCACACTGACCAGAGAACCCATATGTGAGAGGCATCTTTGGGCGGGCCACCTGAGTGCTCTCTTGCCTTCAGTAAGGCAATTGGAAGAGTAAAGGGAAGTATAAGCATGCATGGCAAAGGAGAATGTCCTTGGCATTTAAAGGGATATTTACAAATCTGTCCTAATTTCATGGTAGTATGACAGAGGACATTAGCACTGTGTTCTCCTTGTTCTGGAGAGTTCAGGAGTACACACGTGGTAGGGAGTGTAGCATGGTGGGACCGCAGACTTGGAGTCAGGAGAGACCTGGTTTCAACTCACCTCCAGCATGGAATGTGGGCTGGGAAATGTCAGCACAGAGCAGTGGGACAATGGCAGCCTGTCGAGTCAGAGGAGCTGGCTCTGAATCTGGTCATGCCACTTTACTCCCTGCGTGGTCACTCTTAACTCCCTGGATCTGACTTTCCTTAAGTTACTAAATGAAAGGGTCACTAGGGCTAGCTGGCCTCAAGGTCCCTTCCAGCTGTCTATCTATGGACCTTTCTCATCTCGGTGGAGAAGTGGGGAACCACGGGAGCAGAAGCTTCCATACACTCTCAAATGCAGTCAGTGTTTCTGTTGTCTTTGTTTAACTTTTGTTGTTGTTACAAAGGAGGTTCAATTCTGGGGTAGGATTAGGAGTAGGGAATATACAGAGAAATAACCATGACATACAAAGCTAAGGCATCATTTTGAAAAAACCCTGGAGAGAGCCATTTTAACCGAGTGATGGAGTCAGAAGGTAGATTGCAAAGGGATAGAGAAGTGAGTGGGAGGGGAGCAAATGGAGGCTGGCCACATGAACAACCCTTCCTGAGAGTTTGGCTATGAAAAGGAGAAGCTTATAGAGGGTGACAATTTGAGAGGCTAGCAAGATCAAGAGAAGGGTTTTTAAGAATGGGGGAGACCAGGACATGTTTGTAGATTGTCAGGAAGGAGCTAGTATATAAAGATTGAACATAAAGGAGGGGGAATGACTGAGGAGGCAAGCTCTCAGAAGAGACTGGTGGGAGTAAGATCAAGAGACTTGGAAAGGGGAAGGATCCCATCTTCATCAAAGACCTGGGCAAAGGAGGAGAGAAAGGGGAATCTGGGGGAGATCATGATGAATGCACTCAGGAAAGTGGTAGGTGAGATCCTCGGCTGATAAAAGTCCATGAAAAGCAAGCAAAAAGTTAGTCTTTTTTCTAAAGAGAGAAATATTTTTTTGTGAACAGTTTCACTTTATCGCTTACCAATAAGACTGTGAAGTCCCAGGGCAAGTCTGTAAAGTTGAGTCTTCAGCCCCTTTCCCCTCTCTCAGTAATGACCTTTCCCACATTTTAGGTACCAAATGTACGTCCTCTTTTCTTTACTCTCTCCTCATCCTATCAAAGCATGGAATGATCACCTTATACTGACTGACTGATTATCTTTTTATTAGAGTAGAAAGAAAGTTGGAGTCAGGCTATTTGAATCTTGGCTCCTACCCACTAGCTGGGCAATCCTGGACAAGCAAGTTAATCTTTCAGAGCCACAGCTTTCTCATCTGTAAGGTGAGGTTAACATCTGCACTACTTACTTCACCAGGTTTTGGTTAGAGAAGCATTTTGCAAATTGCAAAATGCTCTGAAAACGTGATCTAAAGTAACGCTCTGGCAAGGTTTTTGCACTTAAGTCTTTTATCTCCCTCAGGAATGAAAGGATTTTACCCTCATAAAGAAATCATGAACATCAACAAGCAGGCAAAGAGCTTTCTGGGGGAGACAGGAGGCCTGTAAAGCACTACTTGCCAGGCCTGAAGGTAAATATTAATTCAGGCCATTTGTTAGGATTGGAGTCAGAAGGGAGTCCACATCTTGTCTCTTCTTCTCTGTTGAGGAGAGCCCAGGCCAGTTAGAGACCTAGTTTTCAGAACTGCTGGAAGCAAACAAACTTTTAATCCTTTTATTACCATCTTCTAATGTCTGGTAACTTCCAATGCAGACCTGGCAGAGGTCAGCCAATGGGATCCCTCCTTTTTGGTCTGTCCTATCTGTGTCCTTGCCTAACCACAGGTGAACTGCTGTCCTTTGATCAATCTCCACAATCTCTGGGCTCTTCTTCTTATATCCCAATACTTTCAAATACATATTTAAGCTTTATCGCATCTATTATTTTAGCTAATATTTATATTATCTTCACCTCTCATTAAACAATTCTTGGAATATATTCAGATTTTGGGGGGGAGGCTCAGACATGTGATTTCATCATTGTGGAACTCCCAGTATGGGAATTCCTTCCACCAACACGTACTGGCAACTTAATAGTCTTAGAGAGTTGCCTGCAGTGAGAAGCAATAATTGTTTTGTCAAGGGTCACACAAATATTATGTGCCTGAAGTAGGACTTAAATAAAGGTATGTCTTTCTGACTTCATGGCAAAATGAGAAAACATCTGAGTTCAGGGAACCAAAAAGCTTCTCACATGTTAGAGAAAATCCAAATGTTTGTAATACTTCAATGTTTTAAGGATCTGTGATTTCATCAATGTAGATACTGCCTTCACCAACAGATTGCAACTCCTTCATATTTTAGTAGATTGTTTTCACGAGTTGCTGTGGTTTAATGAAAAAAATAAAAACAAAAACCAATCAGCCACTAACCAGACTTTTGATGCTGATTCTCCCTTAAATTAGTTAGGCTGGTGCTTAGACAAACGCCATCTAGCACACATCCAGTACACTCCCCTGAAAAGGATGGCAGGACTTCCCAGAACTTATATCCTGATGACAAAGGCACCTGTAATTCATTGTCACCACAATAAGGAATAAAGACAGGGCTTTTCTTCATATTTCCTGAGTGCCTTGAACATTGTAAACATTTAAAAAATGCTGAAGAATAGGATGCTCAAGGGGTAGTGATACTGAGTAGCAAGAAACTTTCTGTCAAGAGTGGTTTTTTTTTTCACTTTTTTTCTAATCATAATGTGGTGGTGGGTTTTTCCAGACATACCATCAGTAGAAGCTAGCTGAAACGCTAAATCAAGGCCTCCCCTTATTCTGAAAAGCAGATCCATTGTATCTGAAATCACCTGGAATAAATAAAAGCAAAAATCACTATAGAATGCCCAAAAAGAAAACCACCCTCACAACCTTATATACTGAACCCCAAATTCTTTAATAATTTCTAAAGTAAAATCCCCCAAAACATGAGAATGATTTTAAAAATCCAGCTTTAACTCAGTAAAATCTGTTTATTCATCATAAAGCAGCAATTAGGAGAAACAGTTATTTTAGTGAGTAGCATTAGTGGTCCCCATGTGCTAAGCAAAAATGCATATTTCATTAAATTTGAAATGTAGTCACTATGGAGGCATAACCCTATGTCTTCCAAGGCAGCAGCAGAGGGAGATGTTACCAGATGAAAGAGAATTCCTAATCAATATGAAGGTATCGTAGTTCCCATTTTCTAGCACCAAGATTCATCCAGGATACTCTACAGTCCAACGATGCTGACCTCCTTTCTGTTCCACAGATATGACATTCCACCTCTCCATTCCTTTGCCCTGGCTCTCCCCTAAGCCTGAAATGTGCTTCTTCTTCATCTCTACTTATTAGAATCCATAGTTTTCTATAAGACTTTACTCAATCATTGCCTCTCCTAGAGGCCTATCCTGGTCCCCCTAGATCTAGTGTCCTCCCTTCCAAGGCATCACTGTATATATCTTGCATAGACCTATGTTACATAATCCAGGTTGTCTTTCTATGAGAAGATAATATTTTTATATTCCCAGCATTCAGCACAGAGACTGGCATACAGTAGGTACTTAATAAATACTTGTTAATGGACTGGAAAGTGAGATATGGTGGGTAACCTGCTGGATCTCCCAAGCTTTGGGCAAGGAGTAGCTTGGTTCAGCAAGAATGGGCTCTGGACTTGAAATTGCAAAGATCTAGGTTTCTAATACCTATGAGACCTATGACCATGCACCAATTATGTCACTTTCTTGAGTCAACTTCCTCATTTGTAAAATGGAGATGATGATACCTGCAGCATCTACCATGAAGGCGGCTCTAAGATTCAAATGTGATAATGTATGTGAATGCTTTGTGCATCTTAAGGAGGTGTACAAAGGTCAGCTATCATTATTACAAATGAAAATAATTTTTAAAAAAAAATTCTGGGAATGTTTACCCAAATTGTTCCCAGATTGCAGGGCTGAATTTTTCAAAAAAGGGTAGCATTAGTAAGCCAATTAGATCTTTGCTTCCCAAATACCATTCAAAGACGTGGGGAAGGAAGTATTTATTTCAAGTACAGAGGCACACAGACAAGAATTAGGACAAGACAGCCTGGTACAATGCAAAGAATACTGTCTCTAGAGATTTTGGATTTAAATCTCGACCTATGTGACTGTGGCCAAGTCACAACCTCCTGGGACTTCAGTTTCCTCATCTGTAAAATGGGAGAATTGGACTAGGCAGCCTCTAGAAAAATGCCCTAGGTAAATGACCTGAAGAATGAGCGATGCAAATCAATTTGCTTGCAACACTAGTGAAGATGAGGCAGCATAATATAAAATAATACAAATTATATAAACATATATTTATATGTAAATATATAAATACTAATATATAAATATATACTAAATTAGATAAATATAAGTAATATAAATATAATATAAAATATAACATAAAAACAATGATGAGTCGGCACAAACTGGGAAGGGCCTTGAATTTTACTCAAGGCCAGGATCAGAATTTTATACTTTATTCTGTTGGTAATGAAGAAACCAGTGAAGGAGGCTGGGTAGTGGAAAGGACTGATCAGACTATTACACTGAGAATATTTCTCAGATAATGCTGAGGGTGAATTAGAGAAAGAAGAGACTAGAGAGAGAGGACCAGTGAGGAAGCTATTACAGTAGATTTTGCAGGAAAACATGAGTTAAGGGAATAGGGCAGATGCAGTGGGAATGGAGGCAGGTCCAGATTCAGACACAAAGAATACTACACAGATAAAAACAACAAAGACAAACAAACAAAAATAAACAAAGACAAAGTTTACAAGCTATCAGACTGGAGGGACAATGGCTCCCATGAACAGATACAGAGACAGTAGAGTGAAGGGCAAGCTTAGATGATGAGTTCAGTTCAGATGATGAAATGTATTTAATTTGAAATGTCAGGAAGCCACGAGTGAATTACAGGCAAACGAAAATATGGACCTAGAGGATTTCTTCCTTTTAAATTTAATTTTTACTGATGCTCATCATTTTTATAGTTTAATTTAAATTTGCTTTTTATTATGAACTTAACAATGACACCAGCAAATGAGACTGAGAAACCAGGAAATACTAACAAATGAAACTGAGAAGGAAGGAGCAGTTAAAGAGGTGAAAAGAGAACGGAGAACATCACGGAAGCCAAGGAAAGAGGAGGTATCAAAGGGAAGGAGTATGCATTCATGCTACAGAGGGGCTAAAGAGGATGAGAACACAAAAAAAGCCCTCCCACCGTGTAGTGATGAGGGGACCATAGACAACCTTGGAAAGAGCTATTTCAGTATAAAGATAGGGACAAAAGTCAGATTGCAAAGGATTGAGGAGTTGTGGGGAGCAGTGAATGAATACACACCATTTTTTCTAGGAGTCTGATCAACTTTAGGCCTACTGAAGCTGAGAATTCCTGATCTCCAGTGATCTACTGGCCTCCACCTGTGCTGACTCAACATCATAACTTCTTAAAGGCTGTAGAAGGTACAACCTAAGGTTATAGGAACCAAACCATAAGAGGGCTGGGAATCCCAACTTCAAGGCTGTTCTTGTCTCATTGTGCTCACTCTGAACAAGCTGATTTGCCTCAACATCTCCATTAATCAACCAGCACCTAGTATGCAATATGCAATAGGAATACAATTCAGCCAATGAATTAAGGCCTATTCTTGAGGCCTTACATGCTAATGAACAAGACAAGTCCATCAAAAATACATGCAGAAAGCGAACAAGTACTGTATATACAAAGGACTTTGGGACACAGACATCACTAGTTTTTATGGAGATCAGGAAAGTCTTCATGGAGAAGATAGCGTATGAACATGGTCTTCACAGGAGAGAGGCCCTTTAAGGGATGGTGGTAAGGAAAGTGTAACTTCCAGGCAAGTAACAGTAGGGACTATGCAAAGACTTGGAGACAGGTATAGAATGCTGTTTGTGAGGAACAGAGAGGAGGCCAATTTGGCTGGACCAATGAGTGTGGGAAGGGTTAACACACCAAAATGAGGTTGCAAACACAGGACAGAGTCAGGTTGTGACAGGCTAAATAAAGGACTCTGTATTTTATCCCAAAGATAACAAGATCCCACTGGGATTAGTTGAATAAGGGAGTCACATGGTCAGATCCAGACTTGGGAACATCACTTTGGTTGCAGATTGTAAGATACATTGGAATGACAAGAGACTGGAGGCAGGGAGAGCAACTGGAAGGCTGATGTGAGAGGTGGTGAGGGCCTGAAATAAGGGGGTAGACATGTGAATGGAAGAAGGGGTATGACATAGAAGATGCTGTGAAGGTAGCAACCTCATAATTTGGTGACTGATTGGATATGTGGAGAGAGGTGAGCACAGAGGTGAAAGACCACAACTCCCAAGATGTGAGGTTAATAAAGATGCCATGATCCTAGAAGATGGTGTGGCCTTTGATGGAAACAGGGAAGTGTGGAAGAGGGGAAGGTTGAGGGGGCAAGGGAATGAGTTCAGATTTTGATGTGTTGAGTTTAAGATGTTTCGGGAGCACCCAGGCAAATGATAATGCATGACTGGGTACATAGGTACCCACAAGTATCCTCTGCCCTGGACAGGCTAGTCAGAATCTTGTGTCCGGTTGTGTTCTCTGCATTTTAGAAAGGACACAGAGATAAGCCAGAATGGCTTCTTTGGAGATCGAACAGAATGTTGAATGGACTAAAAAACCATGTCCTATGAGAATCGTTTGAAAGGAACTGGGTGTTTTTGGTACGAAAGGTGATTTAATGAGAAAACCAGAACTGTCTTATAAATGTGAAAAGCTGTCATGATAGAGGGATAAGGCTTGTTTGGCTTGGCTCCAGGAGGGTCAGAAGTAGGTCCAATGCAGATTTGGGGTTACTGTCAGGAAAATCTTCCTAACAATTAAAATTGGCAAGAAGTAGAATATACTGTCACAGAAGATAATGACATCTCCATCACTGGAGAAATTCAAACAACAACTAGATTACCACTTACTAAGGCCGTTTTAGTGAAGATTCTAACTCAGATATCTCTTAATCTTTGAGACTTTTTTTTTGCCTTTATTTGTAGCCCTAGGCCTTAGCACACATCCAGGCACATGGGAAGCAGGTACTTAATGTATGTTTTATTGACTAACTGAGATCTCTTCCAAGATCTGAGATCTCAGGAAATCTATGATAAAATTAATTTTATTGAAGTTTAAACTAAGCTTTGAGGCTGGAAGGCAATAGGGAGGACTCAGGTGTAAGAGAAGTTTATAATTGTAACTGTAAAACTGTAAAAAGCTTAGCACAGTAGCCATGTAAGTGTTAGTTATTATTACTACAATAACATAGTAACAGCCAGCATTTATATAACACATGAAGATTTGCAAAGCTCTGTATGTTTATTATCTGCTCACCACCATCATCACTAAGATTAATATAGCCTTTACTATGTGCCAAGCACTTTACAAATTATCTCATCTGATTCTCAAAACAACCCTGGGAGGCAGGGGCTATTATTATCCTCATTTTATAGATAAAGAATTTTGAGGCTTAAAGAAAGTTAAGTGATTTTTGGCCAGGGTTACCCAGCTGATAAGTGGAAACTAAGGTTAAGTATCAGGATCAGGGTTCTGGCAGGATCACCAAGAACTGGAAGGGGCTGGCCTACAGAATGGTAACTTTACAGAGAATTGTAATGTACCCTGTAAAATTATATATAAAATTATATAGGCGTGTTTAGATAAGTGTGAATGTGTATATTGTGTATATCTGTCAGTACACACAAGCACATGCATGGGTATGTTTGTACACCTATATACATGTGGGCAGGCATGCCTGTGCATACGTACATGAGCAGTGTGCGCACAGACACGTAAGCGTGTGAATACACAGGTGTAGGCTGCATGTTCGTGCACACATGTACGGACCACACACGTAGGTCCACATCCACACACCCACCCACCCATCCATCTCCCCTGGTCCTCACCCTTACGCCCGTGGCACAGATGAGGAAACTGAGGCACAGAAGGGGCTGGGGCTGGATTTGGGCTCTGCCACCCCCAGGTCCGGCCCCATCCGAGGTTCAGCGCGCGACCACCCCGCCACGCTCCTCCGGCCCGGCCCGGTCCGGACCGCCCCGAAGGACCTCCCCCAGCCCAGCGGGGCGCGGAGAGGGGGTGGGGCGGGCACCAGCTGCTCTCTCCCAGCCTCCGTCACCCCCGGACGGGCAGGGGCGCGGGGTGGGCTGACGTGGTGGCTGCGCAGCCGCGCCTCGGGACCCCGGACCCTGCCCCTGCCGCCTCCCTCCAGCCGGGCTGGGCAGCTCGGCCCGTTTAGGTGACTCACCATGTCGGCCGAGGACTATAAGATACGAAGCCCTGAGACGGTGCCGCCAGGAAGGGTCCGGAAATAGGAAGAGAGAGGCGGCACAGAGGGAAGACTACAACTCCCAAGATGCACTTCGGAGGACCATTCCATTCTTCCTGCCACCGCGGGAGCGGCCCTCGACCGTGCGCAGGTTTCTGAGCGGAGAGCTCCGAGTCTCTCCCGCCGAGGGGTTCTTTGGGTCGTGGCTTTTTCAAGTCCCTCTAGTTTCCCGCGATACTTGTCAGGTCTGGGCTTTGAGCGGCAGGCCTGTCTTCGGCCCTCTCGGAGTGGACTCTCCCGGATCCCGGGTAACTCCGCGCAACAAAGAGTGCGGCGGTGCGGTGCGCTTGGTCCCGGGGCAGCGCGAGCCCGGCCGAACGGGCTCGGGGCGGCATCAGCGGCGGCGGCAGCGCCCACCCCAGCTCCTCGGACGCCGCTTCTGGGCCTCAAATCTCGGGCCGGGCGAGGCCTCGGGCGTCGCTAGCTGCGCTCCAGCCGGCCCGCCGTGGGCCGCGGGACGCCGCTCTCCGGAGGGACGGGCTTCCTGGGCGCCTCCCACCCCAGAGCCCACCTGCTTGCTTTGTGCTTCCATCTCCTTACCTGTGTAACAGGTACTTTTAACATTATTTTAGAATTTCTTTGCTTGGCGAGCGGGAGTTCACGGTAAGTGCTGTGCCACGGGCTCCAGGCTGCGCTTGGCCAAACTGAGCAACGCTGGAGCTGGTGATCCTGCCTTGTCTGTGAAACTGATTTCCTCCGGGGTCTCCGCCTGCACTTTCCCCCCTCCGGCCCCCAGGTGGAGGCACCCCCCAGGATAGAGCCGTGGTCCCCGGTCGGCCTCTCCCGGCCGGAGCCAGTCCGCCCCCCGCGCCCTCACCCAGTTCTGGGTAGGGACCGTCTTCTTAGAATGAGGTTTTTATGCGCACGAAATAAAACACGTAGCGTTGCCAAGGAAACCAGTTATGGCTATCAAAAAGCATGTCTTCCACTAGGTTTAAGGAAAAAGAGGCGGCCAGGTCCTTGCCGACGATTCCCGCACTTGTCCGCCCACATCTTTGAATGGCTGGCCTGCCTCTCACAGCCCGGCCTGCCCACCTCTACGTGGTCAGCGCCGAACTTGCCACCGTGCCGCCTTCCTTTCCCCGTTTCTGTTGACACCTCTCGGATTCCAGGCTCCAGGGACGGAGACGCAGCAGGCCTGTGCGTGCCAGGCACAGCTGGTCACATCTGTTCTTCGTGAGCACTGGGCTACACTCGGCATACACGGGTAGAAATGAAGCCCCCTTGCCTTGGGGGCCTTACATTGCTCTGGAAGGACCCCAAGTGTACACAAACCCAAATGGGGAAGCTTGGATCAGGGGGCAGTGGATGGGGCAGGGGCAGCGGAAGCCTACACTCTCTGGCTGCTAGATAACACTTCAGTTTTCACACGTCACTAAAATGAAACCTGTTTTAGACACTGAATCGGAGATGGTACAGGACAGGTGTTTGTGAATTTCAAATGAGATAGTGAATTTTTACAAAGTAAAGCACTTGGTAAACCTTACAGTGCTATGTAAATCATACAAATTATAGGTTCTACACATACATTCCTATTAAATACATTTTCACCATAGTCGTGTTGTATAGAAGTATTAAAATGAATGGGAGAAATAAAACAAACCAAAACGTAATACAAAAGAAAATGATCTGCTACAATCTGCGATTGAATTACATAGTTCTTTCTCCAGATGTGGAAGGCATTTTGCCTTAAAAGACCACTGGGAATTTTTTAAGTCCTTGCAATGAAGTACTAAGTCTACCAGAAAAAATCCTCGCACACTGTGATTGTTGCTATGTACAGAGTTTTCCTGGTTCTGCTCCTTTCGCTCAGCATCAGATCATATAAGTCTTTCCAGGCCTCTCCAAAGTCTTTCTGTTCATCATTTCTCATAGCACAATAGTATTCCATTACATTCATATACCATAATTTACTTAACCATTCCCCAATTGATGGGCTGTGCTGGTAAATCTTTAACGACTTTTAAATTAACTTGAATTATTAGCACTTTTAAGTCCATACAGTCAACAAAACAAGAAATAAATCAAGCCCAGATTTGTAGCAATTATGATTTCTAGACTATGTCCTAATCTTGCCTTGGAGTCCCACACTTAGCTTGCTGGCTGTCCCATATTCCTGGAATACATTCCTGATACATCTGTGCCTTTCAGAATTCTTTTTCTTCAAGGCCCAGTGCAAGAGACCATCTCTCCATGAAGATTTTTAATTCCCTCATGGATAAAAAATAATCTTTTTCTCTTCCTAAAATGTTCTCATCTAGCTCTTTGTCCATTTTTCTCTTTTACCAGTTGTCACATTGAATATTGTACTAAAAGTGTGTCTTATTAGACTAAGCTTTTCAAAGGCTGGCACTGTTCCATTTTTAATTTTTGTAATTTTGAGCCTAGTTTAATGGTAAGGGGAGGGTGGAGAACTAAACTAAATCCCTCCTCCCCCAGTAGATTAACAAAGTCCAGATTTAGACATGGTGCTATAAGAAAATTTAAGGAAACAGCCTTGAACACAGTTAATAAAAGTTCACTGCATGAAAAAAGTTATGGTTCTTTACTTCCAACTTCTTCTGAAGGGTTGTGAGAACATTTATGGTCCAATATTCACCTGCTTAATATAAAGCATAACTGGGCTGTTCTGATCAATCTTGTAAATTAACTTTACTGTTGTGGTGGAGGGAGTTGAAAATGAGAAAAGCTTGTGCTTTGATTTAAATTGTGTGTGAGGCAGTCCTTCAAGTTGGACATTAATGATGATGAGTTCACAAAAGTTTCCTTTACCAGCTCTATAGAATAGGCTGAGATGAGTCTAGAGTGACATCTCTTCAGATGATGCTAATCTAAGTCTCTCTGCTGAACTTCAGATCCCATCTCTAGCTGCTGATTGGACACTTCTGTCTTGAGGTCTCACTGGCACTTCAAACTTGGCACCTCCTAGTCTGACTTCATTATCTTCCCTCAATACCTGACCCAGCTGAGTTTACACCTTCTCTCAATGGTACATTCACATCGTTCTAATCATCCAGTCTCCTGTTTTTAAAACTTTTAATTTTTCCTCCTCAACTCTCCCATGAGTCTGTGAAGGGAAGTATGATTTTCATATTAATCGATACGTGTAACAAAGATACTAATAATTTAGATTTCTCAGACCTGCCTTTTCTGGCTTGGAAATCAGAAACTCAGTGCAGCTTGAAATGATCAATCAAACCCTTGACAACGTTCTTACATGCTATCACTACATTCCTGTGGCTGTGTGCCTTAGGTGAAGCGAATCAAAGAATGCAAGAACCTGTTCCCATCACAGAACTCTGGTCCTGTGCCCCACCAAGTAATGACCCCCAAGACTTGAAACAGTCAACCTGAGAACTGTTTGTCACAGGATTCCAGAACACCTGTATTGCCCTGTACTTGTGGGCTTGTCCTGGGAAACCACTCAGGCTCTGGAAATGATTGTGTTGTCAACCTTTCTCCCCTCACCCCCATTTCCCCCTCTGAAATATGTATGTACACTATGCCTTTACTCCAGCATGGGGAGCTCTCCTCAGGAGAACTTCAGAAGGTATGCAGACTGCATTCCCCACTCCAAAAGTAATTAAAACGGTACTTGTTTGCTGGCACTTCTGTCTCCGACCTGCTTTGTACAGCTCTGGCTATTCACAGGTTAGAGATTGGTTCCTGTCTGTACTACAGTTAAAATTCTGCTGACAAGTCCTGCTTCTGCCTCATGTGGCGTCACTGCCATCTATCTCATTTTCTTTCCCTTGCCTGCTCTGTGGTAAAGTCCTTTTTTGGCACCCTCCTATAAATAGTCTTTTGGTGGGTCTTCCTAAATCCATTCTCTCTCCTTTTGCCTGCTGTCCTTTATATTGATGATGGAGCAATCTTGCTTACTCAAAGATTTGATCATTTGATTGTTCTCTCGGAAGCATTCGATGGTTACCCATAGCCAACTGTGTCCAGGTCAGACTTCTTTGCTAGATATTCAAGACCTGTAATCTGGAGCCAACTTGCCTTACCTCATATTTTCACCTTCTTGCATTTCAGCCAAAATGGACTATTTGGATATTTTCTCCTATAGTTTGCTGCCTCCAAGCATTTTACTCATACTGTTACTAAACCTGGAAAACCAATTTCTTTGTCCTTCCTGCCCTTTAAATCTTACTGGTCCATTAAAGTCCAAGTCAAAGGCACCTCCTCAAGGAAGCCTTCAGTTTTCCTAGCTGATAGTGTCCATTCTTCCCTTGTCCAAAAACGTATGTCTCAATCTGCAACTGGATTGCTGTAGACAAGTTGCCTACCTGAAATGGTAGTCTTCTCGCCTGGGATTTCCTTATATCAATGAAATCACAGATCTAATGCCTGTCCCATTTCATATTTACTAATCCGTGAGTAAGTTATTTTTTCCTAGTAAAATGAAAGTTCCTTGAGGGTGGAGTGTATCTTAATTTTGTATTTTTATTTGTATTATTTTACTTATTTTATTTGTATATTTTATTAACCTAGTGGTTCTGGCGTGTAACAGGATTACTGATTACTTGATATAAAGAAATATATTTGTTGGTTGATAGAAAATAGGGTACAATGAAGCCAGAGTCCTTAGTTCCTTGCTTTTAGTTGAAAAAACATAAATCTCATTCCTTTAACACAACAATGGCTTATTAAGAAGTATTTTAATCTAATTTTTCTTTTTCGATATTCAGTAAACTAGGTCAATACAAAGGAATACCATGGTATATGCTGCCTAATTAATATAAGGGTAGCCTGGGTGGGGCATTTTTGTTCTTTAGATAAGATGTGGTCCTTGTCCATATGGATTTTAAGATCTAATAGTACTGTTTCTGGAGTTAAGAGTTCCAACCTCTGACTTTGTCTAGTCATTCAGACATGTCTAACTCTTTGTGATCCCATGGACCATCACATGACAAGCCCTTCTACCACTATCTCTTGAAGTCTGTTCAAGTTCATGTTTGTTGTTTCCATGACACCATCCATCTCATCCTCTGCCATTCCCTCTTTTAAAAAAATTTTTTTTTTGCCTTCCATCTTTTTCAACATTGGATCCTTTTCCAGTGAGTGCTGTCTTCTCATTATGTGGCCAAAGTATTTAAGCTTCAGTTTCAGTGTTTTATCTTCCACTGATTTCCTTCTGGTCCAAGGGACTGTCAGAAGTCTTTGATTCTGTGGTGCTCAGCTTTCCTTATTCTTACAGCCATACGTTACTCTGCAGACAGCAAGGTGGTGTCTGTGCTTTTTAGTGTACTGTACAGATTTGCCATAGATTGTCTTCTGTGGAGCATCTTTTAATTTCATGGCTGCAATTGTGGTCTTTGAGCCCAAGAATACAAAATCTGACAATGTTTCCATTTCTTTTCCCTCTGTTTGCTATGAAATGATGGGACCAATTGCCAAGATCTTAGTTTTTTGGACGTTAAGCTTCAAGCTAACTTTTACACTTTCCTCTTTCACAGTCTACAAGAAGCTTCTTAACTCTTCTTCACTTTCTGCTATCAGAGTTGTATTGTTTGCATATCTGAGATTTTAATATTTCTCCTGGCACCCTTAATTCTGGCTTTTGATTAGTCCAGCCTGGCATTCTACAGGATGTCTTCTACATCCAAGTTAAACAAATAAGATACATTATACAGCCATGGTGTGTTCCTTTTCCAGTCTTAAGCCAATTAGTCATCCCATGTTCTAACTTGCTTCTTGACCTGTGTACAGATTCCTCAGGAGACAAGTAAGATGATCTGGTACTCTCCTCTCTTTGAGGATTTGCCATATTTTGTTGCGGTTCATATGGTCAAAGGCCTTACTTAGTGTAGTCAGTGAAGCAGAACTAGATGTTTTTCCAGAACTCTTTTGCTTTCTCCATAATTAGTGAATGTTGGCAGTTTGGTCTCTAGTTCCTTTTTGAAAACCAGCCTGTTCTCCTGGTAATTCTCAATTCACATATTATTGAAGCTTAGCTTGCAGAATCTTAAGCATAACCTTACTGGTGTGTGAAATGAGCGTGATTGTTTGATAATTTGAACATGTCTTGGCATTGCTCTTCTTTAGGATTGGGACATAAACTGATATTTTCCACTCGAGTTTTCCAACTTTGCTGGCATATTGAGTGCAGGACTTTAACATCATCGTCTTTTAGGATTTTAAATAGCTCAGCTGGAATTCCATCACTTCCACTAGCCTTACTGTTAGCCATGCTTCCTTAGGCCCATTTGATTTCATTCTATAGGATGAAGGCTCAGTATCAGTAACCACACCATGGTGGCTAGTGGTGATGTTAAGGTCTTTCTTGTATAGTTCTTTTGCTTATTCTTGCCATCCCTTCTTAATGTCTTCTGCTTCTGTTAAGTCCCTACCATTTCTGCATGAAATGTTCCTTTGGTATCTCTAATTTTCTTTATTTTTTAAATGAGTATTTTTCCCCAGTTACACATAAAAACAATTTTTAAAATTAGTTTTTAAAAATTTTGAGTTTCAAATTCTCTCTCCCCTTCTCCTTTACCCCCTCCATGAGATGGCAAGCAACTTGATATAGGTTATACATATATAAAACATATTTCCATATTGGCCATGTTGTGAAAGAAAACAGACCAAAAATAACCCCATGAAAGATGAAAAATAATATTCTTTAATCTTCATTCAGTCTCTATCAGTTCTTTCTCTGAAGGTGGATGGCATTTTCCATCATGAGTCCTTGGGAATTGTCTTGGATTGAATAGCTAAGTCCTTCACAGTTGGTCATCACATAGTATTGTGGTTACTGTGTACAATGTTCTTCTGATTCTGCTCATTTCAGTTTGCATCAGTTCATTTAAATCTTTCCAGGTTTTTCTGAAATCATTCAGCTTATCATTCATTTTAGTACAATAGTATTCTATTACTATCATATACCAAAACCCGTTTAGCCACTTCCCAATTGATGAATATCCCCTCAGTTTCCAATATTTTGCCACCACAGAAAGGGCTGCTACAAATATTTTTGCACATGCAGGTCCTTTTCCCTTTTAAAAAATCTCTTTGGGATACAGACCAAGTATCGTTATTGCTTGATCAAAAGGTACGCATGGCATGGTAGCCTTTTGGGAATACTTCCAGATTACTCTCAAAAATGGTTGGATCAGTTCACAACTCTATCAGTAATGTATGAGTGTTCCAATTTTCCCACATCTTCTCCAACGTTTATACTTTTCCTTTTCTGTCATATTATCCAATCTGATAGGTGAGAGGTGATACTTCAGAGTTGTTTTAATTTGCATTTCTCTAATCCATAGTGATTTAGAGTATTTTTTCACATGACTAGATAGCTTTGATTTCTTCATCTGAAAACTGCCTGTTCATATCTTTTGACCATTTATTAATTGGGGAATGACTTGTATTCTTATAAATTTGACTCAGTTCTCTCTATGTATCTGAATATCTCTAATTTTCTTGGTGCATTAGATAAGAGTACTGGGCCTACGGTGAGGAAGACTCATCTTCCTGAGTTCAGTTTTGGTCTCAGACACTTACTAGCTATGTGACCCTGGGCAAGTCACTGAACTTTATTTGCCTCAGTTTTCTAATCTGTAAAATGTAAAATCTTTGCCAAGAAAGTCCCAAATAGGATCATGAGTCAGATGTGACTGAAACAACAACAACAGTTTTTTTGAAGAGACCTTTTGTTTTTTCCATTTGATCATTTTCTTCTATTTCCTTGCATTGCTCATTTAAGAAAACTTTTTTTTAAATCTCTCCTTGTTATTCTCTGGAATTCTACCCTCAGTTTGGGGGCACCTCTCCCTTTCTCCTTCACCTTTCTCTTCCTTTGTTTCCTCAGCTATTTGTGAAGCCTCATCAGAGGCCATTTTGCTTTCCTGCTCTTCTTTTCTTCCAGATATTTTTTCTTTCCACCTCCTGCACAGGCCCACCTCTGTCCATACTTCTTTAGGCAGTCTATTTACGAGATCGAGTCCCTTGAATCTGTTCATTGCTTCCACTTCATATTCATAAGGGATGTTATTTAGATTATAGCTATGTCTGATGGTTTTCCTTACTTCAGTTTAAGTCTAAATTTTGTAATAAGAAACTCATGATCTGAGCCACAGTTAGCTCCAGGTCTTATTCTGAACTGACTGTATAGACTATCTCTACCTTTGCAATGTACATATAATCAATCGGATTTCTGTATTGATCATCTCGTGATGTGCATGTGTAGAGTCCCCTTTTGCCTTGTTGAAAAACAGTGTTTGCTATAACAAGTGATTTATCTCGACAAAACTTTTTAGTTTCTGCCTTGCTTCATTTTGTACTCCAGGCCAAACTTGCTGTTAATTCCAATTACCTTTTGATTTCCTACTTTAGCATTTCAATCTGCTATGATAAATATGACATCTTTTTTGGGGGGACTTTGAATGGTCTGCCTTGGATTTGCATAGACATCATTGTCACTGCTTTGCTCACCATTTTATTGACTACGAGGGCTACTCCATTTCTTCTAAAGGGTTCTTGTCCACAGCAGAGACATAGTCATCATCTGAAATAAAGTCATCCATTCAAGTTCACTGATGCCCACCATGTTGATATTTCATCTCCTACTTGTCTACCAGGTTCCTATGCAGTAGTGATTTTTGCAGCATCATACTTCTCTTTTGTCATCGGACACATCTTCAGCTGAGCTTCCTTTTGGCTTTGGTCCAGATGGTTCATTAGTACTGGAGCTACTTGGAGTTGTCCTCTTCTCGTCTGCAGTAGTGTACTGGACACCTTCCAACCTGACGGGCTCATCTTCCGATGTCATTTCTTTTATATTTTAATACTGTCCACAGGGTTTTCTTGTCAAAGATACTAGAGTAGTTTGCCATTTTCTTCTCCAGTGGGTCATCTTTTGTCAGAACTCTCCACTATGATCTATCTTGTGTAGCGCTGCACAGCATCACTCATAGTTTAATTGAGCTACACAAGCCCCTCTGCCATGACAGAGCAGTGATCCAGGAGGGGAACATTGTAATCTCTGACACTTTTAATACCTGGCAGCTAGAGGTACTGTAAAAAGAGTGTGAGATTTGGGATCAGGATCCCTTGAGTTTGAATCCGCCACAGAATTATATTCCTGGTCTGTGTTTGAATCCTTTTCTAGCTTTACAGCCTTGACCACAGCTTATACTCCACTGGCACAGCTTTAATAGCCCAGAGTCACCTCCATGCCACAATGAAATATCAGATGTCTTTGCAGGGAGGACTTTGTTTCTAAAAAATGTATAAATGATATATATTGTTCATTGTATACTCAGGAAAATGCGAGTTTGTGTTGAGTTCTAATATATATAAATCAGAATAATCATTTTTTTACTAAGGTGGCTGATTGTGTAGTCAAGATTTTGGAGGAAGCAGCAAGGTATAATAGACAGAAAGCACTGGACTTGGAGTTAGGAGGATATGGGTTCGTATCCTGCCTCTGACACTTACTGCCTGTGTGACCCTGTATAAACTACCTAATATCTGTCTGCCTTAATTTCCTTGTCTATATTATGAGGGAGTTAAACTAAAGGTTCCTTTCAGCTCTACATCCATGATTTTGAAATGTTCCTTTAGCTTGTTATAAGATGCTAATTATGCTCAAATGATGTTAAGATAGTTATGTTATTACACACTTACACATTTTAAAGTAGGGATCACTGATAGGTTTAATTTGAGACAACAGATTTAGTCACATGTCTGTGTCCATCAGCATGGTAAGTGGCAAGGGCAATGGATTAACTTTCATTTATTACTCCTTCCCTAATGGTTTTCTGCAAATACCTTCTCCCTCAACTTTTACTTTAAGCAAGTAAAAAGTAGGTTCTTTTCAGAGAATAAGTTGGAGATTATTGTTTGTAATAGAACATGTTATTCTTGTGATCAAACCTATCAGAATGAAAATATCTTGTTAATCGAGATTTGAGTTTCACTAAATAATAATAATTTTTCCCCTTAAATTTTGTTTCAGATGTTATCAGTTTACTAGGCATTTAACAAAAGAGAAGTAAACCTAAGAAATTTTCAAACTTCTTAGAATAGAGAATATCACTACCACCAAAAGCAACCATGCCTGGAGAAGTAGGAAAATCAGACATGGACCGACTTGGCCTGTTTAGTGAAATGGAGTATATTACTATAGGGGACAAATATGTGTCACCATTTAATCGTAAGTATATTTTATTTCATTAATTGTTAAATAACTGATTTTTTTTTTACATAAAAGTTTCAGATTTAATGGTTGAGGTCAGGAATAATAAATGTTTTAAACCAGCAGTGTCAAACTCACAGAAATGGAGGCCATTAAACCATAACTAAGAATCCCTATGGGTTGCATGTTGACATAGAAAACCACATATTAACATTATCTATGTTCTATTATATTTTTATTTATTTTAGTTAAAGATTTTCTGATTATATTTTAATTTTAATTTAATTATGTTTTAATGTTGTAAGGACACTTGGGAGTATTTTGGCCTATGGCTCACATGTTTTACAACTCTTAATGAATATTCACACAAATTAACAAGTATTTTAAAGAATACATTCTAATATTGTTTAAACTTAAAACCTGAAAGAGTTTATTCTTCCCTATTTCCCTTTGATATACATTAACTCATTGAGTCCTCACAATCACCCTGTAGGATAGGTAATATATGTATAATAACAATTGTTTCTTTATGTACATAATATAATACAATATAAGTAATATAACTTAATATTGTAATATATAATATGGTAATTTATATGGCATTTTAAGGTTTGCAGAGTACCTTACAAATATTGTCTCATTTGATCCTCACACCAACCATGCAAAGTAGTTGCTATTATCCCCATTTTACAGATGAGAAAACTAAGGAAAAAGAGATTCCGTGACCTGTCTAGTGTCACTCAGCTAGCACATGTCTGAGGCTGGATTTGAACTTGGGTCTTCCTGACTCCAGGTCTGGCGCTCTCTCCACGGAGCAGCCCAGCTGCCATTGTTATCAGCCCATGTGAGAAATGAAGAACCTAAACCTGAAAGATGTTAAGCACCTTGCCCTTGTCACATAGTGAAGAAGTCTCCCCTAACTCCAGGTTCCTGAACCTTTGCCATTGGCAGCATTCTGCTACAATTCAACAGAAAAAGCCCAGCTCAGAGAAGATTTTGAATTCCGAAATCACTGAGAACTGAGAGCTTTAGAAATGATTTGGGTTGTCAAGTGGAGTACTTTAAGCAGTAAAGAGATGAAAACTGATGTTAGTTACACAAAGCCAGAATTAATGTTGTTCTGATTAAGGGCTGAATGACTTTAAGACTGATGAGAGAAGATAATGAATGAATGATCTGATTGCATCCATTACTGATCAAGAGAAGGGAAAACAGTACTGGACAATTAGAGTTGGATGGAGACTGCAGTCACAGAATTAGAATCTTTGAATTGACAGGGCCTGCAGTGGCCACTGAGTCCAGTCCATGTCCACTAAAGGGAGCCCAGTATAAAAGCTCTCCAGCTAGTCATCTAGCCTCCACTGGAAGACCTTCAGGAAGGCAGAGCTCACCATGTCCCTAGGCAGTCCAAGCCACTTTTTGGACAGTTGTAATTATTAGGAAGTTTGGGTTTTTCCTGCCATCAAACCTAAACTTACCTCATTGTAATTTCTGTTCATTGCTCCTTATTGTTCCTGATTGTCGTCTGAGGGCCAGTGAGAACAAATCTAATCCCACTTCTGTGTGGTGGCTCGCCATGTTCCTCCTCCCAAGTCTTCTCTCCTGCAGAGCAAACCTTCCCAGGCTCTTGATTGATATTGGGTTTAAGACCTTTCACATGTTAGTTGCCCTCTTCTGGACACTCTTTATGTTATCAGTGCCCTTCTTACACTTTGGTACTCTGACCTGAACACAGTATTCTGATGTGGTCTGATCAGGGCAGATTACAAGAGGGACTGTGATCTCCCTATTCCTAAAAGCTGTGCAAGGTTGTTTGCCCAAAGAGCTCATCTTCTTTGGACACCTTATCACATGGCCTGTTCATCTGGTGATTGTGGTCCACTAAACCCCCAAGATCTCTTTCAAAGGGCTGTCTAACTATACTTCTTAATTTCTGTACTTTTTGAAGGAGGTATTAGTCCTGAGAAAAATTTTAAAGATTTTGGAATTTTGACCAATGGAATAGTTGGTGGGTTGGTTGTTGTCCTTTGTTCTGGAAGAAGACCAAAATGGCATCACTATGATAAAGTCAAGTTTCATTGTGTCTGACTTTGGTTGATCAGACCAGTACGAGCTTGGAATGCTTTACCACAGATTGGGCACTAGTAGTCAGCGTGAATATTTGGGGTGGTTACTCCAAATTTGCACATCCTATGTTTCCTTTGTGCTGTCTCAATTCTGCTTTGCTCATAGAGCACAGCACCTTTTCTGATGTGGGCACACCATGCTGAGTAGTCCTGGGCCAGTGTCTCTTGTGTCACATAATCAATTCCAAAGTTCTTGAGGGAGACCTTGAGAGTGTCCTTGTATCACTTCTTCTGACCACCATGTAATTGCCTGCCCCATGTGAGTTCTCCATAAAATAGTCCTTTTTGCAAGCATATATTTTGCATTTGAACAATGTGACCAGCCCATTGAAGTTGCACTCTCTGAAGCATAGTTTGGATGCTTGGCAGTTTAGTTTGGACAGAGACCTCAGTGTCTGGTCCCTTATCCTGCCAGGTGATCTTCAGAATCTTCCTAAGACAGTTCAAATGGAAGTGATTCAGTTTCCTGGCGTGGCACTGGTAGACTGTCATGTTTCACAGGCATACAACGATGAGGTCAGCACAACAGCTCTGTAGACCTTCAGTTTGGTAGTGAGTCTGATATCTCCCTAACTTTTCTTTGGAGTCTCCCAAACACTGAGCTAGCTCTAGCAATGCATGCATCAACCTCATTGTCAATGTGTACATCCCTGGGAAAGTACACTACCAAGGTAAATGAACCTATCCGCAATATTTAGAATTTCTCCATTTGCTGTAACCAATGGTTCCACGTCTGGATGGTGTGGTGATGGCTCATGGACCACCTGTGTTTTCTTGGTGTCAATTATTAGGCCAAAATTAGCACAGGCAGCAGAGAACTGATCCATACTTTGTTGCATCTCAGCTTCAGAGGCTGCATTGAGTGTACAATCATCTGCAAATGGAAAATCATGCACCAACACTCCCTCTACTTTGGTCTTGGTTTGTAGCCTTTTCAAATTGAAGAACTTACCATCAATACAGTAGTTGACCTTGATGCCATGCTCATCCTCACTGAAAGCATTTGACAACATGGCCGCAAACATCATGCTAAATAGCGTGGGAGCAAGCACACAGCCCTGTTTCACTCCATTGGTGACTAGGAAGCACAAGAGCATTGTCTGCTATCTAGAACCCGGGCAAGCATGCCATCATTTAATTGGAACTGCAAATATTTAAGTCACTTGACATATTTAAAACCCTTTTTTCTATACATGTAAAGAAAAGTCTGCCAAAGTCCCAGTTTAATGGTGTGGATGGGTATGGCTCTAGATTCTCAAAAGCAATTCCAGCAGACCATCAGTACTGGCACATTGAACCAAGTTTAAATTCATGATGTGCAGACCACTCAAAGGACTCACTACCTGAATATCGGCCAAACTCACTTCAGAGATACGTATCACAAGACTGACCATAGGGTAATACCTTGTTAAGCCACAGAATCTCTTAAGAGACATCTCCAAGAACTATCCAGCATTCAGCACAGTGCCTTGCACATAGTTTATGATTAATGAATGTTTACTGACTAATTGACTGTGACCTCTGATACCCGTATGATGCCATCACAGACTTTTGAAGTATTTGTAAGATGTATAACCATATGAAGAACTATGAATATATAAAGAAAATCATTGGTATTATATTTGTAACATGTCTTGAATTGCCTGTTTCATTTACAATACCAAATAATTTTTAAAAATCTGCCTTCAGGTTTTTAAATGTCATGGTTTTCCTAGTTTACAATAATAATTTCTACATCATAAACAAGTCTTTCCCATGGCCACCTCCTGTCCAGTTTGTCATATAATTAGGAAGAACAATCCTTGTATAAATTGTCATCTATATAGCCTAGCATAGAGGTTACCAAATTCAACTAGCTGTTGGTATGGCCCATAAACTAAGAATGTTTTGGTTTTTAGCATTTTTTAATATAATAAAACTTTTAAAATGTAAAATCTATTTTTAGCTCTCTGGCTATACAAGTAGGATTTGGCAAACTTGCCAATTACAAGAAAGGACATTGAACTGATAGTCCAATGTGGACTCTAGGCCTTTACTTGCTTTGCTCTATTACCTTTGTGATATTGGACAAGTGATAAATCTCTGGGCCTTAGTTTTGACGACTATAAAATGAATAATTTAGACTGTAACCCCTAGCAATCTTTTTTCAGCTCTAAAAAGATACAGTTCTATCAGAGCCCTTACGTTAGGTTTATTGATGAGAACTTCTTGGGGTCTTAGGGTCATTTTATAATACTTCATTCTCAAATAACTACTCTTAGTTACGTGCATTTCAAACACTTTCTAAAGGTTAAAACTACCAGCTGTTTTGAATCTGAATTTGAGATTTATAATTTTATATTTATTGTTTAAGAATTTTTAAACCATTTAAATTACTATTAAGTTATAATTAATATGTTGCATCTTCTTTTTAAAGGACCTTTTAATGAAACTGCTGGCAAAAATAGACAGATGCTGCCTGGGGGTAGTAAAATGATGTCAGCTCTACAACAAGGTTTCTTTGAACCTCAGTTTTTAAGAATATTTGAAGGTGAGGGCTACGTAAATCTGAATCAAATAAGGAGGCGATATATGTTACAAGAAGCCAAAAAAAATTTAAGCAAACCCTTCCTTCCCAGTAATGGAGAAAAAAAAGCGTAAGTGTTGGAGGAAAAAATCTTAAATGAAATCACATGTTTATTTTATTTTTTGCTCGGTTATTCTTTTTCCTAAGACTTGCTTATGCATTTTTTTTTGTTTCTAGATGTAATTCTTAAATTAATTTGATTTTTGCAGCTTATTGATTTTCCAGTTCCTATCCATCCAGATGAAGTAGATCTTAATCATGTGAACCTGGAGACAGTTTGAATAATCAAGAACTCACATACATCCTTTCTCTTCATTATCTAAGCAGCTCAAACACACCAAAAATTTGGATAGGTTGGGATTTGAACTATTCACATAATTACTACGTGTACACAAACTTAAGGTTGTTTTTTTTTTAAAACTCAGTTCAAGTGTAGAAACCTTCTCAAAAAGTCAGCTGAAAAGATATTTTCATCACTACACAGCATTGAGGAACTTTGTACACACACATGCAAACATCCCTTCAAGTTTCACATTCTCACTTGTCCCTTTTTACCGACAATCTTACATTCCCCACCCCATACTCTTTTCACAAATTGGATTATGCTTATACTATAAAACAAACCAACTAGATTTAGAAACACTTTTCTAGTTAAGATATATACTTGACAGTATTGAAAGTATTTCTTCAGCATTATACAGTCACTGAGATTTTCTGCTAATTTAGTTTAAATATTTCATTTCTTGATCCTCTCCAGAATTAGTGCAGATTTTTGTGGTTTTGCTACTTTATTCATGAGAATTAAGGAAGATAAGTTTCTTTTTCATGGTCATAAATCTTACCCGTTAAATTCCTGTATTCCTCCAAGTTCAAAATAAATTTGAATTTTCTTTTTTTTTATAAATCTTTAGTTCTTAAAGCATTTTACTTTTTCTTCAAATGAAAATTCAGATTTACATGTCTTGTTCCTTTTGGTCAACTCCATGCCTTTTTTTTCCTAAGTAGATATTTTGTTGATTTTGTTCATTTCTAGTTTCTTTTACCCTGTATTGCAGTGAAATATAATGATAAATTTTGAACTTGTAATTTGAATTTTTAGTAGTACAGAAACTTTAAAAAAATCCATTTAAGTAGTTATTAATATATCAGTCCTATTCATCAAACCAGAAAGAATTTTCATGATTATAAGGGAGAGTCTTAGGCAGAAAATGGAAGGAAAAGTTATAAGGGAATTTATCTCCTTAATATTTCCCTCAAAAACAAACAAAAATGCAAGAAAGTCTCAAAAGTAAATTTAAAATACCTTTTAAAAGAAAGTAAAACAAAGAAAAACTTGGGGGGGGGGGAATGAAACAAAATAATGTATTTAAAGAAACTAAGGGAAATATTCCAGAAAAAAAAGCACAGCACATGGAAAGAATATCAATTATAGAATTAGAAACAGAGCTAGAATTTAATTAGGATGACTAAATGGAATTTAAAAAAGACATGAAATTAGCAAAAGTTGTATGAGATGAAATTCTTATTTCTTAGGAATTGGTGCAATATTAAGACAAGATGATGAAATCCAATAGTTCAAAATGTTAATGTAAATTTAACATGCTATAAAATTATTTTATTGGACAGCAAAATAGGAGAAAGAACATAGGAAGACGGAAAAATAAGGAGCTCAGTAACTGGAAAAATAATGACAAAAGTGATTTTTGGACGGTGCAAAGAAAAAACAAATGAGAATGACTAGATTTCCTGAAAACATGAAGGACATTTTAGAAAATTATAAAATTTCCTGAGAATTTTGAAACAAGGGAAAAATTATAAGTATAATGAACAAGACTTCAAGAGTGGTGAGCTCTAGATACATCATTATCAATTTTGAAAACAATCACTATAAGGTGATACATTTACAAGTGTCCTAGAAGAAAACACAGGTTAAAATCCCTTCATTTTTTGCAGTGTTTTCTGTAAAAATAAGAGACAGTGAAAGTTGGAATATTATATATCTCTTGTTAAGAGATAGGACACTTTGTTTCCAAATTAATTTTCATCACAGGTAGGGATTCTTTTAAGAAATATTAGATTTTAGAGAGACAGGAGAAAGAATCTACAACACCTCTAGAACAGATCATCAGTGAATACTTAACTTTAATTTCAATGCACTAACTATAGGAAATATTTTAAAAATAAATTGAATTTTTAATTTTCTATTTCTTCTAATTTGTTTATTTCATTATTTTATTCTGAACTTATCAAACACCCAAAAATGAGCATTTCCAAATACAAAGAACATAAAAAAGAGGATTATATATGTAGTCATTCTATACCACTTCCTTTCTAAAAATGTCTTTCCATGAATTTTTGAAATCATTTATTCCTTCATTTCTTACAGCATGAGTACTCCATCATGTTCATGTACTGCAGCTTATTCAGCCATTCCTTAGTTAATGGACATCATTTGAGTTTCCAGTTCTTTGCCAAAAAGAGCTGCTATAAATTTTTTTTGCCCATAAAGGACTTTTCCCTTTATTTTTGTTTTCTTTTCTATTTTGGGGGGGGGGGTATAAATTTTTTAATTTATTTGTTTAACTTTTAATATTCATTTTCAAAAAATTTTGGGTTCCAAATTTTCTCCCCCCTTGTCTCCTCCCCCCACCCCAAAACACCGAGCATTCCAATTGCCCCCATCACCAATCTGCTCTCTCCTCTATCATCCCTCTCTGCCCTTGTCTCCATCCTCTCCTTTGTCCTGTAGGGCCAAATAACTTTCTATACCTCTTTACCTATATTTCTTATTTCCTAGTGGCAAGAATAGTACTCGACAGTTGTTCCTAAAACTTTGAGTTCCGACTTCTTTTCCTCCCTCCCTCCCCACCCCCTCCCTTTGGAAGGCAAGCAATTCAATGTAAGCCAAATCTGTGTAGTTCTGCAAATGACTTCCATAAGAGTCGTGTTGTATAAGACTAACTATATTTCCCTCCATCCTATCCTGCCCCCAATTACTTCTATTCTCTCTTTTGATCCTGTCCCTCCCCATGAGTGTTGATCTCAAATTGCTCCCTCCTCCCCATGCCCTCCCTTCCATCATCCCCCCCACCCTGCTTATCCCCTTCTCCCCCACTTTGCTGTATTGTAAGATAGGTTTTCATACCAAAATGAGTGTGCATTTTATTCCTTCCTTTGGTAGAATGTGATGAGAGTAAACTTCATGTTTTTCTCTCACCTCCCCACTTTATCCCTCCTCTAATAAGTCTTTTGCTTGCCTCTTTTATGAGAGATAATTTGTCCCATTCCATTTCTCCCTTTCTCCTCCCATATATTTCTCTCTCACTGATTGATTTCATTTTTTTAAGATATGATCCCATCCTCTTCAGTTCACTCTGTGCACTCTGTCTCTATGTGTGTGTGCGTGTGTGTAATTAAAATAATTAATTAAAATAAATTATTAATTATAATTAATCATAATTAAAATAAAAGTGTGTGTAATACCACCCAGTTTCAAGAGTTACAAATATTGTCTTTCCATGTAGGAATGTAAACAGTTCAACTTTTATAAGTCCCTTATGACTTCTTTGCTATTTACCTTTTCATGCTTCTCTTCATTCTTGTGTTTGAAAGTCAAATTTTCTTTTCAGCTCTGGTCTTTTCATCAAGAATGCTTGAAAGTCCTCTATTTCATTGAAAGACCAATTTTTCCCCTGAAGTATTATACTCAGTTTTGCTGGGTAGGTGATTCTTGGTTTTAGTCCTAGTTCCTTTGACTTCTGGAATATCCTATTCCATGCCCTTCAATCCCTTAATGTAGAAGCTGCTAGATCTTGTGTTATCCTGATTGTATTTCCACAATACTTGAATTGTTTCTTTCTAGCTGCTTGCAATATTTTCTCCTTGACCTGGGAACTCTGGAATTTGGCCACAATGTTCCTAGGAGTTTCTCTTTTTGGATCTCTTTCAGGCGGTGTTCTGTTCGAATACTTATTTTGCTCTCTGGTTCTAGAATCTCAGGGCAGTTTTCCTTGATAATTTCATGAAAGATGATGTCTAGGCTCTTTTTTTGATCATGGCTTTCAGGTAGTCCCATAATTTTTAAATTGTCTCTCCTGGATCTATTTTCCAGGTCAGTTGTTTTTCCAATGAGATATTTCACATTATCTTCCATTTTTTCATTCTTTTGGTTTTGTTTTGTGATTTCTTGGTTTCTCATAAAGTCATTAGCCTCCATCTGTTCCATTCTAATTTTGAAAGAACTATTTTCTTCAGTGAGCTTTTGAACCT
This sequence comes from Notamacropus eugenii, assembly GCF_028372415.1. Taxonomy (NCBI): domain Eukaryota; kingdom Metazoa; phylum Chordata; class Mammalia; order Diprotodontia; family Macropodidae; genus Notamacropus; species Notamacropus eugenii. The sequence goes on from NC_092878.1 coordinate 104,405,392, forward strand.
CCTTTTCCATTTGGCTAATTCTGCTTTTGAAAGCATTCTTCTCCTCATTGGCTTTTTGAACCTCTTTTGCCAGTTGAGTTAAGCCTATTTTTCAGGGTGTTATTTTCTTCAGCATTTTTTTGGGTCTCCTTTAGCAGGGTGTTTTTCCATGCTTTGCTTGCATGTCTCTCATTGCTCTTCCCAGTTTTTCTTCCACCTCTCTAACTTGATTTTCAAAATCCTTTTTGAGCTCTTCCATGGCCTGAGCCCATTGAGTGGGCTGGGATACAGAAGCCTTGACTTCTGTGTCTTTCCCTGATGGTAAGCATTGTTCTTCATCATCAGAGAGGAAGGGAGGAAATACCTGTTCACCAAGAAACTAACCTTCTATAGTCTTAACCTTCTATAGTCTTATTTTTTTTCCCTTTTCTGGGCATTTTCCCAGCCAGTGACTTGACTTCTGAATATTCTCTTCACATCCACTTGGCCTCCAGATCCGCCCAGCCAGGGCTTGGGGTCTGAGATTCAAATGCTGCTTCCCAGCCTCAGGGCTTTGGTCGGGGGTGGGGCTGCTATTCAGTGTGAGATCAAGTTCAGGTGCTCAGGTGGGGGCAGGGCCACCTCACGAGCTCAGTTCCCTCAGGGGGTTTATGCAGAGACCTTCAACAATGGATCTGGGCTCCTGCCTGCTTGGGGAACCCCAGTCTGCTCCCGCCTCTGCTGCTGCCTCCCGAGGGGGCCTGAGTTATGGAGGCACCCCACTCCCCTCTCGAACCACCAAAGAGACCCTCTCACTGACCTCCGTCACCTGTGGGTGGAGGGACCTGTGCGGCCGCAGCCATTGGAGATTCCGTCCCTGAAGCCCGCTCGGATCCACTCCTCTCGGTGCTGCGCGGCTGAGGCAGGGCTGGGCTCTGCTCTGGGTCCACAGTGCGAAGGACCTTTTGTGAGAGGTTTGCAGGCTCTCTGGGACAAAAGTCTCGTCCGCTCCGTTGTTCTGTGGCTTCTGCTGCTCCAGAATTTGTTGGCAGTTCTTTTTTACAGATATTTTATGGGCTGTGGGTTCGGAGCTAGCGTATGTGTGTCTTTCTACTCCGCCATCTTGGCTCCGCCCCCTATTTTTGTTTTCTTTTGGGTATAGGCGTAGCAGTGATGTATCTGAGTTGAAGACAAGCAGTACTTAGTACCTTGTTGTGTATAATTCCATTTGCCTTCCAGAATGGTTGTCCCCATTCACAGGTCCACTGACATCAACATGCCTGTTTTCCCACAGCCCCTCCAGTATTTTATCTTCTTTTCTTTAGGTCATCTTTGCCACTCTGACGTTTCTGAAGTGGGATCTCAGAATTGCTTTAATTTATGTTTCTGTAGTTAATAGTGATTTGGAACATTTTTTATATAGTTAAAATAACCAGAGTTTTCTTCTTATAGAATTGTCTGTTCATATCTCTAAATATTGGAGAATGACTCTATTTTCCCTCTATTCTTTTTGTTATTGTTATTTTCATTTTTATTTCTCCCTAGTTACATGTAAAAACAATTTTTAACATTCATTTTAAAAACTTTGAATTCCAAATTCTCTTCCTTCCTCTCGTCTTACCCCCATGGAGAAGGCAAACAGTTCAGTGTAGGTTATAAATGTGTAGTCATGCAAAAATTTCCATAATAGTCATGTTGCGAAAGAAAGCAGACCAAAAAGAAAAAGCTTTAAGAAAAATAAAATTAAAAAATATATTTCATTCTGTATTCAGACACCAGCAGTTCTGTCTCTGGGGATGGATGGCATTTTTCATCACAAATCCTTTAGAGTTGTCTTGGATCATTGTATTGCTGAGAATAACTAAGTCATTCACAGCTGATCGTCTTACAGTATTGCTATTACTTTGTACCCAGTATGTTTCATTTTGCATCAGCTCATGTAAGTCTTTTCAGGTTTTTCTGATCCTGCTCATCATTTGTTATAGCACAGAAGTATTCCATCATAATCATATACCACGGTTTGTTCAGCAATTCCCCAATTGGATGGGGAATTGAAATTCCAATTTTTGCCACCAGAAAAGTGCTGCTAAAAATCTATTTTTTGACATAAAGGTCCTTTTCCTTTGTTTGTTATCTCTTTTGGGATACAGACCCGGTAGAGGTATTAGTTCAAACGGTATGTGAGGTTTTATAGCCCTTTGGGCATAATTCCAAATTATTCTACAGAATGGTTGGATCTGTTTACAACTCTACTACAATGCATTTAATGTCTCATTTTTCCTACGTTACTTGTCATTTTTATTTTCTGTCCTATTAGCCAATCTAATAGGTATGAGCTTATACCTCAGAATTGCTTTAATTTGCATTTCTTCAATCAATAGTGAGAGCATTTTTTTCATATATATCTAGCTTTGATTACTTCATCTGAAAACTTCATATCTTTTGATCATTTATCAGTTGGGGAATATCTCTTATTTTCATAAATTTGACTCAGTTCTCTATATATTTGAGAACTGGGGCCTTTATCAGAAAAACTTGCTTCAAAACCTTTTTCATAGTTACTGTTGCTAACTGTATTTCCTTCCATCCTATTCCCCCCATTTTTTTCTGTTCTCTCTCTCCTTTCACCCTCTCCCTCCTCAAAAGTGTTTTGCTTCTGACTATCCCTCCGTCAATCTGCCCTCCCTTCTATCACTCCCTCATTCCCCCTCCACCCTTTTCTTATCCCGTTCCCCTTGTACTTTTCTGTAGAGTAAGATAGATTTCTATACCCAAATGAGTGTATATGTATTTCTCTCTTCTGATTAGAATAAGGTTCGCCTACTCCCCTCTCTTCTCCTGCACTGTAAAAGCTTTTTCTTGCCACTTTTATGTGAGGTAATTTACCCCATTCTACCTCTCCCCTTTTTCTTAGTCCATTTCTATCTTACTTTTTTTTATATTATTCCTTCATATTCAACTCATACCTGTGTCTTCTGATATATTCCTTCTCTCTGCCGTAATAATGAGAAACTTTTTAGGAGTTACAAGTATCATCTTCCCATGTAGGAATGTAAGCAGTTTAGCCTTATTAAGCCCTTTTGATTTCCCTTTCCTGTTTACCTTTTTATGCTTTTCTTGAGTCTTGTATTTGAAAGTCACATTTTCTATTCAGCGCTCTGGTCTTTTCATAAAAAATGCTCAAAAGTCTTCTATTATTGAATTACCATGTTTTCCTCTGAAGGATTATATTCAGTTTTGCTGGGTAGGTACTTCTTGGTTGTAATCCTGGCTCTTTTCCCTTCTGGAATATCATATTCCAAACCCTCCAATCCTTTAGTGATAGAGTGGTAGACTTGAAGTCAGGGAGACCTGAATTCAAACCTGGCCTTAGACAATTAATAACTAGGTGACCCTGGGCAAGTGACTTAACTCTGTTTTTCACTTTCCTCATCTGTAAAATAAGCTGGAGAAGCAAATGACAAACAACTCCAGTATTTGTTCCAAGAAAACTCCAAATGGGGCCACAGAGAATCAGTCACTAATGAAACAACAGTTAATTTGCTGTCTCACCATAGCAGCTCCAAACCTTTAAATTCCTCCTCAAATTTCCTATAGCTTCCCATCTCCCCACTCAGCCAAGGACCTTGCCAGTTTTCACTGAAAAAACTGAGGTCATTCATGGAAAGCTCTTTTCCCTTCTTCCTCATCTCACATCACCCAGATGCCTTCTGCTTTCTTCTCCTTCATTCCTGTTCCCGTGAAGAGGTGGCTCTTGTCCTTGTGAAGGCAAACCCCTCTGTCTGCACAGTGGTTCTGTTCTACCGTCTCCTCCAGCAGATTTCCTCGTCATTTCTACGCTTTCACTTCTCTTCAATCTCTTCTTTGCTAATGGCTGCTTCCTTACTATGTACAACCATGCTCACATCTCCCCCATCCTCTAAAAACCCTGACTTGATCCATCCATCCCCCAAGCTATCATCTTATAGCTCATTTCCCTTTTGTGAGAAGGCTGTGATCAGTGAATGCTCCCTTTCTGCTCCCTCCAAAATATAAACTTTATGGAGTTAAGCATTGTCTTATATTCCCAGCAATCAGGGGCCTGAGATTTAATAGGAACTTAGTAAATGCCTACTAAATAACTGACTGAAGAATATTAAGGAGACCAATGGGGGTTTGATAAAAAGGAGAATGAGGACTTATACTACCAGATCGTAAATTATTCTACAGAGTGGTAGTTATTAAAATTATCAGGTACTGGATTTTAGAAAATAAGAAACTAATGGAATAGAATCTAGAATTTCAACCTGAGGCTTTCAGTGTTTCATAAATCCAATATCATAAAACTTGGAAGGAAATGATTAAACTTTGGGGAAAATTGGAGAGTTTGTGCCAAAAAATTAGGTTTTGTTATGTTTTGGCAACTTTTCTGTATAATCTTAGAGTGTCTGGAGTACTGAGATGGTGAGTGACAGTCCCATGGCTACCCAGTTTATCAGAGGCAAGACCTGAACCCAGGTCTTCCTGATACCGAACCTAGTCTTTTGTCTATTATAATATGCTTTTTCTCTCACACCATATACGATAATAAATTCCAAACTGGATCAATGATTTAAATACTTTTAAAAATAATGAACTAAAGATTAGAAGAAATTGAAGGGTTTACCTATCACTTCAGTGAAGTGGAAGAAAATTATTCAACAAGTAGAAAAAATTATAGGTGACAAAATAGATTGATTATTTAAAAAGGAATAAAACAAATTGGAAAACATATCTTTGCCCTAAGTATTTCTCATAAAAACTTGACATGTAAACCCCATAAGAAGTGGACACAAATTTATAAGAATTAGACACATTATCCAGTGGATAAGTGTTTAAAGAAATGTTTCAATTTGGCAGTGCTTGAAAGAAGAAACAGATTATTAATAACCACCTAAAAACTGCTCATTCTTCACTAATCTGAGGAAGAGAAATTAAAGCTATTCTAAGATACTTCCTTAAATTTGTAAAGAGGCTAAAGAATGAAATTCAATGTTAGTATGAGTGTGGAGTAACAAATACATTGTGAATTTATGTGATACTTTTGGGAAGAAATATTGCATTATATAATATGAGCTAGAAGTTGTGCATTTTGATTCAGTAATTTCTGTTACTAGGATTCTATTTGAGACATTTTTGACAAGAAAAAATATAACTCTATACAAAGACATTCACAGCAGCTTCATTTGTAAGAACAAAAAATTCATGTGCCCAGTTGTTGTGGAATAAATAAGTTTGGCACAGAAATGTAATGGAATACCATTTTGTCATGAGAATCAACATGTGTAACAATACAAAGAAATACATGAATACTTTGACAGCAGCAACAACAAAATCTAATGTACCAGAGAAAAATAGCTTACAAATGAATACCATTTTCTCTTTTTGCAGCTCTGTCAAAGGCAGTAGGAACTACAAATCTAAATAATGGAATTAATAGTTTTATTTATGGTCTTCTACAATTCGTGTTTATAGCTTTGAGTTTTTTTGTTAATCATTACTAGGTTTAGGGTTTTTTTTTTTTTAAGAAGTAGAGAAGGGAATTAGAAATAGCTGTTGATGTATGTTACTTAAGAGGTTGCAAAGGGTTCCTGAAGATGGCCAATGAAAATGCTACCTAATATACAACTTGGGCTCTCAGTTTTAAAAAAATGTCCACCAGGACTATTTATTGTAGCCATATCAAGATCAAAGTTTCTGTTCTACTCAGATATCATGATAAAATTATTGCTAGTATGGTATGATATTATGATAAAATGGGACCTACACCATGCAGAAATGAAACAGAAAAATCAGTTACTTTGATGATGATTTTCCTGATTTTATTATTGTGACTGGAGTCAAGTTCTGACTTATATCCTGATGCTCATTTAATTGTAATACTATTTTGGGAGGCCCTCTTCTCTTTTTCTATATAAGAATATAGGGAATTTTATATATACATTTTTATATAATGGGTCTTATTTTTTTAAATGCTGTCAATTTCTTAAGGGTTTGGATGTCAAGTTTTTATCAGAAATATTTATGGCAATGATTTTTTATATATATTTGAATGTAATTTATATAAATTTTATTTTGTTTTTATGTAAGAATATAAAGAATAATGTAAATTGATTTATCTGAAAGGGGTGAGAAATGTTCTTGTTGAATTGAAGTTGTCTAAGAAGCTTGGTGATAGGAGACTAGCAGTTAGGAGAGAGGTTAGGGCTGAATTATATACATATACACATGAAACATATACATATAAACATGTATATATGTGTGTACTTATATACAAACATATGTATATGTACACATATTTGTGTATGTGTGTGTGTGAAAACCATCTGAATAGAGATCATTGAACCCATGGAAACTGATGAAATTTCTGTTGTGAATACTGACCTCTTGTGTTAACTGCTGTGAATCGCTTTTAGTAGATTGTACACTTTCTATTTGGCTTATTTAAAACCTCTGAGAGGAAATAATAAAACTAAAAATAGAAAATAGAGAACTAGCACTACTGTCATTTTATCTTTTTAAATTTATACAAAAGTGGCAAAATTCATGTTATTTAGGACACTATAATTCAGGTATAACAAAAGAGAATGCATAATATAGAACTGAGAAATAATTCTACATTTCTGCTTCTTTACGTTAGTTGCAATCTATTATTCAAACAGTTCTTTACCTGTTTCTTTTTTTCCACAGGGTTTGGATGTGTACTCTAACTCCTAGCCCCTTCCAGCACCAGAACTTTGCTTTGCATTCTGACCATTAGATTATTCTATCCTCTCCCAATCCTTGTTGCTTGTTATCTATCTCTAGCATGCTCTTCTACCATCTGTAGTAACTTTGGCACCTGCCTTAGTCTTCCTCTGTATCCCTCTTCCCCCATTAGAAGACTCAAAGTCTTTAGTATCCACATTGATGACCCTTAGAGCATCCAGTTTTTTTTCAGTTCCCTATGATTTTCTCTACTTCACACACTTGCTGTTTTGTTTAATAATTATTAAATGTCTTCTCATGAAAATATGAACATGAAGATTTAAAAATATTAAACATGAAGATATATTTGCATTCTAGTGTATTGACCCAACATGCAACCATGAAAAGTTTACTTTTGTTATAAAATCATGATTGGATGTACTCATGATTTTTTTAGAATATTTAGCATGTGAATTTTTTATTGTCGTAGATTATTTTTTATTTTTTCGTTCCATTTTAATTTCCAAATGCTGTCCCTGCCTCCCTCCCTAGCCCACATCAGAGAAGGCCACCATTTGACACAGATTTATGTTAAATCATATTATATATACACTTCTGTTTATCAGTTCTTTCTCTGGAATTGGATAGCATCTTCCTTCAAAGGCTTTTTGAAGTTGGTTTCAGTATAAACTTCAGCATAAAAACTTGGTTTTTTCACAGCTGTTCTTTGAACAATATTGCTGTTACTATATACAGTGTTCTTTTGGTTCAACTTATTTTATTCTTCATTGTTTCATGTAAGTCTTTCCATGTTTTTTCTAAAATAACCAACTCATCATTTATTCCATCACAATCATACATTTTGTTCAGCCATTCCTCAATTGATGGGCATCCCTTCAATTTCCAATTCTTTGCCATGACAAAGAACTTCTGTAAATATTTTAGAAGCTAAAAGTTCTGTTCCTTTTTCTCAGTTTACCTTGGGAAATAGACCTAATAGTAATACTGCTAGGTCAAAGAGCTTTGTAACTCTTTGTAACACAGTTTAATAATTCTTTGGGCGTAATTCCATATTGCTCTCCAAAATGGTTGGATCAGTTCACGGTTCCACCATCAGTGTATTTATATCCCATTGTTTCCATGTTCCCTCCAATATTTGACATTTTGCTATAGATATTAATAAGAGGCAAGATGGCAGAGTGAACAAAGAACTGGTCTTAGAGTCAGGAAGACCTGGGTTCCAGTCCCTATTTCTTACTAAAACTAGATATGTGATATAAGGCAAGTCACTTAATCTTTCAGCACCCTAGGCAACTTTAAGATTCTAAATTAGAGGCAAATGACATTAGTGGAAGGAGTTACTATACCATAACCCCATATATCGGTGAAATCACAGATATAAACTGAAAAACAAAACCATGTTATGGCAATGTTGGTTTTGAATACATAATATTTGTAAAATACTAACAGAGGAGGATAATGGAAGATAAAAGCAATATTGCCTTACGAAATAGCAAAGAGCAATAGAAATTGGTGTTTTTCTAGTCTGTTGAAAGCTTGATGTGAGATTTGTATGAATCACATCATCCCAAGAACATTCATACAAGAAAATGACAGGAAGACAACAGAGATGTTAGATGGAACAAATTTGTCAGCATTTTTATAATGAATTGTGTTCATCGTGGATGACAAAGAAGTCATCACATTTGGGCCTTAATATCTCAGTCCTTGATGGGCTATTTATGAAGAAATGGAAATGGCACCAAGGAGGACAAATTTGGAAAAAGCAGCTGAACCAGACCAAGTGTATGCTGAGGAAGTCCATGTCAGAGGTGATATAATCTTGAAAGTATAGTGTGGCTGCTGTTAAGTGATGTCAGAAGGAGGGGAAGATAACAATAGAATGGGAAAAGACTGTATTAAAATCCCCCAAAAGTGATAGAACATCAATAACTCCTGACCTGTATACCTACTTTCTTATCTTTATGTAGATGATCTATGATGGTATCATAAAAATACGAGAAGGGAAAAGATAGTCTTTCCAAATGATTCTCTATTATTTTTTAGTCATACCATTAACTGAAAGGCACATTGAGGATAGAAGATCCCATGATGTTTGACTTAAGAGAGTAAAACACAGTCTTAAAAGCTCTCTTCCAACCAAGAATCTTGCCTGCATGTTAGATAACTTTGTTTAATGATCCTCTCATTATTTATGTCAAGTGAGGCATAAACGGAGAGGTGAATGTGCCATTGCCATGGAGGATGATTTGTGTTAGGTGCAAATGGGAGAAGAATTCCCTAGAGATAGCCAGTATGTTGGGTGTAGATCCTTCATGTAGACTCTTAAAAAAATCTCAGGATGAGAAAGTGTATGTGCAATCCACAGCAAAGAATAGAATATCTACATTAATGATGGATTCATCAGTTGATTAATAGATTAAAATGACTAATAGATAAGTTGAAGTATGATGTGTATGTATGTGGATACTGATGATAAAAATCCATCATTAAAGGAGGTTCTTTGCTTTGGGTTTTAATGTCTGGTCCTTTGTTGTTTTGTTTTTGGTTCAAGCTGCCTACCATGCCTTTGTCAGCTCTGTTAAGGAAGATGGCAACTCAGACATCATTTATTTAACACCTACTCAGCACCAGGCCCTGTGCCAAAAGATACAGATACAGAGAAAGGCCAAACTCTGTTCCTACTCTTGAGTAGTTTGCAGTCTGTTGGGAGAGATGATGTACAAAGAACTCCATACAAACAAGATCTATAAAGGATACTTGTGTTTGTCCTTCGTTCTCGAAGAGGACCATGACATCAAGATGATGACATGACCTGCAGTTGACTTTGATTTGAGTGAGGGAGGGCTGTACAAGGTCACCAGCCTCACTTTCTTATCTGAGCCATCTGGGTCCAGTGGCCTGATATTCATTAGGATGGCTGGAGATGGCCCAGGATGCAATGTGAGACTCTGGCTCTTTCAGGCTTAGGTCTTATAGTATTTTCACTTTGAGTCAAATACACCCATTCAATTAATAGGCTTCCTTAAGTAGTTACTCAAGGGATGGCCCCTTTAATCAAAAAAAAAAAAAAAATCAAGCTGGGAGGGGAAGACCCACAGGGTTCCTGGGTAAAAGAGAAACAGTTACTATTTAGTAATTACAGATAAGTAATCTCAGAGGGAAGGCATTAACATTGAGGACTAGGAATAACTTCTTGTAGAAGGTAGGACTGCAGCTCTTTCAAAGTGGGAATGCTATAAGACCTTAGCCTGAAAGGTCCAGGGTCTCCCATTGCATCCCGGGCCATCTCCAGTCATTCTGATGAATATCGGGCCAGTGGACCCAGATGACTCAGGAGAAGAAAGTGAGGCTGGTGACCCTGCACAGCCCTCCCTCACTCAAATCAAAGTCAACTGCAAGTCATGTCATCATCTTGATATCATGGTCCTCTTTGAGAATGAAGAACAAATACAACAAGGATTGCATCTGAGACTTGAAGGAAGATGGGGAATATGGAAATATGAAGCAAGGGATGTGAAAATGAGGGAGAGTGCTGCAGGCTTGGGGGACAATCAGAGCTGAGAGATGGAGTGTCTTGTGTGAGGAACAGAAAGGAGGCCAGTGTCACTGAATCTCAGAATCTTTGGAGAAGAGTAGAGTGTAAGGAGGCTCAAAGGTAGGAAGGACCCTGGTTATGAAGGACTTTAAAAGCCCAACAGTGGACTTTATATTTGATCTGGAGGCAACGGAGCCACTGGTGTTGAGTAGGAGAGTGGGGGCATCATATAGTCAGACCTACATTTTAGAAAGACAGCTGAGTAAAGGAGAATGGTTTGGGGTAGGAAGAAGCTTGTAACAGGAGACCAACTAGAAGGCTGTCATAATAGTGCAGGTGTGAGATGACGAGAGCCTTTATGGGGCTGGTGCCTGTGGCACAGGAGAGAAGGGGACATGTGTAAGAAATGTAAAAAAGGTAGCAAATTAGACCTGGGGGTGAGAGAGAGCCTAGATCAATCCCTAGGTTGTGAGCCTGGGTGACTGGGAAGATGGTTGTGCCCTCAGTAGTTATAGTGAATTTAAGAAGAGAGGAGGGTATGGGGGGAAAGATAATGAGTTCATTTTTGGGCATGTTGCGTGTTAGATTTCTGCAGGACATCCAATGTGAGATCGGCAACAGGCAGTTGTCGATAATAAGCGTAATAATAACTGGCATTTATATAGCACCTACTGTATGCCCCGGCACTGTGCTACATGCTTTATAAATATCATTTGAGCCTTACAGGAACCTGGGAAGTAGGTATTAATGTTATCCCCATTATACACTTGAAGAAACTAAGGCAAATAAAGTTTAAGTAATTTGGCCAGGATCATATAACCACTAAGTGTCTGAGGCTGTATTTGGACTGAGGCCTTCCTAAGTCCAGGCTCAGTACATTATCTACTGTGCCACCTAGCTTCCATAAAGGTTAAGTTTGGAGGTGAGGAGAAGAGGATAGGAGTGAATAAATAAATCTATGAGTCATTTGCATAGATCTGATCAAAACTCTTGGAACTGATAAGATCACCCAATGAAGTGGTAGAGAGGGAGAAGAGGAGGGCCCAGGGCAGAACCTGGAGGATGTCCATGTTTAGTGGGCATGATCTGAATCAAGATCAAGCAGAGCAGTCAAACAGGGAGAGAGCCAGAGAGAACAGTGTCACAGAAACCTACAGAAAATAATATCGAGGAGAAGAGGCTCCTGAAAGATCAAGAAGGATGACTGAAAAAATGCCATCGGTTATGGTGATTCCAAGACTAGAGAAGGCACTTAGAGTTGAAAGATGAAGTTGTAAGCAAGACTGCAGCGCTAAGAGAGTGAGAAGAAAGGAGGCAGGTACACCTATTATAGATCACCTTCTCAAGGAAGTTATTCACAAAAGGGACAGTAATTAGTGGGACTGTATGGATCAAGTGAGGGGGTTTTGAGGGTAGGGTGACATGGGTGTATTTTCAGCAGCCAGGAGATGGAGCTATTGACAGTTAGTTTGAGATGTCAAAGGAACGTCAACCCCAAAACAGAACCTATAATTCTGTATCAGCTTTCACTGAAAGAATTGGTAAGAATTGCCATCAATCTGAAGTAGGTTTTAAAAATTCTGTTTATGAGTTTACTTTAGACAAGCCCTGCCTTGCAAACAGTGTTCTTCACTTCTGTTTCTCTCTGTCCTTAAACACTGCAGTATCTTCAGTAGATAATTTAGGAGCAAAGGAAGCCTCCCTGTATATGTCTACACCACTTGCATTTAGAGAGGCTCTTTATGTCAGGAACTGGGTCTGGCTGGTCACCTGAAACCCCCTTTTAGGAAAGCGACCAAATTAACTGAATCATTCTCATGGGAAGAATGAAAAATCCTATAGTCTGCCATCGATGATGATGATGACAATGATGACGATAAAGCTTCCTGGCCTACAAGCATGCCTGGAACAAGATTTACACCTGTCACAACCTGACTCTCACAGATGCTTAACAGACCTGGGGAGTAGCTGAAGAGGTATTTGGAATCTTGGAATTTCTTGTAGATTGGTAGGATCACAGGCTTGAAGAATTCACAGAAGTTCACTCACTTCCTAAATCTTGAGAAGGTTTTTATACCAACAGTTCTAAGACTAAAGGCCAAAGTGGTGCCCTTGGAGGAGGGATGGTGTTAAACTTTCCTGTGGGTCACAACCGTACTGTTTCAAACAGAAGGGTATAGAGGCGAAACTACGATCATTGCATCCTTCCTGAGAAAAGATCACTGCCATGGGAAAAGTACTGCAAGTCAGACTGTTGTTTTGATGGCCTGCTTTCTGGTCCACCTTTCTCTTCTTTCTGGACTCTTTTTCTTCTCTCTTGATGCCATTCCAGTTGCCTGAATGAAGGTATAATTCCAAGAGCTGATTTTAGTTTTCTTAGTTCTTGGGCAGTGCTACAATTAAAGGCAGCTAGATGGGTCAGTGGATAGAGGGCTGGGTCTGGAGTCAGGAAGACCTAAGCTTAAATCAGGTGTAGACGACTAGTTTACTAGCTTTGTGACTAAGTTACTTAATCTCTGTCTGCCTCAATGTTCTCACATGTTGCTTTTGTTTTTATCTGTTTCTTTCTGACAAAGGAAGGTTCTACACAAGTATCTGTTTTATAAAAGAAAGTCAAGTTTAAAAGCTTAAAAAAATTTTTTTTTTAAATAAAGATGAACAGGAAAGCTAGAGTCCACATTTTGAAGGGCCTTCAAGTGTCATGCAAAAGAGTTTAAATCTTACTTCATAGATAGTAGGGAGGAGCTCCTAAAGACTTCTGAGATAAGAAGAGACTTCCCTTTGTATAAAAGTTGGTTAGGCAGTAGGGTGAAGGACAGATTAAAGGCAGTAATGTTCATTGTAATAATCCATTGTAGTAACAAGAGCCTACTTTAGGGTAATGTTTATATGAAATAAAGAGGAATGGGCAGATGTAAGAATATTGTTAACAGACAATCGGTTGGGGCTCCATAACCATGTTGAACAGCAGGGTTAAGGAAGAGTGAAAGATGATGCCGAGGCTTCAAAGACTGACGCTGTCATTGATAACTACTGTTGAGTAGAAAAGTACAGTTGGTTCACCTTCTTCAAATGGCATTTATATTGGTGAGTGAATGTGCAAAACATTGTTCTGGAAAATAGATTTCAGCTCTTTGTAATTCTTCTGTGTTGTTTTGCCTTAAAGACCTTTATGTCAATGCTATTAATAGGAACTATATTAACTTCCTAGGGGATTATGAGTGTTTTGTCTTGTGTGGAATATTTTAAACAAGCCTAGTAAAATCTAAATAATATATAATACTAATTGTCCTTCACCTGAAAACTTACTAAAGGGGAAAACAGAATTATCGGGATTATCAAGGGTTTATCCATCTTTTTGAAAGGTAGGAAAGTAAATTTCTTTGCATATGTCTGACCTAATGTTCTTGTTTTAATACGTTTAAGATGTGGATTGGGCAGCTACTTTGGAACAATAGGTGGCCCAATCCCGTTCTTCAGTGCCCAAGTAAAACCCAAAGACAAATATATTGCTCCAGGAAAGAATCTGTACACAAACCCAGGAAAGAAAGGGACTGGATATGGGTAAGATATTTAATATTCATCCTTAAGCTTTTGCTGTCTGTCATGTTCACAAAATTAGAATAAACTTAATTACCATTACTAATTTTTCTCCCATAGCTATGCAAATATTACCATAGGTAAGCAGCTCTCGCACTCCGTTGATGTCTACGACTCAGCAAAAGTAAATCTTCAGGTAAATTTATTAGGAAATTTTCCCTTGTCTCAGGTTTATCTTCTTTAGCCTCATATCCTCATAATATTTTACACCCTTGTAAATTATATTTTGATAGATACATTTTGCATTCATCTGTGTGTTCTTGGACAATGATATACAGATTCTCACTGATTGATGGACATCCAGTTATGCAAAAAGCAAAAAAAAACCCAAAGCCTTTTTCACCCTCTAGCTCATTTTCAGCCAACAGGTAGAATTGAGTGAGATCTGCCTTCCAGTCCTGGCTCTGCTATTTTCTACCTGTGTTGACCTTAAAGGGCCTTTTCTGGGCCTTCATTTTCTCATGGGTAAATTGAGAGATTCAGACTAGATGATCTTTCGGGTCTTCTTTGTCTCTAAAATCCTTTGCCTCTATGGTTCTTTTCAACCTTTTTTTTTTCCATCCTTTCAAAGGATCTGATTTTACTCCATGCTCTACTTGCAACTTTCTGAATGCACTCTAAGTGCTCTTATCTAGCACTGGTCCTATCACTTCTGTGTCACCCCCATCACTACCCCCAGTTTTGGCCCTACCTATATCCACTTCTGTTTAGGAATGATCAGAGAAGCTCAGGGAGTTGCTACCAGTCCTGTATGGTATGGGTAGAAGATAGATTGTACTCATGGAAAAGGGAGGTGGGAGAAACACTTGTCACTTTTTTTATTATTATAAAAAGTTTTGTTACAAACTTAATATTAAGTATCTATGCAATAAATTGGATTTAGCTTAGAACTATTTACATTTGAACAGATTAATTTTAACACACAAAATGCCATATAACTTTTTAGCCATCCCCTCCCTAAGTCTCCATCAAGAGTCTATGTCCTTTTGTTTCCATTTGCTTTTTTTAATTTTATTTTTCATTTTTAACTTATAAGTTATATAGCTTATAATTTATAAGTTTATAACAGATAAAACAATTCAAACTTTTGGTCAGGTGATACTTCTTTTTAAAGCATTTACAATATGGACCATAAAAGAATATTTTTTTAAGCATTAACCAACTGAGACACAAATAATGTTTATGTTGCTAACTTCACAGGCTCTTGACCTAATTGTCTCCACAGTATTACTAAGAATTAAAGGACCCTAACTTGTTGTTGGTCTAAAGTCCTATGTGTAATAGCTTAATTTTAGATTCTAAAGTCCTATGCCTAATAGCTTAATTTTAGACTTTACCTAGGATGTTCCCCTACCAGTAATCTATAATTGAATAGATCTGGTATTAAGCTGACAAATCTTTTGACTATAGGAAATTGCCACCAAGAGTAGGGACATTGCAAGGATACAATATCTCCCCAACTTCATGTCAATTCCAGGCAGGATTAGATTATTCACTTGCATTCAGTCAGGCTTAAAGTCTGCCAGGTGTCAGTGGGGAAATTGAGTCAGGAGACTCCTACCTCAGCCTAGGCCGAATAGTCACTCTCCCACCCTTCCCATTTTGCAGTTCATACCAGTGTCTCACAGGCTTACTGGCATCATGGATTGGAGGCTCAGACCGCCTTTCTTGCTATCCATACTTGGAGTTAGACTCAGAAGAATAGTCACTTAATAGTCCCATAGCATCTAAAAATGTTCCAATAACCATGTTTCAAATATGATTATAATTTCACTTTGGCTAAGGAACATCTTTTGAGGCAAGTCTTAAGTGGCTTACTTGCCTTTCTATACAAGTTCTAGTTCCTGATTAAATAGCAATCATAAAATCAAATTTACCATTAAAACCTTAACTTTTCCATCAATGCCAAATTTTACCCAAGGTTCCTCTAGGAAATTTAGACTAAAATTCTTTTCCCCAAACTAAAGATGTCATTGAATTATTCTCAGTAATTCATTCAGTCAATTGTTTTAATACTAATTGCTTTTACCTCACTTTGTAACATGTCCAATTTTTCTTCCCATCACTCTCCTTCTCCCGCTTCCTAATACCTTGCATTCTGATTACTCCTTTCCTCAACGTACCCTCCCTTCTATCACACCGCACCCTTCCCTTATCCCCATCTTCTCTCTTTTCTTGTAGGGCAAGATAAATTTCTATACCCTATTCCCTGTATTTCTTATTTCCCAATTATATGCAATAAAAATTCTCAACATTCGTTGCTAATACTTTGAATAACACTTGTCACTTTAATGTCTGTACATTAAATTATACTATAGTCATGATGTTAGCATATATCCTATTAGATTCCGTTTTTAAAATATCACAACCACTTACAGAAATAGGGCCACTTACAGATAGCCTTCCTGTGAATGAAAAGATGGAGGCTCACCCAGCTTGAGCAAACCATGTAGGGTCATTCAGAATGGACTGCCCTGTCAAAGTACTTAGAGAAGTTGGTGGTAGTGAAAATGGCTTTGACTTGAGCTGTGGGGAATTAACCAAGCACTGTTTGCATTGTGAGATGCATAGTGCTACAGGAATGCTCCTACCATGGTGTTGTGATAACACTGAAAGGCAACAAGATCAATTTATATTTGGGAAACATAAACAAGGTCGTAGGCAGCAGTCTCAAGAAACTGGGGCAGATCCATTTGGCCATGTGAGGATTATTAGCATTTCTTTTTATGCAGATGAACTATAATGTATAGACAAAATATTTCTACAAAGTGGGGAAGGGAATAAGCATTTACTAAGTGCCCACTATGTGCCACCATGGTATCACTTCATTTGATTCCATAGGAACCGTAGGAGATACGTATAAAAATGCTGAAGGAGACTGAACCAGACAGAGGTGAAGTGACCTGCCCAGGGTCACACAACTTGCAAGTGTCTGTGGCCAGATTTGAACTCAGATCTTCCTGCCTCTAGGCCTCGTGCTCTAAGCACTGTATCACCTAGTCGCCTCAAATTAGTACTTTCCAGATTGGATTACAAAAAACTATTTTTCCATAAATGTAATTGTATTAGTGGCTTAATAAATGCTTTTTCATTACTGAATTCAATGGATTTGGTGTGCTTTAATCTCCCTGTAACAAGATTTTTATAGTTTTACATTCTGACTTTGCTAACTTGCATACAATAGTAATTTTATTTTATCTTAGAAAAGAATATCATCATTATTCTGATTAATATCACAAAGGAGCCTGAGCTCCCATATCTTTGTTGTCTACAGTTCAGATGTACCATCTTCATCTACTTAGAATCCTCTAATCAAGTTCAGAAACTTGATTAATCCTAAGTTAATCCTTAATTAGGCATATTCATTCACTCCATTCATTAAACAAATTTGAGTGCCTTCTCCATTCTAGATGTTATGGAGGAATAAAAAAAAAAGTATAAAACATAGTCCCTACTGTCTTGGAACTTAGAATCTTAGTAGGGGAGCTCGGATGTGCAGAAATGGGTATAATACAAAGCAGAATAGGGTAAGCGCTAGGACAAGTTTATTTAACCTGGGGTCCAAAGACTGCAAAGTGATCAAAGAAAAGATTTCCTGGGATCTCTGAAGTTGGAAAAAATAGTCTTTATTTTCATTACCTTTTCTAATGAATTCCTGTACTAGGAAAAGGTACAAAGTGCCATGAGGGCTTATAAGAGCAAGAAGTCTAGATCTCGTCCCATTCTACATCTAATTAACCTTCTGTTAACATCACAAATCAGCCTCTCCTGAATCCTCTACCCTTAGAAGTACAATCAAAATGCCATTTATGCCTTTAACATCCTCACTTTTTGCTCCAGAACTTCATAACAATTAGCAGTTTTTTCTCTAAGGTCCTTGTGTAGTATCATTTGTCCCTATATGAATCTCTTGGAGTGGGTAGTGTCTTAAGGTCTGAGAAATCTTGAGAGCCTCCTCAGTACATGCCCCAAGCAAACGGCAGACCTCTCTGTTGTAATGGCTGTTTCAGGAATCTCTCAGCAGGAAGTCACCAATTGCCACAAAGTGTCCTATTTTCTAACCATTACAGGATGGTACCTGTATTCAGATATACACTATCATTTCTTGGAGCAGATGGGACTGCTCCCACCTCTTTTCAGAAAAGCATCTATGACATCTTCAAATTTCCAATGGTCCTTTTCTTCTGTATGTGACATTCTCCAATTTCCTGACATAGGTTAAGATTCCCATTTTCTTCCTCTTGAAGAATTTCTCCTAGTCTTATAAAGACCATTTCATTCCTTACAATAATCTGGAGAACAGATCTATTCCTTCAACACTTTCATGTTTTTTAGACTGGAGACCAATTTGCACTTTCTGCGTATGTAACTGTTATTTGATCATAGCAGCATACTTTCCATGGATCCCTGCAAAATTATTCTTGCCTTCCATACCTGCTTAAAGCCAGATCCTTCGTCCTTTGTCTTGTTTTTGGTAACTTTTTGTCAAACCTTTGTAACTAACTGTGTTGGGTGTGTCTTTTTATTTTTAGGTTGGTTTTCCAAAAGATACAAGGAAACCATCTGCTCAACTGCCTTTACAAATTAGTACATTCCTTCTATGTCCCAACCCAATCAGCATCCATTCTGAAAGCTAGAATCCAATTATCTAATTAGATTTAATTATGTACCTACTTTCTCCTTGTCCTTTGAACTAGTTATCTCTATAATTATTGATTGCTTAGTACTCTAGGAAGGATAGAAGCAAAATGTTCAGTGGGTATTTGAAAGCACAGATGAATGGAGGTAGCTACACAGTGAGGTTAAGTCACTAGAACAGGCAAAGCTGATTGTGGAGCTATTGGGGATCTTTAAAAAGACCTTTAAGAATGGGAAAAGGACAGCAAGAACAGGAAGGAAGAGGAATTTTCAAAAATGGAAGAAGGTAGAGTCATTATCAGCCACTGAGCTTTACTTCAATTCCTGTCAAGATTCTAGAACACATTTAGTAAAGGGATTTTAAAATAAACCTTTAGAAAGGGAAGCAGGAAATCATTAAGAGCCTCCATGGTTCATTAGTAACAAGTCATATCACACTAACCTAGTTTTTTTTTTTTGTCAAAGTCAAACAAGGGGATGCAGTAGACATGGTATACCTGGATTTCAGTGAAGTATTTAATAGATTTTCATGTTACCTCAGTAGTCAAGATGGAGAAATATGTCCACCTTCAAAATGGAGATGAATTCAGAACCGACAGAGTGAGCAGCTCCAACACAGAAGGAGGTTTCTTGAAGAGATTAATAGAAAGATACCAGCCCAGAGGAAAATGTGTAGTGGAGTGCTACAAGGCTTTATCTTTGTCAGTATTTTTTTGTCATTGAATAAGATGAAAGCATACCTGATATTATTATCAACTTTGCCAATGATTCAAAGTTGAGAGGGATAACATCCAATTGGATAACAATATTGAGATCCAAAAAAATCTTGACATGTTAGAATGAATCTAATTAAAATAGATAAATGTTGATTGTTAGACTTGAATTAAAAAATACACTTTGCCACAGGATGTGGAAATTATCCAAATGCTAGACAGCATTTCAGCTCAAAGAAATCATGAGTATTTTAGTTGACTGCAAAGCTCAATTTCAGTCAAAAGTGTAATATGACAGCCACAAGCTGCATTAAGAGGCAAGCATCCAGGAATAGTCAGTCTTTGTATTCTCCCTGTGCAGTCACATCTGGAGTGTGGTGTTTGGGTCTGGGTGACATTTTAAGGCCATTGCTATGATGGAGAGTGCCTAGAGAAGAATAACCAAGATGATAAAAAGCCTCAAGTTCATTCCATATCAGGAATGGTTGAAGGAACGGGCGTGTTTAGCCTGAAGAAGAGAAGACTTAGGGAGAGATGTGATAGAAGAAGAATGATTGAACTTGTTCTGCTCTGACTCCAGAGGGCAGATCTAGGAAAAAGGTGCAGAACTTGGAAAGAGGCAAAATTAGACTAGATGCTAGGGGAAATTTCCTAACAACTAGAGCTGTCCAAGGTGGAATAGGCTGCTTCAGGAGGTGATTGTGCTCCCTTATTGGGAGATCTTCAAGCAAAGACCATCTCTCATGTATATTGTAGGGAGAGCAGAAGTGGAAGGTAAACATTCTTTTTAAGTATGCATTGGACCACATAGTTACTGAGCTTCCTTCCAACCCTGAAATTTTATTAGGTTCTTTAACATGGTGGCTCTCTGTTCAAGTCAGGTGGACAAGCTTGGACATGGTTGTTATGCCCTCCAACAAGGCAAAACTAGAATCAGTGGATGGAAACTTTAGAGACACTGAGATCAGCTTCATACAAGAAAAAAACAATCATGAGTTTTCAGAGAATACTGTGAGTTTAACACTTTGAAGGTGTTTGAGTAAAGATTGGATGACACTTGTCATTGATACTTTTGAGAGAATTATTGATCAGATAAAAATCAAACTCACTGGACTCTAAGGTTCTTTCTTATATAAATAGATCTACTATTTATAGATCAACTATTTATAGATAAGGATATTATAGATTATGTATCTAGGTCAGTAGTTCCCAAACTTTTTGCTTATTTTCTTTATATTCTTAAAAATTACTGAGGACCCCCAACCCCTAAAGAGCTATTGTTTATGTGTGTATGGCTATTGATATTTACTATATTATATATTAAAATGTCCTGGTATTATAATATTATACTCTTTTTGTGAAAATAGTTTTGACATTGTGGATCAAGGGTCTTGGAAACCCTCAGAGGCCCCTGAACTATACTCTGAGAACCTCTGGTCTAGATTTACAGGAAGGTTTTAACTAAGTTAACTTCTAAAAAAAACAACCCTTCTACTTAATCTGGACCACAAGGTGCTTTTCTTCTGATTTTAATAATTTGTGAAGGGAAATTCCCAATTTATAAACTTTTACCACTACTTAATTTACAGAAAGAAACTGAAGAGCACCATCGGTTACTTAAAGGAACACCTTTCAAGTTAAATCTCTTTCCAAAAGATTATTTTGACAGTAATCCTTATTTCTATGACAAAACTTTGCCACCACTTAAGAAACCAGAGCAGCCAAAAGCAACTGTAACACCTTTTAAGCCATCTTCTCCTCCTAAAAAGGTAAATTTATAGTTACAGATTAGTCAGTTAAGGAAAAATAAGAAATAGGCTAGATACTATTGCAGCAAGTAGAATTCAAAAGAGATAGTTGGGGTGAAAGAAATTTAGTTTAAAAGAATATAGAGAAATATTGGGTGTATGGTTGCAACATTTATTTTCACTAAAGGGTGAAACAATAGAAATATGTCTAAATTGATGTATATGTCAGAAAATATTAGGTTTTGCTCTCCTGAAGACTTCAATAAAAAAAAATAGACAGGCATCTGTTTGGCATGGTTTAGGTGAATGAAGTAAATGGTTCCTTCCTTTGAGCTCTAATTCCACAATCTTATGATCTCATAGAATTACCTCGGTGACTTTATGTACAATGAAGCCAATATGTCCAATCCAATGAGTGAAGAATTTGGTCAGTTATTTGTGTAGGTATTGGCATATGTTTGGATTGACTGATACTAAGCAGGTGAAATTTATCTCCTTTACTTTCAACTTCTGCCCTATCCCTTCTTTCTTCTTAGTAGCATTCACCCACCCCAAGTCTTTGCAAGCATATTATGTGGCCTATAAACCATTCCCTATGGCATTCTTCCCCACCCCATACTTTTAGGATAGCACTTCACCCTTCTGGCCAAACTACGTCTGTCTTTTGCCCAATTTCCTCAAGGCCTTACTTAGACTTTCTGAACAATCCCTACCAAGTTGTTAATGACTGATTGTGGCTTACTGTATTAGCTTCTATATTCTAGTGGCTAGAGAGCTGGACTTGAAGTCAAGGACATTCAAGTCTTGCCCCTGACACATATTGACTGTGTGCTCCTGGGCAAGTCCCTTAACTTCTCAGCTCTAGGGAGCTCTGTAAGACTACAAGTTTCAAGAGAAGGTGCCAATCTGCCTTGAGACAGGGAGTTTCCTCACTGAGAAATCCCCCGTACCAATGAAATCACAGGTCCAGTCCCTAGTCCTATAATTATTTGCACCTGAATCATATCTACCATGACATTCTCATTATTTTCAAAACCAGCAAACAAATGGAAGTTTTCCTAAATGGAAAGATGGCTCAATGCTTCTTAGGCAAATGAAGAAAGTGACTGAGTTGGTTTTATTATATATGCAAAGGCAAACAGAAACATCATTTCATGTGATACTTGGTCATTTTGTATTGCAGTGGCCATGATAAAAGGATTTTTTTTCAAAAAGATTACCATGAACATAATTGTAGCTTATGTGCCAGCATCTGTAGTGCAGAATTAAAAAATGGATAAATTCTGGGAAGAACTGAAAAAGATTTTCCAAATTAAATCTATGTACACTTTAATACACAATTACTTCATTGCAAAGTTAGGCCAAAGGGATGATGGTGACAAACATTAGAAAACACTGTTTAGGAATAAGAAATGAGAGAAATGTATAGAAACCTCTTGCTTACATATGATTTATTCAAAAAAGGGAGTCTGAAAGGCAAGGATTAAATACCATCCAAAATATGAAATTGATTATATTCTGACAGGAGTTTGGCTGATGATATAGGATTTATTCCTAAATCAAAATCAAATTAGAAAAAAAATCAAAATAGGAGAATATACCATCTGTAGACAGACCAACATAAAACAAGTTGTTGATACTCCTAAACTGAGAGATGATTTTAAAAAAAAGACAGACAATGACATCATTCTCAATGTTTCCTTAGAAAGTTTAACTTATATCAGTTGCCATGACAAGAATACAAAAAGCTTATAAACTACCTTAGGCGGTATACGTTTAATTTCTGTGAAAAGTAGAAAGGTATATAGTTGTCAAGGGCAACACTGATCATTTAAAATCATTCAAGATTCTATTTAAAATCATTCAAGATTCCTTACAAGATATGGCAATAGAGATCATTTTGTTCAACAAATTCTTCAAGGAGGTGTAAACCTATGAAGAATGTATTTTGTTTATGAATGTTATTTGTTACCATCCACCAGCAGTGTTCAGATGGAAGAGATGTCTCCTGTAGAATGTGAGGTTCTTAAGAAGCTGCTTGTTTACAGATCAGAGACCACTCAAGTTCACAGTGTTAGAAATGAAAGAGGTCTTTCATTTTGCAGATGAGAAAACCAAGGCCTAGAGAAACCAGGTCACAGAGGTCATAAGGAGCAAAGACAGGATTTGAACTAAGGTCCTTGGACTACAAATCTAGAGTTTTTCCTCTGGAACACTGCAGAGCTTCCTAAATGAGATAAAAAAAATTCAGTCTAACTATACATACACAAAAGAAAGAAACAACTGAACAAAGAATGCCTCATGTTCAGACCCTAATATATAAGTAGATGGACAGCTCATAAATATGGTCCATCATATATGGAACTTATACCTTGGGCTGCTGTAAATTGACAATAAACTAAGTGTAAAATTGAACAAGGGGAGAAAACTATGCTGCATTTCAATTGGGAAATTACAAAGTGCTCTTAACACCTTCAGGCTTCCCTCAGAAATGAGGAATTCTTTCTTTTTCTTTTTTTTTTTAACCTCTGTTAGTCATGAAATACCATGGCCTTCGAAGAATTAAGGTTATGGGTTGCCCATTGGATAGAATAGCTACATACTGCTGCAACTTATTACCAAGAAAGGCATAAAGAGCATAGTTGCAATACACATGCCCCCAAAAGCAGGGAGCCCAGTCACCTAGTGACACAGAAGGTAACAGACAACACAATAGGGGAGATGACCTTTGTAGAAAGCTTACTTAGCAGGGACCTGGCCATAGTATTTAAAGGCTTATTACCTTCCCCTGTGCTACACTTGTATATCCAGGCAAGGTCAAAAGATCTAGATGAAGGGACCCAGCAAATTGGATTCTGTGGAGGACTGAGGGGAAGATGCAGACCAGATTCCAACAAAATGAGAAGGCCTTAGGGGTTTGTAGTCTCTGCTCTTGGAGTAGAGCTCACATTAGTGAGATCATAGCTCCATTGAAGTATCAGAAAAGAGCTCCCATTCCTTCACCTAAAGGAAGGAGTTTATAGTGGAACTGGTGATAAAGTATTTGGAGTCATTTGGTGAGGCACCTTAACTCTATTCAGTGTGCCCTATGTATAAGGACAATTGTATTCAGAACATTTGTAAAATATTTTTATATCTAAAACTTTTACTCATAGGCAGGTGGTATGAAAGCAGGAACATTCGACCCTTTCCCTCCATATACCAATGACCAATATGGGAGAAAAATTGGGGATAAAGCTGTAGCTAAAACTGACAAGATTTTCCATCCAAGCAGTGGACCAAAGTCCCGGCCAGTTTCAAGTATAATGTCTGCCAATGTCAAAAAGTAAGTATAGCTTTTCATTTTTTGCTTTGTTTTCTTTTGGACCTGTGATTTCATTGGTAGAACTCTGGGTAAGGAAACTTACTCTGTTGATGAAATCAGCCTCTGCTTCTCTGCATTTAAAAAATTGGGGGCACTGAGTGGTCAAGTGAATTTACTTAAGAATCAGAGGTGGAACTTGTATCCAATTCTCTCTGACTCCTAGACTAAATCTCTGACTACTATGCCCCAGCTGCTTAAATAGAGCTTATTTCCTAATATTCACCTCAGTACTTCCTTGATCTGTAATTTAATTGTTTTGGGTATTTGCACTTCCACCCCCCTTGCAGATTGCAGTCTTCTTAACACTTTGCAGACCCTCTTAGAATATACTCAGTCAAACAATTCACCTCTGTGTCGCCATTGTGGTTAAGTAGGAGTGTCTTCAAACTTATCTGGATTGATGCTTGGGCAGCAGATCTGTCAGAGCTTACATTTCCACTGCCATATCCTCTGACAACTGAGTGTTCCTTCCATGCTGTAATGAAGCACCAGATAGGATTAGAGTGAATTTAATCCGTTAGTCCACACTAAATTATTTTTAAGGTTTCCTCAGAATGTTCATGTTGTATATAGTCTCTTAGGGATGATTTTCCCTCTTGTGCTGAAAAGAATGGGTCTTTGCCACTTAAAAATCCCCATTCTTGCACCTCACCCCTACAGAAATTAGACCTATTCAGTGTCTTGGAATCCTTGATTGTTGAGATTAAGTTGACTCTACTATTCTTCTTACCCAGTGTATCACCAAGGCAATATTCACAGCACTGGTGGTGACTATGAATATGCCAGCATAGTTCTCAATCGCAAAATATAAAAGACTCTCCATATAGAAGGCAGAAGGAAAAGACTCTACATATAGAAGACAGAAGGAAAAACATTTATTTAAACACCAAAAAGTCAAATTCCAGGACCAGAAAGCAAAATCTGTCAGGGTGACAAAGAAGTTAATAAACATGATCACATCAGAGATCAAAGCCATTCTCAAATCTCCCCTCCCCCAGCCAGGGCCTTCTCACTATCAACTGTTACAATGTGTCAGTTTCAAATCTCCCCTCCCCCAGCCAGGGCCTTCTCACTATCAACTGTTACAATGTGTCAGTTTCAAATCTCCCCTCCCCCAGCCAGGGCCTTCTCACTATCAACTGTTACAATGTGTCAGTCTCAAATCTTCCCTCCCCCAGCCAGGGCCTTCTCACTATCAACTGTTACAATGTGTCAGTCTCAAACCTCTCCTCCTTCAGCCAGGGCCTTCTCACCATCAACTGTCACAATGTGTCAGTTGGCCTGTGTTCTATCCCCTCAGACCTGATCCCACTCAGTCACTTCCTCCCAGTTCTGCTCCACCCTTCCTATTCCAGGCTTCCAGGAGATCCAAGCAGATCATATGGGTCTATTAATTGATGAGAAAGATCTTTCCATTTTAAATTACTATCACACCCAGCTGTGATTCCAGGGCAAAGTAAAAATATTTTATTGTCATTTATTAAAGGCTTTCTATAGTCAAGGAAAAATATGATTACTATTTAAGTGTTAGCACTGATCTTTGTTCTAAGAAATTGTCATTCATGGAAAACATAAAAGTACAAAAAAACAAAAAGTAAAAAACATGAAAGTACAAAACTTTCTATCTGTACCTCTGTAATAATTTTCCATGAAAACATAGCATTAGAGATAGATTGATTAGAGATACTGTTCACCTCTTCATGGTTAGATTTTTGAAAAAATCAACATGTTGAACATTTAACAAAATAAAGAGGTAGGTTCTTAGGTGTTGAAAATCTAAATTAGATTCAGAAAGCTTCCTTCTAAATTTTGTGGAAACTATCTCTTAGGAAGTTAGATTATTTATCTCCCCTCTTTCTGGCTGTTTATTTTATAGGCTCAGGATTTAAAGCTGCAAGGGCCTTTAGACTACAACTTTTTGATTTTATGGACCAAGAAACATAGACCCGAGGAGGTTGAAATTTCCCCAAGGTCACAAAAGTCCTGTGACTCCAAATGCAATTCCCTTTCTACTACACCACAAAAATAACCCTTTTACCATATGGGGTGGGAGCAGCTAGGTGGTGTGACACTTATTAGCTGTGTGACTCTGGGCAAATCACTTAACCCTGTTTGCTTCAGTTTCTTCATCCGTAAAGTGAGCTGGAGAAGGAAATGGCAAACCATTCCAGTATCTTTGTCAAGAAAAGAGAGCAAAGCCATTCCCCTTTTTGGGGTCACAAAGAGCCAGATATAACTTAAACAACTGAACAACACTATATGGGACCCAAACTCCATTCTTATACTTCTGTCTCAGTTATAATAAATGCATTTAATTTGGTCATAGGATCATAGATCATCTAATCCAACCCTATCAATTCACAGATGAGGAAACCAAAGTCCAGAAAGGTGAAGGAACTAATCAGGGGTCTCACAGTTCAGAACTGGCAGAACTAGGATTTGAAACTGGGTTCTGTGACCACAAATCCTGTGTTCTTTACCATGCAGGGTGATGGGTCTTGATTTTAAGTTATTTAGAGCTGAGAATAGCTAGTATTCAAAAACCAGGTTAACATAATAAAAATAATGCTTTCTTTCATATAAAAAATGGTACAATAAGATATGCATTTGAATTGTTTTTTGATGACAGTCTTTTGATTGGTCTTTATCGTGATCAGATTGCATATAAATGGGTTAATTAGAGATGTTGTTCACATCTCTTTATGGCTACATTCAGTTTGGAAGAATCCATACATTTTCCATATCCCTTCTAGGGCATTTATTTGGCCATATAATCTATGACCATTAATCTAACCATTCCAAAGGAATTCCATATTCTGGACATCATTTTCATTGTTACTGTGCTATAACCAAACCAATTTAATCATTCCATCTTTCTAAAGGTGGACAGTGCATCAGAGAGAAAAGCTATTCCAGACCTTCTTCTAGCCAGTAAGGAGAGGTGTCATTTTAGAGTTTGTGATAGATTAGAGAAGCAGTATGATGGAAGGGAAGCAAAGTACTGAACATGCTGGAATCCAAAGTACTGGAGAGATCTGAATTCAAATCTTGCCCCTGACATGCATTAGTCCAGTGGTCATAAACAAATCACTTAACCGCTCTCTGTGCTATAAGTCAGCACTTCTTAAAACTGGATCATGTGTGGGGTTGTAACCCACAGTTTTAGAATCATTGAAGGAGTCGGGAGTGGAAAAAACCACTAGAGCTCTGCTCTAGATTCTTGACCAAAAGTAGTTTAATTACCTCTGCATCATCTGCTAGACAGCTAGACACTAGTAATAGTCACCTATTATTAGGATATCAAAATTGGCATGTACCTTGAACTTAGTGAAAACAGATTTCAAAGTATGCAGGGAAAGAATAGATCTGATACTAGGTGAGGCCAGGGGTGGAGAACCTGTAGCCTGGAGGGTGGCCTTCTAGGTCCTAGGTGACCTTTTGACTGAGTCCAAGCTTTACAATTAAAAGGCTGCACTTGAGAACCTAGAGGGTCACATGTAGCCTTGAGGCTGCAAGTTCCCCACCCCAGGCCTATGCTTTCTAGGAAGGATGGCTCATGAGTGAAGGCAGATTTTTCAAGGACAGAATTCTGATAACACAAGAACAAATGAAATAGATCTAATGAGACTGATGTAATGATAAAAAGGCATTAACCAGTTCATACTTTTCAAAGATTTCCAAAAGAGAGAATGTGGAAGAAAGTGTAAGGAACTAAGTATGAATACAAAAGAGGGTCTGGGTTCAAATCCTCCCTCTGATGCTTAGTACCTGTGTGATCTCAGACAAGTCATTTAATCCCCCTGGGCCTCAGTTTCCTGAACTATGAAATGAGGAGCATTGGACTGCACAGCTTCTGCGGTCCCGTTGGCTCTAAATCTATAATACTGTGTGTGGCATGACCTTGTTAATTTAATGACAGAAAAGCCAAAAAACAAATCTTTTATTGAGAGCCTGTTGTTAAACATTTACCAGCATGCCTTTGGAAGGAACCCAGTCCCTTCCAAGGAAGTTCCTTTCAGTTTAAATTTTAGGATGTTTCTTTTCATATGAAACTGAAATTTGTGTCTTTGCAACTTTTGTCCAGGACTCCTACTCCTTTTTGATGGGATCTGGCAAGCTTGCTCCCATGAGATAGCTTTTCAAATATTAGAATAGTTGAGCTCCCTGTCAGCTCTTGATTCTGTTAATAGATTTTCAGAATACAATCCATTTGTGACTTGGTTATTGTCTGTATGTAAGGAGGATTTTGTTACCCTTTTTAGTTTAGTTTCTCAGGATCCACAGCCATGGGAATGTCTAGTTTCCAGGTGTTAGACAATAACTCCCAGAATAGTTCCAAGGATTCTAAATAGTAGTTCCCAGAACTGTAGTGACAGACAGTCCTACTAAGGCTTCTCCGTAAGGTAAGGGGGTGACATAATGTGATATTTACCAGACTTGTGCAGAATGACAATATTGTTAAAGTTAACCTGTGAGCTTAATGTTGCAAGATGCCTTCTTTGCCTGTTGCCCTATAAAGCAGGTGGGCATTGGTCAGTGGAGGGGGAGGGGAACCACAGGGAACCCATAGGGGAATCTGTGTGTGCCTCAACTGGCCCCCATTGAGGCTTGAGGGGATTTAGGGGAGTGCACAAGTGTGCCTGCCTTTGAGATGTAGGGGTAGTTGCCCACCCTTCTCTCCAGCCCCTGCAAGAAGGGCAACTAGGGAAGGAGGAGCTGGTTTTCCCACAACTCTTTGAGAAGACTAGATTAGAATAAAGCTGATTATTAACCCCTCCTAAGCTGTCTGCCTATCTGACCAGATCAAGAGTGAACCAGGTAGAGGCTGTAGACTGAACCCTCCAGTGCCTCTGGCATGTTATCTGTGAAACAGTCTCTATAGACGAGACAACATGTAGCCTTATTAACAAAGCGGCATTTCACTCAATAGTTTTGATAGGTGACAAATGACAAAATCACTGGTGTCCCTGAGCCCATATTTTTCTCCTTCATAAAACAGAATAGGCAGTTAAGCTGGTAATGCTTTTTTCCAAAGTAAAGGAAAGCAAAGCAAAATAAAAACAGGAGTTCTTTGAGAAACAAAACGGTATGAAGAAACGCTTATGTTATCAGTGAGGGAGGGAGTAGGAAGCTGCTGCCTGCTCTCTGGAAAGTAAAGAATTTCTTTTCTTTTTTAATTAGCTGTCAAATCAAATAAATTAGCTGCTCACATATGCTGTTTATTACATATGCTTACAAAGCACATATATATGCTTATGTATATTACATATGCTTACAAAGCACAACCCTGTAAGGCAGGCAGTACAGAGGGGATTATTCTTTTAAAAAATGAGGAAGTGGATGCTTCCTCATGATACTTTTTAAGCAGCAGCCAGAGCTCAAATCCAGGTCACTGTGCTCATTTTTTTATACCAAACTGTCATAATTTTCAACTCACTGAATTTTGCTTGATTTCAAGATTTTGTGAACATTTTGACAACCTAGAGTTATATATTTTAAAAACCTTTTAAGTTAGCAAATCCCAAAACAATAGCATTAGATCTGTGGTCCAAAATGTGTGCTCTTAAAGCCTAAAATAGACTTTCATTTTTTCCCCAGTTAATTACCTTGACATAATGAAGATAAAATAGTTGTTTTGAATTTGGTGGAATAAATTTGTTATCAAAAATGTAAAAAACTTGAAATTAGATTGAAAACTTGAAAATATTTTTTCAAGTAAAAATGTGTATCTGCTGATGTCATAAAAATTAAATGTCTCTTTCTCCCCAATTATAGGTCATTAAATGCAAAGAATTACCTGACTGCATCTGTACAGTCCTACTAGCACCTGAAAGAAGAAACATCCTTTGATCACCTGAGTTTCAGTAATTCTTTAGTAATCATTTTTTAATAAAATATCATTATTGAATGTCTGTGGAAGTGGAAATTCAGATGTATAAGGCACATTTTAATCTTTTATTATTTGAATGTCTTGAAGATAATTTGTATAATTAAATAGTACAAATGATTCATTATGGTTACTATGATTTGCTCTATTTATTTTCTTATCTTAGCCATCCACATTTATAAATTTTGAAGTTGTTCAGAATTTTTAACCTTTTACTCTGAGTTGAGAAATTAGTGTAAAAAAATTTTAAGCCCCTATGTTTTGCTCTTCTTTCCTAACAATGTTCAAGAAATGTTTAAATGCCTTCTTGAAGGTTAGAGCTTACAAATAAGAAAGGTTAAATGATTTCATGCAATTCTACTCTGTCATGTAATTCCATGACTTTAAGTATTTATTTTTGCATTTGTTTAAATTACTTGAATTTACATGTGTCTTCTGCTATAAAAGATACTTCAATGTTATTTTATGCCATGGAGATAATCCTGGGTTCTCAAAGGCTAAATCAGTAGAACACATGTTCTGATAGGCTCTACCATGCTGGAAAAATATTGAGAAGAGCCACAGCTATATTCTCTGTCAGTATACCAAACTAGCTAACAATGGAGAGGTTCATCACCAATTGGTTGATGATCATTCAGTGAGGAAGCTGTGTGGTATATAGCTATATACAAAACAACTCTAAGTTATTCTGTCTGGGATGTGTATTCCTTTTCTCTCTAGTCTAAATGGTACAGGAATTAGTCTCAGTTTGAATAACCCCCTTCCATCAGGCCCAGAGAGATTTGTAGTTCTAAACAGACAGTTTGGGAAAAAGCTGGGAACTCTGCTGAATCCCTAGACTAGGGGTCTCCCAACTTTTTGATCATGTACAATTATCAGCAAAATGCTTTTTCATTAGAATCTTGGAGATAGAAGGTAAATTTTACTCTGCTTTGTTGCGTATATTCCACTCCCCCTAGTCTGAATGGTGTAGTAAGAAGTCCCAGGACCAGGAAAAGACCATTCAGTTGACCACACAATGACTTGCAGGTCTGTTGCTGTGACCTCCTGGAGGTCTTTTTAAGCTTTTCTGAAAAAAGATGGGATAGGACTTCTACTTAGGGCAAAGGGGATAATGTCAGAAAAAAGGTAGAACTACTCGACCTGCATTTTACTTGGTTTCTCTGCCAAGGAAAATGACCTTCAGGCTGGAAAGGACAAGCCAGAAATGGCTTATCAGAGTTGAAATGGAAGCTAATTAGGGATATATTATTGCTCTTCATGAGTTCAAGACATCAGTTCTGATTCAATTATATCCCATTATACTGAAAGAACCAGTGGATATGATTGCTGAGCCAATGTCAGTTACCTCAGGAAAGACAGGCACAGAGAGACCAGCTGTGAAATTTTATGAGTGGAGAAAGGCAAATATCTTGTCTGAAACAAAGAAGAATGTAGAGTACACAGATGTAGAGAAAGCAAGTGAGCTGTACTGTAATTCTTGGGAGAATTCCAGAATGTATTATTGAAAGGATCATTACTGATGTAGCACCATTGTGATACTCACAGCACCTACTGCGGCTATGAATATGCCAGCACAGTTCTGAATCACAAAATACAACAAACTCTCCACATGGAAAGCAGAACCAAAACATTTATTCAAACACCAGAAAGCTGAATCCCAACCCCAGAAAACCGAATCCCAACCCCAGAAAACCAAATCCATCATAGCAACAAAATCTATACACAATAACAATGCAGGGGGAACTACCATCCCCAAGCCTTCCCTCTGTTAGGCTTCCCACAAACAAGTTCCCTTAAACAAAATTACAAACAAAAGCTCTCCCATTCATGCTAGTTGCTGCCTGCTCTCTCTTTCCGAGCTCTGACTGCTCTGACTCGATTCCTGCTCCACCACTTTCTGCTCCACATGTTCAGCAAACTCCTCCCACCACAGGCTCCATGTGACTCAGACTTCCATGTGATTCAGGAAGGTCAGATGGGCCTATTAATGGATAGAAAAGATCTTCCCATTTAAATTACCATTACAAGTGAACATTCAGAAAAGGAAACATCATAAAGCCAGCATGGCTTCACTGAGAGCAAACTATAAAGCAGGGAAGTCTATAGATAGTTGACCTTGATTTCTGCAAGGCACTGGATAGTCTCTTATTCTTGGGGAATATATGGAGACATAAGGGCTGGATAACTGTGAATTTAGAAGAATTTGGAACTTGGTGAATGACCACATCCAGTGAGGGTTGGATGGTTCAGTGTTCACTTGGAAGGAAGGACTCCAGTGGAGTGACCTAAGCATTTATGCTTGGCATTTATATCAATGACTTAGCTAAAAGTATAAATGGAAGTACTTATCAAATTTGTATGACACAAAGCTAGGAAAGATATCTGACATATGAGAAAAAATCAGGCTCCAAAAGGACTTCAGCATTATTGAAAACGGATAAAATGATTCCTGGGGTAAGGAAAAACTTCCTAATTATTTGAGATATCATTTTACTATATAGATGTTGATTAAGCTGTGTCAATATAATGAAAATAGCTATATTACCTAAATTAATTTACAGATTTAGCTTCATACCAGTAAAATTACCCAATTTTGCATTATCTGTGCAAAATAATAACAAAACTGACCTGAAGAAATGAAATGTCAAGTTCTCTAAGGAAATAATTTTTAAAAATACAAATGAATGGAGTCTTGTACTTTTCGACCTCATATTATATTATAAAGTACTAATTGTAAAAAATATTTGGTGCTGGTTAAAAAATCTCAGGAAGGTCAAAGAAACATAATTAGGCGAGCAAAATCCAAACATATAAACAAGTTCTTAGTGAACAGTGACTGCTGGGAAGATTGTAAAACAATTTGGCAAAAATAAGGTTTAGACAAATATCCTATCCCATGTACTCCAATGAGCCCCAGATGGATACAAGACCTAAATATAAAAGGATCCATCACTAAAATGAATGAGAATTGAAACAGATTCAACTAACCAGTATGGCTAGAGGGAGAATTCTCAGACCAAAAAGAAAACATTATTTCTATTACATAAAGTGTTTTTTCAAAAAACAAACAAACAAACAAAAAAACCGTTTTAGATGAACAAAATTAATGCAGTTAAAAATTAAAAAAAACCAAACCTGATAATTAGGCGGGGAAATATTTGCAACCAGTATCCCTAAGGCTTGCTACCTAAGATATATAGGGCACTAATATAAATATATAAAAACAAGCACAATTCCTCAATAAGGGAGTAGTCAAAGAATATTCAAAGGCATTTTCAAAAGAAAAAATGTAAACTATTATTAACTATAAGGTGTGCTCTAAATTATTAAGAGAAATGCAAATTAAAACAACTCTGAAATTTTTACCTTATATCATTAGATTGACAAAGGTGCCAAATGACAGATCCAGACACACTGATGCACTTTGGATTCAGCTGTTAATCAGTCCAACCATTCACAGGAAAATAATTGGGAACTATACTAGAAAAGTCCTTAGATCTTACATATGTTTCTTTCCCAGTATACTACTAATGGACACATAGCCCAAAGATACCAAAGACAGAAGGTAAGGCTCCATTTATCCAAAGATATTTATAGCACCAATTTTTGTAGCAACTGAAAACTGGAGAAATAATTGGTGCCAATCAATCAAGAAATGGCTAAACAAATCTTTGCATGTAAGTGCAATGGTATATTATTCTATCATAAGAAACTGTAAAGAATTCAGAGAAACTTGGAAAGACTTGTAAATGCAGAGAGTGAAAAGAATCATGCAAACAATTTATACAGTGACTGGTTGTTGTCCTTCGTCTTTGAAGAGGACCAAAATGACATCACCATTGTAAAGTGAAATTTCAGTGTGTTTGACTGTGGCTAATCAGACCAATATGAGCTCAGAATGCTCTATCACAGGTTGGGCCCAGATAGGTGGTGTGAATATTTGGCGTGGATATCCCAAATTTGTGCACCCTACGTTTACTTTGTACTGTCTCAATTCTGCTTTGCTCAAAGAGCACCGCACCTTTTCTGATGTGGGCACGCCATACTGAGCCGTCCTGTGCCAGTGTCTCCCATGTTGCACAGTCAAATCCAAAGTTCTTGAGAGAGACCTTGAGAATGTCCTTGTAACATGTCTTCTGGCCATTATGTGATCATCTGCCCTATGCACATTCTCCATAAAGTAGTCCTTTTGGCAAGCATACATTTTACATTCGAACAATGTGGCCAGCCCATCAGGGTTGAGCTGTCTGAAGCATAGTGTGAATACTTGGCAGTTCAGCTCGAGCAAGGACTTCAGTGTCTGGTACCTTATCCTGCCAGGTGATCCTCAGAATCTTCCTAAGACAGTTCAAATGGAAGCGATTCAGTTTCCTGACACGGTGCTGGTAGACTGTCCATGTTTCACAAGCATATAACAATGAGGTCAGCACAATGCTCTGTAGACCTTTAGTTTGGTGGTCAGTCTAATACCTCTTCTCTCCCAAACCTTTCTTTGGAGCCTCCCAAACACTAAGCTAGCTCTGGCAATGAGTGCATCAACCTCATTGTCAATGTGTACATCCCTGGAAAGTATGCTACCAAAGTAAGTGAACTTATCCACAGCATTCAAAACTTCTCCATTTGTTGTTCCACATATGGATGGTATGGTGGTGGCTGATGGAGCACCTGTGTTTTCTTGGTGTCAATTATTAGGCCAAAATTAGCACAGGCAGCAGAGAATTGATCCATTCTTTGTTGCATCTCAGCTTCAGAGGCTGCATTGAGTGCACAATCATCTGCAAACAGAAAATCATGCACCAACACTCCTTCCACTTTGGTCTTGGCTTGTAACCTTTTCAAATTGAAGAACTTGCCATCAGTACAGTAGTTGATCTTGATGCTGTGTTCATCCTCATAGGGTGTGTTCAGGGAGGACCAGTACCTTTGGTGTGATGACTGCCAAGCCCTTTTCAGGGCTCTTTCTACCTTTGGTGTCCACCTGTTCTGCCTAACTCTCACCTGTGTCTCCAAGAAGCTGCAGGATGCACAATGGCCACACCCCGGTAAACCGTGTCAGCAGACAGGCCAAACCAGGTTGAGGGTAACCACGTTCTCTCAAACCCATTGGTGAGTTAGGGAGGTGTCTACCTCAAGCATGTGAAGACTTTATCTGGTGGAACAGGCAGATGAGAACAATTTTTTCCAACAGCCATGAAGGCAGATAAAGCAGGTAATGTGGAGTGCTTAGAGCTTGATTAGACACTGAAGACACCAAGGTCATCCACTGTATCCTGAGCCATCACCAGCCGTCTTGACTCTGTCCTGCCCCTGGACTATGATGACTCAGGAGGAGAGAGTGAGGCTGATGACTTCGTGCAACTCTGCATCACTTAAATCCAATTTACGCATGAATCAAAAGACATGACATCACCCATACCATTTCACTATTATGCCTCAAAGTCCTGTGGTGACAGGCAAGTGATGAAGCAGCAGGTGTGGATACACTGGGAGTTGTAGTCACGACCCTGCACACAGGTGGCCCAGGCCATACGGTCATTTCTCACTAGAAGCCGCAGTGGGACTCGGCAGCCCCCTGGGTGTCTGAGCAATACAGTGATTGTAATGTAAAGGAAAAACAAAATTAAAAGATATTAGAGACCAGGAGTGGTAGCACACACCTATATCCCTTAGGAGGCTAAGGCTGGTGTTTTGAACTTCAGTAAGGATAAAGCCAAACTGAGTTTCATAACCAATATGCTGAACCTCCAGGAGTGGAATGCTACCAGATTAAGGAAGGGAAATCCATGTTGGAAAAAGAGCTTCCTTACCAGTTGGGCCACTATGAGTGGCCACTATACTTCCATCTGGGCCAGGTAGGGAGACCCAGTTTTAAAAAAAAGACATTAGAACTTTGATCAATAAAATAAGCAATCAACTTCAGAGAACCTATGGTCAACATAAGGAAGGTTCAAGTGTTGCCTACCACCACACCCTTCATGTTCACCTCCACTTCACTCCAGCTCTTTCATACCTCTTTTATGTGTGATAATTTATCCCATTGTACTTCTCCCTTCCCACTTCTCCACTATATCCTTTTTAAGAAACTCCTATACATAGAAGTTCTTGGTGCATTGGTTTGCATCAATATTCTAGAGATTTAGCCTTCTTTTAAACTCACTACTTAATCACCATAGCAATAAACAACACGAAATTGCACTTTGAATCTTAACAATACAATAGTTATTTTAAAGCAAATGGTCTGGCCCATTGAGGGAAAATCACTTGGGAGAAACCTTTTTAATTAAAGCATGAAGATGGTAGGTCTGACTTCTCTATAATCTAGCCATTTAGCAATGTTTCTCTTTTAAACTGAAAGCATTGTTTGAACACCTTGCTCTATCTAGTAATAAACAGGATCAAAGCTGCACAACCCAGAATCCTGCTGAAGCAATTGGACAGTTCTTGTGTAAATCTTAAAACTCGAGAAAATACTACAGGCAGCCAGAAAGAAACCATTCAAATATCGAGGAGCTACAGTTAGGATCACACAGGACCTTGCAGCTTCTACATTAAAAGGTCAATGGAATTGGAATCCAATATTCTGTAAGGCAAAGGATCTGGGACTACAACCAAGGATCAACTACCAAGCAAAGTTCAGCATAATATTTCAGGAAAGGAGATGGTCATTCAATGAAGTAAGGTATTTCCAGACCTTCCTCACAAAAAACACCAGAACTTAATAGAAAATTTGATCTTCAAATGAAGGTCTCAAGAGAGGCATAAAAAAGGTAAACAGGGGGAAAAAACCCCAAAAAACAAAAACTTGTTACTCAATTTGGGCAAACTGTTTATGTCCCTATAAGGGAAGATGATACATGTTAATCTTTTTTGTTTTTTTAAATGTATTTATTTAACTTTTAACAATCATTTCCACAAAATTTTGGGTTCCAAATTTTCTCCCCATTTCTCTCCTCCCCCACCCCAAAACGCTGAGCATTCTAATTGCCACTATCACCAATCCGCCCTCTCTTCTAACATCTCTCCCTTCCCTTATCCCCATCTTCTCTTTTGTCCTGTAGGGCAAGATAACTTTCTATATCCCATTACCTGTATTTCTTATTTCCTAGTTGCAAGAACAATACTCAACAGTTGTTCCTAAAACTTTGAGTTCCAACTTCTCTTCATCCCTCCCTCCCCACCCATTCCCTTTTGGAAGGCAAGCAATTCAATATAGGCCATATCTCTGTAATTTTGCAAATGACTTCCATGACAGTCGTGTTGTGTAAGACTAATTATATTTCCCTCCATCCTATCCTGCCCGCCATTGCTTCTATTCTCTCTTTTGATCCTGTCCCTCCCCAAGAGTGTTGACTTCACATTGCTCCCTCCTCCCATTGCCCTTCCTTTCATGATCCCCCCCCACCTTGCTTATCCCCTTCTCCCCTACTTTCCTGTATTGTAAGATAGGTTTTCATACCAAAATGAGTGTGCATTTTATTCCTTCCTTTAGTCAAATGTGATGAGAGTAAACTTCATGTTTGTCTCTCACCTCCTCTCTTTATCCCTCCACTAA